>NC_136070.1:244591738-245791738 GCF_964261635.1 Lissotriton helveticus | reverse complement strand
AGTTTTGTGTAGTTGGAAATCCTTGACAGGACTGGGTAGCATCAGTTCGCCACTCATCGCCCAGTGAGGAGATGCCAGTGGTGGCTGGTAACATTTGAAAGTGGTGAGGCGTAAACGTTTGGGATGAGTGCCCTGTGGTGAGCAAGCGGGAGGGTTTCCGAGGGGGGTTTGTTTACCCAAGGGAAAAGTTTGAAAAAAAGAGAGAGGGCAAATGGTGCATTTTCAAGCAAATTTGAGAAAACAAGAAGGTTAATAAAGCATTTGTAGTTAGGACTTCATTAGAGCACAAAATGGTTAAGCCTGTAAAGCATGACACAGGCTACTACTTTGCATACTATGGAGCCTCTGGTAGTCTTTTAATAAAAAACACCTCTGCATTCCGAGAGCATCCACAGTCCTATGGTAAGGCAGAATACAAAACCCATTTAACTAAGTATTACAGATACACACCAGCACAGCTATGACTTTATAACTGTTGAAACCTTCTCCCTGACGCCCAACCAACAGCTCACTAACTGATCATTTTAGTAACCACACCACTGAATATTTTTCGGTGTACTTAAAGAAGAATATAATTGGATGCGCCACACTTTGAAATTCCGAAATGAAATATTGTTACATAAACAAAAATAAACATTAAAGCCTCATCAAGATGAATCATGGGTTTCATGGTGCAGCAAGTACTACAAGTGTAGTAAGTTACTACGGGGTAACCCAGTATCCCTCAGACCCTGGGCAATATATATAATATAAACAATGGTTCCTTCGGGTAAGAGATTATTTCAAGTTTAAGTAAATCAATTCATATACTTTTTAAACTGCAGTATTTAACTTGCAAGTTAAATACTGCAGTTTAAAAAGTATATGAATTGATTTACTTAAACTTGAAATAATCTCTTACTCGACGGAACCATTGTTTATATTGTAAGTACTACAAGTGTAGCAGCCAGTGCAGACATGCTAATGTGTAACCGCTCTTTGGGAGGGGGAGTCCCCACTCCCACTGAGGCAAACCCAGATGCCTAGGGGCACCAGCTCCCAAGATGTGCTTTTCAGTTCGCGGTTTTGGCTCCTGCTGCTGTACCACTTAGCAAGTCATTAGAGCCAACATACACTGGGCCCTGCCTCTTCCAAAAACATATTTGTTATTGTTTACCTGTAGCGCTAATGCTTCCCTGAGGTTGCCTCAAAGCACACCGAACACACTTTTTATTCACTACGTAACGCTGAGAGCTTAGCTTCGCCTAATTTACGAGTGTGGCTACATGAAATGCAGAATGGTAGGTTTCGGTTAAGAAATTTGTTGCAAACCAGAAAAAGGATGATCCACTCTGAATGTATGAAGTGCTGTGATTATTCTCTACGGTCAAGGTTTTACATAGGACAGTGCCGGCTCGCAATACTCGCGGGGTGGGGTACGGGGGGGGGGGTCTCGCGGGGGGGGTGAGAGGCGGGGGGAGTTTTAAAATAAAATAAAATAAAAAACGTACTGGGTCCGCGCCGCCTCTGCTCTGGGATGCCGTTGGCACCTACAGGAACAGCCGCGTCACTGCTGGCAACCCCTCTCAGCCAATACTGGCGCTGCTCCAGCAGCGCTAGGATTGGCTTAGCGGGGATACTCGCCGCACGCCTGCCCATTCAGGAGACCAAGGTTTGAGCCTTTGATCAACCCTCGGTCTCCTAATGCGTAGCAGCCAGCCTGAGCAGACACTAGTGCGCATGACTGGGCTGGTCAGAAAAAAATCGCCGACCTTCACCAGTCATGCGCGCTTGTGCTGCTTCCTGCCCCTGGTCTTCATTCTGACAATGCATGTCAGTCAACATGACCCCGGACCGCCCACCCCCTTCAGACTCTGAAGGGGGTGGGCAGTCCGATGTCATGCTGACTGACTGACATGATTGTCACTTCTCCCTCGGCGTCTCTGAACTTAAGTAAACCGAGAGTTTATTTAAGTTCAGAGACGCCGGGGGAGCTACGGGCGCGGGCGGCTTGTGGGGCAAGGCCTAAGCGCCCTAATGGAGGCACGCCACTGGGTGATGCCTCTCATGTCCCATTCCAGCTTCACCGTCTGAGAAGGCCATGTGCCCGCCATAGCGGAGTCATAGAAGTGGGCTTTGAATACAATTTAATGTGCTGAAGTGCCTCCTGCAAGCATAACTGTGGGATTCTAGTGTCTGCCTGCAACATTCTAAGAATTACCTTGCCATATAGTAAGTGAAATATATCAAAATTGTCCAGGAGCTCCAATTCCGATCTATTTGGGACAGGAGGGAGCTTAAATATATATTTGAATTTAAATGTTTTTCTAAAAGAAAAACAGTAAAATATCAATAAAAAGGTTCTCCTAGTGCCCTGATTATAAGTGTGATGGGGAAGTAAATTCCGGCCCTTGTGCAAACAAATGTGTGTTCATGGATCGGAGGTCATCGGTAAATATGACAACCTTGCAATTTTCCCCTGACAAAGTTCAGGTGGTCAAACCTGCTGAAATGTATTGATAGGCCATGTGATTGAAAACTGTGACGCTGTGGAATTTGGCTAAGTGAATACTGATGTGATAGAAAACTGTGGCGCTGTGGAATTTGGCACAACGGACATTCCTCATTTTCCAAGTGTAAACACAGAATCTGAAGTAGCTATTGCACCTTGTAACTACCTCATTCCGTGGGATTGCTGTTAAAGGGGTTGCTAAATAACCTCCCCTTTAACAGTTCCTCATAACTAGGATCTTTCTTTGGGTGCAGTCACCATGCCTGGAGAGAAGACCTCCTCCATTTGTCATTACAATAGTTCTAAACAAATGACATACAGGATTATAGATGGGCAGCAGTGCATTAAGGGGGTGATTTTCATGGAGGGCTTCTGGCTGACATCAAGTAGACAACACGAGTGAAGCACAAGTTTTCTATGATGTCACTCTGAACCCTGCAGTGAAAAACATCTCTGTAAATTCATTTTTTACCCATCTATAATTTTATGTTATGCATGTCCCCAAACTCCAATGCTATACAGGGACGCAGGAGTAATGGAAGAGCTGGGCATACCGTGGTCTCTGACCCCATACACAAATTTGAAAAGAAATACCATACCCGCCATCCTTAACCAACCCCAACCACTTCCCTTCTCTGCTGACACCATTTTGCAGCTGTGTTATCTGCTTTCAGTCAAAGCAGACAAGTAGCACAGCACTGACAGGCTCTCAGACAGCCCTGCCAGCCTGGCCTGGAAGGCCTTTATGACCTAGCAACAGAGGGTAATGTGATTTAAGTAAAACATTAAACATATGTTTGCAGCTACTCAACTATTTTTAGGACTAAAGAGCAAAATAATAAAAGAAGAAAAAAATGACATTTGAAAACCAGCTTCATGGTGCTGAAACACATCTTAAATTCCTTCCAAATGGTTTAGAACTAATGTAACCAAGAGTTGTCACTCTACACACTATGCTTGTGGAAGGGTAATGATTTACTTTTGAACTGAGTCACCTGTGTGGAAGAAGCAGGGGATGTTCTCTGTCGAAATTGCTGGAAAATGAGGTTGGGCTTCTTTCAGCCAGCACTATTGCTGCCACCACCTTACCAACCCACAACTAAAACAGGGTACGCTAGCAGAATGCAGCAGCGGCGGCTCCTCCATTTTGGCGGCGGAGGAGCATCGCCTCGCCTGCTTCGAGTGTAGCAGGCACACACATTAATAAAATGGTAATAAATACCATTTTATTAATGTGTCCCAGGCTCCCGCTGTTACAGCGTGTTGGGAGGGGCGGGCTGAGTAGTGCAATTGCACTAGTAATGCAGCACCCTGCCAGTGCGCAGGTCGACCAATCTGACATGCGCACTTCAGAGCCTGCAATCCCATGGCTGAGAAACAGCCAAGGTATTGCATCGGCTGGTCCCCTGCCTCAAAATGAGCACTGGGTTAGCCTGCTACAGCCAATCCTAGAGCTGCAGCACAGCTCCTGGATTGGCTGGTTTTGCGTTGTAATGGGGCAGAAGTCCTTTCCTTTCCGCCCAAGTCAGCCAAGGAGAGTGCCTGGAGGAAAAAGGAGACCGCATCCAGAGCCTGCACTGCCGCAAGGACACGGAAAAGAGGGACGGGCGGAAGGAAAGTTCTGTCTATTTCTTTTAATGCGTATTGTCTGTTTTTCTCCCCACCTCCTTGTGGCCCCCCCCACCCCGTCACAGCCACTACTGGAATGCAGTCTAGTGACTGCATTCAGGAGGAGAAGCGTGGCTCAATGGTTAGAGCGGCAGACCCTGATGCAGAGGTCTGGCCTGGGACCAGGGTTCAATTCCCGCTTCTGCGGCTCTTAGACTCAATCTCCCCGGACCTGATAATTCTCGCCTCGGTGCGAAGTCTAATCATGGGTCCCACTCTGTGACTCTGGGCAATAGCTTGCTTAATCTCCACAACGGCCCCAGCAGCGCTTGGATGCCTGGCTCCACCTTGGGGGTGCCCAGGAGTGGACATCTCACAGGAAAGCCAGGAAGGGTTCCACAGCGGTATGAATACAGCGCTACGAGACCTCTGGGTAGAAGTGCGCTATATAAATACAAACACACACACATTCACACTTGAGGGTTACCACGTCCAATGCAAGGATCTGTGTTTCACCGCAAGGTCACAGGTTTAAATTGTGATAGGGCCACTCAGTTTTTCCTCCTTATGAGGTCATAAAAATGAGCAGTACTGAGTTAGGTAGCAATACATTTTAGTTATTTGTATGTAGCGAGGCTAGACTGCTTGGGGTGAACATACTCCTGTTATGTTATTATTAACCTGGCTGTGAAAACTTATATTGCAAATTCAATTAGAAACTTTTGATTACTTCCTTTCCATTATGGAATGCTAAACACACATAATGCCTGATTCACACAGGCATTTGTATATGTAAGTTTTGCTTACACACTCATACCTTGCTTACAACTGCAATGCTACTCAGATGAGCAGACAGTGGGAAGGAGTGATTGTTCCACGGCTGGAATGCCATGTGATTTTGTGCATACCCACAAACTACGTTTGTGGATATATACAGACTCCTGTATAACCTCTCCCCACCCTGAAAAAGGTTGCAAATCGACTTCTGTCAAGGGCAGGAGTAAATACAATACCAGATTAGAAAGGGAATACCCCAAAAATAGGTAGGATGTACGGGGAGAGAGTTTCTTCTGCGGAACAATATTGTCCTCAAGGTGAAAAAATCAGCAAGTGCATTCGCACTTTGTCTTCAGACATTTTTAGGTTTGTTAATGCGAAAATGAAATTCACAAAAGCTCACAAATATTCTATGTAGATGTTGATTAGTGGTCCACCCTAGCTCACAGAGTTTCCTGCATTTTGCACGTTTGCATTTTGGCGTAATTATACCCTGCAAACGAACAATATTTCCTCGTAAAGTCTAGCTGGCGCTGAAAATGGATGTGCCGTTTTGTCAAAAGCTTTGTAACAACAGGGAGGTAGGTCCTGGGACGTAGGGGCAGCTGGACCACTAATATTTTGAAACACAAGGTGCTGGCCCTACAGTGAATTTTTTATTTTGCTCCTTAGTTTGAGCAACAAATCAATCTTATTTCTAGATTTGTTCGGTATGATTTATTTATACCCTTTTACTTTTTCATTTATTCAGTTAGAAAATCATATGAATGAGAAAAACATTACATACTGACATTACATGCATTTATTCAAGGACATTTATACATAAAAAACGAAAAGAATAATCTAAACACATCTTATATACATTGCACTGCTATTATGCAGCAAAATATTCAATCTTTGCATTATCTTTCATTAAGAGATAAAGTCACCTTCAAAAGGAGAGAAAACAGATTTAATGAAAGCAAATATATGACTAGATGGATTAATCAATATTCTAGTCAATCCAAGGGACAATTCGCTCCTTGCTGCTATTGGCTAGTTGTCTCCATTTTTCCGACGCGTTTCGAACTCGTTATCTTATTTTACGGGTTCTCATCAGGGCTTTATCACTTGTTATCTGCAAATTATGTGCAAAGGAAAGAAATCAGTGAGTCTATATTTTTAGCTTGTTGCCATCCCACTATTACTATGCTCTACTGCTTGATTACAAGGAATGTACCTTTAACGTAATTTTTCGCAGTTTTCTTTGGTTCACCTTTTTCTTTTTTGTCTCTGTTATAGTATCTAGAAAAATGCCAATATTCTGGATTTAGTAATTTGCTCCAATACATTGCCTGAGGTCAGACACGATCAATACTCTTAGATCCTACCTTTCGAGTGCAGCTGCTTCTATCTCGAGGTCGAGGAGAGTAGCTCCAAGATGACTTTTTTGGACGTAGAGATCAGTTGTGTTGACGGTCATTTAAAATCATCTCTCTTCAAAAAGAAGACAGATAAAAATACCATCCTTCACTACCGAAGTGCGCATCCAAGAAATCTAAAAACTAACCTACCGTATGGGCAGCTACTTCGAATTCGAAGAAACTGCTCAGAAGTTGAGGATTATGACTTACATGCACAGAGATCTTGCGAAGAAATGACCACCAGAGGTTACCCCAAAAAACTACTCAAACATGCCTTCAAAAGAGCACGATATACCCCTCGGGAGTGCTTACTCCAACGTAAGGAAAAACAAGATTTGGACAAAATGGTTTGTGTGACAACGTTTGGTCCAACCAAAGAAAACTGCGAAAAATTGCGTTAAAGGTACATTCCTTGTAATCAAGCAGTAGAGCATAGTAATAGTGGGATGGCAACAAGCTAAAAATATAGACTCACTGATTTCTTTCCTTTGCACATAATTTGCAGATAACAAGTGATAAAGCCCTGATGAGAACCCGTAAAATAAGATAACGAGTTCGAAACGCGTCGGCAAAATGGAGACAACTAGCCAATAGCAGCAAGGAGCGAATTGTCCCTTGGATTGACTAGAATATTGATTAATCCATCTAGTCATATATTTGCTTTCATTAAATCCGTTTTCTCTCCTTTTGAACGTGATTTTATCTCTTAATGAAAGATAATGCAAAGATTGAATATTTTGCTGCATAATAACAGTGCAATGTATATAAGATGTGTTTAGATAACGTTTTTCGTTTTTTATGTATAAATGTCCTTGAATAAGTGCATGTAATGTCTGTATGTAATGTTTTTCTCATTCATATGATTTTCTAACTGAATAAATGAAAAAGTAAAAGGGTATAAATAAATCATACCGAACAAATCTAGAAATAAGTTTGATTTGTTGCTCAAACTAAGGAGCAAAATAAAAAATTCACTGTAGGGCCAGCACCTTGTGTTTAAAAAAAAAAAAAAAGTTTTGTCAAAAGCTGACATTTTTCTTGCAACTTTGAAACTGGATAGATGTTGGTGATATTTTTCTCCAGTGGCGGCTCCTCCACAATGGCAGAGGAGCATTGTCCCACTGGCTCAGAGCCAGCATCTGAAAAATAAAAATAAATGTTATTATTGTTTTATTTTTCAGCTGCTGGCTGAGCCAGCATGTGCAAAGAAGGGTGGGATTGGGCCATAGGAGGGGGAAGGAGGAGTGGTAAGTGCACTTTTAAGTGCGCATGCAGTTTTGACTTGCCATCTTAGGCCGGACAAACTGATATGTGCACTTAGGTTTCTCCAGCCCAGCTGTATTGCACAGCCTGGTTGGAGAAACAGCACAGTGCCTGAGTGAGTGTTAATCCAGCCTGCTCAGGCCAATCCCCACACTGCTCTCATGCTTGAGAGCAGTGCAGGGATTGGATGGGGAATCCGTGATGCTGTCCCAGGGACTGTTGGGACCAGAAACCAGGTGCACGAGGCGGCAGGCAAGTCTTTTTTAAAATGATTATTAAACACCCCACGGTGCACTCCCCCTGCGCGCTCCCCCGCCCCCTCTGCTCCCGCTCCACCAGCATACTTTACTTTATAAATAAATAAAATAGATCTGTGTCAGTCACCACAGTTTTTTACCCCTGCAACAACTAAAATGGGTGCAAATGTCACAGCTTTACAGTAGAATGCCATATTCAAATACCTCCGAGAACTACAGGTAGCAGCTGATTGCAAGAGCAAAACTCTGCACCTTTGCAAACCTCTCTTAAGATATATTGGGCATTCACAGCAGCAATCTGCTAATTTTTTTACTAGAGAGTTCGATTATCATGGAACCCTCGTTTTCAAACACGGGTTACCAGAAAACCTTGAAATTTGCCAAGCTGCTTCTCCATCATCTCTAAAACATTAAAGTGATGCTTAAGCAGAACAGACCTAAAAACACAAAAGTTGCTCAGGGCAACATCTGCAAGCTGACTCAGGAAGACAAAATGACGCAGGAAAAAACACTAACAGGTGCAGAATAAATTACTACTCACCACAGCAACACAGCGAGCAGAATCAAAGTCAACAAGAAAGGGAGGCTAATTTGAAAGAAACACTCACTAGTGTGCGTTCAAATCTGCCCTCAGATACAGGGCTTTCCTGTTAAAGGAGACAAAATATGAAGCGCGAATCTGCAGCAAATCAGCTGCAGCGCATGGAACACTTAGATTATTTAAATACCTTCCTGCAACAACAAAATAATCAAGAAGAAAAATACGAGGAGTTCAAGCTTAAACCTCTATTTTCTCTGAGACAACGCACAAGAAATTAGATAAAATGTGCATATTGTATCATAATTAGTCGAGTGCATATATGCTTAATTTGATTTCACGATGTACGCTTAACTCCAAAAATGATGTGAATTATGACGGCGTAATATAAATTTGACCCAGGCATCCTTACAACAAATGCCCTCATTCTTCTGAAAATATATGTTTTTCGGGGTATTGCTATCCTTGAGCTCACCAAAGGCTAAAAAAAATCTAATGCAGGTATTAGATGGTAATATCTTCACAGAGTTTAACTACTGATGATAAAGCCTTCTGTATCCCTAATCAGCCGGACTTTGGACAAAACCAAGCCCTCTGTATCCCTAACAAGCCTGACTTTGGACATAAACTTTTAAATTCTACGATCCTTAAGTCTTTTATGAGAATTTTCGCTGCCATCCCTTGCAAAATCTTTCAAGCACGGTGGACATGAAGCTAAAAGAGTTTATTTTTCATATTAAAGAGCTCTGATACTTTCGGGTCTAACTAGCGCTATATAAAAGCTAAAAATAAATAATGAGGCATCTGGATGAACATTGCACTACTGAGAAAGCCGTGCTACAGGGAGTGACTGATGCCTTTTGTCAGCCCCATTCGGGGGCCACTGGCAAGCAGGAGCTACTCGGTCTCAACCAAGGGGGCTGGGGCTGTTTGCTTCTGATGTCCTGGGGCCTGTCCTGCTGTGGCTCGCAGACTAGGCCATGTACAACCCTTTCATCACGTGCCTTTAAGTTGAATCAATGGCAAGCGGTCACAGCCTTCTCAGGGATATAATGTGTGGGTGTGCAAATTCAGAACCTAACAGGTCACCCAGCAGCACAATAAGTGAATGTTCAATCCAAAAGTACTTTAATCTACACACTTAAATGTAATACTCTACATCACATAATATAGTCACCATTCTCGTATTGGCACTTGGGCTACTGGGACTTGTCTTATACCCCAGCTCTCCTGTCTCTTACGTGTCTGCTCTGTGGAAGGTCTCGGTAGGGCTCATCCTGGGGTTTGCATACCCCTTGGACATGTATCAAGGCTTAGGTGCAGATAACTCCAGAGTTCAGCTCTAGTACTCAGTTCTCAAACAAGTTTCTGCTTCTCTCAGTCTCGCCACAGCACAGGCCTCAAAGTCTGCTCTCCAGCATCCGGCAGACACCAGAAGCAGGCGTCTCACTTCACTCTTGTTTCTGAGAGGAGAGGCACAAAGTGGAAGCTCGACCACAATCCAGAGTTAATGGTGCAGCAGGAACAAAAGCAGCAGCTGCCGTCTGAGTCTTCTTCAGAAGTCAACGCAAGAGACATTCAGGAGTCTCATGCTCCACTCTAGGTAGAATGCATCTCCGAGTGAGAACTCTTGGGAACTCAACATGTAAAAGTGCTGACACTGCATTCTCTGCAGTGGCAAAGAGATCAAGCTACTGTTCTCCCCATTGCTGGAAGATGCCATCTGCCACTTCTAGGTGTAGCTGCGGTTTGTGTAGTCCGCCCTGGCATTTAAAGATACTGCCAAATGGTGTACAATTAGGGAGATGCCTTAACGATTCAGACAGTTCCAGAGGCGGAGGGTCTCCTGGCACAAAGAATGGTTCCCCACCTCACCCTGCTTAATGCAATACCATATGGCAGTGGTTTTGCCCCTGAGGACCTGAACCAGTCTCCCCTCAATGGGCGACAGAAAATCTTTCAACGCCAAGTGAATAGCCCCCAACTCCAGCAGGTTGAGTGTCCATAGGAGACCAGAGATCGCAGATCTCCACCTCTCCCAGATGACCTCCAAAGCCCAGGAGCAATGCATCGTAAGCTCTGGGTCGGGTAGGAAGAGATGTCAATTGTGGTCAAGCAGCTACCACTGCTGATCTTTTGCAGTCCGCTACTAAGTTTGGATCCAATCTGACAGTTTCCCCTCAAGCGAGGTTGAATAAGACCTCAGAACCCCCTGCAGAGCCTACATCTGCTATCGGGTAACGTTGACTGACTGGATTCCCGAAGCAAGTAGGTCAAGATGTCTCACAGCCATCTTCACTGAGACCCAGGATGTTGGTATAAGCATCAGGATTACAGCCGAATCTAATGGACTTGTTGATACTGCAGTAAAGACTGAAAGTGCATCATATACAAGATGGCTCCTAAGAAAGGGATTCTCTGCAAAAGAGTGAGGTGTGACTTCGGCAGGTTGACCATGAACTCCAGGGATGTAAGAAGCAAGCCATCATCTCTAGGTTGTGATTAAATATGGTGAACCTGTCTGCAACATCCAGTCGTCGAGGTAGGGGAAGACTGGTACCCCTAACCTTGGAAAATTGGCATTGACCACCACTATCACCTTTTAAACACCTTCGGGCACTGGTGAGGCCAAAAGGGAGCACAAAATACAGGAAAAGCTGGTGACCCACATTGAAGCACAGGTGGGCCTGTGGGCCTTCAGGACAAAGATGTAAAAATAGGCATCCTGCAGGTCCAACACCACCATCCATTCTCCTAGATCCAGGGCAGCTAGAACCTGGGCCAGTGTGAGCATCTTGAGTATGTCCTTAAAAAGGAGGGAATTGAGGAGTTGAAAGTCTAGAATAGGACTGAGCCATCCACCCTTCTTTGGCACAAGGAAATATCAGGAGTAGCACCCAGGTACAATTCTCAAGGTCGCAACCCAGTCTATAGCTCCTTTGTTCAAAAGCACCTGTACTTTCTGCAGAAAAATGGAGAAGTGGTCACTAAGAACCACTCTGATGAGGGGGAAGGATGCACCAAGATTGAAAGGAATGGTAGGGAATAACATTATTGGCCCACCTATTGGATGTAATCATTTGCCGCCACCTGGGGAGAAAATGACTGATCCTTGGTAAAACGGCTTGGAGACTGCTGGGCTGGGAAGTGGGAGGTTTGCTGTTGCTGCTAGCCTGGACACTGTTTCCTGGATCACCTACCCTGATCCCGAAATGACAAGGCTTCTTGTTAAGCTAGTGGGTCTTGGCAATGTCTGTAGGCAAAACCCCAAGCAATGCCTTGTAATGGGTAAAATTGCTGTGGATAATGCCATGTGTGTGTAAAAATGCCAAGGAAGCGCACAGTAGCTTTATGTTCAATAAAGGTCTTAAGGGCAGAATCAGTCTTCTCGTGAAAGAAGCAATTCAATAAGCCTCTCCATAACTGATGCTTTATTGTCACATGAGAAGCCTGTGGATTTCATCCCTGCAAGGTTGCAGAGCACTACGCTAGTACTAACTGCTCTTCTTAAGCAGTCTATTGTGTCCAGGCCTTACTCACAGATGCACTTGGCAGCATCCTAGTCATCTTAAATAGTCTGTGACAAATGAGCACAGAATTCCTCCGGGACAGCTGAAAGGATTTCAGCAACTGAGTCCCACATGGCATGTGAATACCTGTCCAGCTAGCAGATGGCATTGACAGAACAAAGTTCGAGGCTAGCTGAAGAGAACATAGTTTTTCCAAATGCCTCAATTCTATTTGATTCCCTGTCCGGGGAGTGGCAGTCAGGAAAGAGCTGGTGATAGTCCTTCTTGTGGAGGCATGTACTACCAGGCTCTCAGGAGGAGAGTGCGGTGTCAGAAAAGCATGTTCAACCAGAACAGGTCTGTGGCGACGTGTCACCTGCCAGTTTAATGGTGGGCAAGAGCAGTGTTGGTTCCATGTGTCCATTAGGGTGTCAGTCAGGGCCTCGTTGAAGGGTAGTAAGGGTTCTCATGAGGATTGTCCAAGCTGTAGCACTTCTGTGAAGAAGTTGCTGTTTACCTCAACATAAGGTAATAAGAGTTCCAAGACTTCTGCTGAATGCCTATTGAACGTGTCAAACTAAACATATTCCTCTGTGAAAGGGCCAGCAGGCTAGACCAGCCCCTTGTCAGGGTAAGTGTCTAAACCACTGGCCTCTTGAAAGTCTATATAAAAAGTGACATCATCATATTGAGAGATAAAGTCATCCCCACAATTATCATCAAAAGGTAGTCTGAAAAGCTGGTGGACCACTCGAGGGCATGGTTTTGTCTTGTCAGAGTCAGACAGGATTAAGGCTGGCTGTGTCAGAACTGTGCCGGAACCCAGCTTCGGCCAAGGTCAAGACAGATTTGGTTCTGAGTTGTAGAGGACAATAAGATGAACGTTCCTGTCTAGCATTGGCATTGTCAGTGCCATCAATGATGTAGAAGGAATTGGCAAAAATCATAGTGTCAGGCGTGGAGTCTTGCTCCATATCAGGAGCTGAACCTAAATAGGATTCAATAGGCAGAGATGGTACTGATGGTGGACCCGCTGGTGGTAACCAGCCGGGTGGCCTCCTCTGATCCATAGGGCCTGAAAGAGTACCACAGGGAACAGGAGAGTGTAAAAGATGCTTAGCATGTAGATCCTCCTTGAATACCTGACTGGCATCGCTGACATACCCAGAAATTCAGGGTGCACTGTGAACAGCTGCGGAATTTGCTCCTCAGTAGGGGACCGGGTGCGAGATCGAGAAGCACCTAAACAATCTACAAACTTCTCGAAGAGAGAGTGGGGAGGCTGTAACAATTCCAGCTTGGCTTTCTTTTGCTTCTTATTTGACTTCGACTTACCTGAACCCTTGGATCGTGACAATGAACTGTTGTAGTACCTGCCCCAAGTGCGGTAACTAGTTCATATCCTCAAATTGGAGTGGAAATTGGCTTTATGTGACTTACTACAATGTTCAGGGATGTACAACTTGGCTTTGCGGTCATGTATAACCTTTTGGTTCATCAGGGCACACTACCCACATGACTTGGGGTTGTGGCTGAAACCCAGACACAGTGGCGCACCTTGTGGGTACCTGCTACAGTCATTTGTTTGTTACGTTGGTGGTTTTAGGAGGGGGCATGTTTCCTTGAACACTGAAAATAATTAGGATAAAAGCTTGCCTACTGATCAGAAAAAAGTAGAAGCTAGCTTCGGATTGGTGTAGGAATGGGTAGAAAAAAAGGAACTGATGTCAATGTGCTTGGGTGGCGCCGTTATGCTGTTCCAGCCATCACTCTCGGGTAGGAGCGGAGTCGACGCAGGGTTGCACAACACCACCGACCGATGCACAGAGGCTATGTCAAAAAATGTTCCAGATCCGGTCTGGAGCCTGGGGATATTCTAAAGGGGAGGTATCTGCAGTTAGATGTATCCCTCAGAAGTTGCACTTTACATTAGTGGGACAATAGGCCTCCATTCAAATGACAGAGATAACAATGTTTGGTCACAACTACTGATTCCAGAAACAGTATGCTGCCACCACCACTCTACATTAGTGGGCAATAGTCCACAGTCAGTCAACTGAGGGGACACTTTGTGCACCCCTCCAGGTCACAGGACCTCACTCATGTTAGGGGACAAGCCTGAGCCTTCTCACACACTGTAGATGAGCACGAGGCTGAGACCAAAATAAAAAAACAAGATACCAGACACTTTCAGTTGGGAACTCATGGCAGAGGAACATGGCATTTGTGTATCTTACATGTTACAATCAATGAAGCTAAAAAAGGAGCAAAAACTAGATGTTTCATTCAGCATTATACTGAATGTAATCACCTCGCATGGGTGAAACTTCATTGTTATTCTAATGTGGTGGAGAGAACATTTCCAATTTCAGAGCTGGATATTAGAGAACATTTTGAGAAATGCGGGGGAGTACAAGGCAATCAACTGTGTTCAGGAAGATTTTTTGTCAACTGTGTGTTTATTACATTTAAACATGAGGTACAAAAACACAGACCCACAACAACAGATTGAGAGGACAGTTACAGAATCATAACAAGGTAGCTTCCGGATCCCTTATTATCCCGCCCCCTGCCCACCTCCCTTTAGGAACACTAATGGCCACAAGCTAAATCGTCGTCCTTGGAAAATCCTGACAGCCCGCCAGGCCCATATGGCTGTCAAAGTTTTCCCTAATGTCTGGCTTCAAAGGAACAATTCCATTGCCTTTCCTTTAGGTGTGCATAACATGTTCAGAAACCCATAGGCCAAATGGTCAAGTAGGAAACTCCACCTTACCTTAAGGATGATTTTTTATGGAACAATTCGAATTATTGGAGCCCGTAATGTCAACTACAAAGCTATTTGCCTACAACCAATGGCCGGCAGCATGATAAGCATCTTGAAGATGGTACACAGCTAAATGCCTACAGCCCTGAAGCTGGCAGCGATGAACAGGCAGTTTTAAAAATTAGTAAGGAAGAAAACTAACCAATCCAACACCCCCTCCCTCCGCACTTAGTTTAAACAACTGTAATACATATGTCTGAGGCCTGTCATCAAGGCAAAAGTGCGCACAGACTGTGCCAGTAAGAACATTCTTGGTCGCTTACGGATATTCCTGGGAGATCAAGCGTAGTGTCTGTAGATACTTCGGGCAGGTCACTTCACTGAGTTCTGAAGAGAGGATTCTAATAAAGGGGGCCCATAGGTCTGGGTAGGAAGCAGCCCTGTCAACTACGGCGAGAGACATAAATTCCATCCCCAGGATAAACCACAATTAAACTAACAATAAAACATACTCAGGAGTTTTCTCAGTTCCGCAAAGCGAGAGGTTTACTTGTCACGCGGTGCATAGTGCCAAAACGAAAGGTCTGAGGGGTCGACAGCCCTAGAATAGTGTAGGCAGGCAATTGGGGGATAGAGGTATCAAATTCTATATCAATATTATTTATGACCTGCGCCCTAAACCTAGTTAGTTTAGGACAGTGCCATAGAAGATGGAGAAGAGAACCTGTCTGCCCACAGCGACGTCAGCATTCTTTAGACCGTCCCTTATTCCAGCTATGTATACGTGCAGGTGTGAGATACCAATAGGAGACCACCTTGTAGGCTGACTCCGTGCTAACCATGTTGTGTGCAATGTGGCGTACCCTATAAAAAACATGATCCCATTCTTTGGGAGTGAGGGTTTGTCCCAGGTCCCCCTCCCAGCTTATCTGACCTTTGGATTTTGACGTGGAGCCTTCCCTAGAGAGCAAGGCATATAGTTCAGTAATGAGATGTTTGTCATCAGCCTTACAGAGCAGCCACTTCTCGAAAGTAGTAAGGGGTCGGGAAGATCCAGTCTTATAACCTGAGGATGTCACCAAGTGTCTCAGCTGTAAACAGGAGACCAAATCCGCTTGAGGAGAATAGTCCTGCTTGAGTTGGTTGAAGGGGATAATCCAGTTTGATCAAAGAGCGAACCCACTCCTTTACGTCCTCCCTCGCGCCAGGTGTTTAATATCTAGGAGTTTTGACCCAGAGCGAAGTCGAGTTTGTTAAGAATAAGTGTCATTGGGGAGGAAATGTCGTTAGTCCATGTTTAAAGGTTACAGAGTCCCGCACTTTCATCGTCAAGCCTGTCACCGGAACACTCTTATTTGAGTAGCTGTGCGCTATATAAACTGCATTAATTTAATTTAATTACATTTTCACAGGTGAGGAGTACAGCCCCTAAGCATGGTATTTTCGGAAAAGTCAGGCCTCCTGCCAAATATTGGAGCCGGCGACAACCTGGTCCATAAAGGACCAAAGTTTTTCCGAAAGGAGGCGATTCCACTCTACTATGTAGCGAAGATGTGTAGATTAATAATGATGTGTGATCAGAAGGAGCCCCACGCCTCCGTCCCTTTTCTGAGGGGACAGCTGTTTATGGTGGAGACCCGGTTTCTTGCTGTTCCAAATAAACTGATTGATAGCTATTTGTAGTGTGCGAAGAACTCCAGCGGGTGGCTAGAGGGATGGTTTGGAAGACAGAGTATGCGTGGGAGCACTGTCATCTTTACTGCTGCAATGAGACCAGTTCACAAGAGCGAAGTCGGCTCAGGGAGGATAATGTCCTGTTCGTTTGAGAAAGAAGGGTATTGTAATTTATAGCCAAGGTCTTCGAGAGAGTCGCAGCTATCTGTAAACCCAAGTACGAGATGGTACCCTCAGCCCAGGTGAGGGAGAATTGAGAACATAGAATAAGTTCATGAGGAGTAGAGACTTAGACTTTTGGAGATTGACTTTAAATCCTGAGGACTTTCCAAACAGACAGAGTTCATTGAGTAATGATGGCAATAAGGTCTCCGGATTAGATTAGGACAAGATAATGTAATCAGCATAAAGTATAATGATGTGTCTATCCCCGACAAAAGGAATGCTGGTAATCTGCGAGTTGTCCCTGAGTGTCTGTGCCATGGGCTCGATATATAGCATGAAGAGAAGTGGGGACAAGGGGCATCCCTGTCGAGTCCCGCGCGCTATAGTGAAGGTGGAGGACGGCACTCCGTTGGCATGGACAAAGGCCTGGGGAGCACTACAGATGAGGTGAAAAGATTTGATAAATTTGTCCCCAAATCCAAATTGTCGAAGGGTCTCGAGCAGGTATGGCCAATGAAAGCAGTCAAACGCTTTCTCCGCGTCGATGGGAAGAACTAGGGCCTCTTTTTGCAAGCCGTGGGTTTTATCAATAGGTGCATAAGACGTTTAGTGTTGTCGACACATCGCCTTGTAAGAATGAATCCGTATTGGTCCAGATCAGCTAAGCCTGGCATAAGTGGGTTCAGACTCTAATGTAAAATCCTGGTAAAAAGATTGGTTCTATGTTGAGGAGAGAAATGGGTCTATATGACCTACAGTTCTCAGGATCTTTTTTATTTTTTATTTTTTTTTGAAAACCTTTAATGTGCGATAGCAGAAAAACAAATACGGGCCCACAACCATCCGGCCGGCCACGATACCAGTTGAAGCACTTTTGCAAACAATGCGGTGACTCAGTAGTACCTCGATACAAATTGATCGTCAAGCAGGGTTACACTGGACAACACCGTGTTACTGAGAAACAGGAGCAATGAAGGTTAATTGTAAGGATTTTACCCCCCAATATAAGCGTTTTTAATTATAATAAACAAAGATAAGGAGAGTCCGTACAATCCCCCTACAACATGAGTGGGCAACATCGTGGAGTGAGTATCAACAAACAGTAGAATCCCCCCAAGCAGCATGGCGGGACCAGGATATATGCAACAGGAGTATCAAACCACTATTATACACCATGTCTACCGTTACCCACCTCGGACCAAACCAACCAACGGACCCAGATTAGAAACAAGAAAAGAAAAGAGTATGAGAAAGAGGAAAAAATAAGGCCCATAGAAACAAAAACGGAAAAAAGAAAAATCCCCACCCCCTACCCCCCACCCTACACGCATGCAGAGGCTACGGCCTACCCCCCCCCCCCCGCAGTGTGCCTGTCGCCCGATAAAGAACCCGAAATATAGAAACTAAGGTAAGAAAGAAAAGAAAAAGGAAACCACAGAAGACCGGAGGAGGGCCAAATCTAAATACTCCCGGACTCCCCCGCCATACATTTGAACTCCACCCCATTTGTAAAAACAACAACAAAATGAATCAAGCACAGAATAGAATGGGGAGAATCATCACATATCACAGCAGTACGCTTTGTGGAAGCACTCCAAACCGGGTCCCCACCGGCGAATCAAGCACAAGTTGTAAGGAGGAATCTCCTAGCCCTGGCCAGTTCGTGGGTGTCCCCCTAAGCATAGCACCAGAAGAGGACCCGCCCCAGACAGAACAAAGGAACAAAATGGCCGCACTCGGCCGAGGAGGTGTGCACCAAAACAAAATGGACATCGCCAGTCACAAATAGTTCCATTGACCCAAAGGAGGGGTGTCTCCAGGTTCGCCCGATGGTGTGCAGTACATTGTAGGGATAGCCAAGCTTGCGAGACGAAGGCAACAAAGGGAATCAGTAGCCGTACTAGCGGCGTCAGAAACAAAAGTAGCGATATCACGAGTGAGGGCGCAGGCTTCAGTAGAGAGGGAAACATTGTAGCACCGCTGAGGTAGGCGGACGGCAGTCCGTAAGCACCAACACAGCCAAAAGACCGCTCCTCTCTGCACTCGTGTGGCAGCACTGTAGCCCAGTCAGAAATCAGCGGAGGCAGATCAGCGCATCGTTGAAAGCAGGCTAGAGGCGCACATCCCAGAGCGAGCGTAGCCTCATCAAGCTTCCCACTCAGCACTCGGTAGCACTCTCCCCATTCAGATCGCAAATCGGCAAGAGCGGCAAGAACAGATCCATAAGTTAACACAGGCTGCTGTTCCAACAACTCCATGGTACGAGACGTGACACACGGTCTAACACACCGCTCAAATCCATGCAGGGCGACACAGGCTGGAATCGACGTGACACTCACCCTCACAACCAAGGAGCCAGCCGCCATCGCCACCCCGTCAGGGGATTCACAGGAACGTGGGGGCGAAACCGGCACCGAGAGGCTGGAGTGAAAGCTGCCGATTTTGTCCGGACACGCTAATAATGGGCAACCAACAGTGAGAGTCATCTCCTTTGCGGCTCAAGACGGGGGCAAACTCGGGGGTGATCCGCGGTAGGCAGGCAAGCGCCAGAATGTGGTCAGCACAGCACAGCTCACCGTCAGCGTTCCACAAGGAGAAAGGAACAGAATGAACCCCCACTTGGCCGATGTGCACAGTTAGCAGAAGGGTCCATCTAGTTCCCCCACAGCAGGCAGCGTGTCCCAAGATGCCGGCTCCGCCCCGGCTCGACCGTCCGTCGTCACCCCCGCAGCCTCCGGCGGCGTACGGTAGCACAGGTCCCGGCTCCAGGGCTACAAAGGCCGCCAAACAGTCTCGTCGATATCTCCGGCTATCGGGCAGGCAGGGACACCGGAGGAACGCAAACCACAACAGCGCACTCTCATAGTCCTCCCGCCGCAGCGCTATCACAGGATGAAGGTCAGGATATCGGTGCGGGAAACAAAGGCTTGCGGAGCCGGGAGCCTACACGTCCGTCTCAGTCGCCATCTTGGCTCCTCCTCAGTTCTCAGGATCTTTGGACATCTGGAGTATTGCAGAGAGGGACGCCTCAAGCATCGAGTCAGTCAGGGAGCCCATGTCGAGAAATTAGTTAAAGAGCAGAGTTAAAAGGAGTGCCAGCTCCTTGCAGAAGGTTGTATAGAACTGGACAGTGAATCCATCTGTTCCCATTGCTTTAGAAGGTTTAAGGCAGGCGATAGCTGCAACTACTTCATCCACCCATATCGGTTGATCTAGCTGGGTCGCATCCATCGGTGGCAATAGAGTCAAAGCTACCCCATGGAGATATTGTGAAGGGTTACATCTAGGGCCATGAGAAGAGGAATACAGGGATCTATAAACTTCCTGAAATGCTGAGGCAATCTCTGCATTGGTGCAGACCTCTATGTCCTGGCCAATGCGGACTGTCTTCACGGAGTCGGAGTGGACTTTGCTTCGGAGATGGTGAGCTAACATACGTCCACAACAATCATAACATTTCTTTTTGTTGCAACAGAGCATACTCTGCCCTATCCAGGTCTAGGCGTCTCAAAAGAAGTCGCTTCGTCTCTAATTCTTGCCAAACTCTGGAGGTGCCCGAGCAATTATGGATCACCTCGAGTTCTGGGACAGAATGCTCCAAGTGTTGCCACTTTTCTCAGCGTGTACGATTCTCGGCTGCCGAGATGTTGATAAATTTGCCACTCAAGCCAAGTTTTAGGGCCTCCCAAACCTACGAGAAGGGTGTCTCCCCAGAATCGTTGATACAGAGATAATACATCAGAGCCATGCGCACGGTACTGAGAGTAAGAGGGGGAGATTGCAGCAACGTATCTCGAAGTCGCCGACGAGAAAATCAAGGTTGGGTGACATGTAATTGAAGAATTGAAGAGTCTGGGAGACTGTGGCATGATCTGATAGCGACCGGGGATCGATGACTGCTTCTTTGACATGGGCTAAAGGATGATTTTTTAACAGTATTTGGTAAGGAAAATGGGATTGCCAATGTTCTTTTTTGGAATTCCATACTGAAACTTTTATTTAATCATTTGGTTTCCACAGTAGTAGAAATAGCAAACATATCACTAGGAACAATAGCAATGGTATGAATATAATACATTTAGGAATTAGGCAAGAAGACTCAGGAGGAAGAAGGTTATACAGTGAAAACACACGGAAAGGAAAAAAACTTAAGATGTATCTTAAATACAGTAAACAGCAAGTAAAATTGGTAAAGTGACCATAACATTTATGCCATTGTTCGGAAAGATACAACTGACTTCCAGCAGTTGACTACTGTGGGGAAGGGTAAATGCGTGGATACTCCATCAATCACATCTTATTTTTGTTTTAGGAATCTTATGTATAAATGTATATGCCGCTGACACTCAGGCAATAGATTTTCCAAATTACTCATTTAATTTGATCTTAACACTTAATATATTACTAATCTGATCACACATACATCTAAAACGTTTGAGCAACTGGGCCACGGAGATGATCTAATACAGTGCTATAGGGTTCAGATTATTTACCCGCTATATTATTTCGCTGTATGCTTATTCGTCCTGATATGTATAAAGGAAAGTTTTCTGTGCCCTATTTTGAGAAAATATGATGTTGACAATTCACAGTCAGATACCCCTTCTAGTATATATGTAGACATATGCATTTCTTTTTCACTTCTTCTCTTCTGCCTTATATTTAAATTATGTCTAAGTACTGTTTATAAATGTTTTAAAATAGGAAATTTGGTATTTTTGTATGTCATTTGCTGGTTGGCATGCTCCGATGCTATAATAGTGTACACGATCTTTGTCACTGCTAAAAAAATAAAGAGGGCTTAAAAGAATGAATGCCAGTCCCTGATTAAGCTTCACCACTAAGGGCCCGATTCTGATGCTGTTAGGAAATAATTCCCACCTAGGGCCAGATTACGATGCGGTTAGGAAGGCCTCTTAACAGCATTTGCTCCTTCCGAATCGGATCGGGAACGAGTCTTCCCGGCCGAGGGCCAGATTACGATGCGGTTGGGAACATAGGCTCCCATAGAAGTCAAATGGAGTCCAACCAAATCGTATCCGGAAGAATCCGGATGCAGCATACTCGGTCGGTCGGACTCTCCCGATCCGAGTCGGTTAGAAACCGTTTCCAAACCGATTAAATCGGGAAGATTTCCTAATCGCATCAGAATCGGGCCCTAAGTATACACATTATATTACTTCCAGATTGTTTCTCCATTTCACATGACGTCAGCACATATCAAGTCAAAGCAAACTGAATTTCGGCCTTTAGGGTGTCAGGAATTCAAGGGACTACTTGGCTCACACAACAGTTAGATGGAGGACAAAGAAAATGTGGGTGAGGAGATAAAGCAGACCATAGGTCTCAAATACACTTGCACAAAACAGAAGATTTGGACGGAAGATGCTGTGGAAGCTTTGGAACTCCAGACACCAGAAGCTAAGGCAATGAGCTAGGCCGCTAACAATCACTTCCAGGTTAGGGAATCCATTTCCAGGCAGCAGAAATCTTTTGAGTCTTTAGCAAGCACCAAGTAGCTGCCTGGCAATTTTCAAATGTGTTGAACGGCTAGTTCAGCAACCTAGTTCCCATTCCCTCATCTATATTTTTCCCCTTATCCAGTTACCTCATGTTGTGGGGGATTTAGGCAGTTCTGTGTGTCTGTTTGCTTCTTTGTACACATTAGGAGCTCTCAATATAAAGTCCTGTCCTCCTAGAAGTCTTGATGTTCCAGGCCTATATCCGGGTGACATGGGCCTCGTAACAGCACTATTAGTGATTGTTACCAATTCAGTATTTATCAAACTGACAACCGTGATTTTATCTTTGAACAGGACCTTATACCTTCTATATCTGCTGACTTGCTTGGTGTTCCGAAAAAACAGGTGAGTGAAGCCTGTGACTCTTTCTCCCCATCGACTTTTCCCGCTTATTCTCTATGACATGTGAATGTGTGTGTGTGTGTGTGAATGTGTGTGTGTGTGTATGTGTGTGTGTAACTCATCAACAGAAATGCATGGGATAATTTGTACACAACATCATAGTCCTTTGCTCAAGCTTGGCTCAGCATACAAGGGTGCCACACTTGCTTTCCACACATTGTGCATGCAAATTTCTTTTAGTACTAGTCTCGAGCAGTAAATGTTATGTTATAGGCCATTTGTCTAGCACATGTTCACCAAAAGGTCTCTTGGCTATTATTATTAAATTATTATTATTATTAAAAATATTTATACAGCGCACTATCACCATCGGTTTCTTGGCGCTCTTGATAAAGATTGCGGAGATCCAGGAAAGGGGGATTAATCATAAGCCGCTTGAAAGAGCAAAGTTTTTAAGAGAGTACGGAAGCTATCGTACTTAGGACAGAGACGAAGAGAGAGGGGTAGGGAATTCCAGGTGGCGGGAGCCAAGACAGAGAAGCTCAGGCCACCGTGCCTTTTTCTTTTAAATCTGGGGACCTCAAGGAGATTCAAAGATGCTGAGCGCAGAGCTCTGGCAGGAGTATGACGGGTCAAAGCTGATGAAATAAACTTAGGGGCCGCGTCCTCTAGGGCCCTAAAGGTGGTGCATGCCAGTTTGAAGATGCACCGTTTTGAGACAGGGAGCCAATGCAGACTGCGGAGTAAGGGAGTGACGTGCTGGTGTTTGGGCTGGCAGAAAATCAAGCGGGCAGCTTGGTTCTGCACCAACTGAAGTCGATGAAGGTGACATGCCGGAATTCCTGCGTACAGGATGTTGGCGTAGTCAAGCCTGGAGGTGATGAGAGCAATGACTACCTGGGTCAGGGCTTCTTTGTTTAGAAACCTACTAATCTTGCGAATTCGCCTGAGATGGAAAAAGCAGGCAGAAGTTACCGCGTTGATGTGGGGTCTCATAGAAAGATCTTGGGAGATGGTCACCCCCAGGCTTTTGACTGAGCTCACAGGGGTGGGTGCCGTCCCCAGAGATGTAGGCCAAAAGGAGGCATTCCATGGGTGATTGGGGCCACCCACCAAGACGAGCTCAGTCTTGGTGGGGTTTAACTTTAAGTGGCTGTGGTACATCCACTCAGCTATGATTAGCATAGTAGACTGGAAATTAGTGCAGGAAGGGGGGAGGGAATCGACAGGGAAAATTAACTGCAGATCATCGGCATAATTGTAAATTGTGACCGGGAAGTGGTGGAGTGTGGCTAGCAGTGGTTGGAGGTATAAATTAAAAAGAAGAGGGGATAGTGCCGAGCCTTGTGGGACTCCACAGTGAAGGAGAGTGTAGGGCACAGAGAAGGTGGAAAAGTGAACGGACTGTGAGCGTTGGTGGAGGAAGGATTTAAGCCAGTCAAGGGCCACTCCTTGGATGCCGGCGTTGGAGACACGGTCGATCAAGATGGTGTGATCGACCGTGTCGAACGCCGCAGAGAGATCCAATAGGACAAGGGCTTGAGCGATGTTCTTGTCAGCTCCTTTCCTAAGGGTGTCCATGACTGCCACTATGACCGCCTCGGTGGAATGGAGGGGTCTAAATCCAGCTTGTTGAGGATCCAAAAACAAAGATTGTTCTATGAAAGAGCTCAGGCAGCGGGTCACGTAAGTTTCCAGAATCTTGCCTAAGTAGGGGAGGAGGGAAATAGGTCTGTAATTACTGAGTATGGTAGGGTCTGCATTGGGTTTCTTAAGAATTGGTAAAATGGCAGCTTGCTTGAAAGAAGATGGGACCACTCCGGTAGCAAGAGAGTTGTTGAGTAATGCTAGCGGAGGGCCCGGGCAAGCAAGGAAGGCTCCTTTGAGAACCTGAGGGGGGCAGCAGTCATTAGGGGATCCCGAACTGACTTTGTGAAGAAGTGATGAAAACTCTTGTAGAGAGATCGGTGGGAATTTGGACAAGGTGCTAGTGTTTTGGGGAGGTAGAGGAGGAGGCGTAGGAGATGCAGGGGTAGGGATGTTATGTTTTATGGTTGTTATTTTTTCTATGAAATAGGAATTGAGTGAGTTGCATAGAGCTTGTGTCGGCTGAGGTTGGGGGGTGACTCGGTCTGGAAGGGAGAGCTCATTTACGATTGAAAAGATGTCTTTTGTTTTATTATTCGAATTCAGAATTTTTTGTGAGAAGTAAGCTGTCTTGGCTTCCAGAATAGATTTTTTATAAGTTTTTAAGGACTCAGTATATATGAGTTTAAGTTGGGGGTCGTAATGGCGACGCCAGCGGCGCTCTGTTTGCCGCAGGGCGAGTTTGTCTGCTTTAAGTTGGTCCGTGTACCAGCGTTGAGCATCATGGGGGCGCATTGTTTTGATTGTTTTCAAGGGGGCAGCTTTTTCGCTAGCCAGGCATAACCATTCATTGAGTTTCTCAGCCTGGTTCTCTACTGAGGATAGCGGCAATGGTGCCGAAGATGCCAGTGAGGCGTAGAAGTCAGGAAGATTAGCCCTTTTCCAATTGCGCTGTGGGTTGGCTGTGGGTTAAGAAGCCATCATCTGATCAAGTAGTTAGCTGTATGCATGTGAGAATAGCCATGTTTTCCGCATCCTTCTGAAGCACATGTAGTTATCTGCTAGTCTGACTGCAATAGAGAATGAGTTCCAGACCTGAGAACCTAGAACAGAAAAGCGCATCCCTCCCAGCCTTTTTCGTTTGAATCTCAGGGACATTAGAAAGTTCATTTGGGCTGACCTAAGGTTGCCCTTCTGGGAATATTTTTGAACTCTGGTAGATATGTACCTAGGGCATATGTTGTGAAGAGATTTGAAGATGATATATTGTGTTTTAAATATAGTATGTTGAGCCACTGGGAGACAATGTAGCTTCTTCATCAGAGGTTTAATGTGGCAGTGTCTCGGTTGTTGAAAAAAGATTCTTGCTGCTTGGTTTTGCGCCATTTGAAGTCTATGATTTAGGTTTTTTGGGAGTCCCGGGTAGAGGGCGTTTGCATAGTCAATTCTAGATAAGATTATCGCAATGATAATTTGAATGCTTACCTCCATTGAAAATAATCTCCTGATTTTCCTAAATTGGAGGAAACAGGAAGACGTTACAGTGCCTATCTGAGATTTCATGGACAGATTCTCATCAATTTGAACGCCTAGACTTTTTATGGCAGACCTCGGGGCTGGGGAAGGACCCATCTATGTTTGCCAGTCTCAAGACCTTCATAGATAGGTCAAAATAAAGAGCTGAATAGTTTCTAGTGGAGAGTCTACAACAATCCCTGTTTATAATCCCCATTTGTAAACCACAAACATATCACCCTGTAGTCCCGCGCTCTGCACGAGCGGGACTTTCAAGATGGCGCCCACGACTAGACTGCAGGAAGAAGCCCTATGCAGTCTAGTCGTTCAGGAGAAGAAGACGCCAAACCAGGAAGACGAGGCTCTAATACGGAGACCGGAAAGCCATTTGCGTTCTACCCCGTTCTGGAAGAAGACGGACCCGGAGCATCGGACAGAACCACGGTCGAGAGCAAAGACGTCGTGAGTGAGGAAGCCTTGGTAGCAGAACCGCCCAGTGGCGACGCGTGTGAGTCCAGCCGACCCCAGGAGGAGGAGAAGGGCGGCAAGACTCTGACAGCCATGACCCCAGTGGGCCGTGGCCAGAGGCAAGTACCTCTGTTTAATTTCCTTACGGTGGGCTGGTGGTGGGCAGGATTTGAAACCGGTCCCACAACCCACTAGTCCCCTAACTCACTGCTAGTTTCAGTTTTAATGAACATCACTTGCTACACCAACCTTCACTTACCCCCACCTACACACCCTCCCTGGTGGTGGTATATTTGCAAGTCTGTGTTTCTTGGTCGCTGACCCAGTTATTCATTCTTGCTCTCTTGAGGGTACCGGCCATATGCAAGCGCCCTGACAATGAGGAGGACTCACCCTGGTAACATTGTGATTCCATACTGCCAGGAAGACCTTCGGAGCGTCCCTCCCAGAGACTGAAAGACTGTACCTGAATCTAAGGAACATTTATTTTTTGTCTCTTCTTCCGCGACCCTGAACTTTCCTCATTTCCAGTGACAGAACCACCCCAAGCCTACAACATACATAAAAATAAAAAGAATACTCATTTCCATTGGTGTCTCTGCAGCCTATTCCTGGGAGAGGGCTAAGAGGGGATCACACACCCCCTCAAGGGTTTTAAGGCACTGTGGGCAGTTGGAGAGATTAAGTGAGCTATTGCCCAGAGTCACATAATGCTGAGCTGAGCTGCCGCGATCGAACCGTGAACCCCGGGGCTCCGGAGTCAGCTGCTCTGGCCGCTGTGCCATGCCTTTCTATGGACCTGGAAACTTAAATGGCACAAATCTACGCTGGAGCTTACATCTAAGAAGAACTTCCTTATCAAAGTCGCTAGATTTCAAAAAGCAAGATTAGGAAGCAGCTAATTAGTACACACTCAAAAGGCTTGGAACTGCCTGCTGATCCACCTTCGCTCCCAGTCAATGTTCCAAATTTTATGAAAGACTTTCATGTTCCCTAACAATTCCAACTTAGGTTAGTCAAACGTACCACTCCCCAAGACAGAACCTTTCTGACTATGGTACCCCTTGAGCGCCGGGACACTTCTGCCTCAAGAAGGTGTTTGTGCTATATAAGTGGTTTCTCTCACTTAAGTTACTGCAGATGCAGTAAGGAGGCATACAAACCATGGCTTTTCGTGGAACAATTTTACACACAACTAATAGGCAACCTAATCATAAATGGTCATAGAAAGCTCCCACCACTAAATAGTTTTGACCTTCAGATATAAACTAGGTATAACTTGATGTCTAATTGAATCAAGGAGTATTTATTCATCTCTTTCCAGTATGCAGCATTCAGAATAGCCACACCACACAATTATAATAAATAATTCATATCTGTTAAGCGAGAACATATCACCCCTGGGGGGCGTTGGGAGAATAAGTGAGCTATTGCCCGCTGTCACATGATGCTGAGCTACCGCCGGTGATCGAACTGTGAGCCCTGCGCTCAGGGGTCAGCCGCTCTGGCCGCTGGCCACACCTCTCGCCTAAATAATGTCTGACACTAACCAAACACACCTCAAGGCAGCTGAAACAGCTGGGTCCTAGTCTCCTCGGCCGCAGCTTTAACCTCTTTCTGTCTGCACTTTCATTCTCCGCTCTGCCTGTTCTCTCCTTATTTCATCTCTGCCTTATGCTTATAAAACCATAAGATGTCTATAATCACGTTATGATGCATAGCCCATTAATGCAACTGTTATTCCCTCTTCCAAGGCAAATGCTATTATTGTACCATGCCTATATATTCTTATGATGCAATAACTCAGTTTCACGAGTCTCCATGACCTCCTATAAAATACCACTGTCTCGCACTATGTAATATGTTGTTACCCACCACCATTTACATTATGCTTCCCAACTGTCTCATCAAAGAAGTTGGATGTCAGTGCTTAATTTGTAAAAAACATAAGTGCCAGGGACCTTGTTAGGAGGCCACCGCAGCTTGCACCACTTATTGCCACTGCCAGCGCTGCCAATGACAGTACCTACAGAACTACTAGCCATTACACTCCTACAAATGTGTTGACTTTTCGAGGACCCCAGAGCTATAAAAATGGCATGGGTGACAGGTATTAGTTGTTTTTAATTTATATTGAATTAATAAACAACTGTTATTATGCTCATGTCTACATTTTACACAAACAGCACCACCATGTGTCAGCTGGCATAAGTACTAGTGCCAAGCACCAGAAAGCACCAGCTCAAATTAAGCACTGCTGTATCTCTTAAACTATTATCTTTCATCTGCATAATGTGACATTGAAATAAATAAATAATAAATCTTGGAAGACAGCTCACTGACTAAAGATAGATGATTTCCCCGACATGCTCTCTATACAAGTCTGCAACAGCTTTGAACTACAACTAATTGAACAGGCCAAAGTTCTTACAGCTGCCTCCTCATCCATGGGTTTAAGCCCCAGTTCAGCCTTGATTGTCAGGATGCTAATCGTAGAGCCCAAATTAGCAAGAGATCTCAGGAAGTCATTCTATGCCTTAAACAACACCATGCCATTCTCTTACACCTGCTCCTAAGACAGTAGAAGCAACTCATTTTTCTTCTTAAGCTAAGCTCATGGGCCTGTTACACAAAGATAAATATATAATTATCAATTTACTAACTTGAGTATATTTGATACTACACCCAAGTATAATGCTACATTCTTTTTGCTATTTACCACTTCTGAGTGTAGATTTGCACCTAAGTGTAGACTTATATGTGTCCACCCCATGCAACACCTCCTACAATAGGAGTTATGCGTGTAAAGGTATTACAATTAACATTTCACACATAGGTGGAGTTTTCCACCACTGAGGTTGACATCCCCTTAAAAGAAAGTATAAGGAAAATATGAAAGTTTATGCATCTTTAAAAAATGTATAGAAATGTTTTAATATACAATAGAAATGCACAATGATTACTAATATTTATTGGTGATCTAGAACTAACAAAAATGCTCCAGCATATTAACTCATCAAGATAAATGACTATGCAATAATTAATTGATTCATTTCTTAAGAATAGTTACAAAAAATCTCATGCACAGTAACATTAGTATGTTGATTTACTATGAATTACATTGTGTTTCAAATTATGGGATCAATACATTTAATTTTTTTAAATTTTTTAACAAAAGTCTTACAGTGTAATTTAATTTTTATTTTAAATTAAGTTTATCACAACATTTTAAAATAATTATATCATTACTTAATAATGATGAATAATTGTTAACATTACACAATATACATACATATATATACTAAAAGTCAAAATGATTGTATTTAATTTACATTACTTACTATAGGTTATTTTAAATCCCTTTCTTCATTGTTTTCTATGAAGTGTGCTGCAGTAAGTGTGAGTGGACATACGTATTGCTTTACTTACTCCACAGCTGTGTTGGAGTACATTTACTTTTGTTTTGGGACCTTTTTGGTTGTGGCAGTTTGTGAATAGCAATAGGCTTACTCTTTGATGGTGGGTGTATTTGCATGTCCCTCCTTAAACCCCTACTTACCGCTCCTAAGATCCACCTATTTAGGAGTAGATATTACCCATTTTCCAGCCGCTCCCCCTGTTCGCTTTTAGTTGTCACTATCAGCCAGTAGTGGTGATCGAGGACTTTATATCAAGGCCAATGTCCAGTCCTACGTAGCACTCTGTAAGGCAGGTGGGGTGATCGGCCACACTGCCACCTCAAAAGGGCCCAACACCAAGGCCAATGATCAGTCCTACGTAGCACACTGTAGAGCAGGTGGGTTACTGGGCAACGCTGCCACCTCAAAAGGGCCCAACACCAAGACCACTTTAGACCATCTTTCAAGAGAGGGCATTGACCAGTAGAAGCAAGTTCTGCAAGTACTGGGGCACACAAGGAAAAAAATGGAAGCCAAAGGGGGTTTCCATCTCCTTGGATCGCCATCTGCTCCAGCGTCTGATTCATAGGAAGACATCTGTCAACTAGAATAAACTGACTTCTGCATTGAGAAGTTATGCACGTTCATGCCTTAAAGTATCTTCTTAGCGATTTCACTGCCCGCACTGTACACATGTGAGTGAAGAAACCTCCCGAGCTCTTTGCCTGTGCTTAACAGAATAAAAGTACATTTCTGCTGGTGGTGCTGTGCCTTTCAAGAGTGTATTAGGTTCATCGGTGATATTCTGTATTGCCAGAGCAGGCATGTGAAGTAGTCATCTTTTGTTGTCATTGCTCCATGCATTTGCAAGGCGCCTTCATGGGCCTGGAGGTGCCTCTGTCACCTTACAGCCTTAAGGATATAAAAAGGCAGAGGAGGTGTCTTCAGTGCAGCATTGACAGTCTCTGTTCTCTGTAGAGACTATGATTACGGAGGTATCTCTAGTGTGTAGGGGATGGAGTTAGTGGGGTGCAATCTTGTATCTCTGCCCTGCTGCCTCAGCTGTGCTTATGAGCAACACGGGTGCAGTGGAAATCTTGCCCCATTAAGGTAACAGAAAATCTACACCCCATGGGATGATATTTTTGTAAATGTTATTTAGGACACAATATTTTTGACAACAGTAATCTTACAAACAACCCCCATTACACACACCATAGCCATTGTTTTGGTTTAAACGGCCGCAAAACACGCACACTTAAAAATCCCTGATAGCATAGAATAAATGCCTTAATCATGTAATTGCAAAGTTGGACTGGGAAAAATACAACTATTTATAAAACTCCATGGGGTGACACAGCACGTGATGCAAAGAAAGAAAAGGACTTTCAAAATCATGAAACAGTGGCTCCAACCAGTGCTGTCTTAACACATGGGCACACTGGCTATTTGGCCGGGGCCTCCAAGAGCATAAAGCCCTCATGTAGACCAGAATTTAACACTAATTTTCCATTAAACATTTTGATTCCTGTGAGTGAAAAATTAAGGCTTTAAATGGGACATGAAAATAATGTTTAAAATGTTTATCTCTGTAAACCTTTCCTTGGCCTGCAGCAAACCTGATGTTCAGAGAAAGTCGGAAACCTGTGTATGCAGGTTTTCAAACTCAGATCCGTGCAGATTTCAGACTTTTTGGAATTCTCACAGGTTTGCAGGACTGTGGGTGAAAACAGTCGTAGATTTCCAGGTGCAGTTCAGAGAATCTTCTCATTGATTAATGTATGGCAACATTTGCGCCTAAGTAATAGTATGCAATTAACAACTGTCGACATCCCATTTCAGTGTTATTTATTTGTTAGTGAGTGGTTGTGTAGGCAGGGCCCAGTGCACTGCTTTGCCCGCGGGCCTATAATGCTGTTAAAATGGCCCTGGCTCCGACAGGTGATGATTGAGACAAGTTACCACGAGTGCATTTCAGAAAAGGAGAACTGAATATCATGATTATTGCCATTGCTGAGTGTGGGGCGGGGCCATGAGCCATAAGGGGGCGTGTTGTGGCTCAAGATGCGCCTGCACTCTCTCAACAAAGGAAATAAAAAGCATATAGCTCACTGTGGATCTGAGTATACAGCTTACGCCATGCTAGTTAGTGTCCTTCATCTATAATAGTTAGAAAAATAGATATTTAAACAAAAAAATAAGCTACAAGTAATTACATCCACCCGGTGAGATCAAATCATACTAGATGCATTTTGCAAGTATTAGCACATGGGGTTTTTTAAATCTGTTTTTCTACAATTTCGTTTTCTCAAGACCTTTTCACTGTACTGAGGCACCACACCGAACTGGACCCTCCCACTGTAGTAAAAGATGTGTGTTTATTAGTAAACGATCTCAGAATATCAGGCTGGCCTAAGCATTTCTACTTCTGAACAATAGAGGGGTCTGACCCATAATCAGCACGGCTAGGCCAATACTATACTATAACAACATAACAAATGCCAATACTGAAACTTGCTCTAGTACATACTCACCCATGACACTCATAGTGATTGAAAAAAATTCTACAGCACAGCCCACCAAATGAATTGTATATTGGTAATTAAATGCACATTTTGTTCGTAGCTGTGGCCAATAACGTCTATTAATTAAGGATTGACCATCATGTGAGTGATATTGTCTCTTATCTGGAAGGCGTATTTATACCATGTTTGATATCTATAGCGATGACTCAGTGGCTCTTTGTTCAACATAATATCACATGCTGGAACAAGACAAGCATTGGCAAAAGCCAATATGTTCCGCCTAGGTGAGATCTATTGGTGTTGTCAATGTTTTTTTAAAGATATTGCACAACAGCGTGGTCTGCTGTACAACATGGCTCAAAGTAAATATAAGCTAATCGCAATGGTGCGGCCAGGGTTGACCGCGACATACGACTTGTTTTGTAAGACGGGAGTGGGTTCGAAAACACTGCGGTGAGAAGGAGAGGGGTGGGTTTGAGAACACAACAGAGTGCTGGAGGGGGGTCGGGAGTGGGTTTCAAAATACAACAGAGAGTGGGAGGGGATGAGAGGGTTGGTTATTGAAAACGCAAGGGAGAGCCTGAAGGTGTCTGTGGGTGGTTCAGAACACAACAGAGAGAACAAGGAGGGTGGGGGTAGATCAAAACACAACAGAGAGCCGGAGGAGAGCGTGTTTGAAAAAGAGGGACTGCAGACGCACACGCTCTATAAGAGTGCACATGAAAAAAGAGTACCAGCAGGAGTCTGCAGCCAGTGGAAGGACTCTGGCCACATAGAGCTGTACTTGGTCCTGGCTCCATGGCGAGGACAAAGACTTGAAGCCCAGGATGAAGCTAGAGACGAGGAAGAGGCACTGACCAATAAGAAGCAAGGGAACAAAAGTGAAATGGTGGTCAACCAATGGTAAAAAAATGGGTGGGCTTTGGGCCTGATTTGAACGTTTTTTTAAGTTTATTTACAAGAGATTTCGCAAGCATAGGGCAAGGACTGTGCAGAACAAACCTAAAAAATGACAGCCCAGGTGTGCATTGAGCCTGTGACCTCTAGATTACAGATGTCCGCAGCAGTCATTGAACCGGCTCATCAAACTTCCCACAGTGTATGACATTTCGGAATCCAAAACCTTCCTTTGCGAGTTTGCTATTTGCCCAACCTTTTGCACAGGAGTACCAGGTGCGGCCCCAATATTTACCGAGTAACCCTGAACAGAGAGAAGCGTTATTAGAATTACTGTTCCAACTGTCTGTGTGTATTCGTCTGTCAGCGCTGCTTTGTGAACTGTAGCAGAGTTTTAGGGAGAGTGGATCTGAGCAGTTTATTCGTACGAGAGAAACAGCAGGGAGCACCTTGTCATGCTCATATTACACAGGACCTGTATCAGACACAGGATGCAAATAAACTAGCAAACCACAGGATATACAATATATTTTTCTGCTATCACTCTTACAATTAAATGTTTTCTTGAACAGATCAAGTACCCATTTTAGTACCCATGGAAGTATCACGGGGCATCTACTGAAAAGATGGAAGTATATTGGCGAGTGCAGAAGGATAAGACAACAACTGATGAAAGATTAGCAAGCAAATATAAACAGTAATAAAGCAGGAAATGATTGATGCATGAAGATATGTGATTGGCTCGCGATTGCCATGGTGAAGGAGCTCAAGAGGCACAACTTCATCATTACTGAGAGAAAAATTAAGGCTTTAAATGGGACATGAAAATAATGTTTAAAATGTTTATCTCTGTAAACCTGTCCTTGGCCTGCAGCAAACCTGATGTTCAGAGAAAGTCGGAAACCTGTGTATGAAGGTTTTCAAACTGAGGTCCGTGCAGATTTCAGACTTTTTGGAATTCTCACAGGTTTGCAGGACTGTGGGTGAAAACAGTCGTAGATTTCCAGGTGCAGTTCCGAGAATCTTCCCATTGATTAATGTATGGCAACATTTGCGCCTAAGTGATAGTATGCAATTAACAACTGTCGACATCCCATTTCAGTGTTATTTATTTGTTACCTTGACACTAATTTTTAATTTATTAACATTTACCCTTAACTTATTACGACTGCTTACCTTTAATGATGTAATGTACCACAATGTGCTGTTGGCGATGACTGTACCACGATGTAGTGGTCTTCATGTAGTGGTGGCATGCCAGACCAAGCTACAGTGTAGCAGTCGTTTATTGTATGTTTAATAAAACCTTAACAAACGGACATACAGATTAAAAGCATTCAGCATGCAAAGATAAAATGTCCCAAAAGAACAAGCAATTCTGAGTTCAGCACAAAAAGATGAAACGGAGCCATTGTTAAAAAGGAAAAACAGGATTTGCTGCATATTTGATTGCTAAAAGGCAATGTGCAAAATTGCAATTGCAGCATAGACAATACCAAGCTACAGTGTCACATGATCAAAACTTACATCTATTTGGTAAATGCATAAAACTTTGAAGTATGCATCAGTAGCTAAACTTTTGGAAGAAATGTTATAGCTTCTTACCCATATGCATAGGGTAGTGTGCACGTTGCATAACATATGCATGCATAAGAGATTTGGTTAGCATTATGATTTTCTGTGCAGCTGAAAATATTTTCCCTAACGCAGAGTTCTGTTGAAAGGCTATACTGATCAGAGATAATGCACTTAAGTTCTAAATAACAATGACAGTGTCTACTCTTTTTATGAAACGTCTGTGACAATTGGTGCACTGGTATACACTTTCCTAACCTTAACACAGAACCTGGATGACTGAGGCATAAGTTAAATCTGATGAGTGGTGTGGCAGATACATTTACATTTATTTGTTTGTGAATTTCCCAAAAGTTTTGACTGACTGGGTCTTTGCTAGATCTGAATAAAATTTCACTGGCTACTCCACTTACACCCAGCGGCATAGGAAGGGGGGTGCGGTGGGTGCGGGCCGCCCCAGGTGTCATCACAGAGAGAGGGGACAAAATGGTGGAGAGCGTTTGGATAAGAAAGGGGAGGGGGTGTTTCTTTCCGCTGAAGTCTGTCTCTGCAATTTGTACTCGAGGGGGGGTGAACGGGACAAGAAATTTTCCGCACCGGGTACCACCTAACCTTGCTACGTCACTGCTTACACCCCCCTGTCAAGTTTAAAACTATGACCAAGGGTGTAGACTACATTAGCATTTATCGGATCGCATGGATTTACAACTGCTCACAATTTATGAATCAGGTATAAGAAAAGTGTTAGTAAGCTGGCTCAATCTTGGGGGGAAATCCTTAGATAACTGGACCTGTAGTGTCCAATAGACAGTGCACCTCTGCAGTCCATCTTGCCTGTTGCTCAGAGCTCATTTGATAGTGGTGGTATCTCTTTCACACACCTGTCTCTCTTCTGAAAGATTTTCAAGAGTGAAGTGTGAGCTGCTCCTATTGTGACAAAGTGTTCGCCACTGCTCTCCTCTGCTCCCCTAGTTTCTGTTCTTTTGCTGCTCCTGCCCACCTGGCAGCATGCATGACTGGTTCTCAAGGGGGCACTAGTACTAAATTTCCTGGTCCTTTCCCTCCCATCCTGGTACAGGGCGGAGGGTCTCTCTGGGCATGCCAGCACCAGGCAGTATTTCACTAAGGCACGTAAGTACGTAAGACTGAAGACTGAGCCTGTTGACCCTAAGTGACTGTGCTCCTTTCTGTTTACACTTGCCCACCACAGAACATACTAATATAAACTCAATGTTCATCATACTTTTTAAGTCGAGCCTAGCGGCAAGGCGCATGCACTGCTCGCTCTGCGAGGCATGCAGTAGTCTAGTATGCTGTGGAAGCCTCGCCTTCTCTCTGCCCATATTTTGATTGGCTGGTGTCATTGTCCTTGGTAAATGCTGGCTTCCGATTGGTAATGAGGCTTGTTAGTCGCCATTTGTTACCTCCCATGAGACTGGATCTTTTACTTGTGGCGTTACACAGTCTCCTTCATAAGTTAGTAAGCACTATTTTTTTTTTATTTGGAGCGCGGTCCACTTTCACGTTAGCATCCGCGCTTGTTTATTTAATTAATTTGCCGCTCGGGCCGTAAGGGAGCGTTTTTACTCACTAATCTAACAAGCCTTTGCAATGCAATAGGTCTCGCATTTACGCGAGTTTGAGCTATTGACATTGCAAATAACAATGCCTTTTATTTTTGTTTTTAAAACTTAAATAAAAGGTATATTGCCAATAGCTTAAACTCGCGTAAATGTGAGACCTATTGCATTGCAAATGCTTGTTTGAATGACTGACTAGCACATGCAACTCAATCAAGAGAATACCCAGGATAGAAAATCCATAACATTCATAACAATCAGTTACAAATTAGTACCTATCGCTTTATCTACTTATTCTGCTTGATATAGTGCATCTGAACTGCTGCACTCGTGTTGTCTCATTTGGTGAGAATCCCAGAAGACGAGCTTGGGTAGAGGTGTCTTCAGCCCCCAGCGGCAGCTACTCCGCTATGGCGGAGGAGCGTCGCCCCTCTGCTTTTCAGCAGTGAAAAATGAAAAATAAAATTATAATAACCAACGTTAATATTTTATAAATTAAATGATAATAACAAAGGTTATTATCATTTTATTTTAACTCGCTAACTTCCTGCAGCCGAGCTGAGGGCGGGCCGTCCATTTTGACACGAAACAGCGGCAGGAAGGAGGAGCGGCGGCACTGTTCAAGTGCATTTGACAGTTTGGCCAGCCAAATCATCATGCTCACTTTGATATCTCCACCTGAGTTGTGCTGTGCAGCCGGGTAGAGAGCAAGTACAGGATCATAGTCCCTTAGTGAGCACCTAACTAGGACGCTCACACCAATCACGGCGCTGCTCTCATGCATGGTAATACTGGCACAAGACCAGCATCTGGATTGCTGTAGGGGAGACTGTGGCATGAGGGTGCACAACAGTCCGTAAATTTCACGGACCGTCCGTTATTTTAATATGATGTCTGTAAGGCGTCCGTAATTTGGGGTACCCAAATTACGGACGCCTTACAGACATCATACTAAAATCAAATTGGGGAATTTCAGGAAGGTATGCTTTACCCCTGCGAGAGGCTCCATGAGTTTAAAAGTTTCCACTTGTGGCCTCTCGCACTTATCTTTTAATCTGCAGACTGAGGCTGACTGCAGCAGCCCCTCCTGAACCATGCACAGACTGTGGACTGGCCCATTGTCATTCTGAGTCTGAAGACGATTATCACAGATAGACTGGCGATGGGCCTTATTATAGTGATAGCATGTGGTGTGACTTCTCCTGCACAAATCTTGATTACAAAAAGGGCCTGATGTCGCTTTGCAAAGCTGAGCACATACTGAAAAACTGGGACGTGCACGATTAACTTGTACTTATTTTGGTTGTCTATTTACTTATATACTATTGTGCAACCTCCTCCGATATGTCTGCAAAATGTATGTTTTGTCCCAAATATTTGTCCTGAATTTTAACCTTCTGTCCTGAATTTTGACCCTTTGTCCTGAATTTTTACACTGACCGTCCTGAATTTGCACCCATGCCAGTTGGTCACCCTATCTGGCATGCTGGGAGTCGAGGAGCAGAGGCCAGAAGAGCACTGATGCTAAACATGGCAGGTAAGTAGTTTTGAAATTCTTTTCCCCGGGCTGCCCCACTACTATAATGCCCCAGCATCAGCCAATGTCTGCCCCTCTCTTCCTTGGCTGCACACCATACTAGCTGGCACTTATCACAACAATGGAGTGATGGAACTGACAGCTCGATAGGCCAGCTTCTGCAGACATGGGCTAGAAATGTTTGCAACTTTTCACCGTTTTGGCCAGGGAAATAAAGATCACCTGTAAACTGTATTAATCTTTAATCCAGTGTTTGGGTAATTAATATCTACTGCTAAACTATCGATCAGTTATTATCAAAAGGTAGGACGTTAAGGCGCATCATGCGGCAGGGAAGGGCCAAATTATATAGCAGGGATTACTAAATTATGTGGAACGAAAATAATAAATTATGCAGAGTAATGCTGTACAATTTTTTTATAATATTATTTTAATATTCTCTCATTTCTGCACATGTTAACAATGTCTGGAATAATGTCACACCTCATCAAACCCAGTTAAAAACCCAAAGCAATAAGCAACAGATAGGGCACCAGTCAATCTTTGAAAAGGGTCTTCCACTTCAAGGCAAAATGTGTTGCAGCGTTTTTAGCAACTTTTGATCCGTTTGAGGTAAAAACATTTCTTTTCTTAAAACTTTCTGTGTATGCAACAGATGACAGATTATGTGGCAAAGGCGGCAAATCTATAATTATGAGGGAAACGCCACAGCCGCAAAATTGCATATTTCCAGTGGCCCTGCTGTTCACTAACAAATCATGTGGTAATACATGCTTCAGTAAGCCATACGGGGGTCAGGTCAAGAAGGCCAAGTTGTTTCCACAGGGAAACAAGCATTGGCAAATCCAATAGGTCACGCTTTTGAGAGCTATTGGCTTTGGCAATGTTTTGTAGCCATGCTGTACAGCAGCGCAGATGCTTTGCAGTATGGCTGAATCCAAGTTAAAAAAGAGCTATGATGCAGCCTGGGCTGATGCACTTTACTTTTTTTAAAACAAAAGGACATTGGCGCTGGGTGTATGATAGTCCTTTTTTATTATTATTTTTAACAATGGTGCACAGCGGCCACATTACTATACAGCATAGCTACAAATCATTGCAAAAGTAATGTCCATGCTGTCCAGCAGGAAAAAAAGGCAACAGCAGCGCCAATAGTCTCAAAGGTGACACATATTAGCTTTGCACAAAACCCCTGTGATTCTGAGCATATCAGTTAGTCTCTCTATGTCTAAAAAAAGGAAAAAATATATAACATCTGGCAAAAAAATCCTATCAAATAAAGAAAGAAATTGTACCCATATCCATGTCTATATGAAAATACATTTGGAAGCAGATAACATCTGTTGTCACAATAAAAGTAGATAACATCTATTGTCAAATAAACATCCATTTCAAACAAGAAAAGGGCGTCTTTAAATCGTGTATGAAAGAGTAAAACATAGCTACAAATGGCAAGAGGTTGAACAAGGACAACATGGAAGAAGAAATAAAATTAGTGCCTCAATCACAGCTCAATCAGTGGAAGTACAGTAATAAAGCAGAACCAATCAGTTCTTGTTCCATACTCCAGCCGAAAGAAGAGAAAGTCAAGCCAGCACATGCTGTCCAATTAGAAGGCCACAAATAAGAGTGACAATGAAGCCAATGAATGTTAAGCAATGGGCAAACAGCAACCCCCTTCTATATACAATATCTCTTGCAAACGAAAGCGCATGAGCGGTCACAGGCGAGACCTAAAAATCAGATGAACCTAGATCATTTTAATATCACACGTTTGAAGAGTCAAAAATCAAGTTCTAACCCTGATCCCATTATTGGGACTGACATGGGTAATAATCAAGTTGCCTCGAAAGACTTGATGAATGATTTTAAGATGTAGGAATGGGTACTGTCCTTCAGTCTTGGAATTACACCTATGAAGTGTTTGAATTTTACCAAATCAAATGAACTCATCTCACAACACTGACAGTTATCTTAAAACCTCTGTAGATACAAAGCCATATGAGGATCAACAAATCAATGCTGACCGAAATACTAGTATTTCTTTAGTTTGTATGAACTACATAACCCAACAAATGAACGCTAAACTACTGCTGTCCCCTTTTATTAAACATACCTGAGCCTGATATTTTTGACCCCACCCCAATGTCAGCCATCTTGACTACTACACAAAATGTTGTACCCCCTATGATTCTTATGCAAAAACAACAATTGATGGACGGAATGTTGCACAATGGAAAACATTCACCCCATGACTGCAAGTCTTGACCCTGTGCCTCATGGGAACAGTCCAGACCGAACTGCCAAGCCATGTCTTCCCTGGACCCGACTCAAGCATCCTAGACTGTGTGACTGGACGAAAACTTTGTTGGTTCGTTGGTGTGGTGAGCAAAATAACGATGGATTAAACCCAGATCTGTGACTGGGGGTGAATGTTTTGCCATTGTGCAACATTCCGTCCATCAATTGTTGTTTTTGCATTTGTCACCCCGAGTGGGACGGGTATGCTCAGACATGAGTCCCGTGCTCTCCATACCACTGGAAGCAAGCTATCCTGGCTGAAGACGGCTGATAGCCAGAAACCGGTCCTAGGATGCTTTATTCCGGTTCAGGGAAGACATGGCTTGGCAGTTCGGGCTGGACTGTTCCCTTGAGGCACAGGGTCAAGACTGATTTGCATATGGCCATGTCTGAACTGGGATGGTGTGGTGAGCAAAATAACGATGGACTAAACCCAGATCTGTGACTGGGGGTGAATGTTTTGCCATTGTGCAACATTCCGTCCATCAATTGCTGTTTTTGCATTTGTCACCCCGAGTGGGACGGGTAAGCTCAGACGTGAGTCCCGTGCTCTCCATACCACTGGAAGCAAGCTATCCTGGCTGAAGACGGCTGATAGCCAGAAACCGGTCCTAGGATGCTTGATTCCGGTCCAGGGAAGACATGGCTTGGCAGTTCAGGCTGGACTGTTCCCTTGAGGCACAGGGTCAAGACTGATTTGCATATGGCCATGTCTGAACTGGGGTGGTGTAGTGAGCAAAATAACGATGGATTAAACCCAGATCTGTGACTGGGGGTGAATGTTTTGCCATTGTGCAACATTCTGTCCATCAATTGTTGTTTTTCCCTATGATTCTTAGCTAAACAGCTTACCACCGAAAACCATGTTAGAAATCCTAATCACCACTGTCAAACAAGTAACCAACCAATCAAACACACAAGACCTTGTTACTAACACCACCCAGACAAAAGATCTCTCTTTGAAAGTAAAATAAAAAAATAAAAAATCCGATAGTCCCACAGGGCTGTCAGTCTTCCTAGAGGTATTAGCGCTGGATAGGCAAATTTCAGATTTTACCTCACATAAATTATCTGTAAGTGCTGTTTTCCAGTCCAGCAAATGCTATGACTGTCAGACTATCTCATATGTCCCCAGTACTGCTATCTATATACTGACTTCCCATTCGATCTTGGTTAGCATTCAGGGCCCTAACAATTGTCGATAAATTCCTACACCTCAGATCATCCTCCATCCTGGCAAATACATTTTCCTTCTATCAAACGTCATGCTCACGCAGATCGCAAATCAATTTTTGCTGGCCACCCCACCACTAGTACAATCAAGTTTACTAGTAATCCCACCCAGTGCAAAACAGCCCAACTCGACAAATAATCATAAAGAAATACCAAAAAAGGTGCAAGAAATGTGTAATTCTCTACCTTGCTCAAGGAAACTAACCTGGTGCCCTGTTGTTCAGTGAATACTGCTAGAATGGAACTGAAATTAAGTAATGTAATCCATGAACCTTTAATAAAGGGCCTGCAGTGTTGGGGGTGGTGACAGAATACATAAGCATTGGTCAAACTATGACTTTGAACAGCTGTGGACAAATCCATTCAAGTTACAAATAGGAACAGCACAGTCCTGACCTCCTTAGAACTACACTGAGCATAAAGTATTATTGTTCAGTGTATATATTCCTCCCAGCAATAGTTCAGACCTTAGTTTTGCTGACACAATCGCTACAATTTATAATTTAATGTCCCTTTTTTTTTTAAAACTTCCCGCGAGAACAGTGGGTGATTTTGATGCTTGTGTCCCACAAAGCTTATACACACACACTTGTCTATAATTGAACTTGATGAGATTTGGGGAATTGATTTGTCATTGGTAAATAATACTGGTTTGGGTGGGAGGTGTTTATATGAATGAGTCATAACGTTGAATCTGGAAATTATGAATGGTCATGTTTTGGGAAATATACCGGGAGAACCTGCACTATGCTGTGGGCCGACAAAATCCACAATCAACTATGTTTTTGTTTCATATGGCTTAACAAATATTGTGAAACGTTTACATGGAACATCAGACGCATTTAATGATCATGACTCAACTGATATAGCCCTCTGCATGTCCATCCTACCAACCACCAATCTCAATGGAATGGCAAGTTCATATGCTGCAAAAAATGTATTTTAAAATGGAATGTCTATTCTAAAATTAAATTGGATCAGCTGCTTAAAGTCCTTTTGACAACTAAACTTACTTGTATGTATGATGTACTGACAAGATACCATTATGTCAGATTGACAGTATTAGGTGATATAATTCATGGTCCAAACGTTAAATTTGAACCTAAAGTGAGCTTAGATTACACAGTTTATAGGACGTCATCAGAAGGTGAAAGGGCTACATTTGCTACTGGACACACCAAAGGGATGAATATTTTTCAGGCATGGCACCACAATCATGAGAGCCTAAGTAGCAGAAATTTGCATCTTTTATAGTCCCATTGAGCCTCCATAAAAGGTAGTGTAAACTCCAAATTTCCTGAGCCAATCGGTGAGCAGAGTTGGTGTACATATTTCCCAGATTAATACAAAGCCAATGATAACACCATTACACATAAGACGCAATTCGACAATGCCATTTATGACTATGGTCAGGCTTCTCAATGATCGATGGACATTTGATTATTACACTTCTGTCTTTCAGGGCTTCTCAGGCGAAAGGCAGAACTGGGTTATTATTAACAGCTCACCAAGTTTTCCCTTTGGAATGGGTTACAATATTGAATTCACTTTCCCAATGGTGCACTGAAACATGTAGCACATCCGCATCATGGAAAGTTTGTTAATACTACCAACGTACAATAAGCGTAGTGATGGCTTACCACAAAACTATCGACCCGTAGCTCTGTTGAATACAGACAGAAAACTGTGTGAGAAGATATAAAAGACATAAACCATACAGAAGAAGATGAATGTGTATATTGCACTTATTGGTTTGCCCTTTGCAGCCAATCATATAGAATCATACAAAACTGTGGACAAAATGTAGGCATTTTGAAATCTTATTGGGTCTTTTGAGGACACTTGAGGAGTTGCATACTCATACCCGCATAAGGATCCTCCTTGGTTATGCAAATTAATATACCAGGAGAATCTCTGTTCGGTTTAAAAGAGAGGTGTGTTTTGCACCCCTGCTTTTCTCGCATTACTAGGCAGATTTACCAAATCAATTATGTAGAGTGGCTTACTCTCATCCAAAGTAGATGGAGAAGGGTTAATCTATTAATGTATGCTGATGAGATTGCACTAATAGATTTAACTCTAGGAGGCTTACAGAAAAAAGTAGTTCCTTTTCAGAATTATATATATAAAAATGCACTTGATGATAAATGTGACAAAGACCAAATTAGGATTTTTGGCTGCCTAAGCCATTCCAATAGATTCACATGGAAGGTAAACGACCAAACTCTAAAAGTAGTTGATGAATACACCCATTTAGCGTTCACTTTTAGTAAAAGGAAGAGCTGCTCCGTAGAGGCCTTCGGCAGGAATTGAACACTGTAGAAATACTATACTGTGGCCATGGAAAAATATAATGTGTGGTACTATATGAAAGTATTATTCATGGTTTTACTTAGCTTTAAACAAAGTGGTTGATTGCCACCAATTCTAGACTGTATAGATTTTACTAGGTCTACGAATTGCTTTAAGAGATTGCTAAAGAAATTGGTTTGTGTACAAAGTTACGAAAGGAATATGTTTGTTCTATTTATTCCTTTGCTATGCTGTACACACTATTCTGACAATGTTTGTTGCTATTAAAGTCAATAAAAATATATATTATTACTACAACAAAATTAAAAGGATGGGGTTATGTAAATTTCTTCCTAACAACGGTATGCAATTTTATCAGAAAGCTACTTTAGATATTCAGGTTCATCCATATTTTAAGATAGGATGTGTGCAGGGAGCAGCGGCGTAGGAAGGGGGATGCGGTGGGTGCGGGCCGCCCCAGGTATTATCACTGAGGGGGGTGACAAAATGGCAACTGTAAGTATCTTATTTTTCCTTCTTTTAATAATTTCTATGTGGGGGGGTGACAAGAAATGTTCCGCACTGGGTACCACCTACCCTCGCTACGCAACTGGCATGGAGAAGATAACAAGGTCATACAAATAAGAACTGAACCTCTGCCCTTGTCCTTTGTTGGATGTTATACGCGCCCTATTTGTTTGCTCAGATTTTATCATTGCACACCAATGTTATATACTTCTAATGTGAGTTAAAAAGGGTCTTATAACATAGTAGAAAATGATTTTCTTTAATTGATTTGATTCTTTTAATATCTGTTAGCGTTTGCTCAATTTTTAATACCTTTTTAACAATTATAATTCTATTGCATTTTCTGTGGAACACACTTTAAATAAAACGTATTGCCTGGATAGGCATTAAGGTAATGAAATGTGTATTACTGGAGTTTGTGTAGCCTCAAGGACCACATGGCACAAATTCATGCCTTGCAGTCTGTATAGTCACAGGAGTGGGTGCAGAAGTACACTTCTATCATTGTGGTAAAGCACCCAGGCTGAGGAAGTGCTTAGGGGCTTCTAATGTGGCCCAGTTACAAACGTGGACAAGAAGGGGAAAAGGTGTGTCCTTTCTTATGCACTTTATTTAGACCTTTTTAGATTCAATTGGTGTTGTTGGTGTATCCGCTTATAATGAACATTGTGAAGTTATGAAAACTGCAGGAAATGTGTGCCCAGTCGCATAGAGCCCAACTTTACTGGTCCAATCTCGCTTCTGCAGCATATACTTTATAGGGGCAAACTGAACGCATTTCTACCACCTTTTTCTCTAACCTTTTACCTGCCCCAAGCTGCCGCTTTAATGTTTCTCAGAAATGAAGAGTTTTCGAAGCTGTGACTTAGGACCGAATTTATTTCCAGGCAGACAAAGTATTCTCCTTTAACCTGGCGGAGGACTTTTCGTCCGCCAAGCCGCGACTACTCCGCTTGCCAGATTTATATAAAAAAAATTATAAAAATATTTTCATAATAGTGGAAGACCTGAAAATACAAATCCCACCTTTAATTAAGCCTCTTGCTGTCCTTTCTGCTACCAGTGGTTTCCAAAACATGCTACTAATGGAGGTGGGAATCTCTCAATAGGCATTTTCATAGTTTTAGGAAACCACTACATATGTATTTTGAGTATATCCTTCCATACTCCTCCTATTCTCTATAGGTGACGCTGAAATCATGGCTCCAGAGACCCTATACAATTGGTGTACTATTGTGATCAAATTAAGACAGAAAAATGAAATCCAACAGTCAAGGCTCGGATGCCTGTACATAAGTGGGGTTGCACTAATGTATGTGCCTGAGAATCAAAAAAAAGGTATTAATGTTTTGCATAGGCTTCCATCAGAGATACATTGCTATTGAAGAGGCAGGGGGTGAAATACCCTAATAAGATTCGGTTATTGAGGATTCAAACACCTGCAAATAATCAGAAGACGGAGAGGCATGACTAGAGGATCGGTTGTATGAAATGTATTAAATCGAGCAATAAATGAACTGCACAGTGCAAAGAATGGGATATTTTTGGTGACCACTGTTATGAGGTGACGAAATGGGCTATGGGTATTTTGTGACTATTTCTCAAGGTTGTTGTTTTTGGTGCCTCAAGTAAAAGAAGGTTCTAAAAGCAACAACGTCTAAACATAAAATGTATGATGCAGTGTGCACTTTAATTTAAAAAAATAAAAAATGTCAGCCATGTTTATCCCAATGAATTTACTCAAAACACGTGCAAACAGAGGCATTGCTCCCACTGCCCCTCCTGCCACCTCTCTTGTCCTTACTGGGGCAATCTATCGCACAGCCTTACAATGCTCAGGTTGAAATGGCAGCGCAATGCCTTGCACAGATGCTTCGGTTGCATTATCTAGCGGAGTTTATTTGTCATGTGTGTCTGTCTGAGTGTATCATGATGGGCGGGCCCATCCATCCCTCGAGAAGTACATTCTTGGAAACATTAACTTTTGTGCTTTTGTGACTGACGTCTGTTTACAGACAGCGAGAACAGGGCACGACCAATCTGTTAATAACCCAATGAAAAGACATGTAGCCTGGAGCTGCTCAGTCTTCATAGCCTTTAAGACTAAGAGCCCTGTGAGTTGAACAGAACTGCTCAGCCAGATCTCAGCTTTGCCAAGGAGTGGCTTCTGGCATCCATCAAGTGGATGTGGCCTCTGATTTATGAAAGAATGGACAGCTAGTGCAGGTTCAGTTAAAATGATCTGTATTACCCTGAGAAGCATGAGAGAGACATTATCTGTGGAGCAAGGAGACTCTGGATCTATGGAGATCTGAAAGACACTGGCCTGGAGAAGCTCGGAAAGATATTACATCTAAGGTTAAAAACTGCAGTGTATTTCTACTGCGGATATCATACAGTAGCCTTTGCTAAAACAAGGAAAACACAATACCAAGGTGTTAGTATGCATCATAGCGCCAGGCAACAGTCGCGCCATGCTGCAAGAATAAACTGACATTTGGTAACAATGGATCACCAAATCACAAAAATGTACCTGCGTCACCATCTCATGAGAGGAGAGGGCGGGGATGGGACTGACGTGGGGAAGGGGTAGAAAGAAGAGGCGGATGGATGAGGGAAGTAGCAGCGAGAGACCCTCCAGCCTAAGACAGCGAGTGTACCACGAAAATCCACATTTGGCCATCGCCTCGCCACATTATGCATCTGCATGACAAAGCGGAGTCCAGGATGACTCCCAGGTTGCGTGCGTGGTTAGTGGGAGTCGGTGCAGCTCCCAGTTCGGCCGGCCACCAAGAGTCGTCCCAGGTGGAGGGGGTGGATCTGATGATTAGGACCTCCATCTTGTCAGAGTTCAGTTTCAGGCGGCTGATCGTCATCCATTCGGCATTGGCCTTCATTCCTGCGTGGAGGTTGGATTTGCCGGTAGTGGGGACCTTGGTAAGGGAGAGGATCAGCTTGGTGTCATCAGCGTATGAGACGATGTTGAGGTTGTGCGATTTGGCGATGTGGGTGAGCGGTGCCATGTAGATGTTGAAGAGTATCGGGCTGAGGGACGATCCTTGGGGTACGCCGCAGATGATCTTCGTGTCTTTAGAGCGAAATGGAGGGTGGTGGACACTCTGGGTTCTGCCGGTGAGGAAGGAGGTGGTCCAGTTCAGTGCTTTGTCGTGGATCCCTGCGTTATGGAGGCGTGTGCGGAGGGTGTGGTGGCAGACGGCGTCGAAGGCGGCCGAGAGGTCGAGGAGGATCAGGGCCACAGTTTCTCAGTTGTCCATCATGACCCTGATGTCGCAACCTGGCAAAGGGGTTGTGTTTAGCAATTACTTACGATTCAAAAGCACCTGCTGCAGAGTTCCTTGTGCTTCCAGCTTTCAGGCACCAATAAAACGTCAAGATAACTCTTGTGATTAATGTTCTTGCTAGAGAGAGATCGAAGTTTTGTCTAGTGGGAGTTTTAACTGAACATAAAGTAGCACGGAGGGTTAATATGCCTGCTGCAAAGAAAAGATCTGTATTTTATGTGGATAGCTTAGTGGATTAGTAAAGCTAGCCTTTACTACTGCTTTAAAACAAATTAACTGTATGTGAGGGAAGGGCTATGGAGAGATAAGCGGCACTTTTGCTGGGTGGTAGATAGGTTATCCAAGGAGAGGTGGTCATGGAGGTGGGGGCACCAAAAACCATTGTCGCTCCAGGCGCCACCAGCGCTAAAGCTGGCCAAAAGCACCCCCTGGCGCACATCACCCCAGACACACCACTATCATTGAAAATGTCTGCACCCGCTTTAATGTTGATCGCCCGTGACAAGGGAGGGCACCTTCTTCTGTTTCTAAGGTGGATTTTATGGGATAACATCATCATATGTCGCTGCACCCTTGTTCCCTGTCCTGCCTCATGGCTATCTAATCCCCAGTGCGCTTGGTGGATGAGCGGATAATCAGGTCTGAATTCAGGAGCAGTTTACACCACTATTCAACACGTTACAAAGCTCTGTAGTTATTTTTTTAAAGCGTAAATCATCATTAGAACAAAGTTGAGCAACTGTGTTTGCTTACTTTACACATTTCTGCTGTTCTAAAGCTAGCAACCCAACTGATGAAATAGCGATGGCTGAAAAGGACGAGAGTTGAAACTAGGAACGTTAAATTAATTGCATCACAGATGTAGTTTCCACAGAGTTTACGGCTAAGTATGATTCACAAGTAATCACCACCTTACTACCAGCTCTCCCGCCTGAAGAAAGTGACACCCTTTCTTCCAAAAGCTAATTTCAAAACAAATGTGCAAGCCCTGCTCGGCTTCCTCCTGGGTGGAGGCAACAATCTGCTCAGCTGCCTCCCAGGCATCACCCTGGCACCTCTGAAAGTAATCCTGCCCACTCAAGTATGTCTCATCAGAGGCGTATAGAAGTCCCACCACATCACTATCAGGTACACTGAACCATACTGATCTCACCTCAAGGCACCCATCATCTTCAATACCAACTGCATCACCTGGGAGTCCATCAGAAACATATCCCAAGAGGCCTTTTTAACAAACTGGCTCGGGCGGGCAGTGCCAACCAGGAACCAGAACAGCATCAGACTAGAAACGAAGAGGAACAAGATAGTTTACAAAGAGAGCAGGCCTTCTCCACCTGTGCACCCAGGATCTGGAACAGCATCCTCATCTAACTCTTGAGCTACTCAAAGGAAACTAAAGACACATCTCTTCAAGCAGCACTACCCAGCACAGCAATGCTTACCTGTTACCTGCATGGCTCTCACCGTCTGAATCTTATGCCTGGGCTCTCACCTTTGTTCAACACTCCGTTGCATCCCAGCTACGCTTGCGCTGTACTTAGTACCTACGGTTCTCAAACAAAGTAGTCCCTTTTTTACACCCACACACCTAATTAGAGCAAATATAGAATTACAATATTTGATGGTATGCACAAAGAAAATTTGATTTTTTTATTATATTATGTTACAATGACAAAATAACTGTGAAGGAATGTAATCGAATATTAAAGTAGTAAAATAATAAAGCCTTACTGTCACCTCAAAGGGGTTAATGGTGCTCAACTTTACAACTGATAAAAATGAAAAAGAACCAACAAATGGTGCCAGCAGGGTCATGTAATACTTTACCCAGTTATGTCTGCAAAGCCTCATAAGGGGCATCGTCACATAAATAACCAGGTAATGAGCTTGATAAATAAAAGATTTTATTTCCAATAAATCACTCATGGGGATAACAGACAGACGTTATTCTCGCCAAAGCCAGCAGAACCACCATACGAATCCATACATGAACTGAGCGATATTTAAAAGCAAACTGTCCATCCATCTTCTTTTACCAAGTGCTGCTACACTCTCCACGGGAAAGAACAATGGCAAGTTTTACCCTATCATAATATTGAACATTTAAATGAGACTGAATCACTGCCTTTTAATTAGATGGTGTGTCAATAAAGACCTTGTCCTTAAAAGTACACCACTCAATGTACTCAAGACGGTGCGCACTACTGTTGGGCTCTATGGGTTCCTACTTGCAACCTAAATATTGAGAAATTCAAAATAATATAACAACCTCTTATTTGCTCGCTTTTACATTTAATAGAAGACTGATCCTTTATAACCCGTGTGTATGTGCTTGTGTGTGTTCATGTGTGGGTGCGTGTTCGTTGCAGTTGTTGCCTGGTGCTAAGATATGGGTAGCGAATTCTGCTGATGTGTTTGGGCAGTCCATCTACAGATTGTTGTTCCTCCTCAGGAAGCGTCCAAAACAAGGAACAATCCCTCAAAATGCTATTCAGCGGGGCCCAATGCTGGCGAGGCTATGTACATTTGTGAAAGGAGAATCATGGCTTTGTTGCAGGGTGTGCAAGTGGGTGACTTGCATAGGTTTACACATCTGGTGGAAATGCAATAAGTAGGTGAGACATTTAGAGATGAATCAGAAGGAGATGTACTAGCATTACTGGTGCCTGTGCCAAAGGTGTTTTTATTATGTGCTCCTCCTGCTGATGATTGTGCAAGTTACTATGTCACACGCCCACTGGTCTCAGGCTTCCTTTTTACTTCTAGGAAAGAGGCGGCTTGCTTCGGGAAATCCCTGTAGTCACCATTTTCCGTTCCAAGTTGAGCAAGATCTGGGAGAACGTGTTTGAGAGAAGCAGACTTGTGCAATTCAAGATCAACATAGGCTTTTCAATATCCTTCACAACTGTGTTTTCACATATGGGGAGTGCAATACAAACTTGACATGTCCTACCATGTTGCGGGTGATGGAAATGATGCCAGTCTAGGAAGCCAAGCCTTAGGGATTCCCGCCAGGTTTCGCACGTCATCATGGACTGGTATTGCAAACTAGGGAGCACATTTTCCCAGTGCTTAATTTGAGCCAGTGGTTTCCAGTGCTCGGCACCGGCACTTAATTGTGAACACCGGGGCTTGTGACAGTCTGCCACAAGGTGGCACTGTCTAGCTAATTCAGAAATGACCACAGCAACAGTTAGTTATTATTCAAAACATATTATAAATGACTATTAGCTGCCGCCTAAGCCATTTTTTTAGCTTTGGGGGCCTGAAATAGTCCAAATTGTCACACTCGTAAGAGTGTGATGGTTAGCAGCTGCGTTGTAACCATCATTAGCAGCATGGCACTGGCAATGTGTGCTGCAAACGCAGTGCCCTCCTGATGAGATCCCTGGCACTTATTTTTTTTTGTTTTTAAATTAAGGACTGATGTTTCTGTTAATAAATGTAACCCTTCCTCTACAGATCTTAAATTTTAGCATGCTGATGGGCCAGAAAAAAAGCTGTGAACTTATTTGAAAATCAATATTCAAGTGGAGAAAATAGAGCACTGTTTGGCCCAAATAGGATGCATTGATCAAATGCAAAGGGTTGTACGAATAAACGTTAAACATAATTAATTAAATGCTAGAAGGTACTTGGTGAATCTAAGTTATATATTATGATTTATTGCAGGACACTGTTATTGAAGAAATAGTGTAACACTGCTGAGCAAATTTCAACGACGAGGATGATTCGGTTAGACATAAGAATATTAGACTAACGTGAATGTACATGGAATGCATCATTTAATAACACCAACAACAAAACCACAATGTAGATGACACATGATAACCGAGAAAAGACGCATTCCTGTGATGTGATTTTTATAAATGATTAAAGATTTGGCATGAACTGCACCAACACTCTAATACTCTATATTGCCAAATGCAAAATGTTTTTTTTGTTGTAAAATAATGTTTTATAAAACTAAAAAAAAAAACACAAATAATCTTTGGCAAAATGTTTGACATTTGTATGGCAAGCAGATCAGGAGTGCGCATGAAGTACAAACACTAAATGCAATGGCTTTCTGAATACTTGTTTTCCCAGGAGCACTAGGGAGGGAGCGCAGACAAACGCATTGGTCAAACAATCATTGGAAAAGACAACAGGTCTCGAAATTGAGCAATTGGCAATGTTTTGTAGCCCTGCTGAACAGCAGCACAGATGCTTTGCAGTGTGGTTAAAACTAATGTTAAAAAGTGCTATGGCATTGACAGGGCTAATGTGCTTTTAAATTACATTAGAGCTGGATGCATTATAGTCTTTTTATTATTATTACTAGCCATGGAGCACACCAGCCATACTGCTATACAGCATGGCTACAAATGATTGCTAAAGGGGGCGTGGCCAGCAGCATGGCGGCTTAGACGTACTTTGCCGGAGCTCCTGCCGAGCAGCATCCTAATGCGACGTGTAACTTTGCCCCGCGGAACACTGACGACTGCCAGTGGCAGCCCAGACACCACAGAAACTGGTGGAAGTGTGGAAGCGGCGAAAAATAGACAGGGTCCGCGGCAAAACGAAGGTTTTCACCCGCCCCGGTGAGCCCCTGAGCGGACAAGATGGCGGCCGCGACGCCCGACCGACTCCGGCGAGCCTAAGAGGCGTCTGTAGTCCGCCTGGAACTACGGAGGCGAGAGACGGCATCGCATCAAGAGACCAGCCTCAGTGAGTCCGCCTTGGACAAGGAGAGGGGCTCAAAAGCGACACGGGACGCTGCGGTCTACCGGCCGCCTTTACCAAGATGGCGGCCGGCGACATCCGCGGCAGCCCCTGAGGTGCAGCAGCCCCACGTAGCAGTCCCGGGGTTGAGGTGAGGCGGGGGCCCCTGGCAGAAGACCCGAAGCGGCAGAGGAGCGGCCGAGCGAAGTCGCGGTAGCTGGCCGTGACAAGGAGCCGCGAGACGCACACAGGGACAGTGGGAGACCGCAGCAACGTGGTGCCGGCAACCGGGAGAAGCGCAGGGGAGCATACGAAAGCTAAGGGGGCCAGCTAGTGAGAGCCCTGATTCGGCCCATCTGGGTAACAGGCACCCAACCCCTATAACCTTGCTGAGACGCCCGGAGTGTGCCATCACCGACCTGGCTCATCTGGAGAGGTAACTGGCGCCTGCATTCCTACCAGCCTGGACTAGACACCTGGGGCGAGGGGTACATGATACAACGGCACCCACAACATACAGGGCTCCCCCCCCCTACACAGGCGGAGTCCCTCGGGGAGGGAAACAGAGAGTGTAGTGGAGACAACCAGCTGAGGTGCTAAGGCCAGAAGATACCGAGGAGACGATAACCTGCTCGGCGTTGAAACAGGCGGTGCAGCACAGCGGAGTGGCACTGCTTCCTGCTCAGTCTGGCACACCCCCACGCGGCGACGGGGGTCTGTGGTGGGCGTCTAGCGGCAGAAGATTATACCCGAGGAACGAGCAGCCATGGGGAAGGGAGACCCAGCTACGAGGACCAAGAAACAGGGCCCCATGGATAATTATGCAGCGCCAAGACCTGCCGCGGAACAGCAGTCCAGATCACACGGATCGCGGTCCGATACAGCAATGTTGATGGAGGCCATCCAGGCCTCCAGGACTGACATACAGGCGTCCCGCTCGGCCCTGGAGGTCAAGATTGGAGAGGTTGGCTCTTAGGTGACGCTGCTGAGGCAAGACTTCCGGAATCTAACAGAACGGGTAGCGGCGACGGAAGCTGGAATAAGTGATCACGAGGTAGCAATAACAGCGCTGAAGAAAGAAATGGCTGAGCTGCAGGCCTCACACCGTCAGCTGCTATGGAAGGTGGATGACGCCGAAAACAGATCAAGACGCAATAATCTCCGCTTTGTGGGCTTTAGGGAAGGAAGCGAGGGGAAGGACATGTCCTCCTTCCTACACGACTGGCTGACAGCTACATTCCCAACAGCGCAGTTTTCCGCATGCTTCGTCATTGAGAGGGCGCATAGGGCCCTTCTGGCCAAACCACCGGAAGGGGCACGACCACGGCCAGTTATAGTACGCTTCCTGAACTATGCGGATAGAGATTTAATCCTACGAGAAGCCAGGAAGCGGGGAGAGATTCGGTGGGAGAACACAACCATAATGATTTTCCCGGACTACAGCCAGGAAGTCTCGAAACAGCGTCGCTCCTTCGACTCAGTGAAGGCAAAGCTGAGATCTGTGAACATTTCTTACATGCTTCTCTTCCCTGCAAAGCTTAAAGTGCTTTATAAAGACAAGTCCATCTTCTTCGCACATCCTGAGGACGCCTGGCAGTGGCTCGAGGAACGTCCCATCCTGAATAGTAGAGAGGCGGCGGGCCGGGAAGCGGTGAAGAGATCTTTACGAGGACGGCCGCTCCGGGAGCGGCCGAAACCACAGAGAGCGAAAACGAGACGGATGAAGACTCGGAAACCGGAGACGCCATACCAACCCCGTGATGCGGAGGATAGGAGAGGAAGCAGGTCGACGTCGCCGGGTCTTGGTCCGGTGGCAAACTCTAGATTCGGCGTCTTGAGAAACGGAACCCGGTCGGAAGGAGACGAAGGAACAGTATCGGAGGGCCGCACGTCCGAAGGGGAAGAGGAAGATATAGTGGAGGATTCAGAACACCCGCTGGTCACAGAAATCCAGCTCTTGGAACAGGACTCGTCGGGGCAGGCGCCCACCATGGACTCACAAGACTCACGCTCATGAATAATACTGGTGTCCGGGGACTAGAGTGAGTGCAGCTCGGCGATACGGAGCACGCAAGTTACCACGCCCTTCCTTGTTTCTTAAGTTTTTCTCACTGTTTTTTGACAAGTAAAGGGAGGGATGTGTGGGAGGGCGACAGGCCTTCTCCCGTGGATAGTTTGGTCCCAGGCTGGGACACAACTGGAAGGGGAGGAAGGGGGGAAGGTTTTCAATGTTTCTCAAGTTGGGGCCAGCGAAAGTTAAGGGGGGAGGGGGGAAGTAGTTAATGGGCAGAAGCAGCGCACCTCGACACACCGCATCACTCTTCCACCACAGGGAAGTACCACTATAGAAACTGACGGGACACAATGGCAAGTGCACTAAATACCTCAAATCTGGGTTACCAGGGAATGTCCATATTGACGTGGAATGTCAACGGCCTTGGGTCAAAGATCAAGAGGGGGCTGGTAACCGCATACATCAAAAGGGTGGCACCAGACATAGTCCTACTACAGGAGACACACCTCAAGGGCAATAAGTGTGCTTTTATAGCGCGGGGGAACTACGTGGCACTGGCACATGCGGGATATACATCAGATTCCAGAGGGGTGGCGATTCTAATAAAGAAAACAGCACCATTTCATATCACACATACATGGTTAGATCCTCAGGGGACCTATGTGGGGGTACAAGAGACATGGAAAAACTGTCGGTATACTATCATCTCAGTATATGCACCACCGAAAATCCAGGAACGCACCCTCAAAGCAATCACCGCCATCCTTATCGATACAGCGGACACTGTTCAGATAGTAGGTGGCGATTTTAATGACGTCATGTGTGCAACACAGGATCGTACAGGAACAGCGCGTCAAGGGAGGGCATGTTCGGTACTAGCAAGACAAATGCACACCATAGGTCTCACTGATGTCTGGAGGTGGCTCCACCCTACACAGGAGGCATACTCTTTTTACTCAGGGGCACACAGAGTCTTTTCAAGGATAGACTACATATTCACATCTAGAGAGTACCTAACCCCGAGTGACATGGCGGAATATAAAGCTAGGGGTATTTCGGATCACTCGCCACTCTACGCACAGTTGGGACGGGAGAGAGGTAGAAAGAGGGCTGAGTGGCGCCTAGCGGCATGGGACCTCCAAACACCGGAAATATTGCGTGGCATCAGAGCAGACATTAAGGTCTATATAGCCGAAAACGAAGGGACAGTAGACTCAGGGGTCACATTCTGGGAGGCAATGAAGCCGGTACTGAGGGACCGAATACAGAGCAGATTAGGGGAGGCACGACGAGCACAACAAGCTGAGGTGTCCGCCCTTGAAACGGATATCCTGGCCCTAGAAGCTGCCTACCAACAGGGGAAGGAGACAGGAACACTCAGACAACTGCTAGATACTCAAAGACACTATAGGGAGAAGTTATCCAATGAGGCTCGAACACAGTCGTTGGCCACCCTACACCGATTATACGATGTGGGGGACAAATCCGGCAAACTTCTGGCATGGCTCAGCAGAAAAGAAAGAGCGGCGAGGTGGGTGGAACAGGTCACAGCGGCAAATGGAAGGCAGATGAATACAGGCGAAGACATAGCGGAGGTCTTTGCGTCCTACTTTGAACGTTTCTATGAGGCCAGGGACCTGGGCACGGGCGACGACGCACTGTACTACATGGGCGAGGCAGAAGTGCCGGTATTGTCCGCCGAGGCCTGCGAGACGCTAGAGGCCGAGGTTACTCAGGATGAGATAGCAGACGCCATAGCCACGCTGAAGTCGGGGAAAACGCCCGGGCCGAATGGCTTCCCGGCGGAATTTTTCAAAAAGACAGCCGATCTATTGACACGCCACTTAAAAACCCTGTTCTCGGAGGCATGCCGGGAGGGATGCTTACCACCAGACCTCGCGTTGGCCACAATCGTACCAATCTACAAGAGGGCAAGCCAAAGGGAGAGTGTGCATCGTACCGCCCCATATCTCTCCTTAACATGGAGGTGAAGATTTTGGCCACCATTCTAACTAAACGTCTGAGGACTGTCATAACAGACCTTATCCACATGGATCAGTCGGGGTTCCTGCCGGATAGGGCAACTAAGTTGAACCTCCGTCGTACTCATAACTGGTTGCAAGAGGTTAGGGGGAGGAAGGAGCCCCACTGGTTCCTCTCCCTCGACGCAGAGAAGGCCTTCGACGCGGTACACTGGCCGTTCCTAATGGCGGTGCTACATAGATTTGGATTCGGCCCCAAGTTCCAACAAAGGGTCCGACTTTTGTACACAGCCCCAAGAGCGCGGGTTCGGGTCAACGGGAGGCTGTCACGCGAATTCCGAATCGGCAGGGGTACCCGTCAGGGATGCCCGCTATCCCCCCTCTTGTTTACACTCACCATAGAAATCCTAGCGATAAGGATTAGACAGAATCCGGAGATACGGGGCTTTTCAAGGGGGACCCCCGACGCTACTCAGGAAAAAATATCCATGTACGCAGACGACGTGTTGTTGTATGTCACCGAACCGGAGACTACAATCCCGGAACTATTCAGGGAGCTGGGCGGCTTTAGTGCCAGAGCGGGTCATACCATAAATTGGCACAAATCTGTCCTCTATGACCCTCAGGGTCGAGAGCGAGGGGAGTACCTCCCGGAGCAACTAATGCATACTCCGACGGGATTCCAGTACCTGGGTATATACGTTACCCTGGATAGGGAACTCTCATTCCACAAAAACATAAAACGGATCATGGATAGCACGACGACGGAGATGACCAGATGGAGACATCTGTCGCTCACCATTTTGGGCCGAGCGGCGATGTACAAAATGATTGTCCTTCCGAAGTTTCTGTATGCGCTCCAAAATGAGTACTACCAGTTACCGGTTAATACCATAACCAAAATACACGCGGACCTCCGGGCGTTCCTGTGGCTAGGGAAACAACCCCGAGTAGCCTTGTCGACCTTACAACACCATCAATACAGTGGGGGGATTTCACTCCCCAACCTAGAGGCGTACTACTGGGCGGAACACCTCGCCCCGATCAATGAATGGCTACACGCGCCTGCTGACCACCCCACCTATGCGCTGGAATGCTCCACTATGTCACACAGAAATTTCTTCTATTATCTATACGGGGGGGCGATACGGACATCGCTTTTACCGGCCACGGTGATCACCCTACACGCCTGGAAAAGGGCTACTAGACGTATGGGGTGGGACAAGAAGCCTACCTGACAGACGCCACTGTGGCACTGCCAATGGTTGAGTGAACTTAGTAAGTTACGCGGTTTCCAGAGATGGGACGATATAGGAATATCCACCATTGGGGATGTCATTGCACGGGGGGGCTGAAGTCCTTTCAGATGCTTAGAGACGAATTTGGGTTGCATAACACGCAGTTCTATAAGTACGCTCAATTGAGGCATGCATGGAGGGCACAAAACATCACGCTCAAAGAAATCCCAGAATATGCACCGCTAGAGGGTAGGCTACTCCAAGAGCAGGTCATAGGAAAAGTGGTATCACTCACGTATAAAACCCTGACGAACCACATGTTAGGCGACTTGGCAAGGCTGCGGAGAGTGTGGGAGGCGGATGTAGGAGAAATGGAAGATTTAGACTGGGAGATTATCTTGATGCATCCTCGTGAGGTGGCGATTAAATCAAGGCTACGCCTCATCCAACTAAACGTGCTACACAGAACCTATTTTGACAGGGTACGCCTCCTCAAAATGGGAAGGATAACTGACCCGGCGTGCCTTAGGTGCCACCACGACCGGGGAGATTTTTTCCACACGATCTGGGCCTGTGACATTATACAGACATACTGGGGACACATATTCACAGAGCTAGAGGAGATCCTGGGATTGGCTTTGACGCGCGACCCTAAATTGGCTTTACTAGGCATGACAACTGAGGTTGACCTACCACGCCCCCTGCTTATCTTCTTGGTACTTGCCTTGGTGGTGGCAAAGCGCGACATTGCGAAGTACTGGGGTGCGGCGGAAAGACCGGACATTGAGGAGTGGAGGAGAGGCATGGACCTGTACATGGCAGCTGAAAGAGTGACTTATAAATCGAGGGGCTGCCCCAAAATGTTTAAGAGAGTGTGGACAAAATGGAGACAACACCACGGATAAGAGGGAGGCCCAGGAGGGGGGGAACTGAATGACGGGAGGGCTCGGGACACGACAGATTTAGTAGAAGCTATGGTGTGGAACAGGCGCAGCCCGACGGCTCATACTCTTGTGTGGAGATAACAGTCTGACCTGAAAGGGTGGAAGGGAGGTGGGTCTGGGGGAGGCGGGAGGGGGAGGTGGTAAGCTGCTTTTGAATTATTGTTATAATGTTAAAGTTGTAGCTACATATGGAATAATGTGACTGATGGTATCAAAAGTTGCGCATGCAGCGGACAGAGGTGGAATGTTGACGCCCTGCCGGCTGCCGAAATATCTTACTGTTTCTTCTTACAGATGCAACAATAAAAATAAATTTAAAAAAAAAAATGATTGCTAAAGTCAGAAATGCCCATGCTGTACACATGAACAAAACCCAATGGCAGAGACAATGGTCTCAACGGCAGACGTATTGGCTTTGCCAGTGCTTTTTAGATTTTGGTACAACATTCCTGTGATTCTGAGCAAAACAGTTAATCTCCCCATGCGTGAAAAAGAAACAAAATATGACATTTGGCAAAAAAAAAACGGAAAGTAATTACACCCATGTCTTAGTGCAAATACATTTAGAAGCAAAAATCATCTGTTGCTTTCTTCTTAAAACAGAGCTAAAAATGGCACGAGGTTCCACAAGGACAACTGGGGAAAAGAAACATTAAAAGTAGTACCTCAATCACAGCGTGATCAGCTGAAGAACAGCAATTAAGCCCAAGTAATCAGTAATTGGTCCCTGCTCCAGCCTAAAGAAGAGGAAATTAAGCCAGCACATACTCGCCAATTAGAAGGCAGCAAATAAGTGTGGCAATGAATCCAACAAATGCTAAGCAATGGGCAGGAGGCAAGTCTCTTGTTTTATCCAATATCTCTAGCAAGCAAAAGCACACGAATGCCACAAATAAAGAAACCCTTTTCCAGTTGCCTCCATTTTTCAAATCCTTTTTTCAGTACTTGCTCCCCAGTGGTACCATGCATTCTCAAGCGTAAAATAACTTACTTATTCATCCAAAAGGTAGTGAAAGGCCTGCCCAAAATAGGTAACAGAAATACTGAGAGGCTTAAATCCTCATGTGATTGAGAAGGTCTTGAGCGAATGGCAGAAAGTTTCAGCGCAAAAAAAGCCAATGGCTCAAAGACTTTAACCCAAAGCCTCTTACAATAAGAATAGAGTCCAGTCTGTTTGACATGAATAGAGCAAGTGCCATACACATGAAACCTAAATACTGACGGGAAATAATATTGTGATTCATAGGCAGAGACATCACTCAGAATAACTGTTCTATCATCAACTATTCAGCCCTACCCTGCAACAATTTCATGAATGCTTGATAAAAAATGAGAACTGCACAAAAATATAAAACAAAATTCCCCTGGGCATGTCATGCAAGTTGCTAGACATGCCTGTAATTATGTAAGCTAAAAAATGACTGTTGACGTTTTTCTCTTTCCTCTTTCCGGAGCATTACTGGGAAATGTAGAATGGCCTTCCTTGCTGTTCACTTATCCTTGAATTTCCAGGAATAAGTGACACTCAAGGATAAAATATGTGTTCATGATATCGAAAATGGCCTACTGCTTAGTTATAGCACAAAAGCCCCTGATTATCAATTTAGGGGAACTTTCTTGGCCAAACTTGTGTGATCCCTGTGCCTTGGTTCTCTTATCTGTCAAAATAAGCAGTACGTAAACTACAAACCAGTGTTTCACATACATAAAACACTGTAGGTTCCCAGCAGTGTGAACATGCATTCGCCCTGGTAGCCAGTGAATGAAGATGAGAACATGTTGAACACAATCAAATAGGTCTTCATTACCTGCGATGCATGACATATTGCTTTCAAATGGAGAGCAGACATTTTGCCAGTGGCAATCTGTAGCCAAGCTCTGCATCTTCTGAGGCGGTAACCACAGCAACCATGTCCACTCACTCAAAAACTGTAGAACGATTGGACCATGTTCAATGCTTAAGATAGTCAGTTCTAAGAGCAGGCCCAGCGAATGGAAGTTTATAGCGCTCAAATAAACAACCCACTTTAAAATAAAGTTTGTCGCCTCTGTCCTGGTCCAATATCGAATGTGATTAGCCGGCCTCTCTCGGGGGACCGGTGCGTAGAGTTGCTCGCTTGGGGACCGGAGCACGGACGGAAGGGGGCCGCCTCCATCGCCCTTAGTGCACCGAATGTTCGTGGGGCACCCGGTGCTAAATCATTCGTAGACGACCTGATTCCAGTGTGACTTCCAGCTGCGAAGTACAAATTTGTGCAAAGTGAGCTCATGCGCCCATCTCTGGTTCTACACGCCCTTTAAGCACCACAAACTAGCAAATGTCGCAAGAGATCCGATTGTGATACACCTCAGGGATCTGCTTCTGCAACTAGACATCCTTAAAAAACAAAGGAGTATGCTGCCGCTACACATTTCCCGGGCAACAGTCACATGTGCCACCTCATGGGCAATATTACGTCACATTTTCACTGGTGTAACTAACAAAGCAAATGCATTTTGTCCAAGTTTAATGTTCGCATATTAGGGCAAGGCAAAAACAAACTTTGCTCCAAACCGCAACGAGGAAAAAAGTTATGAAACCACTGGAAAATATACTCCTTGGTTCATTCTAAATCATATTACCTAAATAACGGCACTGTCACAAAACCAAACTATACCAGCAATAAATAGTCTTTAGTATATATGGATATGTATTTATATACATGGGGGTATGTATTTCATAATTCTATTTACATTACAAGAGCCTGGCAGACAACTAAGAAGAGATTGCAGCATATATTATTACAGTGCAAATCTACTCCCCCTAGGGTTTGTCAGCGGTGATAACACCAAAGTCCTTGAATGGATACAAGCAAGAAATAACTGTTGCCACTATAAATGATAGAAAATCAAAGATGAGAGTTGATATTTTGATGGTTTAAGTATTTGGTCATTTAAACCAGGTGGCCTAAGATGGCTATAAAATAGGCTTCATGCCCCTATCTTCACCGTGGTATGTTTCTTAATAACTAGGATAAAAGATTAATTTATGGATTACCTGTATTCATTAACTAGGGTCGCACAAAGCTAAAGTGCTACAATAATTGTCTAAAAAACCAAATTGTCTATTAAATGAATCTGGCAAAAAAAATTGACGATTAATTTCATGAAAAATCAGGTTGATAAAAAGTTGAAGCGCCATAATTAATTTTAGCTGTGATTCAAGAATTTTGGAAATAGAAAATGTATGTGTTCACATAATATAAGGAGGCCTAATTTGTATCATTTTAGAACGAGGCCTCTTTTGTACAAAGATATACACATATATCAAATACATTTTATTTTTGACGGACAACAGGAATACAATAAATAATTGTATGTCCCATATATAAGTTGGGAATGTAATAAATGCAAAGATTGTGCATTGCATTTCATGAAATGGGGTGCGCAGATCGTGAAGTCAAATAGTCAAGTAGAGATGTACAAAATCAATTTCTTTATTCCAAATTTTTTTAATTCCTCAAACTGAGACACTCAGCAGTTTGCTGAATGTAAAAAATTTGGAATAAAGACATTTTTTTTTGTCCATCACTACTTGACTATTGGACTTTATGATCTGCTCACCCCATTTCATAAAAAGCAACTTTTGATATGGAGCACAGTAGCGTCATGCAACGGCTGGCATTGGAATGGACTACGCAGCAAAATCACTAAGTGGAACTGGCGTGAGGTGCGGAACTAGAGGTCCGCCGTTGCTCCACTGGACATTGATTGTACATTGCCCTTGAAATCCTTAATGCCTAAAAATGAGTGAGTTCATTTAGACATTAGAACTTGTCCCGTTGACATGTATGAATACTGGCTGCATTGTTTTCTGTACATTTCTAGATACATCAATGCATGATGGAAAAGTCCAATGTTTAGGCTTTATATGTATATTGTCCCGATGAAGACGTGAAGTTATAGAGTTGAAACTAAGAATTCATAGTCAATGAGAGAAGAAAAAGCAATGGCTAAAGGAGAGGAGTTATACAATTAGATGAAATGAGTGGAATTGACATTCAAGTGAAAAAGAATGCAACATCTTCATTAGAAACACATCTACCTAGTGTTTTTTTAGTAAAGTAGTGTATAAATGATAAGTTTGCTTGTGTAGGTTTAGCGACTGGATTTGTATTATGATGTATGTATGATGTATTTTGAAACATATTATGGTTCATGTTCCTATGTCCATTTTTGCATAATAAAAGTTGATTTGATATTTATGTAAGATTGTTTGTTTTCGAATTGGATGGGTATTGTTTGAATGATATGAGTACTAGTAGAGCCTTGATACCTACCTTTGCCGACCCTATTGTGGATTTGGAATTGTTACTATAATCTTGCTCATGTTTTTTTTAAATTTAATATTTAATATTACTATTATTATGTTTGTTGTTTGAGTAGGGGGATGTGCAGTCATGTCATATCATTGTTATTGCTGTTAATTGTTATTGCTGTGCGACATGCTCCCACTGTTGCATGGCATTTTCCATTTATGGTTGTAATTCTCAGTGGTCATTGCTGGTGCTGGTAATCCCAACATCTGCTGCATTATCACATACATAAATGCTTACCAGAAGCCTTCTGTGTCCTGGCGCTTGATTATACAGCCCCTTTGAATAGCCATAAAACTTGCAGTACTGCCTCTGGAAGTCACCAGCTGGGGGCGCCAACACCAAGGACTGAGCCAAAGCCTGACCCTGTTTGAATCTTTCTGGTGCTTGGTCCCCAAGAAGGCAAGCTCCGTCAAAGGCCATATGCGTTAAATTAGCTTGGAGATCTTCAAAAAGTCCACAGAGCGTAGTCAAGCCCCGGTCAACCAAATCAATTACATTTAAGCCCGCTTGCAGAATCTGCTTTGTCACATCCTGGACGCCCTTAACTATATCCACAAAACTGTCCTTGAGGTAGTCCAGGAGACTCAGTACAACAATCTGCACCATCTCCCACCTAGCAAAAAAGGCATTCGCCATTCAAGGATCTCAAAGACAAACTCCCTAAGGAGAATACTTTCTTGCCCACGGCCTCCAGTATTTTAGACTCTTGGTCTGGAGGCGCATCATTCAAAGAGCCAACGTTTTGTTTTGAGCAAGATGACACCTGCACCATCATGCAACGAAGGATGAGACAATAGGAAAGATGCATCTTCCAGTGCCAGCCGATAATGGCGGGCAATCTGTCTGCTCACTGAGTGCACTGACGTAGGCTTAGCCCAAACTGCCATCGTAGGCTCCAATAAATCCTCCCTGAATAGAAGCAATGGGTCCAAAATAGCAAAAAAGGGCTGGAAGATCGCTGTTAAACGTTTGCCTTGGTTTCCACCATAGGCAACTCCGCAGCCTTCCTGAGGACTGCAGAGACGTTGGTTGTGTCAGTGATGTTGCAACAGCTAGTGCCTAGGCACCTATGTTGCTCCTGCTGTGGCTGGAGGGGTGCCTCCAAGAGATCGCCCATGGTTGGCTGGCACCGGGAAGGTACCCGTTGGTGGTACCCCCCTCCAAGCCCCTGTCAGTTCCATGGGGTCCAAGGGTGCACCAGCGGGCACTGAAGCACCATGTAAGAGCACCAACAAGGTTGTGTGAAGGTGATCACTTGTGCTGGATAGCCGCTGAGCTCAGAAAACTCCAGCTAGATTGGAAGAAACATTAGCACCAGATTCAAAATCAGCGCTGGAAACAAGCTTGGCGTCAGCTCTTCTACCGTAGGATGTGTCCAAAAGCTTCAGCAAAGAAAGATCTTCTAGAGGATGGGAACAGCATGGAAACCTACCCAGGCAAGGGGGAACCCTGTCTCCATGTGGAGTCATCCCACCTGTGCTGCTTCTTTTGGGTCTTTTTCTTGTGTCATTTGCTGACTTGGAGGAGGGAGACGACAGCAACTTGGACCATGATCTGGAGCATGATCAGTCCCAGCGTCGCACACAATGGAGTAGCCAGAAATTAAAATAGCCCTCACTTTGAACTAAAGCACTGATGCCACCAAGCAAGCGAAGCAAGTGAGCCAAACCCTCTATAGAACAGCTTCCTTGTCTCTTCTGTCCATGCATGCCTGCATCCATCCACTGCCATTGATCCATCAATGTTGCCATCCATTCATCCACTCTGCCATGCATCCATTCTACCATCCATCCACTCTGCCATTCATTCATCAATCTTCCCACCAAGCTGATCATCCCTTCATCCACTCATCCAGCCTTCATTCATATACTCTGCCATCCATCCATCCTTCATCCAGCCACTATGCTATCCATTCATCAACTTATCCGTGGCGGACAGTAATTTTAAGAGGGAGGGGGCAGACAGGACACACACGCACACATACACGCTCACACCCATTCATTCGCACACATGTTCGAACACACATTCATAAACAACACTCATTATCAAATATTCAAACATACACGCATGCATCAAACATTTTTTTTTTATTACACTTACCTGCAGCTCTGCCTCCAAGGTCCCAGGAGAGTTGGGACTGCTGCCTTCCCTCATTGGCTGACCTATGGCAGCAGCCCCAACATCATCACAGAGTGGGATGGTCAGTGGAACTGCTGACCATCCCACTGTGTGACAAAATGGCACTGATTGACGCTTCACCCTGGGCGCTTCAGGGCTTAAAGGTGAAGCGCCAAAGTGCGAGGCAATGAGTGACGCTGCTACTCGTCACTGAGGAGAGAGCCTCAAGGACCTTTGCTGAGCTGAGGAGGTCACACCCATAGGTGCTGTGACATCCTCAGCCCAGCAAAGTTTAGCTCAAGCAGTGAGGAGCGTGCGCATTTAGCGCATGTCTGGCTCCTGGCTGACTGACCTGAAAGAAGAGTGTCTGTCATGCTGACCTTTATTCACCCTGACACTCTTCTTGAGAGGCAAAAGGTGAGGGGGCATGGTCCCTCAGCCCCAATTGACCAGCCGTGGCTGCAACTCAGCCATCCATCCACTCTGCCATTCATCCCATCAATCAATCCACTCCGCTATCCAACCATCCATTCATTCAATTTACCATCCATCCATTCACTCTGCCATCCATCCATCCATTCACTTTACCATCCATCCATTCACTCTGCAATCCATGCATTCACTCTGCCATCCATCCATCCATCCACTCTGCATCCACTCTACCATTCATTCTGCCATCCATTCATCATCCATCCACTCAGCCATCCATTCACTGATCTCTTCACTCACTCATGCATCCATCCCTTTACTCTGCCATCCTTTCACCTGTCCATCCATCTATCCCTTCACTCATCCATCCCTCCCTTTACTCTACCATTCTTTCCATCCATCTATCCATTCACTCATTCATCCATCCACCATCCCTGTACTGTGACATATTTTCACCTGTCCATCCACCTGTCATTCACACATCCTTTCATCCACTCACTTATCCACATACTCATTCATGCATAATTCCTTCTCTTCTCTCATCCTTCCGATATTCCTTCTTTCCTTTTACCCAGACATTGTTTCCTCGCTCCTGCTACTCTTCTATTGATGCTGTATTTCAGCGTTAATGATGGGCCTTTGTCTGTCGAGTTGCAGACAAAAGAGGTCCATAAAGAACCCCACCCCCAGCTGTAGCTGCTACAGCGGGAGTCCATGACACCCCTGGTCACACGAGTGCCATGAACTGCTTTGCCTCGCGCTCTTTTATACCCTTAAAGTGCATGAGGTCGCGCTACTCGCTCAAGTTGGAATTCTGCTTACGTCTCAAGCACCACAAACAGACCTTGTGGGGGTCTGAAAAGGACATCTGTCAATGGCTTTTTAGGAGGTGACATTCTGCCTAGCACTGCGAAAGTAGAATTTCAGAAAGTTTTTGTGACATATGTTTAACGGAGAGCCCCCCTCCAGAACTGCAGAAGATAGCAAGCTGATGTTAGGACATCTGGATAGCCCTTTATGGTTCAAATCACATGTTCAGGCAGTAATCAATGCCAAGAAGGAGTCGACGCCCCCTCGGTGGATGCAGGTCCCCTCCACATGCTGTGGTCCTGTCAGGCCCTTGTGATCTATTGGCAGGCGATCAATCAATCAATCAATCAATCATAGCATTTGTATAGCGCACTACTCACCCGGAAGGGTCTCAAGGCGCTTGGGGGAGGGTCCGCTACTGCTCGAACAGCCAGGTCTTGAGTTGTCTCCTGAAGGCGAGGTGGTCCTGGGTCAGCCGAAGGTGGATGGGGAGGGAGTTCCATGTCTTGGCTGCCAGGTAGGAGAAGGATCTTCCCCCGGCGGTGGCTCTTCGGATGCGTGGTATGGCGGCGAGGGCGAGGCTTGAAGAACGTAGCTGGCGGGTGGGCGTGTAGAAGGTCAGGCGGTCGTTTAGGTACTTGGTGCCCAGGTCGTGGAGAGACTTGTGTGCGTGGGTGAGGAGCCTGAACGTGATCCTCTTGCTGACGGGGAGCCAGTGCAGGTCCCTCAGGTGGCCGGAGATGTGGCTGCGTCGGGGGATGTCCAGGATGAGTCGGGCGGAGGCGTTCTGGATGCGTTGGGAGTCTTTTCTGTAGCTTGGCTGTGGTTCCGGCGTAGAGGGTGTTTCCGTAGTCAGTCGGCTGGTGACGAGTGCCTGGGTGACCGTCTTCCTGGTCTCGGTCTGGATCCATCGGAAGATCTTGCGGAGCATGCGTAGGGTGTTGAAGCATGATGAGGAGACGGCGTTGACTTGTCTGGTCATCGAGAGGGAGGAGTCCAGGATGAAGCCCAGGTTGCGTGCGTGGTCTGTTGGCTTGGGGGTGGTGCCCAGGGCGGGGGGCCACCAAGAGTCGTCCCAGGCGGAGGGCGATGGTCCCAGAATGAGGACTTCCGTCTTGTCTGAGTTCAGCTTCAGGCGGCTGTTCTTCATCCACTCGGCAACGTCTTTCATCCCTTCGTGTAGGCTAGTTCTGGCGGTGGCGGGGTCTCTGGTGAGGGAGAGGATCAGCTGGGTGTCGTCGGCGTAGGAGATGATGTTGAGGTTGTGTTGGCGTGCGATGGCTGCAAGAGGTCTCATGTAGACGTTGAAGAGGGTGGGGCTGAGTGATGATCCTTGCGGTACGCCGCAGATGACTTCGGTGGCCTCGGATCGAAACGGGGGGAGACTCTCTGTGTTCTTCCGGCGAGGAACGAAATGATCCACTCCAGTGCCTTCCCTTGGATACCGATGTTGCTGAGGCGTTGAGTTAGGGTGCGGTGGCAGACAGTGTCAAACGCTGCAGAGAGGTCCAGGAGGATGAGGGCCGCTGTTTCCCCGTTGTCGAGCAGGGTTCTGATGTCGTCGGTGGCTGCGATGAGGGCGGTCTCGGTGCTGTGGTTGGCTCGGAAACCGGACTGCGAGGGGTCGAGGGATCCGTTCGTCTCGAGGAAGGCAGCAAGCTGTCTGTTGACGGTCTTCTCGATGACTTTGGCCGGAAAAGGGAGGAGCGAGATGGGGCGGAAGTTCTTGAGATCGGTGGGGTCCCCTGTTGGTTTCTTCAGTAGGGCGCTGAGTTCGGCGTGCTTCCAGCTCTCCGGGAAGGTGGCGGTGTTGAAGGAGGTGTTGATGATGTCCCGGAGTTGGGGTGCGATGGTGGAGTCGGCCTTGTTGAAGACGTGGTGGGGCAGGGGTCGGTTGGAGATCCGGAATGGATGGTGTTCATCATGCGGGCTGTGTCTTCGGTGGTTACCGTGGTCCAGGTGCAGAGGGTGGCAGTGGGGGGCGTTGGTTCGACGGTTGGGTACGTGGTTGGTGCGCCAAAGCTGTTGTGGATGTCGGCAATCTTGCGGTGGAAGAACGAGGCGAGAGAGTCGCAGAGATCTTGTGAAGGAGTGATGTCGTTGTTGCCGGTGCTGGGGTTGGAGAACTCCTTGACGATGCTGAAGAGTTCCTTGCTGTCGTGGGCGTTGTTGTCCAGTCGTTCCTTCAGTGCTGTTTTCTTGGTGGTGCGGATAAGCTGGTGGTGCTTGCGGGTGGCGTGTTTGAGGGCGGTCATGTTGTCTGCGGTCTGGTCGAGGAGCCAGGCTTTCTCGAGGGTGCGGCAGTTCTTCTTGGAGTCCTTGAGTTCGTCGGTGAACCAGGAGGCTTTCTTGCTTCTAGGTCTGCTGGGAGGGTTCTTCAGTGGCGCGAGGTCATCGGCGCAGGCGGTCAGCCACTGTGTGAAGTTGCGGGCTGCTTGGTTGGGGTCCGTTGTGCTGGTGGGAGGGTTATGGCTGAGGGAGGTGGTGAGCTGCTCTGTGGTGATCTTGCTCCAGCTCCTGCGAGGAACCTGTTGCGGGTGGTGGTGGGTCGTGGTTCTTCTGAAGCTGAAGTGGACACAGCTGTGGTCGGTCCAGTGAAGTCCGGTGGAGTGGCTGAAGGTGATGTGCTTGCTGGATGAGAAGACGGGGTCAAGCGTGTGGCCGGCGTAGTGGGTGGGGGTGTTGACCAGTTACTTGCGTCCGAGGTTGGCGAGGTTGTCCAGTAGGGCGGCGGTGTTGCGGTCCTTGTTGTTCTCCAGGTGGAAGTTGAGGTCCCCTAGGAGGATGTAGTCAGCGGAGGGGAGGGCGTGCGGGCTGATGAAGTCCATGATGTCTTCGCTGAATTGTGTGCGTGGTCCCGGGGGTCTGTAGATGAGGGTGCCTCTGAGGGTCGTCTTTGGGTCGGTGTGTATCTGGAAGTGGAGGTGCTCGGCGGCGGAGAAGGTGTCGTTGGAGTCGGTCGTGATGCGGATGGTGTTCTTGTGTACGATGGCGACGCCTCCTGCAGTCTGGTTGATGCGGTCCCTCCAGGTGATCTTGTATCCGTCCGGGATGGCGATGGCGATGTCGGGCGCAGAGGAGGCGTTCATCCAGGTTTCTGTTAGGAAGGCGACGGCTGTTGAAGTTGTGTCGAGCAGGTTCCAAAGTTCGATGGCGTGTCTGTGGACGGATCGGGTGTTGAGCAGGATGCACTTGAGGTGATTGTTGCTGGTGCTCGGCTTGGCGGGTGCGGTGCAGGTCGGGAGAATTTGCAGGCTTGACAGGTGAAGGGTCCGTGGGTGCGTCTCGGGTGGCTCGGTAGCAGGCTCGGTTTCGGTCGGGTTTGAGTGTGATGAGCGTGGCGGCGTCGTAGGTCCGTCGTGTGGGCTGGCAACGTCGGGGGCCAGGGGTCCTGGCGCTGGGCGTGGTCCAGGCACGGAAGGGCGCAGACGGGCTTGCCTTTGGCGCGCCTTCGGCGCACAATCGGCGCGCCCGCTGCGCGTGAACGCTGCGCGTACGCGTGCACTCCGTCATAAATGGCCAAGTGGAAGGGAGGAGCAGCTGGGAGGCGGGAGCGGGGCGGCCAATGGGAGGGATACAGAAAAGAAAGGGGCGGGCCGCAGGGGAGCAGCGGCGGGGAGAGGGCGGGAACGCGGCAGGGGGCACAAATACGCTAAACAGAGGCAACGACGAGAAGCAAAGGCAAGCTACAAAGCAAAACTCTACAGTGGGAGATACTAGACACGAAACAGAGGCAGAAACGATAACACGCAATAGAGGCAAAAACGAAAGAATGACAAACACGCAACAGAGGCAGTGACAGGAATACAACGATCAGGAGCACAGCTACGGGCAGCAGCGGCACTCAGCGGGATCGGGGGCAGCCTGGGCTCACTCACAGGGAGTGTGCGCGGTGCGTGGGGTGACCGGCCCAGAGGGTCGCTGCCATAGCGTGCTGCCAGAGGACACGGCGCTCCCCGATATTTTCACATGGGAGCAGGGCTTTAAGTGGACCGGGTCTCACCGGTGCTGAGCACCGGCAGTTTATTGACGGGGGGCCTCGAAACAGGTCTCTATCGGGCTCTGTTTTGTGCACTGGCACAAGCGGGCCGTTTTTTTCCGGACTGCAGTGACACCAGGCTCATCCATGTGCGCCTACTCACACTGCTCTTCTCACTAGTGGGGAAGTTATGGCAGCCATTACGCCAGGTGAGCGTTCAAGGGGAAGGGAAATCCTTTAGATTGTAATTTTCTCTCTGGATTTCCCTTCTCTTTTTGAAACTCGGGAGCACCAACATTGTTGTGGTGTCAACAGGGCTTTAAGTGGAAGATTTTTCAGTATTATATATACAAGCCCTAGTTGCTAATTATTTATCTCATGCAACTAACAACTATTGACAAAGCCAATAGTCCTGACTTGTTGTAGGTAGGATGTAGCTTGTTGTATCATATATATGTATGCAATGACAGAAACAGCAAAATACAAGTCGGGCGGCATACTATGCTAAGCACAGATTTTTTGCTTAAGTGTGTGAAGCCACGCCCTTAATTACAATGGCCATGCCCCTCTGAGAGACCGCCCAGGTATTTCATCCCACTTAAAGCCCTGCATGGGAGGCTTGTGCTTTAGGCATATTTAGGCGGAAGCAGCGCTATAATGTGAGGACGTGCTTTGCAGGCGTGGCACTATTGTTGGCTAAGAGAATCCTCATTCTGAAAGGGAGGGCCCCTTCTGCACCACTAGTTGCGACATGGTATGAGGCAATATGCAAATGGGGAAAGCCGAGGGTGAAGCCCTATGCTATGCTGAGGTACGTCACCAATGCAAGCACCCAATCTAACAAGAATGGGACACCTTTGCACTCACTTTCTACGGTTTTACATCCAACGATGACCTTCCCCTATGAGCTTTATTAAACCTGACTAGTCCCTCCACCGCGCCCCGCAGGCCCACGCTTGACTTCTGCCTCACTCAGCCCTCTACATACATGTCTTTTCCTCCCCATCCATCCCTTTAACACCATGGCACCAGGCTATGTCCCCCCGTCACTCCAGCGGAGATGGGCTAACCTCTGGACACTTCACAGCCCTGTTTTCCCGCCACCGGACTGCGCCTAGCACTGCCCAGACGTTGCCCCAACACATAGCCTACCTAGCTTGTCACTGTCCAGATTCACGTCACCTCTTCCCTCGGTTTATGGATTCCTCCGCATTAGGTAAAAAATCAATAAATGCGTACTTTTTTTTTTAGGGACGAGGCTGGGAGGAATGCATGCGTCTCGCTAGCGAAACAGTTGTTAACAAAAAGAGCTTGGAGCCCACTCGTTGGTTACCCATATTTTCACTTGCATGGCACTTTTTTTTACAGCCTCGTAATTAGTCACTGCAGGGCTAACATCATTTCCGTTACTCTCTGTGGAGCAGGGACCAAGCACTGATTGATTTGATTCACCATCAGTATCAGTCCGCTGCCCCTGACGGGATTGAGGTACTATTTTGTTCTTTTTAACTTTTAGTACCCTGCACACAGAGGGCTAGTAACAGGCAAAAACGTACCCAGCAAGACAAACAAAACTGTAAAAATGCATTTTCTATAGTTATCTTCCTTTTATTTTGCCAATTCTTCTTTTCTCACTTTGCACTCGTGTTTTCTTTTGTTTTGGGGCACTGTTCTAGAAAGACGAGGGTTGTTCTATTGCAAAGCAACGTTGTTTCTTTCTTATGTGTATTTTCTGAAATTATGCTTTAAAACATAATTGTGCAGTACACCCCAATTCACCCCACTCCAATCTTCCCCATTCCAATCCATGCCAATACTCCGCACCTGACCCCACTCAAATCCGCCAAACTAAATCCAATCCACCCCAGACAAATCCAATCCACCCCACTCCAATCTAAACCAGTCACCCAGTCCAATCTGCTCACCACAATCCAATCTACTCCAATCAACCACACTCCAAAACCTCACAACCCACCCCTCTCAAATTCTAACAAAATCTGCCCCACTCGAATCTTCTGCACTCCAATCTGCCCCACTCCAATCCAAAACAATCTGCCCCACTCCAATCCAAAACAGTTGGCCCCACTCTAATCCAAAACAGTCGGCCCCACTCTAATCCAAAACAGTCGGCCCCACTCTAATCCAAAACAGTCGGCCCCACTCTAATCCAAAACAGTCGGCCTCACTCCAATCCGCCCCACGCCAAACCATTCCACCTCACCCCTACCCATGCATTCTATCCCAATTCACCCCATACCAATCCACCCCACTCCGATGCACCCCACCCCACTGTTATCCACCCACACCAATCCAATCTACCCCACTCCAATCAACCTCACCCCAATCCAATCCACCCCACTCCCTCCCCAATCCACCCCACTCCAATACCATCCACCACAATCCAACCCAAGTCAAAACAATCTGCCCCACTCCAATCTGCTCTAAACAATCTGCCCCACTCCAATCCAAAACAATTCGCCCTACTGCAATCTGCCTGACACCAATCCACAGCAATCTACCCCACTCCAATCCAAAACACGGGGCAATTCCAGTCTAAAACAATCTGCCCCGGTCCAATCCAAAACAATTTGCCCATTCCAATGTGCCCCAATCCAAAACAATAAACCCTACTCCAATCCACCCCACTCAAATCCACCCCACTCCAATCCAAAATACTCCCCCCACTCCAATCTGCCTCTCTCCAATTTGTCCCATTTTAATCCAGTCCACTTTACCCGAATCGAGCCACTCCATCCCAATTCACCCCATTCCAATCAACTCCACTCTAATCCAATCTACCCCACACCAATCCAACCCACCCCAATGCAGCCCAATCTAATCTACACCACTCCAATCCAGTCCACCTCACCCCACTCCAGCTCCAATCCACCCCACTACAACCCAATCTACCACAATCCACCTCACTCCAGTCCAGAACATTCTGCCCCACTCCAGTCCAAAACAATCCACCCACTCCAATTCCAAAAATCTGCCCCGCTCAGTGGCGTAGCAAGGGGGGTACGGGACGTTCCTGGCGGCATAACTTTGGAGGGCGGTGGTCTTACCCGTGGCCGTCGCGGGGGAGTCAGCAGCCGCTGCAGAAATCGCACTTCAGATGGCGGTCGCAGGACTGCAAACTCAGGGGCCGCCATGGGCGGCCGCAGGTCTAGCTACGCCACGAGCTCCACTCCAATCTGCTCCACTCAAGTCCAAAACAATCTGCTTCACTCCAAAATCATCCCCACTCCAATCCAAAACAATCTGCCCTATTCCAATCGACCTCAATACAGCCAAATCCAACCCACCCCATTTCAATCCACCCTACTGTAATTTAATCCACTCCATCCAGTCGACCCCACTCCAATCCCCCAGTCCACTGCAGTCCAATCCACCCACTCTACTCCAATCCACCCCACTCTACCCCATTCCAATCCACGCCACCCGAGTTTAGTCCACCCCACTCAGTCCAATACATCCAGCACACCACACTCAAATATACCACACCCCAGTCCAATCCACTCCATCCATTTCACCCCACTGCAATCTACCCCAGTCTAATCCAACTACCCCACTCCAATCCAATCCACCCCGTCCAGTACAGTCCATTCTACCCCCTCTAGTCCAGTCCAGTGCAATCCACCCCTTCACCCTAATTCACCCCACTCCAAACCGCCCTACTCTAATCCAATCCACCCCAAACCAATCTAATCCACCTCACTTCAACCCACCCCAATCCAATCCACCTAGCCCCATTTCACCCCTTACTCCAATCCACCCCAACCAGTCCACCCACTCATCCTAGGTTAACCCACTCTACTGCAATCCAATCCAACCCAATCTACCCCAATCCAATCCACCCCACTACCTCAATCTACTCCAACCCACTTCACCCTTTTCCAAGCCACTGCACTTTACAACACTGCACTCTACGACAGTCTCTACGACACTACTCCTCCCGACTACACTCTACGACGCTCTACTTCAACAAATCCAGTCTACGACACTGTACTCCCCTCACTCTAGGACATGTCACTAACTTTTAGCCAAGCTGAACAGTAGCCACACTGGTGTACAACATGGCAGAAAACATATTGTTAAAGCCAAAAGTTCTTGTATAGGCAAGACCTATTGGGTTTGCCAATGTTTCCTTTCCAATAGCCTACTTTTTATGAGCTGATGCATAATTATCCGGCTCTCAAAAAAAATTAGAAAAGCACCAGTGATAACTTTCTTTCTTTTGTATTAAATAGTCATTGCTTACTTCTGTGACACCCACTCCGGGGGATCATATTATTCTGATAAATCAAACACAAACAATTTTGAAAAAAGACGGCGCCGCCGCCACCTAGGGCAGCAGGAGAGCTACTGCATACTTTCCACATTCAGTTAAGTCACAATGTATCAAAAGGTGAACAGCCTGCAGGTAGAAGTACCAATCGGACTGCATCTTTCTCAAGGAGCAGTCATTCATCAATTATCCCTATTCAGCCTCTCTGGATTGATCAATGTTTATGATAGGCTGCACTTTAGGAACTCATTTAAAGCACTGACCGAAGGCTGCACTTAAGGAGCTCATGTACAGCACTGACAGAAGGCTGCACTTTAGTAACTCATTTACAGCACTGATCGAAAGCTGCACTTTAGTAACTCATTTACAGCACTGACCGAAAGCTGCACTTTAGGAGCTCATGTACAGAACTGACCAAAGGCTGCACTTTAGGAGCTCATGTACAGCACTGACCGAAGGCTGCACTTTAGGAGCTCATGTACAGCACTGACCGAAGGCTGCACTTTAGTAACTCATTTACAGCACTGACCGAAGACTACACTTTAGGAACTCATGTACAGCACTGACCGGAGGCTTTACTTTAGGAACTCATGTACAGCACTGACCCAAGGCTGCACTTAAGGAGCTCATGTACAGCACTGACCAAAGGCTGTACTTTAGGAGCTCATGTACAGCACTGACCAAAGGCTGCACTTTAGGAACTCATGTACAGCACTGACCGGAGGCCTCACTTTAGGAGCTCATGTACAGCACTGACCGAAGGCTGCAATTTAAGAGCTCGTGTACAGCAATTACCAAAAGCTGCACTTTAGGAGCTCATGTACAGCACTGACCGAAGGCCGCACTATAGGAGCTCATGTACACCACTGACCGGAGTCTTCACTTTAGGAGCTCATGTACAGCACTGACTGGAAGCTGCACTATAGGAGCTCATGTACAGCACTGACTGGAGGCTTCTCATGTACAGCACTGACCGGAGGCTTCACTTAAGGAGCTCATGTACAGCACTGACTGGAGGCTGCACTTTAGGAGCTCATGTACAGCACTGACCGGAGGCTTCTCATGTATAGCACTGACTGGAGGCTTCTCATGTACAGCACTGACCGGAGGTTTCACTTTAGGAGCTCATGTACAGCGCTGACCGAAGGCTTCACTTTAGCAGCTCATGTACAGCACTGACCGGAGGCCTCACTTTAGAAGCTCATGTACAGCACTGACCAAAGGCTGCACTTTAGGAGCTCATGTACAGCAATGACCAAAAGCTGCACTTTAGGAGCTCATGTACAGCACTGACCAAAGGCTGCACTTTAGGAGCTCATGTACAGCAATGACCAAAAGCTGCACTTTAGGAGCTCATGTACAGCACTGACCGGAGGCTTCTCATGTACAGCACTGACTGGAGGCTTCTCATGTACAGCACTGACCAGAGGCTTCACTTTAGGAGCTCATGTACAGCACTGACCAAAGGCTGCACTTTAAGAGCTCATGTACAGCAATGACCAAAAGCTGCACTTTAGGAGCTCATGTACAGCACTGACCGGAGGCTTCACTTTAGGAGCTCATGTACAGCACTGACTGGAGGCTGCACTTTAGGAGCTCATGTACAGCACTGACTGGAGGCTTCTCATGTACAGCACTGACTGGAGGCGTCTCATGTACAGCACTGACCAGAGGCTTCACTTTAGGAGCTTATGTACAGCACTGACTGGAGGCTTCACTTTAGGAGCTCATGTACAGCACTGACCGAAGGCTGCACTTTAGGAGCTCATGTACAGCAGTAACCGGAGGCTTCACTTTAGGAACTTGTGTATAGCACTGACCGGAGACTTCACTTTAGGAACTCGTGTATAGCACTGACCGGAGGCTTCACTTTAGGAGCTCATGTATAGCACTGACCGGAGACTTCACTTTCGGAGCTCATGTACAGCACTGACCGATGGCTTCACTTTAGGAACTTGTGTATAGCACTGACCGAAGGCTTCACTTTAGGAGCTCATGTACAGCACTGACCGAAGGCTGCACTTTAGGAACTCGTGTATAGCACTGACCGAAGGCTGCACTTTAGGAACTCGTGTATAGCACTGACTGGAGGCTTCACTTTAGGAGCTCATGTACAGCACTGACCTAAGGCTGCACTTTAGGAGCTCATGTACAGCACTGACCGGAGCCTTCACTTTAGGAACTTGTGTATAGCACTGACCGGAGGCTTCACTTTAGGAACTCGTGTATAGCACTGACCGGAGGCTTCACTTTAGGAGCTCATGTATAGCACTGACCGGAGGCTTCACTTTAGGAGCTCATGTACAGCACTGACCGATGGCTTCACTTTAGGAACTCGTGTATAGCACTGACCGAAGGCTTCACTTTAGGAGCTCATGTACAGCACTGATAGAAGGCTGCACTTTAGGAACTCATTTACAGCACTGACCGAAGGCTGCACTTTAGGAACTCGTGTATGGCACTGACCGGAGGCTTCACTTTAGGAGCTCATGTACAGCACTGACCGAAGGCTTCACTTTAGGAACTCGTGTATAGCACTGACTGGAGGCTTCACTTTAGGAGCTCATGTACAGCACTGATCGGAGGCTTCTCATGTATAGCACTGACTGGAGGCTTCTCATGTACAGCACTGACCGGAGGCTTCACTTTAGGAGCTCATGTACAGCACTGACTGGAGGCTTCACTTTAGGAGCTCATGTACAGCACTGACGTAAGGCTGCACTTTAGGAGCTCATGTACAGCACTGACCGGAGGCTTCACTTTAGGAACTCGTGTATAGCACTGACCGGAGGCTTCACTTTAGGAACTCGTGTATAGCACTGACCGGAGGCTTCACTTTAGGAACTTGTGTATAGCACTGACCGGAGGCTTCACTTTAGGAGCTCATGTATAGCACTGACTGGAGGCTTCACTTTAGGAGCTCATGTACAGCACTGACCGAAGGCTTCACTTTAGGAGCTCATGTACAGCACTGACTGGAGGCTTCACTTTAGGAGCTCATGTACAGCACTGACAAAAGGCTGCACTTTAGGAACTCACGTACAGCACTGACCGAAGGGTGATAGTAGCGTGTGTGCATCCTGACATAGTTGGTTAACAAGAAAAATAAAACAGACAACAAGCATATAAATCAAGAGAAATTGGCTCGGTCAGATACAGAGGTAAAATAAACTTTACACATTTCCTAACAAATATAATACACTTGCTGTGTGCAGCATAAAAAATTATCAGTTAAACAAGTAACCAGTGTCTTTTTAATAGCCGGAACAGATTATTTTTAAATCAATTTTCCATGGTTGGTATCATGGACGTTTGCCATGTGGGTATGTGGCTGGTTATTGCGGTAGTCGAGCTTCTTAGGATCTAAGGGAGGAGGGAGAGCGAGGGAGGGGGAGATGGGCATCGCCGATCTTTCTATGTGTGAGGAAGAAGGATCATAAGTACCCTCTCCATGAGGAACCAAAACGTGTAGGATGCCCCTGGAGAGAACGGACAAGGCTCACTAGGCGCTATTTAAGGACAGCCGATGAAAAACAACTGCTCCTATTCAATGGGGAGACACTCTTTTTTAATAGATAATGTTGATAGTGGTCAATTTGATTTTTTATTTGGCCTGTCTAAATTATCAATTAGTCCAATACAAGTCTGTGACCAAATCAAATTTACTCTTTCTGCAGCAAGAGCTCTCTCTTGGGTATTCCCTAATATTGCAATGTATCCTACTGGACCATTTCGTAACAGAATTCATTGTCTTTCTTAGCCAAAAATGTTTATGATTGTCAACTTTGTTTCCTGAATTATTCAGCACTACAATAAGTCAATTAAAGTCACCCTCTTTTTGTCACAATATGTACCTCTTGCCTTGGTTGAAATAAAGGAAGAAAAGAGGTAATAGACAAAATGTCCTTGATATTCTGGACGTCTACACCTGACCTGCCTGGACCATACCCCTCAGAGTCGCCTCCCGCCAGTAAGGAACTACGAAGCTTGCTCGCATTTTTAAAACAGCTTGTTTTCACTCCATCAACCACAAGGTTGCTTGAGGCACAAATTATGATTTATTATTAGAAGCACTTTATAGCATCTGATTGCCACTCCTTTATTTACAAGCGCGCCTAAGGCACAAACCCTACACAACCGCGCCCCACCAATAAGGAACTCTGAAGCAGCATGCATCTTTAAAACAGCTCATCCTTACGCCATGAATCACAAGCTGGCTTGCGACAGAAATTATGTTTTATTATTGAAAGTACTTTAAAGCAACTCATCACCACTCCATCAATTACAAGCTGGCTTCAGGCACACCTTATACTTTATTATTGAAAGCACGAATCACCATCTGATTGTAATAGTCTGCACTCATTGGGACGCACTTTAACAGTATAGACATTCCTCGATCGCATGTAGTGTTTTTTTTATCACTCTCTGCTATTGTAGGTTTACTTTTATTCTGCTTTTATCTCCTCCACCCTTTCTCTTTCTTGGCTGGGATATAATAATTTTAAATAATTGAACATAAATCAACTTTATTTACTGTCCCTAATATTAAGCCGGGTTGACTAGTTTCCCATATAAGCCACACATATCTTTGGATTTATATATATATATATATATATATATATATATATATATACATACACACACATATATATATATATATATATATATTTTTTTTTTTTTTTAAATGGTGTAAAAACAGCAAGCAGACTGCGTTTCCGCCAGTGATCAAGGATACTCTGATAACCAAAACGCATCTGACAAGGCTCAAATAAACAAAACCTGTAATTCCACGAAAATTGGTGTCCGTATCCCTTTCTCTGAAGCATTTGCCAGCTGGGAGTGCGAGAGACGTTCGGGAAATTGGTTGGATATATATATATATATATATATATATATATACACACACACACATATGTACATATACATATACAGGAGTAAATTTCACTAATCTAGATCCCTAGTCTTAAAACACGGTTAAAACAATACACACAATACGACGCAGAACCCCAGAGACAGCGGATCGATGCAACTTTCATCAGGTAGTCTTCGCAACAGGCCATTAAAGAAGTACTGTTGACAGTGGAACTACGTACTACCCTTCAGGATATCCTTCCTCCTGATTTTACATAGAAAGGGCTGAAGAAGAGGCACTGTTTTTAAACCAACATACGTCCTAGACTATTGTAAGAAACAGGGACCGCAAGGCAATCACTCAAGACATGTGTGGCCTAGAAACAAATCAATAATAAGGGTTTTTTCCAAATTGAAGTGGATCACGCATCTAAAGTGGGATAATATAATAAGTCGTATAAGTTTAAACAGGCTAGACAACTGGCAGCAACATACTACCCATATCTCGACTAGAAACCATTGTTCGGATCACAGAGTACTCGTTATAAGAAGTGATCCTCATGAAGAATCCAGGGGCAATTACATCTACCCCCTGATTGTGACAGCTTACCATTGGTCTTGATAAAGGTGGTAACTATAAGGAGAACCCACTGAAACGCGTCGACGCACAGAGTGGTATAATTCAAGTCTCCAACACCAGAGTTGATATGCTGATGTCATAGCAATACAATATTGGTGTTATCACTAAGGAGCCAGAATATACAAACTGTATTCAACAATTGCATGTTGTACCTGTTCTGTCTTTTCTTCTCAATTGTGCAGGTCGCAATTGTGTGTATTGTTTTAACCGTGTTTTAAGACTAGGGATCTAGATTAGTGAAATTTACTCCTGTGTTTTTAAGTTATTCAAAATAAATGAATTTTTAACTACCTATATGTTTCTATTGTATGTACTTATGACATCGTGAGGCTTGGTATCGTAACCTTCACTTAGCATTGTCTCAAGGGAAACTTCTCTTCTTTTGGTTGTATAACCCCATTTCCCTTGGTTCCTCAAGGGGTACCTCTCGACTTACTTCACTTCATATACATACATATATATATATATATATATATATACACACACAGGTTGTCTCCAGTTGAAAATGCACTCATTAATGAGAAGGGGATCTATTGGAAGTTAATTTTGCTGGGACTTGCGCATACAGCCTTTGAGAAAGGAATAACTTCTGAAACGTGTCAGGCATTGCTTTGTTTTATCTGTGCAGCCTTCAAAGCAGCCCATTGAAAATAAATGTACTACTTGATGAGTGCATTTTCAACTGGAGGCAACCTGTTTATAGATAGATAGATATATACCTATATAGATATATCAATCTATCTATCTATCTATATATACACACACACACACACACACACACACACATTTTAATGTTTCTCAGCGTACTTTCTGCCCCGACAGTTCACGTGAACGTTTACACCCTGCCAGTCTGGGGACTTCCCAGAGCCGGCTGTGCACGCTGCTTCCCAGTAGGTCAGATGCTACTCCCTGTCAGTGGCTCCTCGTGGCGGAAGCGGCGCACAGAGGCTGCTGTCAGCGGGACTCACCCGAGATGGTCTCCTGGTAGCCCTTGGTGAAGAACTGCATGGCCTTGGCCGCCCTCCAGGGGGTCTTGAGCAGCCCCTGCCGCCCGGGGTCCTCGCCCAGGGAGCGGAGGATGGTGCTGTAGGCGGCCGCCAGCGCCGGCAGGCTCATCTGGTTATCCTCCTCGCTGCGCGTCCGCTCCTCTTTCCAGGAAGCCGCCGCCGCGCCGGCTCCGTCCGCCGAGCCCCCAGCCGCCGCCGCCGACTGCTTCCTGTCCGGCTGCGGGTACCCATTGCAGGTGGCGGCGCTCAGCTCCCTCGGCTTGCCTGTGTCCATTCTGTTCGGATAGAGGGGAGGCGGGTGCGTGCGTGCGGAGCGGGAGTGCGGGCGCCCTGCTCTTATCAGCCGGAGTGCGGAGTCCAGGAGAGCCCGCGCGCGTCCCTGCAGACTCGCGTAAACTCAGAGTGTGGAGCGGAGCCAGCGCCGGCCCCTTCTCATCAATGGAGCGCGCGCCTCTAATGCGAGCGGAGGCCGCCTGCCATTGGCCCCCCGCGCCGTGCGTCACCTCTTCTCTCCGCACGCAGCCCCAGTAAGAGGATCACATCAAAGCCTGCCGGATAAATACAAAAGTGAAAACGCACCGCCGCCTCCTTGCGCTTTCACTCCATCCCGTGCGGGAAACACGGCTGTTGGGCAACCCCTCCTGTCCGCCCCACCCCTCAATCCCTACCCTTGCATCATCCACCCCCTGCTCGCCCCACTGTCGGGCACACGGAACAGAAATGTGACCAGCCGACACGAGTTCCTCGAAAATCCTTCGACCTTTAACCCGAAGCTGAAAGGATCCCAACGAGATAAAATCAGAGCTGCCACGCTGGCGGAGTGCACCCTAGTGACCCGCAACAGTAGACTCCAAATACGGACCACTACATGGCATTTTAGTATTACCTGTAAAAAGAGGTGACAACGTTAGCATGCTTTGCTTGAAGTTATTTCTATAAGAGTGTAGCGTCAGAAATATCTTTCTTTTCATAAAGAACGCCCAAAGTTGCGGGAATTTTTTGTAGAATCCAGTTCATAATTGTGATGAAAAAGACAGGTGTGTGTGTGGGAGGGGAGTTGTCCCAAAAGGGGCGTGGCCAAAAACAACTAGGAATCTTTTCTCCGAAGCATGGTCTATTAAACTAATGGCCTGGCTTAAAACATGTGAACATAAATCCACAGCTGCAAAATGTTAAGTTTGCTTATGTGTGACATTTCCAGTTATTAGCTATATTTATGTGTGAGATTTTCAGGCCATATGTGTGACACTTTGAGTGATACTTTATCGTGAATGGAATTTATTTATTTATTTTATTTTATTTGAAAAGTTTTATATAGCGCTGGCTAGACCTGGAGGTATCAGAGCGCTTTACACGAGGAAAAAGTATTGTTTCAGAACATGGTTACAAAGTTCCCTCAGTTACTGGAGCGTAGTTACACGAGTACAAAACCATAGCATAAACATAAGGAAAAAAAATAGGCAAAGGGAGAGAAAAATTAGGGGAGAGAGGAAAGGCCTAGGGGAGGTAGACAAAGAATAATGGAGGGAAGAGGTGGGGAGGGTGTAGGAAGCACAATGGGGAGACGAGGAAAAACAGTGTCCGACGTCCGGCTGGGTAGGTGTCGGCCGAGGGGTGAACCAAAGCCAGAGTCCTCTATAGCTGCATAGGACAGCTCCACCGGTCTTTGGCACAATAGGCTGGAACATCAACACAGTCTGCTAAGAATGATATATATACACAAGTAGGTTGTGACATAAGTACCGTAAGACCACAATGATGTCACAAGTAGCCTGCAAAATAAACAGCATCTGCCATAAGTGAAGTAATAATAGACTGCTGCACCAAATGCCCCCAATAATATCACAATAGAATCTTAATTTAATTCTATGAGCGATCAGTGTGGACTGATTATGTTACTGTCCGTTTATTGTAATGCCACCATAAGAAGATATTTATTTTATTTGAAAAGTTTTATATAGCGCTGGCTAGACCCGGAGGTATCAGAGCGCTTTACATGAGGAAAAAACATTGTTTCAGAACATGGTTACAAAGTTCTATCAGTTACTGGAGCGTAGTTACATGAGTACAAAACCATAGCATAAACAGAAGGAAAAAAAATTGGCAAAGGGAGGGAAAAATTCAGGGAGAGAGGAAAGGAATAGGGGAGGTAGACAAAGAATTATGGAAGGAAGAGGTGGGGAGGGGGTAGGAAGCACAACAGGGAGACGAGGAAAAACAGTGTCCGACCTCCGGCTGGATAGGTGACGGCCGAGGGGTGAACCAAAGCCAGAGTTCTCTATAACTGCATAGGACAGCTCCACCGGTCATCGGCCAAAGGTTGCTCGGGCACCGTAGTACATACAGAAAGGTTATAGTTTCCGCTTAGGGTGGCATAGTCCAAAAGATAATTGGGTCATTGCCAAGGAGGATAATCTTGTTGCCTGTCGAAATATTAAGGCTGCTGATTTTCATGTTTGAGTTTTGTGTGCCTTTAATGTGCTTAGATTCAGTAGTTAAATTATTGTTCTGGACTGGGCCAGGCGTGTCACAACAACAGGACAAGACATCTCGTTATCAAAGGCACTCACTTTCTTCAGCTTAGAGAGTAGAAGGGTGGAATCAGACAGGAACCTGGGGTCTTCTGATTATGAAAAGCTTTAGGCAGTAATAACTTGAACTACTGAGCTACCTTACCATAAATGGATGACATGTCATTAAATACTAAACGGAATACAATCACCCAAGATCTCCCTCAGGTGAGGGGAATTAAAGACAATCTCTTTGAGCAACAGGGATATTGAGTTGAAGGCGCACAGACACCCAGGAATGGCAATTTTACTTTCTGAGAAACAATATTTAGTGCAACCTTCACTTTTAATGGAAACTTTACTTTTTGCATTGTCATCCCCAAAACAAAAACGTGTTTTAATGCATTTTTGTTCAGATTTGCAACACGCTTGAGTTGAAAAATACAACCTAAATGCACCAAATACTTCTAAAGGCTTTTCAATCATTTTTTTCACTGGGCCAGAATCTTTGCATTGTTTAACTGCACACACTCTGGCAGAATGCATTGCAGTCTGGCGTACGGAAGTTGTTGGGAACTTCCGGACTGCTGGACTACGTTTGAACCCAGCTGCTTGCCATGTGGGTTCAGTTAAGGAGACAATGATGTCTACAATTCCTTATTTTCAGAAAATTAACTTTGCTCACCCTGTGCCTTCCGTTCAGTGTGAGCTTCGGTCTCAGGTACAGAGGTGACAAGACTCTGGGTACTGTGGACACTCTGTGTCCCATAGCACACCTTCCCCAGGTGCATTTTGAATGATACCCCACAATCAACTGGGCTGGAACAGGTCTGAAAAGAGGCCGAGGGCCCAGATGTGGCTGGGTCCAGAGCCTGTTATTTTTTTATTAATGTGTGAATGTGGATCCATGTGGCATTGAGTGCCATCTGGAGGCCACAGACCACGTTTTACTGAAAATGTACATTATAAGCATTACACATAGCGGGGGCCCATGGGTTACGTAGCACCACTCCTCGACCTGAGCCACAGCATGAGCCAGCTGCATCGTTGTAAATGATACCCCATAGAGTCAGCTGCCTGTAGTGCCTCAGCAGGCGGCTAGGAGCTAGTGGAATATGCATTAGTCTAACCACTGATGCGTGGTACTTGGCAGTGTTGTAAATTCTGTGCTGCACACAAAATGCCACCTGACCAATATTTGGTATGCTGAGTTCTATGTATTCCATCTATTCTAGACCGATCACATGACAATGATAACACGCATTAGCATAGCCAATAGGTCTCACTTTCGGGACCTTATGTGTTTATCCTGAAGTTTGGGCTATGTTGTAGAACATTGTGACTAATGTGCACTATGTTTAAAAGTTATAATAAAAAGTGTTAAGCATTTTTGTTACCTTTATAAAAACTAAGACAACATTATATACAACTGAAGAACCTGATTAAAGAAATATTTTAATATAAAAATGTCTTTTTTTTGTACTTATGTGGCACAGCTGTATTATGTGGAGTGTATTTGTTGCATTGAATAGAATGTAATTATGATGTGTATTTATGTTGTATTAAGTGGTATTACGTTGCGTGTATTTATGTTGCATTGATTAGAGTGTAATTATGTGGTTTGTAATTATGTGGCCCTGAGTGGTATTATGTGGAGTGTATTTATGTTGCATTGAATACAGTGTAATTGTGACGTGTGATTATGTGGTACTGAGTGGTATTTTGTGGAGTGTATTTATGTTGCATTGAGTAGAGTGTAATTACGTGGCGTGTAATTATGTGGTACTGAGTGGTGTTATGAAGAGTGTATTTATATTGTATTGAGTAGAGTGTAATTATGTGGCGTGTTATTACATGGCACGGAGTGATATTATGTGGATTGTATTTATGTTCCATTGAGTGGAGTGTAATTACGTGGCATGTCATTATGTGGCACTGAGTGGTATTATGTGGAGTGTATGGTGTATTTAGTAGAGTGTAAGTATGTGGTGTAATTATGTGGTACTGTGTTGTGTTATGTGGAGTGTATTTATATTGTATTCAGTAGAGTGTAATTATGTGGCGTGCCCCGCCCACTGTCAGCCTCGTGGGGCAGCTCAGGCCATGGAGGGGGTGAGGCAGAAGACCCAAAGGGGTGAGGGGTGTGTTTTAGGTATGAAGGTCAGGATGTGCCTGATAATATGGCCAAGGGAGGGATCTGGTAAAGAGTGGAGTCATGAAGTAGGACTGCGAAGTGCCTGCACTGTGACCCATGTCCCTAAAGAGAGGCCGCAAAGCCACAAACACTGACACATTGTGAATGTGACTGCAGGGGTGGAGCTACGCTTATAGAAAACAGCAATTGCCTTTTGCAACCTATCAAAACACCCCTAAAACAGCTACTGTACTGCATATGTTAACTGGTGGGCAGGATGCAATTTATTCCCCAAATATGGTCTATAAGGTACACAACAAAAACAACTGTTACAGATGGGACTGGTGGAGCTAAGGGGAACTAAAATAGAATACAATGCGTCAAAAGCACATCACTGTGGAATTACCCGGCACAGGCACCTTGTACAGCCAAACAGCATTTGGGCCAGCAGAGATAAGTCATGAGTGATCGCGAGTGAACTCCCGCCATGACCAAACAGTGAAAAGAGTAGCCACCCTATCGTCGCATCCTGCCGCCGGGATGGGCTTTGCAAATTGTTGAGGAGGAGACCTCACGCAGTCTGCTAAATGAGGATAGAAGGAACCCAGCAAACAGACTCCCTTCAATACAGAAACCTCTGATGAAGTCCCCACAACAACCTGCTAATGCGTGCCTCCTGCATTGCCTGCGACAACTCGGAGCTCAACGTACACAGCAGGTGCATACAAGCCCCCATGGCCCTGTTTACATCAGAAGGTCTGCAGCTAAGGAAGGCTTGTGCGGAGTCATATCAATAGGAAAAGCTGGGGTGAAGCGTTACTCAAGGAAGGGCACCATTTGTCCATGATATTCAAGGACAATCAGTGCTTTGTTCTAACTGGCAGCCCGGTGCCTTTAAACATGTCCCGTAAGAAATCCGAAATGAACCTGAGCACCAGCAATGCTTTTAGTACTTCAGGCTGCGCGCCCATTTGTTTTGACTCACAGAAGTAGATTCAGACAGCTGTCATAAAATAGTATTGCATCCTATCTAGCTTATAAAGTTTTAATCAAATCTTATGTTTTCTATAAATCTGGCAACACATTATGTGAAAAACCAATGCTTTAACTTCCATGAACCTGGAAGACTGCCATAGGCCCCGGTTCACTGCCCAGGAGGGGAGGTGGCTGTCTGCAGCTCTGTGTCGAATCCCAAGCGGCGGGGACTAGATTGCCGGGCGGAAACCGAACGTGAGGAGGACCACAAGGTGGGCAATGGGGTAGTGCTAAATTGTGTTTGCATATTTACACAGGAATTACGTATATTTAACAAGCTGCTTTACGGTCGCCTTAGAGCACTTTAAGGCACTTTCAGCAGTCAAGAGTGCAGCACTAAGCCTCGTGCATCAAAGGCTAAGCGCGGGGAGGTGATAAACGCATTCCAGGTGGCTCCTATCGTGTGCGCACGTTTCCTGATGTCTCGTTACACATGGTACCCACCAGCGGTAATCACTTATAAAGATGTCACTGATGTAGACCCTTATTCCTTAGAGCATGGGTACTCACAAACTTTCTCTTAGGGGCCGAATTTACAGTGTGGTTTGTGGCTGAGGGCCGCACCGGTGGAGGCGGGGTCAGTGGGGGAGGAGGGGCTGGAGAAAAAAGAAGCTGTGACCACGAGTTTGAACACAGGCCCCTGCAGCGGACGCCTTCATCCACTGAACCAACAGACCCGGCACATATATATATATATATATATATATATATATATATATATATATATATATATATATATATATATATATATATATATATATATATATATATATATATATATATATATATATATATATATAATTCCACAAATTGCCCTAAGCATTGAGAAGGCACACTCCATGCTCTGCCATCCAGCCTAATTGTGCTGTTTGCATGTTCAATCTCCGGCATCTGGTTACCTTTGCCGACGCGTTTCAGGGCTCAAGGCCCCTTCTTCCTGGGCATGAATAACAAACTCGAGACCTGCATTGCGTTGTTACTGGCTTTATTAAACCACATCCCCGCCTCTCGTGACCATGTGATAGATTAATTGTTCCTCGGGGCATTATGGGGCATGTAGTTCACCATGCAGGTTGCATGGTGAACCATCATGCACCATCCAAGGTGCATGATGGGTTTGCATCATCCCTCTCTGGAACTCACTCAGATCAAATAACGGATTTATAATTGGAATAGCACACTCAAACTTACTTAAAGTGGAATGCTTACCTGCATGGTGAACTACATGCCCCATAATGCCCCGAGGAACAATTAATCTATCACATGGCCACGAGAGGCGGGGATGTGGTTTAATAAAGCCAGTAACAACGCAATGCAGGTCTCGAGTTTGTTATTCATGCCCAGGAAGAAGGGGCCTTGAGCCCTGAAACGCGTCGGCAAAGGTAACCAGATGCCGGAGATTGAACATGCAAACAGCACAATTAGGCTGGATGGCAGAGCATGGTGTGTGCCTTCTCAATGCTTAGGGCAATTTGTGGAATTACATGTTTATGCACGGCGGCCCGGCCGTGGAGAAGAGCACCATCGGCAGCTGTGGGAAACGCCCTCCACTGGCTGTACGGAGCTGCAGCTTAGAACTTTTCTGAACTTTGAACAGCGCCATGCTCCAAGGTGCATGATGGGTTTGCATCATCCCTCTCTGGAACTCACTCAGAGCAAATAACGGATTTATAATTGGAATAGCACACTCAAACTTACTTAAAGTGGAATGCTTACCTGCATGGTGAACTACATGCCCCATAATGCCCCGAGGAACAATTAATCTATCACATGGCCACGAGAGGCGGGGATGTGGTTTAAAAAGCCAGTAACAACGCAATGCAGGTCTCGAGTTTGTTATTCATGCCCAGGAAGAAGGGGCCTTGAGCCCTGAAACGCGTCGGCAAAGGTAACCAGATGCCGGAGATTGAACATGCAAACAGCACAATTAGGCTGGATGGCAGAGCATGGAGTGTGCCTTCTCAATGCTTAGGGCAATTTGTGGAAATATATATATATATATATATATATATATATATATATATATATATATATATATAAGAACAGTCCCTGCTTGCTCTCGCCTGGAGCCCAATCCTGGATACCACAGCGCAGCGGAAGAAGAGAGGAGACCCAAGTGCAGGTGAGCAGTGTATTTTATTTCCTCGGGGAGACGGCACACCACAGCATGACGTTTCGGCCTTCACAGAGGCCTTGATCACAATATATATATATATATATATATATCTCTCTGTCTCCCTCCCTCTCTGTCTCCCTCCCTCTCTCTATCTCCCTCTGTCCCTCTGTCTGTCTCCCTCCCTCTGTCTGTCTCCCTCCCTCTGTCTGTCTCCTTCCCTCTGTCTGTCTCCTTCCCTCTGTCTGTCTCCCTCTGTCTGTCACCCTCTTTCTCCCTCTGTCTCCATCCCTCTGTCTCCCTCTCTCTCTCCCATTCTAGACAGCACTCAGCACGGCTTCCGGGCTAATCATTCCACTGAAACTGCCCTGTTGATGGCAGCAGAGGAAATCCGGAAGGGGATGGATGAGGGAGGTAGGGTCACGCTGATTCTACTGGATCTTACGGCGGCCTTTGACACCGTAAACCATGAGGTACTTATCCAACGGTTGCAGGATATCAGTGTCAAGGGCCTAGCGTTAGCCCTCCTCTCCTCCTTTCAGTCAGATAGGGAACAAGCCATCTCCTGGAACGGCCATCAGTCAGACAATTTTACCCTTCCTGGAGGAGTTCCCCAGGGATCGGCGTTATCGCCCACCCTGTTTAACATCTATGTCTCCCCTTTGGCCAAGATAATAAAGAACCTGGGTTTTAAGCTGGTGTCATACGCTGATGACACCCAGCTGATCGTCTCTATGCCCCATTAGGCAGACTCGAAGTCAGCTGATTTCGCCTACTGTATGTCGGCAGTTATGCAGTGGATGAAATCGAACTTTCTGAAATTGAATACTGAAAAGACAGAAGTTCTAGAGTTTGGACAGAAAGCATCCATTTGGAATCACACCTGGTGGCCTACTTCTGCTGGAGCTTGTCCGGTCCCAGTGGTGAAAGCAAGGAACCTTGGGTTCATTTTTGATAAAGATCTGGCTTGGAAGCCACAGGTGAACCAGGTAGTGTCTTCATGCTTCTTTGTGCTTAAGGGGCTGAGAAAGGTCTTGCCGTTTTTTCCGTACCATCTTAGGAAAACGGTCATAATTGCCACTATCTTTTCTAGAATAGATTATGGCAATGCCCTTTATTTGGGAGCGGGGTGTGCACAACTGGCCAAACTGCAATTTATCCAGAACGCTTCTGCCAGACTGCTACTCAGTCTGCCCAAATACTATTCCACCTCACAGGCCATCAGGAAGCTGCACTGGCTCCCAGTCCAGAGACGGATCGATTTCAAGGCGCTGTGTATAGTTCATAAAGCATTGGCGGGAATGGGGGCCTTCGATCTTCAACACCTATTCTCCAGGTACATGCCAACCCGCCCGCTGAGGTCTGCCTCTTTGGTTTCCAAGATCAATAGACAACCTTGGGGAGGGAAGAGCTTCTCCCATTTGGCATCAAGGCTCTGGAAAGCATTACCTCAACAGCTCAGGCAAATCCCCAACCACTTGCAGTTCAGGAAGGAAATCAAAACGTGGCTTTTCACTAGATAGGATAGTGGTCAGCACTCTCAGCTTGTTACTCCGCATAGCGCCAAGACGCCTCGGCATTAGTGCGCTTTATGAATACCAGCACTCACTCACTCACTCCCTCTGTCTGTCTCCCTCTCTGTCTCCCTCTGTCTGTCTCCCTCTCTCTGTCTCCCTCTCTCTATCTCCCTCCCTCCCTCTATCTCCCTCCGCCCTCTATCTGCCTCCCTCCGTCTAATTCTCTCCCTCCCTCTATCTCCCTCCCTCTGTCTCCCTTCCTCTATCTCCTTCCCTCTATCGCCCTCCCTCTGTCTCCCTCCCTCCCTCTATCTCCCTCCATCTCTCTACCTCTCTCCCTCCCTCTATCTCCCTCCCTTCCTCTATCTCCCTCCCTCTGTCTCCCTCCTTCTGTCTCCCTCACTCTATCTGTCTCCCTCCCCCTGTCTGTCTCCCTCCCTCTGTCTCCCTCTCCATCCCTCTGTCTCCCTCCCTCTGTTTCCTTTCCTCTGTCTCCCTCCCTCTGTCTCCTTCCCCCTGTCTCCCTGTCTCCCACTCTGTGTCTCTCTCCCTCTATCTCCTTCCCTCCCTCTATCTTCCTCCCTCCCTCTGTCTGTCTCCCTCCCTCTGTCTGTCTCCCTCCCTCCCTCTGTCTGTCTCTCTTGCTCTGTCTCCCTCTCCCTCCCTCTGTCTCTTCCTGACTCGCTCCCTCTGCCTCCCTACCTCCGATTCCCTCCCTCTCTCTGTCTCCCTCTGTTTCCCTCTGTCTCCCTCCCTCTGTTGGTCTCCCTCTGTCTGTCTCCCTCTGTCTGTTTCCCTCTGTCTGCCTCCCTCTGTCTGTCTCCCTCTGTCTGTCTCCCTCCCTCTATCTCCTTCCCTCCCTCTATCTCCCTCCCTCTATCTCCCTCCCTCTATCTCAATCCCTCCCTCTATCTTCCTCCCTCTGTCTCCATCTGTTGGTCTCCCTCTGTCTGTCTCCCTCTGTCTGTTTCCCCTCTGTCTGTCTCCCTCTGTCTGTCTCCCTCTGTCTGTCTCCCTCTCTCTGTCTCCCTCCCTCTATCTCCTTCCCTCCCTCTATCTCCCTCCCTCTGTCTCCCTCCCTCTATCTCTCTCCCTCCCTGTCTCCCTCCCTCCCTCTATCTCTCTCACTCCCTCTGTATGTCTCCCTCCCTCTGTCTGTCTCCCTCCCTCTGTCTGTCTCCCTCTGTCTCCCTCTCCCTCCCTGACTCGCTCCCTCAGCCTCCCTCCCACTCCCACTCTCTCTGTCTCCCTCCCTCTGTCTCACTCCCTCTGTCTCCTACCCTTTGTCTCCCTCCCTTGGGCTCCCTCCCTCTGTCAACCCTCTCTCTCTGTTTCCCTCTGCCTCTCTCTGTCTCCCTCTCTCGGTCTCCCTCTGGCTGTCTCCCTCAGTCTGTTTCACTCTGTCTGTCTCCCTCTCTATGTCTCCCTCTCTTTGTCTCCCTCCCTCTATCTCCTTCACTCTCTCTATCTCCCTCCCTCTGTCATACTCCCTCTAGCTCTCTCCCTCCCTCTATCTCCCTCCCTCAGTTTCCCTCCCTCTGTCTGTCTCCCTCCCTCTGTCTGTCTGTCTCCCTCTGTCTCCCTTCCCTCCCTCTGTCTCTACCTGACTTGCTCCCTCTGCCTCCCAACCCCTCCCTCTCACTCTGTCTCCCTCCCTCTGTCTTCCTCCCTCTGTCTCCCTCCCTCTGTCTCCCTCTCTCTCTGTCTCCCTCTCTCTCTCTCTGTCTCGCTCCCTCGGTCTCCCTCTGTCGGTCTCCCTCTGGCTGTCTCCCTCAGTCTGTTTCCCTCTGTCTGTCTCCCTCTCTCTGTCTCCCTCTCTTTGTCTCCCTCCCTCTATCTCCTTCCCTCTCTCAGTCTCCCTCCCTTTGTCTCCTTTTGTCTGTCTCCCTCCCTCTGCCTGTCTCCCTCTGTCTCCCTCCACTGGCTGTACGGAGCTGCAGCTTAGAACTTTTCTGAACTTTGAACAGCGCCATGCTCCAAGGTGCATGATGGGTTTGCATCATCCCTCTCTGGAACTCACTCAGAGCAAATAACGGATTTATAATTGGAATAGCACACTCAAACTTACTTAAAGTGGAATGCTTACCTGCATGGTGAACTACATGCCCCATAATGCCCCGAGGAACAATTAATCTATCACATGGCCACGAGAGGCGGGGATGTGGTTTAAAAAGCCAGTAACAACGCAATGCAGGTCTCGAGTTTGTTATTCATGCCCAGGAAGAAGGGGCCTTGAGCCCTGAAACGCGTCGGCAAAGGTAACCAGATGCCGGAGATTGAACATGCAAACAGCACAATTAGGCTGGATGGCAGAGCATGGAGTGTGCCTTCTCAATGCTTAGGGCAATTTGTGGAAATATATATATATATATATATATATATATATATATATATATATAAGAACAGTCCCTGCTTGCTCTCGCCTGGAGCCCAATCCTGGATACCACAGCGCAGCGGAAGAAGAGAGGAGACCCAAGTGCAGGTGAGCAGTGTATTTTATTTCCTCGGGGAGACGGCACACCACAGCATGACGTTTCGGCCTTCACAGAGGCCTTGATCACAATATATATATATATATATATATATCTCTCTGTCTCCCTCCCTCTCTGTCTCCCTCCCTCTCTCTATCTCCCTCTGTCCCTCTGTCTGTCTCCCTCCCTCTGTCTGTCTCCCTCCCTCTGTCTGTCTCCTTCCCTCTGTCTGTCTCCTTCCCTCTGTCTGTCTCCCTCTGTCTGTCACCCTCTTTCTCCCTCTGTCTCCATCCCTCTGTCTCCCTCTCTCTCTCCCATTCTAGACAGCACTCAGCACGGCTTCCGGGCTAATCATTCCACTGAAACTGCCCTGTTGATGGCAGCAGAGGAAATCCGGAAGGGGATGGATGAGGGAGGTAGGGTCACGCTGATTCTACTGGATCTTACGGCGGCCTTTGACACCGTAAACCATGAGGTACTTATCCAACGGTTGCAGGATATCAGTGTCAAGGGCCTAGCGTTAGCCCTCCTCTCCTCCTTTCAGTCAGATAGGGAACAAGCCATCTCCTGGAACGGCCATCAGTCAGACAATTTTACCCTTCCTGGAGGAGTTCCCCAGGGATCGGCGTTATCGCCCACCCTGTTTAACATCTATGTCTCCCCTTTGGCCAAGATAATAAAGAACCTGGGTTTTAAGCTGGTGTCATACGCTGATGACACCCAGCTGATCGTCTCTATGCCCCATTAGGCAGACTCGAAGTCAGCTGATTTCGCCTACTGTATGTCGGCAGTTATGCAGTGGATGAAATCGAACTTTCTGAAATTGAATACTGAAAAGACAGAAGTTCTAGAGTTTGGACAGAAAGCATCCATTTGGAATCACACCTGGTGGCCTACTTCTGCTGGAGCTTGTCCGGTCCCAGTGGTGAAAGCAAGGAACCTTGGGTTCATTTTTGATAAAGATCTGGCTTGGAAGCCACAGGTGAACCAGGTAGTGTCTTCATGCTTCTTTGTGCTTAAGGGGCTGAGAAAGGTCTTGCCGTTTTTTCCGTACCATCTTAGGAAAACGGTCATAATTGCCACTATCTTTTCTAGAATAGATTATGGCAATGCCCTTTATTTGGGAGCGGGGTGTGCACAACTGGCCAAACTGCAATTTATCCAGAACGCTTCTGCCAGACTGCTACTCAGTCTGCCCAAATACTATTCCACCTCACAGGCCATCAGGAAGCTGCACTGGCTCCCAGTCCAGAGACGGATCGATTTCAAGGCGCTGTGTATAGTTCATAAAGCATTGGCGGGAATGGGGGCCTTCGATCTTCAACACCTATTCTCCAGGTACATGCCAACCCGCCCGCTGAGGTCTGCCTCTTTGGTTTCCAAGATCAATAGACAACCTTGGGGAGGGAAGAGCTTCTCCCATTTGGCATCAAGGCTCTGGAAAGCATTACCTCAACAGCTCAGGCAAATCCCCAACCACTTGCAGTTCAGGAAGGAAATCAAAACGTGGCTTTTCACTAGATAGGATAGTGGTCAGCACTCTCAGCTTGTTACTCCGCATAGCGCCAAGACGCCTCGGCATTAGTGCGCTTTATGAATACCAGCACTCACTCACTCACTCCCTCTGTCTGTCTCCCTCTCTGTCTCCCTCTGTCTGTCTCCCTCTCTCTGTCTCCCTCTCTCTATCTCCCTCCCTCCCTCTATCTCCCTCCGCCCTCTATCTGCCTCCCTCCGTCTAATTCTCTCCCTCCCTCTATCTCCCTCCCTCTGTCTCCCTTCCTCTATCTCCTTCCCTCTATCGCCCTCCCTCTGTCTCCCTCCCTCCCTCTATCTCCCTCCATCTCTCTACCTCTCTCCCTCCCTCTATCTCCCTCCCTTCCTCTATCTCCCTCCCTCTGTCTCCCTCCCTCTGTCTCCCTCACTCTATCTGTCTCCCTCCCCCTGTCTGTCTCCCTCCCTCTGTCTCCCTCTCCATCCCTCTGTCTCCCTCCCTCTGTTTCCTTTCCTCTGTCTCCCTCCCTCTGTCTCCTTCCCCCTGTCTCCCTGTCTCCCACTCTGTGTCTCTCTCCCTCTATCTCCTTCCCTCCCTCTATCTTCCTCCCTCCCTCTGTCTGTCTCCCTCCCTCTGTCTGTCTCCCTCCCTCCCTCTGTCTGTCTCTCTTGCTCTGTCTCCCTCTCCCTCCCTCTGTCTCTTCCTGACTCGCTCCCTCTGCCTCCCTACCTCCGATTCCCTCCCTCTCTCTGTCTCCCTCTGTTTCCCTCTGTCTCCCTCCCTCTGTTGGTCTCCCTCTGTCTGTCTCCCTCTGTCTGTTTCCCTCTGTCTGCCTCCCTCTGTCTGTCTCCCTCTGTCTGTCTCCCTCCCTCTATCTCCTTCCCTCCCTCTATCTCCCTCCCTCTATCTCCCTCCCTCTATCTCAATCCCTCCCTCTATCTTCCTCCCTCTGTCTCCATCTGTTGGTCTCCCTCTGTCTGTCTCCCTCTGTCTGTTTCCCCTCTGTCTGTCTCCCTCTGTCTGTCTCCCTCTGTCTGTCTCCCTCTCTCTGTCTCCCTCCCTCTATCTCCTTCCCTCCCTCTATCTCCCTCCCTCTGTCTCCCTCCCTCTATCTCTCTCCCTCCCTGTCTCCCTCCCTCCCTCTATCTCTCTCACTCCCTCTGTATGTCTCCCTCCCTCTGTCTGTCTCCCTCCCTCTGTCTGTCTCCCTCTGTCTCCCTCTCCCTCCCTGACTCGCTCCCTCAGCCTCCCTCCCACTCCCACTCTCTCTGTCTCCCTCCCTCTGTCTCACTCCCTCTGTCTCCTACCCTTTGTCTCCCTCCCTTGGGCTCCCTCCCTCTGTCAACCCTCTCTCTCTGTTTCCCTCTGCCTCTCTCTGTCTCCCTCTCTCGGTCTCCCTCTGGCTGTCTCCCTCAGTCTGTTTCACTCTGTCTGTCTCCCTCTCTATGTCTCCCTCTCTTTGTCTCCCTCCCTCTATCTCCTTCACTCTCTCTATCTCCCTCCCTCTGTCATACTCCCTCTAGCTCTCTCCCTCCCTCTATCTCCCTCCCTCAGTTTCCCTCCCTCTGTCTGTCTCCCTCCCTCTGTCTGTCTGTCTCCCTCTGTCTCCCTTCCCTCCCTCTGTCTCTACCTGACTTGCTCCCTCTGCCTCCCAACCCCTCCCTCTCACTCTGTCTCCCTCCCTCTGTCTTCCTCCCTCTGTCTCCCTCCCTCTGTCTCCCTCTCTCTCTGTCTCCCTCTCTCTCTCTCTGTCTCGCTCCCTCGGTCTCCCTCTGTCGGTCTCCCTCTGGCTGTCTCCCTCAGTCTGTTTCCCTCTGTCTGTCTCCCTCTCTCTGTCTCCCTCTCTTTGTCTCCCTCCCTCTATCTCCTTCCCTCTCTCTATCTCCGTCCTTTTGTCACACTCCCTCTAGCTCTCTCCCTCCCTCTATCTTCCTCAGTCTCCCTCCCTTTGTCTCCTTTTGTCTGTCTCCCTCCCTCTGCCTGTCTCCCTCTGTCTCCCTCTCCCTCCTTCTGTCTCTTCCTGACTCGCTCCCTCTGCCTCCCTACCTCCGATTCCCTCACTCTCTCTGTCTCCCTCTGTTTCTCTCTGTCTCCCTCCCTCTGTATCCCTCTGTTGGTCTCCCTCTGTCTGTCTCCCTCTGTCTGTTTCCCTCTGTCTGTCTCCCTCTGTCCGTCTCCCTCTCTCTGTCTCCCTCCCTCTATCCCCTTCCCTCCCTCTATCTCCCTCCCTCGGTCTCCCTCCCTCTATCTCTCTCCCTCCCTCTATCTCCCTCCCTCTGTCTCCCTCTGTTGGTCTCCCTCTGTTGGTCTCCCTCTGTCTGTCTCCCTCTGTCTGTTTCCCCTCTGTCTGTCTCCCTCTGTCTGTCTCCTCTCTCTGTCTCCCTCCCTCTATCTCCTTCCCTCCCTCTATCTCCCTACCTCTGTCTCCCTCCATCTCTCTCCCTCCCTCTATCTCCCTCTCTCTGTCTCCCTCCCTCTATCTCCCTCCCTCTATCTCCTACCCTTTGTCTCCCTCTCTCTCTGTTTCCCTCTCTCTGTCTCCCTCTCTCTCTCTGTCTCCCTCCCTCTGTCTCCCTCTGTCTCCCTCACTCCGTCTCCCCCTGACTCCCTCTGCCTCCCTCTCTCTGTCTGCCTCTCTCTGTCTCTCTCTGTCTCCCTCTCTCTCCCTCCCCCAGCCTCCATCTGTCACCCTCTGTCTCCCTTCCTCTGCCTCTCCCTCCCTCTCTCTGTCTCCCTCTGTCTCCCTCAGTCTTCTTCTCCGTCTTCCTCTCCGCCTCTCTGTCACTCTGCCTCTATCTGTCTGTTCCTGTTCCTGCCTCTATCTGTCTCTGTCTGCCCCTGTCTCTGTCTCCCTCCCTCTGTCTCCCTCTCCGTCTCTCTGTCTCTGCCTGTCTCAGTCTGTCTCTGCCTCTATCTGTCTCTGTCTGTCTCTGTCTCTGACCCTATCTACCTCTGTCTGCCCCTGTCTATATCTATCTCTGCCTCTTTCTGTCTCTGTCTTCATATGTCTTTATCTGTCTCTATCTCTATCTGTCTCCTCTCACCCGGCTCTCACTCCCTACTGCCCTCTGTCACCTCACCTGGCTCTCACTCCCTGCTGCCCTCTGTCACCTCACCTGGCTCTCACTCCCTGTTGCCCTCCGTCACCTCACCGGGCTCTCACTCCCTGCTGCCCTCCCACCTCACCCGGGCTCTCACTTCCTGCTGCCTCCGTCACCTCACCCGGGCTCTCATTTCCTGCTGCTCTCCCACCTCACCCGGGCTCTCACTCCCTGCTGCCCTCCCACCTCACCGAGCTCTCACTCCCTGCTGCCCTCCCACCTCACACGGGCTCTCACTCCCTGCTGCACTACCACCTCACCCGGGCTCTCACTCCCTGCTGCCCTTCCAACTCACCGGGCTCTCAGTCCCTGCTGTCCTCTGTCACCACACCCGCTGTCCTCCCCCCGTGTGTGTGTGTTAGCCCAGGCTGACACAGCACCCGGGCACACACACAGCCGCACCCCAGTACTTCACAGGTCTTTAAAAGACCATTTACATGTTAATGAGGCTTTGTTCACCTCTTCTTAGCGCCCCTGCAGCTCCACTCTGTCTGTGGCTGGAATCGCCCGGCCCCACAGAGCAGTACAGGCGGTGTTTGCTGACACTTAAAAAAAAAAAAAAAAGAACAGGGGTACGATGTCTGTAAGGTCCGCGGGCCACCAAGGAAGGCTTGCCGGACCACTGGCGGCCCACGGGCCGTACTTTGAGTACCCGTGCCTTAGAGACATTTAATAATCCAGGGCTTCAAATGAAAAATATTCCGCTATTTAATTCACCCAGTTAATTCGGAGGCAGATTTTTCTAACTCTGTCTTTTGTATGGTGACTATAGAATGCACATCGTTTTTCCATTTAGTGGTGAAATGCTGCCACCCTGTGGCAAGTAAAGTCAATTTCATGTAGATCTGATGTAGGTGTTACTGGTGGCAAACTACTTTAGAGAACGGGTGGGTTCAATGCATTTAATTCATTGGTCGTGCACCTCGCGCGGCAGCAGGGGGGAGGAGGGGGGCTGCGCGATTCCCTTGCGAGAGCGATAATTGCTGCCATATGGCGGCGCTCGCTCCCGCAAGGGAATAGCCACACGTGCACGCGTTGCCATTGAAGGCAATGGAACGTGTGTACGTTTTAGCCTGAAAAAGGCAATCTATGGCTACAGGTCTCTTTCCTATACAACGCATACGCGCTGCGTAGGCGAGACCTAAAAAGGCCTAAAACAATGCCAGATCTACCGGTGCTTATTAGCAAAATGAGTAACCATGATTTTGTTATGAATAATTTGAGTTGAAAATGTTTAAGCTTGGAAAATACGAAACTGTGAATTAAACAATGCTAATGTCTGTGGAGTTACTAGTGGTCTTAAGGGGGTCTCAATCACTGTCATTCTTCCCTTCACATCCCTTTCTCTGCAATTTCAAGCTCTGTTAAAAACATTTGCCCTTTCTCTTCCCACATACTTCTGAAATCCTTTTTAGGTCTTGTCCTATTCCATTTCGCAAGGAATGAATAGGACGAGACTATTGGGGTTAAACTAAGAGCTGAACTAAAGCTCTGAAAAATGTGAATTTCCAGAAGTGCATGTGGTCTCGTGAATGCGCTTCTCCCCGAGCCGCCTGCCTCCGAGAGCTTCACTTCAAAGGGATCTTCACACTTCCCACTTCACACCGCCCACAATGCAGAGCCAGCGCTTCCAGCGTGGCAGTAAAGTACCAGTCCTTCGATTGTGCCTCATTGTTGCGTCTCTCATGCTCCTTCCCGTGTTGTCCTTCTCACCATTGTTTATTTATTTAACGGACTGCAGGCATTACGAAACGTGCATGAGGCTATTATTTCTAGAAAGAACATGGCTGCAATCGTCTCTGCTTACGCTTTTGTCAGAGTAGGATGTAATCTACGTCCCTTTTGTCAGCTTTACCACTTTCCGGTTCTCTCTGAGTCTGTGTGATCTGTGTGTTATGTAGCTATTTTTTTAACTTACTCACAAAAGACGTACTTGCGCCGGTAGCACTGTAACAGCATCTCGCTCTGTTTGCAGATCATTCACACATCAACTTAATTTGCCCCTTTAATCTCAGTGAGCCACGCGGCCAACTCTCCCCCCTCCCCCCTTGCAGTCCGTGCCTTCTCGGCAGCTGCCCCCCCCCCCACCCCCCTTCTTGGGAACCGGCTGACCCAGGGTACGTGACGGGCCCATCTATCCTGGGTCACACGGGCATCTCAGCTGGTCAGATGTGGTCTTCAGTGCTTTAAAATTCATGTTTACAACTATACTTTCAATAAATGTCACCCGGTGTCAGTGATATCACATCACTTCATGCATTAAACTACCATAGACCCGGTTTAAAAATACAGTTTCACTCAGTTTTAAGGGCTTGTCGTGTCTCACTTGAAAAAATAAAACTTACTTTGCCTTTTTTGGGGGGGGGGAGCAAACTAACAGCGAAAAAAACAGATGTTGCCTTGCTCAAGCGATAATTATTCTTTTAGATTCACAGACAGGGTTTGGTTGTTTTTCTAAGTCTTTTTTTGCGCTGGGTTATATGGCTAGTAACTGGCAACACACTGTGAATTAGTAAGTCATGTGGAGGCAATATCGATAAGTATCTTGTGTGGCCTCTGTTTACACTGTTGTCAATATTCAGTTCACACTATTTATTTTGCTGATATCTTCGTTTTCTTAGGTGCAAACCGCGTGCGCATTATAAACACTTTGTATGTCCTCTCTTTAGTGTGTTCTGTTACTTTATATTATTCCTTCCGCTGTTTTCTCCCTCTACTAACATGCAAAGCAAGCGCCCGTCACAAACAGGCTGTCTAGTCTCTATTTAGTTTGCTGGCGCCATTCAATTCACACTATTTGTTTTTCTGCCATCTCCTTCTACTTACATGCAAAGCGACCGCGTACTTCAAACACTTTGTATGGCCTCTGTTTAGTCTGCTGTCTACATTAAAATCACACTTGAATTTTAGGTTACCTTCATTTGCTAGTATACACATCGGGCGTGTATTACAAACAGTTTTATATTATATGTAGCTTTTGCGAGCACAAGTGATGTTGTTTACCTATATCTTAATGTCTATTAGAGCTCTACCTCTCTCTACCTCTCTCTCTACCTCTCTCTCTATCTACCTCTCTCTCTCTCTCTACCTCTCTCTGTACCTCTCTCTACCACTCTATCTCTCTCTCTACCTCTCTACACCTCTCTCCCTCTACACCTCTCTCTACCTACCTCTCTACCTGCACCTCTCTACCTCCACCTCGCTACCTCTCTACACCTCTCTTCCACAGCATAATTGTTTTGCAGTTGCTTATTCCCTGCGTGCCTGCTCCGCTGGTCCTAGTGTTTTACTTCTCTCCAGTAGCCCATGTTTAGCCTTGTCCATAACATGGCACAATGTTCATAAGAAATGAAAGCCTTTTTATTTTAACACACATCCAAAAAAGTGCATGTTAGAACAATTTATTGCTCTTACTCCTTTGTCCTTACTTCGATCCGCCTCACACACAACAAAACCGCTTCCACCCGTCCACTGCGCACATTTACTTTGCGTCCTCACACCCGATGGCATCATTAGAGCACTTAAAAACCTTGCATGTTCCTTCGCCGTAAAATAAATATTACTCTGTGACAGTGTGAGCCGGCATCCCGCCACCCCCGACCTGAACCCCGCCCTATCGCACCCTTACCTCTCCCGCTACCCCCGGGACTGTGTCCCCGACCTCAGCACGCCAGCATGGGGACCCGACTCGGCACGCCAACGGAAGCCCAGAGAGTCACGCCCTTCTTTTCCCCACAGGGACCAACCAGAACATCGGGCCGGACAACCTTAAATCTCCCGGACCCCGGAAGCCCCGCCCCTATGGCAGCGACAGCACAGGATAAAAGAGGGAACCAGGAAGTGGAAGTCGTCGGAGATTTGTGGCAGGAACCTCGGACTGGCGGACGTGAAGGAGAAGGAGCAGGAGCAGGAGAGCAGCTGGCTGAAGCAGACGAGTGGAGCGAAGAGTGGTGGAGTCCACAGGAGGTGGCTGTAGAGCGGCCGTAACTCAACGGGAGAGTTACGGCGGACCGCGTGAGTGCCTTTAACCTCACTATTTCCCCACTCGTTAGGAGCCCCCTGTATAGTCCTTGTAAAGTATTCCCTTCTCTTTAGTATCACGTCCCCTGCACTGTGTAATAATTGTATAGCACTGCACTGTGTGCCCCGCCGTTTCCCTCACGCCCCGACCAACCACTCTTTCTTCTCCTCGCCCCTTACTCCCTCCTCCCGGTACCTTCCTTTCCTCACTGTCTCTTTTCCGCTCCTTCCCCCACACGCCCCGGGTGACGGTGACGGTTGCTGAGATCCTGAACTAGGATAGGACTAACGGTCCCTTGTTTTCTCTTTTGCTCCCTGCCCTCCGTGGATACACCACGTCACCGGAACCGCCGTTGGAGCCGCGGAAGACCACAAGCTGCACCCCAGACCCGGCGTGGATCCAGTACCCTGACGCCCTCCTTGTTTTTCCTGTGTTCTACCTCTGTGACTTTGAAATAAACCCCTACTATAGCACACTATATACGGCCTCCTCGCTTGCTTTTCCGGCCCGCTGCACACCCCCTCCCACAGACAGTTTTTAATACAAAAAATATGTCGTTAAGATTAAAGCAACTGTGTGCTTGGTCTTGTTTTTGGAACAATAATAATGTTTTAAACTCTTTTAATGCACTTTTCGGTGTCACTGTTTTAGTTCCACAGCTACAATGCTTAATATTAATTAGCAACTGTAAGCCTTAGAACAGACAACAGGCGCCACTGTGCCACAAGGCCGCCCGAGTCATCCTCTGTCAGTGACACCTCATTTGCAGAAACCGCGGGTGCATCCTGCTTCTTTAGCACCTTCCTCTTTGCTGGAAACACACTGCCGGCGCCACAGGGGCAATCTAGACAGAGCCATCCCGGTTGATGAATTGTTCGGAAATATATTGTGTTGCAGGTAAAGAAAACAAGAGAGGAAAAGCTAGCCACAGACATCCACCATAATTTACCTTGCTCCGCCAACACTAACAAAAATTCAAAAAAAATAACAAATTTGACTGGATAGAGCAAACACATGTACTTTTCAAAGAATACACACTGTACTACCTTAGTTTTTTTCTAATTTAATTTTATGTTTCGAAATTTTGTTACATGAAAATCACTCTAATCTTACACTGCTTTGGAGCCTCTCACTGCCTGTCTCTGGTCTATAGGAGACAGCCCTTGCTGTCTGGTTTTGGTTTATAAGAAGCACTTCACCCTGTCTCTGGTGTAATAGACACAGCTATTGCCGTCTGTTCGTGGTCAGGAGCCAGCACCTCACGCTGTCTGATTATCATTTGTAAAAGCAGATCTTTATGCACAGCTATAATCTGGAGAAAAAAAACATCGACCTATAAGACTTTTAGCAGTAGGAGGTGCCACCTACTTCCTGCGTATTGGTAGTAAGGCCATTTTTTTTACTTTACTTAATGATGTTGTCTATAAAACAAATTTTGCCCAATGGTGTCAGAGAGCTTTATAGAACTTAGTACGTTACATAAGGGGGATTACACATTAAGAAGTAAGAAAGGCATGTCTTACTGTAGGCTTATAGTTGGGGACCGCCTGGTCATAGTCTATTCCTATGTGTAGGGCTGTGGTTTGATATCCTTCACACTAACGCCTGGGTCTGGCTGTTAGTTATTCACCCTGACCGTTCTTTGCCATGCCTCACTTTGCTACCTGGGTCTAGCAGTCACTCATTCATTCTTCATCAATCATCAACACTACAGCTGCATACATCGCAACAACATCGTCCCAGTTAGCACCACCCTCGAATAATTCTGCACCATTAGTCACCACAAATACTGCATTTAAACACACACAGTCACTTATTTATCATGTCCCTGCTTTGCTATATCTCACATTGATGCTCGAGTTTAACAGTCACTTATTCATCCAAGCAGTGCTTTCCCATGCCTCACACTGCCACCTGGGTCTGGCTCTCTCTGTTTCATTCTTACTTCCCCAGCCTGCAATACCTATTATACAAAGTAAGGCACTTTAAGGAAATACAACTACACCGCAAAGCCTTTTATAACACTACTCCTAAACTTACCTGTAATCAGGGTGACCTTTTTCATGCACAAAAAGCATTATCGTACCACAAGCACAAATCCGACAAAAACATCTCTTACGGTATACCCCTATTACTACCTTGATTCATTTTGGTAATAAACTCAAACGTTTAAAACAAACCTTCTCACGTACCATAAGACCACATTTAGGTGCATAGTTACAATAATAGTTTGCATGCACCTTCGCCAATAACACCATTCACTTACTTTAAATCATGTTAACTAGCTTCATGCACATGCTTCACAACCTCCAGCACTACTATACACGGAACATGATACAATCGCACATTTCTCACGATACACGGAGGCCTCTCTGCAGCACGTAAATTAAGAAAACAAGCTGCATTAGAAACTAGTGCGCGCGTAAAGCACTTCAATGCCATTGGGACCAATTCGCACTATAGTAATGCGCTCGTTATTTTTTAATTAAGAAAATGCACACGGCATACCCTGCAGCAAAAAAAAAAACTACTGCCTTCTGCCCATCTCTGTAGCAAGTACATTACTACGTCATGCTGCATTCTAAAATAGTAGGCCTTTAAAGAGCTTCAATCCCTTTGGGTACAGTTCGCGCAAACACACAACCACACACACAACCACACACAACACACACAAAAAACCACCCACACAAAACCACACACAACCACCCACACACACAAACACACACACACAACCACACCAAGCATTGGCGGAGGCAATAGCTTTCGCATTTGGGACTGTAAAAGTGTTTATACACACAACAGTTGATGTAGTTGAACAAAGGACCACAGCGTAATTCACAATAAGTGGTTATTGTAAAGCCATTGCGGCAGTTGATTGTCATGTTGGATTCACAGAGTTCGCTTCCAGCACACCCCAAGTCGTTGTGGAAGGGACACAGGAGATCGCACTCAGTGATGCATGAAGTAGTTTAAGCTTCTCTTACATTATAGTTAAGTTCCCCAAAGGGGTGTCTGCAAGGCTTCTGGTGCCAAAGAGACTGCTCTATTCTAAAAGAAGAGATGAAGTTTGACAACCTAAAACCACATTACTCATATGGTTGTTGCAGGAGTACCACATGCTTTGCAATTAGTATTAGCCACGATGAAGGCCTCTTCAATGTTTTTACATGCTTACATTATCTTTGGAACCCAGTAAAACGCCACAGCAGGACACCCACCTTCTAGTAAAGGGTAATCTTAGTTGAATGAACTGCAATTTAATTTAAGTGCTACAGCCAGAAATATGACATTCAAGCTCCTGTTTGGTCACCAGAAGTCTTGCTTTTTTACTATCTCATCTCTCGTCACTCTATCTATCTATATATCTATCTATCTATCTATCGCCCTCACTCTGTCTATCTATCGCCCTCACTCTATCTATCGCCCTCACTCTATCTATCGCCCTCACTCTGTCGCCCTCACTCTATCTGTCGCCCTTACTCTATCTGTCGCCCTCACTCTATCTATCTCCCTCACTCTATCTCCCTCACTCTATCTATCTATCTATCTATCTATCTATCTATCTATCTATCTATCTATCTATCTATCTATCTATCTATCTATCTATCTATCTATCTATCTATCTATCTATCTATCTATCTATCTATCTATCTATCTATCTATCTATCTATCTATCTATCTATCTATCTACCTATCTACCTATCTACCTATCTATCTATCACCCTCTATCTATCTATCGCCCTCACTCTATCTATCTATCGCCCTCACTCTATCTATCACCCTCACTCTATCTATCGATCGCCCTAACTCTATCTGTCTATCTATCACCAGCACTCTATCTATCTATCTATCTATCTATCGCCCTCACTCTATCTGTCTTTAGCCCTCCCTCTATCTATTGCCCTCCCTTTATCTATCGCCCTCCCTCTATCTATCACCCTCACTCTATCTATCGCCCTCCCTCTATCTATCTATCGCCCTCACTCTATCTATCGCACCACCACAGCATCACTCAGGGGCACCACAACATCACTATGCGCTACCACAGCATCACTGAACTCCACAGCATCACTGAACTCCACAGCATCACTGAACGCTACAGCATCACTCGTCGCCACTACAACATCACTCAGCACCACCACAGCATCAATCTGTGCAACCATTCAACAACAACTGGTTCAAATATGTTCTCTCAATGTTTCAAGCTGTATTACAAATGTCACAAAAAATGTTAATATTTCACTTCTGTTCTTGGATTTTCGTCACAATAAAATACACTGAACATAATCATCACAAAATGTATTTACAAAAGTTTAAGCTATTGCCATTATAAATTACAATAACTTATTTAAGCATTAATTATTTAAATTTTTTTAAAACATTGTTTTTTGTAATATCAATACATCGAAGTCACGTAAATACAATACATATTGCATTACAAATGCTATAGGTGTCACATTTGCCGAAGTTAAAACTATTGGCATTGTAAATGACAAAGCTTTTAATTTCACTATTTTCCAAACCAACACATAAATAAAACATTTGTCATTTACAATACCAATAGCTCAAACTTTCCTAATGCGAGACCTATTGCATTGCAAATGCTTGTTTTGTATAGCTCACCTTTCCTCCCCTTTCCTTTCATCACTGTATTTTCACTCTATTCTTCTGCATATTGCTCATATACAGTTAGACAGAGTATCCACCAGAAAGAGCGTTACCCAAAGTAAGTAACTTGTTCTTCAGATGGATCCTTCTAATCACACATTCCTCACCTTTTGAACAGATAACAAAGCAGTACCTCCCAAAAGTGGTGGGATTGTGCAGTGGACTCACACCATAATTACTGCATGTTCTAAGGGGTGAAATGCCCTTCCCATCAGACCTCGCTGTTTTGACTGTTGACTTGGGTGAGCTGGGCCCAGGCCCAGGGTGCCAATTTCCAGAGGGGCTAAGGAGCAGCCTGCAGTAAGGCCATGCACACACTGGTGCTGCAGGAGCTGCTTTTAACACCCCATCAGCTCCTTCCATGCCCTTCCTTCTCCCTCTCACCCCCTGCTTCCACCCATTATTAAACCACCCAAGCAAAGAACTTGGCATCAGAGTAAGGAATTAATCGGAGTGATTCATGGTGATATGGGAGAGGTGATTTTATGTTTGTAATCAGAGGCCAGCCACAACTCTGATGTATTAGCCAGGGACTGACCTCTGAACACAAAAGGGTCTCCCTGCTGCCTTATTTTATTCCCCAGCAGCAGGGAGGGTGCAAACTTTCTTTCTGCCCAGGGCCCTATCCTGACAAAAGCCGACTATGGTCACAGCAGTTGTGCTTTCTGAACATGTGCACCGACATCCACATCACAGCCTGGGAGATGTCAAGGACAGGCACTCTGTATGCCAACACAGAGATAGCAGCCTGAGACCAGGCATAATGGGCTCTCAGTTCTTCCAGAGGTTGCTTTTTTTTCTCACCCACATACAAACACATTCACACGTACACACACTCTATCACTTAAACACACACTCCCCCGCAAGCATGCACACAATAAACATTTAAAAGCTTGGGTTGGTGCGAAAATTATTCCAATTTTTAAAAAAGGTTCCCCACTTGACCCAGCAATTATCGGGCGATAAGCCTAATTGATGTGTTACAAAAGATATTTGCACGTGTTCTTCTGGAGAGATTGCAATTTTGGATGGGCGAGATGAATATTTTAACTCCGCTACAAGTGGGATTTAGGTAAAAAATCTCGACCATCGATCAAATCTTTAGATTGCAATTAATCCACTAGAAAACAGTAATTTTGGATGGGGGTAGCCTTTACCTAACCTTTGTGGACCTCAAGTCCTCCTTTGATATGGGTCGGCGTGACCAGTTATGGGGCCTTCTCCATGACATGGGAGCTACGGTCTATCTTTGCCAATTATTGAAGCGCATACATGAAGACACTTATGCGAGTGTAAGATATGGAAAGAAAGGAGAATTGACTGCTCCTTTCCCTATGGAGAAAGGTGTGAGGCAGGGATGTGTGTTGGCGCCTACCCTCTTTTCCCTCTTTTTAAATGGCTTAATTGAGACCCTCTTGGCAGTAAAGGACAAAGACTCACCAAGGTTAGCACAACGTAAAATACCGGCCTTAATGTTCGCCAACGACACGCTGCTCCTGTCTAAATCATCAATTGGTATGCAGCGTGTATTGGATGAATTTAGTGCATTTTGCAGGAAGAGGAATCTGGAGATAAACGTTCAGGAAACTAAATACATAGTCTTCAACGCTAAAACCACTAATTGCCCGCATTCCCAAATGGAGGGTAGGTCCCTCGAAAGAGTGTCCATATTCGATTATCTGGGTATTACACTCAATGATAAGATGGATTGGGGTACCAAAATTAAGAAGGCCAACCTGAAATTAACACAGTCAATGGTTGGTATATTGAAAGTCTACAAAAACTGCACCCAAAAAGTGGTTGGACCCCCGGCAGGAATTTATAAAACCCAAGCGAGGGGAGCTTCTTTATATGGCGCTGAACTCTGGGGGCACTGTTGCTCTCATTCCCTGTCGATTACAGAGAATATTTTTATTAGGCAGTTGCTGGGACTTCCAAGAAGCACGCCTCTAACTCCACTCAGGATGGACCTGGGTATTGGCCCTATTGCCGACATGATTGCCTCTCGTCCCCTCCTCTTCTGGCATCGCATATGGAGCACGCCTGAGTTGATCACATACAGGGAGGAATTGAGGAATGTTATGTCCCTACGGGAGCAGCCAATTTACCATGATTGTCTTATGTTAGGAATGTATGCCACTCTTTGGGGTGGGTAAATATCTGGTCTACTCCTGAAGTAACATGCCCCAGTATCCCAAAAAAGTCCCTAGCCCATGCATATAAAGAACACACATTAGCCCTGCTGACCCAGAGTATGAACTCCTGCTGCCTGACATCATGGTTTCTTGACGTCAAACAGCAGTACAAACTAGAACTGGCCCTGGATAGCATCCAACCGTTTATGGCAAAAAACTTTATTTACAATTTAGGCACGGTACGTTACCGCTCCGTGCATTTACGAATAGATGGAAGGGTGCAACCAAAGCTGACTGCCCTGGTTGCCCTGCCTCTGAAGAGACAGAGCTCCGTGTAATGCTTTTCTGTCCTGCTTATAGTAGACCTAGCTCGAAGTGGGTCCTCCAACTCTGTAGGAATTTGGGGCTTAGAAACTATGTAGAGGTTTTAAGGGTACTTAAATATGAAATGCTGCCATGATTTGTAGTCGCCACCTCGAAATTTCTATTTGTAATGTGGTGTACACTTGGAGGTATCTTAAAAGGGAAAGAGTGGGGTTTTAACTAGATGCTGTGTGCCAGCTAACTATGTAACTGTCCTATGTTTTAATTATCACCATTTAGAGAACTGCAACAATAATCTTGTTTTGGTAAAGCAATTTTAATGTTTTTCTTTTAATTTATTTTTTTAACTTAGGGGAAAAATTGGAACTAGCTTTTAACAGTTTTATAATACCCCAGTAAGGTGACCTGTCTTATTCTGTTGCTTATTCTCTTGCTTATGTATGTCAAATTTGGGGGGGGTTGGGTAGTCAGTCGGTGAAAGATAATATTATAATAAGAATGTATTATACTATTCTTTATCAAATTCACTGATGTTTTGAACATTCTACTTGACTTCAACACTTATGTAATAATCATCAACCAAATTTTATGAAATGTAATATAAACTGTGCTTTTATGGCTGTACAGCCGAAATAAAGTTTTTTCGACTTTGACTTTGACATTTAAAAGCATTTTTTTATTTGGCTCAGCTGCCAAGGAAGGTTATAGTCCAGCTAATTGGGCTCCATTGTTGTATTACACTTATAGTGCATAATGAAATATTATTCACTATTAGTGTAATAAAAAATTGAGAGAAAACAGGGTGGAGCACAAATGGACGTCCATAATGACAAGCTGCCACTTTGTTCTTGGCACTGATTTTGCCAATTCTAAGTCCAGGGGTAGTAAAGACAGAGCCAGGGGTTGCTAGAGGCAATCCAGGGGTCACAGCTGCAACCACTGTCAACATCTAAATGACGTCCATGACCTTAATTCAGTGGACTGCCCACCTCAACAGAGTCCCCTTCTGCACAGCTTTCCCTTTCTTCATAGCGGAGAACCTCTCAAAAATCTTATATTCCATTCAATAGACCTCGGCACAATCGATGTAAAAGCATAAATCTCTTTTAGGGTTTGATCGATGGAGCATTTTCTGCTTTTTTGAGGAGTGATGAGTGGCAAAGAATACTGGGAGAGCGATGGTTTGCCCAGGAGTCACAACTTCAGTCCTCAGGACCAGTTTATCCAGAAAAAAGGTAGTTACACCGACAGTGCCTGCAGCTCACTCATGCAACGAGCCAGAGTGATTGCAATAAGCAAGGCAGTCTTTAAGGTCAAAAGAAGCAACAATCAGCTGTACATCTGCTCGAGGGATGTTTACATGAGAAAAGTCAAGACCAAGTTAAGGTTCTACTGGCATCACAAATGGTTTGTGAGGAAATGTGTGTACAACCTTTAATAAAATGCATCACAACAAGTTTTTTAAACATGGGCCTTTGGTTCAGTAAACATGAAAAGATCGAAAAGGGACAACATATAACCATAATCATGCCCACTGTAAGGCCTTGCTGGGCCACAGAAAAAACACACAACAGGACATCCAACAGTTTAACTTGTAAGGGGTTTGTTTTGCAGACTCCATACTAGGCCACAAATTTGTACCAGGGTCCAGGGTAAATGCACTTGTGGATTGACAGCTGGCAGCGAGTATGACATCTACCTTTTCAGATGGCATATCACATGCAGTTAACTGCCGCAGCTCAAACTCCATGCATGGAGGTATAGATTGTGCAGGTTCATTTGAAGGATACTGCCCTGCTGCTGTGACAGGAGATCCTATCAGAGTAGTAGCTTAATTAGAGGGTAGATTCTCAAGTTCAGAAGTTGTGGGTGCAACACGCTCCTGGCCCAGTTGGAGGCGATTAAGATGACTAAGGCACAGTTATTCCTGATATTTTGCAGAACTTGTGGCAGGAGAGGCAACAGCAGGAAGGCGTACAGGAGTCCGATGCTCCATTTCAGCTGGAATGCATCTCGTAGTTAGTCTCTTCAAGGAAACTTCAATGTGAAAATACTTTGACACTCCGCATTCTCAATGGCGACAAAAAGATGTAGCAAGGGTTCTCCCAGTTTTGGAATATTCCCTGTGCCATTCATGATGTAGACACCATTCGCTATCCACCAGAAGCCGCCAGCTGAACTTTTGCGCTCTGGCATTCTAAAATCCCGCCAGGAGGATGCAATCAGGAAAATGCCCCGATGCTTCAGGCAGCCCTAAAGGCAAAGAATATCCTGGCACAGAACCCTGGACACCACTCTGCAGTGTTTCTTGCAGTACCACAATCCAGTAGTGTCTGTGAGAACCGGCACCAGCCTCCCCTTCATGGACAGCAAGAAAGCCTTCAATGCCAAATGAATGACTCGTAGTTCCAAAAGATTGATATTGAGCCAAAAGTCCACTGGAGACCAAAGTCCTCTGATCCCTACCTCTCCCAGATGGCCACGCCAACCCTGCAGTGATGCATTTGTCATGACTGTCAACTGTGGGAGGGGAAGGGAGAGGGTTCTGCCACTGGACCTACTGCACTTGAGCGGCCACCACTGCAGACCGCAGGCTGTCTCTTCAGCAATCTGAATGGGATCTGTCAGAGTTCTGCAGTGCTGGGCCCAATTGAACTTCAAATTCCTTTGCAGGACCCACATGTGCTAACTGGCATAGTTGACCAGGAAGATGCAGGAGGCTAAGAGGACAAGAAGCCTCAGAACTGCTCTCACCGAGATCCAGAACCAAGGCTGAAACATTAGGATCAGAGCCTGAATGTCCTGGCCTTGCTGAAGCAGAGAGAAGGCCTTGAACTGCACTGTGTCCAGGATAGACCCAATGAATGGCAACCTCTTCAAAGGACTCAGTACGACTAAACTATATTAACTAGGCTCTACATCATCTTGTGGTGGTCTACGACCGATTGTGTTGAGCCTACCTTTAGGAGCCATTCGACTAGGGAAAGGTAGACTAGTATCCCTAATCTCCAAAGGTTTAATAATAATAATTACCTTGACAACCACCATCACGTTTGTAAACACCATTTGGGACCCTGGTGGGGTTAAAGGGGAGCACTACGAACTGGAAATGCTCCTGGCTGACCTTGAACTGCAGCTAACGACTGCAGCTACAGGACAGATATTTTAAAATACGCAGCCTGCAGGTCCAAGGACACCATACAGTCTCCTAGGTCCAGAGCTGCCAAATCTGGGCCATTGTGAGCATTTTGAATTTGTACTTTTGCAGGAAGGCATTCAGAGGTTGGAGGTCTAATATAGACCGGAGGCCTCCTTCCTTTTTCGGCACAAGGAAATAAAGAGAGTAAGAAGCCTCTCCTTTTTTCAGAATGCCCAATGTTCTCAATGGTACCTTGGACAGCAATACTCATACCTCCTGCAGAAGAATGGAGAGGTGCTCCTCTAAATGTTGATCGGATGTCGTGGGAAGATGTGGTGGAGTAGACAGAATGGGTAGGGGGTAACCATGCTGAACAAGCTGTAAGATCCTACCTGTCAGACATGATGGCTCACCATACAAGGAGGAAACATTTAATTCTGCTCTCCACAGGATGGGTGTGTGCCAATAAGGGCTAACTAAAGCTGTTTATAGTTAGTTGCTGCAGGTGATGGGGACTGGAAGGACTGGTGCTGCTTCCAGCCTGTGCAATGTCTACCAGACCCTCATCCCCAGTCTTGAAAGGACTGAGGTAACTGCTGTAGTGGTAGGGCACAGAGTGCTGTCACTACGCCCACTACCTGGAGTAGCCGCTAACTTTTCTAAACAATGATGGAACTTCTTGGCAGGGGTTGACAGTCCCAGAGAGCCTGTCATAGCTCTGCTGTCCTTAAAACACTCAATGACAGAATCAGCTTTTTCACCAAAAAGTCATGAGCCCACAAAGGACATATCCACGAGAAGCCTGCACATCTACTGAAAATCTCACTGAATGCATTCATGTATGGTGCCTGAACCGACTACACTCCCTGATGGGTGCATCAGGATCAGCTGGGTGATCGACTTGATACTCACGGACCCGGGCGGAGACTGGCTAGTATTGTGACACCCTTCCGCCTTCTCCTTAAACAGAGAGTAGCAGGATAGTAATACATCCTGCTTAGCTTGTCTGTGTTTTCTATTTGACTTCGCCTTACCGGATAACTTGAGCTGCGAGGAGGACCTCTTGTAAACAAGCATTTGCAATGCAATAGGTCTCGCATTTGTGAGGCGTTGAGCTACTGGCATTGTAAATGACAAACCTTTTATCTATGTGTTGGTTTTAAAAACAGATAAATAAAAGGCATTGCCATTTAGAATGCCAATAGCTTAAAATTTCACAAATGCAAAACGTATTGTATTGCAAATGCTTGTTACACTCGGGGTGAAAACAAAAAAAACTCAACTCTACAGTAATACAACCTATCACTGCCTTTGATATAACTTCAAAGAGACTAATTTTTCAGTTTTATATAGCGCAAACTTAGAGCGCTTTTCATGAGCACTAGTTACATTACACAAGATGGGGTATATTCATTATTGAATCACAGGATGTGGAGCCGCGAGGCTCAAACAGGTTTTCTCAGCACGAAGGTCGGCTCCTCTAATATTACCACAACCTCACCCACAAAAGCCAAACAACTCGAAAATGACAGGGAAGTGATATAATGCTCCCAATGCAGGCAGGAACTCTCATATAAAAGGCGGTTGCGGCTCCCAGCACTTGTCCCACAGAAACACCCACACATAGACAGCCTCTGGTGACTACATTTAAATCACACCAGCGTCGCTTGTGTAACAGGGGGACTTTGTGCGAACCTTGTTATGCAAAATTACCTGAATCCCGCCACGGTGCGTTATTACGCATTCACAGCAAAATGGTACCTGGAGCACGTGGGAATAACAGGAAGGGCCAGAACAAGAGGAGCTGATGCTGAGCCACTTGCCATTTTTACACTAAAATATAGGGCGAAATGACGGATCTCGGCAATTACGTGTAATTTTACATCATTCCCCCCAAAGTTTGCATGATCACACAAAAGCAAATCACACATGTTCTGCACATACCTACCCACAGCATACTAGCCAGCACACCTCATATCAATCACAGCTCTAAAGGAACAGCTGTGAAGTTGTTTACCGAATTAGGCAACACAGAAACACAACGTGGCACACGATTTCTCTTTGTAACTTAAAGCCAGAGAACAGCGTGACACAAGACAAAAATACACAAACAATTCTTGACAGAACGTTCTGAGTCGTATTCGATATAAATTCAACACGCCATTCAGGCACTAGGCACGACCACCCCAGCAACCGCTGTGGACGCAAGTAACTCACAAACACAAACAACTCATTAGGCACAACACCACACACATCCATCTCAAAGACACAGAACTACACACACACACGTGTAACACAACTTTTCCACCGCATGCAGACACCGGCAGTGCACCCAGAGTACCATCACCTGCCAGGAACAGACATCTGACCGGTTTGGGGGGGTTGTGTCTACACAACCAGCAAAGCCCAGGGTCTCACCTTCCCAACACCAACATCAGAGACTGCAGCTCCGTGAACAAGCCACCGATGCAAAACCAAGAGGCACACCAGAAGCACAATGTAAAACACCTGTTAGAACTAGTGCAAGAGAACAGTAACCAGAGGGCTGCACGTCACAGCACGAAAACATCACGCTGCAACAATACTGTGTGCGGAAAATCAACTAGCAAACTGTGATATATCGGCGATCCAAATTCTGTACACAACATTTTAAATGATCTGGCTGCGATATTTTAGTAACATGATCGTTCATTAAAAATCCATATTCTGGTACTAAACCTTCCAGGCTAAAGCGCCTTGAGTCCCTACTCTCAGGCTGCACGCTTTAGGAATGACAAAAACATAACATAACATAGCAAAACGCACTACGTAACAGAAGAGAAGAAAATAAGCGATAAAACATGACAAGGGTGTAGCATACAATATGCGAGGACAGCACTTAAAACAGTGATATTCAGAACACGTCATGAGACATAGCTCACCGACGAGTGCCGTACTCACCTCCAGCACCATCTCAGTCAACTGGAAGCACTTGTGGGAGAGCTTGTCGTGCCCCACAGGCTGGTGATAGTAGATGCAGAGCCCCTCATAGTGCTTCAAGGGTTTACTGTCTGCGAATGTGCAACAAGGCGGAAGAGACGCCGTGCGCGAGCAAAAGAGATGCCGTGCGTGAGCAAAATATCCAGTCCAGGTGGGCGAGCTGAAAAGGAGACAGGGAGGGAACAAACAAGTCTCACTCCAACTAAAAAGCTTGCGTTTAACATAAAGTGTGACACGCGCCAATGAATAGCATTGGCGGAGCTTCGACTCCACTTCCGAAAGCAACCCAGCGACAATCTATCTCGCAGAGCGAGCAGCACATGCGCTGCAACGCTAGGCGAGACCTAAAAACAGAATACCACAGATGCTGTAAAATGACTGTATTTCTTAGCTGCCAGGGGTGCAAGGTGTCTCCTGATAAGATACAAGTTTGCCTAACAGGAGTGTTTTTAATTGAGACACCTTTTTTCGAAAGGGTAGAGATAATTGGACAAAAAAGTGCATAGAATACACTCTGGCTGAATCACCGCCAATCACGCAAAAACAGGAGTGCACATTTCAAGAATTACTGGCTACTACTGCTATTGGATTTTAAATTATACTATTGCCTTTTACCCACAAGGGCACATTCGAGTCTATGTCTTGAACAAGCGGACCTTGAACGTAGCTTCCTTGCCACTTGGTAATCTCTTTGCAAAAATCTTGTTTTGGGGTTCTTTTTGCATGACCATTCTAAAGACTTTCATTCTTCTGTTCATGAGTCTCAAGTATGTGCTCTTGCGGTGTTTTCTTGAAAAGGAATTATGCTTGTTTCTCTGCCATACTTGTTTTAAAACTTTTTATTTACGTTTTCAAAGCAACCAACAATACAGCAGTTCGGGAAATGAAGAGAAATAAGTACATCACATTTTATCATGTAGGATCCAGTATGACGAATCAAAACATGAATACAGCCGTTTCATCTCCCTCCGGACTTCTACAGGGAATACTGTCCACTCTCTATGTAACCCCCTAACAGGATCGAAGCCTCTCTCAAAAGAATCCATGTCCCCCACTGGGTCGATCACTCACTTCTAGAACCACCATCACTTTCAGTATCCTCAATATCAGCGTCAACTTTAGTTTCTCTGCCATAGTTGATGTAAATGCAACATTCTGAAATACAGCCACACTACTACCACATGTTGAAAGTGTACAGAAACACGTTGACAATAATGCAAAGTGCAGAATGGATATGCAGGGTAGGCTATTTAAAGATGCTAAATGGGAGTTATGTTATGAGTGGATGTATTCATGCTTGCGATTGTGAAAACTTAATGATTCTCATAATGTGCACTGAGACCATGTATCTCAATTAATCAGCAGAGTAAACTTCAGGGACTGGCATATAATGTGCAGATCCAGAACGCTAAGGTAAACATCATGAAGTTCCCATCAGAATACATTACACCTTGGGAAAGGGAAAACAAGTGACAATACTGTTTCCTGGGGCTAACGTAGCTGAGCTGTGTATGAGAAATAATTTGCACTACCTGACAACAACATAATTTATCACTTTTGCAGTTCTTTACTTCATTTATTTGCACGAATTCGTAGGCAATGCAGATTTGTTTTCCTTGTCATTTGCAACGCAAGCCCTGTGTGACCTTCACTGGTTAAAAATTCCTGATCGTGTGGCTTTCAAAACCTTGTGTCTCTTGTTTAAGATCCGTCAGGGTTCTGCCCCTATTTATCTGCACAATCTCGTTCAGCTATATCAGCCCAGTCGTTCTCTCAGGTCATCAAATAAAGCCAATTTTGTAGTTCCAAGAATTCGATTGGCAAAAATGGGAGGCCGCTCATTCACATACTTGGGGCCGAAGATGTGGAATGCTCTTCCGTTGGCGCTAAAAACAGAGACTAATCTTCTTGCTTTTCGCAAAAAACTGAAAACCTTTCTGTTTTAGTCCGGTCACTGCTCTTTTCTTCTCCTCTTTCAGCAATTGCTTGTTTTCTTCTCTAGTCTGTCCCTGGCGCCGGGAAACCCATTACGGGTAGCTGAGCGCAATATAAATTTAATAAATAATAATAATAATAATAATTTCCTACCATGAAAACATTGGGTATCTATGAGAAAGAAGCGTATAACCGCCAAATTTATTTTGTCAGGTCACAATTCCCTGAAAAACACTGACGGTACGCTTCTGAATTCGGTATACATGACAAACGTTTTGCTTCAATCTCTTAAAAAAAAATGAAAATCAGCGCTTTCATCATTTCCATCTAGAATTGTAGCTTAAAGTGTAAAAATAGCCGCCCGTGAATGGGGGGAGTTCCAGTGGCAAGGGAGTAAGCTATCATTTTTCCCAGACTTCACAGTCATGGTACTAGATGCACGTCGCAAGTTCAATGGCGTGAAGGCCACTTTAAAAAATCTAGGGCTCAGGTACGGTATGCTCTACCTGGCCAGATTGAAGGTGGATGTGGACAGCAGATCCCGCATCTTTGAAACTCTGACTGAAGCATAGGAGTTTTGCCACGAATATAAGAAGAATAACAACGGAGTGAAGGCGGTTGAGCGAGTGGCATCTCCCCCTCATAGTGGTTCGGAAGATAGTATGGAGCTCTTCTCTAATCCTGGGACTGGCTGATTCATCCTTGACTTTCGAGGTTTCTGTAATGTAACTTTCCATTGTTGATTTTTTTCCAATTGCCATTATAGTATTCACTATTGCCTGGCCGGCGTGGCGTTGCTAAGCCTCATGGTGAACACTGAGGTATGTTTGCTGTTTTTGCCAAGTTCACTGTGTTTATGTGCGACGCCTATATTACAATATTTGTTCAAATTGCACCGTCCTTTGGTTTGTGGGGTTGGGTTCTGCCTCGCCAGAGACAGGGTGAGGCTGGGTGGTGGTTGGTGGGGGGGACATTTGCTGTTTATTCATGGTTTTTCAGGTATTGGAAACTGTCCACAGTTTTACATTAGGGGATCCCGAGGGACCTGCTAGACATTCAGACGGTATCCACCACTAGTTGGGCATGGGAGAAGCTACGTCGACTATTGGGGTTAGACCTATTATATTCCCCGGCATTGCCACTCCCAAATGCCCCATTGCTCCCCATCACGGGTGAAACATTAGTGCAACGCACATTGGTGAAATTTCAAATTCATACGATAGGTGACCTCTTCCCTGAAAACCATGTATTCTCGGTGTCGGAGGAGACGCGGTTCCAAGACTGCTCCTTTATGGATGTCTTTGTGTTGCGACGTTTGCATTCCATTTTACGGGCTGCCTTCCCCACATTTCCTGTTGCACCCGAACCTGCCTCTCCGCTAACGTTAATTATCGAAAGTCCAATTGGCGCGCATTTGATTTCCAAAATGTATAAACGATGTATCATGGATTGCCCTTTTTCTGATGTTAGAATTCGCACGGCATGGGAACAGGATTTGAGCTGCCCTATTACTGATGACCAATGGGAGCAATGCTGCATGGTCACAAGGGAGGTGTCCCTGAACAGTAGGCATAAATTGCTACATTTTAAATTTCTCCGCAGGATGTACCACACCCCGGCTTGTTCCCACCAGGTAGACCTTCTAGACCACACCAGTGCCAGAAATGTTCTGCTCAACATGCAGACTTTGCGCATCTATCCTGGAGCAGCCCAAGCTTACAAAATTATTGGGTACAGATACACGCCACACTGGGAGATATGCTTTCCTTGACCCTGGTCCCTACACGAGAAATTGCACTGTTGGGCTTTATGGTTAATTTCCCCAAGAAGGTCAGAAGGTTCGCAGCACTCGGATTCCTGTTAGCCAAGCGAGAGGTGGCATTAATGTGGGGCATTGCCTTTTTATGACATGGTTTTTCTTATGTTTCTATGCTTGTATACCAATGCAGTTTGGGTTGGGAAATGGTGCAGCAGCGAGGACGCCCTGAGGTGTGGAGGAGGGACTGTGACAGATGTTGTGATATCGCTGCAGGCTATTTGGTAATCTAGCTCGACCTGCGTCCCTGTTAATTTTTACTGTTGCCATGGGTTCTGACATGTAACATATATTACATCACAATTGTATGAGAAAGCGCCTTAACAATGTACCACTGTGATCATTGCTTTCTGCCATGTATGTATACAACTAAAAAATTAAAAAATAAATTACAAAGTGGAAAAATACATAAGTGAATGAAATTGTGATGTGATCTAAATTTGCATTCATAGTGGCGACAAAAACATTTATTTAGATGCAAATTTCTGAGCATTTTAAATGGGACTTAATAAGGTGAAAAATGAGCTTTAGAATTACTTCAAGCTGTAACGTAAGTTTGGGTTGTATGACAGGTTGCAAGTACATTAGGAGGGGTAAAGCTTGCTGTGAATATATAGAATTTTCTATTTCATGGATTTAGCTGGCTTATCAAGCAACAAAAAATAATTGTGATGTTGTATTTACATGGACTAAGAAGGCATGAAAAAGAAGTAGGCATAATGGCTGAGTCACAAGAGTCAACCATATAATGTCGCCAATCGCATTATTATAGAACAGAAATACCTCTCCACAGTGTAAAGTGGTGTACTACCACAAGAATTTATGAATTCCCTCTCCTGCGTCGTTTGCTATTGTTTGTGTGCACTACACTTGACAATGGGAGTTTTCATTGGCAATAGCAGCCCTAATATAACCTGTATGAAGTACTTGAGAAGCACTAACAGTTACAAAGGTTCGATCCGCGGGAGTCAATAATATGTATGTATGTATAGGCATTTATATAGCGCACTACTTACCCGTAGGGTCCCAAGGCGCTTCGACCGCTGCGAAACCCTTCCTGGCTTCCCTGAGAGATGGTCCCTTAATGGGTATCTCCAGGGTGAGACCAGGCATCCCCGGCGGTCTGGTGGGGCCGTTAGTGAAGATGAGGCAAGCTAATGCCCAGAGTTGCCGAGTGTGATCGCTGATCAGAGGGGGCACCGAGGCGAGAGAATTATCGAGTCCGCTGACCCTGGTCCAGAAACCTGCCGCGCCGGGAATCGAACCCTGGTCCCGGGCCGTCCTCTGCTCTCGGGTCTGCCGCCTCTAACCAGTGAGCCACACTACTTCACTTCAATAATAGGCAAAACGACTATTACACTGTGCACAATGTTAACTTTTAAAGTGAATGGGTTTTGTTATGGCACCTGAAAGATTCTTTGGGATGAGAATAGTGTGTTATCTTATTTATTCCCACCCTCATAGATGTGACACCTTAGACCACTCCATTTCGAAGAAATGAGTAGCGAATGTGGATTTGTTTACCTAGGACATTGTGTGTATAACTGGGCATTTGTTTTTTTTCCCAGTAGCAGGTAATTGTGACCGAAGGTACTGCTACCATGTTGCCATGAAAAATATAGATCTGAGGTTGAATGAAGCCCACCCCGGAGTTCTTTCCTTTGCAATGCTGCATTCCAACATTTCTGATGATGCTGAAGATGTGATATGAGGAATGGTCTTACCTCTTGGAGTACTTTATGCTGATATCTGCCCTCACTTCAAATGTATCAAGAAAACACTTTCTGTGAAACTTTGTGAGGAGATAAAGGACTTGGAAGTAAATAATAATAAGAAAGGGAACTCATTTGGACACATCTTCGCATCTATGTTGACAGCACAGTGTGCAATGTGCTTAAGTGAACGACAATGGGTTACCTTTTTCAAATGAGTTTATAGAACTGGTGTGTGTAAAACCTCCAGTGTAATTGTCAGTCACTGGCACACATGACTTAAATAAGAGAAAACAAGGAGGAAAACGAAGCAGAAATGCGATACAGTCAGACAGATAAGCATCCTTATCCAGTGAAAGAAACACTGCGCAACCCTGCACGCATCGGTAAAGTGACATAGTGAACGATGGGACTGGGATTTGAGTTAACAAAAACATTAACAAGGCACTCTGTGGCGCTTACCAATCTCATTACCCCAGTGACCACGCCGCACAGGTACAGTGGACAACTTGGCGTCTTTTTCATCTACTTTCGCATGGTTCAGTTCTCAAAAACACTGGCAAAGAATTCCAGCTCTTGGCTGCGAGGTATCCGAAAGAGCGAGCACCCATCCTAACATTTTTAATTCTTGGCACCGTGACCAGGGATATTCCTTTAGATCGTAAATTGCATGCTGTTATGTAGAAGGACCAATAAGCAACAAAGGGCCTAGGCTCATAACCAGTCAGGCTGAACCACATCAACTGTAAATAACAAAACACGTGCCAGGACTGGTAATTTCTTGACAAATAATAATTCAATTACGGTCTTTATGAATAAAGCATAAACACCTGCTTAGATATTTGCATCATTTAATGATAGAGTTCATTTATTTACTTTTTAGAATTTTCTGAAAATATATTGCTGTGTGAAACAAACTTTTTAAGACAACACTATATACAAATATTTACAATGATATATGTACAAAAAATTAGGACACACCAACAATTCACTTACACCACATTCATACCTCTCACATACTAAACATTCATACTAGAAAGAAAACCCTAGGAACACCACCATACTTAATGAAAAAACAAAACTTTAACAGAAATGTAACACACGGTTCTAAAAATGATTGCGTCAAAAGTTTTTTGCTAGTTGCACAAACTAAATTAACTGTCCATAGATGACCATCCAGACACTGATCATTTCATAGTGCAGGTGACCCGGGGTGAGGTCGACGCGTTTCAAACCCACAAATTCATTGGGTTCTCATCAGGACCGAACAAGACTCTTAAGTCTTACGCAAAAAACTCCAATGCGGGCGTGGTGGAAGTTGGAGTCCTAAATGCCAGGTGTGCGTGGTTCGAGAAATTCAAACGGGAGCCAGGCAGCGGAGTTGATCTGGCCCTAAGCCTCCATGCTTCAGGCTTCTAATTTCAGGATCGTCTGTAAAGTATTGTTTTGCACAGTCCAGGGCGACAAGGCAGCAAACGCCCTTCAGTCTTCAGTGTTGTTGCTAACCCTCTACTGGCTCCCTGTGGAGAGGAGGATCACTTTTAAGGCCATGTACTATTGCACAGAATGTTATGGAAAAAAGGTCCAAGATACTGCACTCTATGCTGTCCTTCTACATAACTGTAAATAACAAAACACGTGCCAGGACTGGTAATTTCTTGACAAATAATAATTCAACTACGGTCTTTATGAATAAAGCATAAACACCTGCTTAGATATTTGCATCATTTAATGATAGAGTTCATTTATTTACTTTTTAGAATTTTCTGAAAATATATTGCTGTGTGAAACAAACTTTTTAAGACAACACTATATACAAATATTTACAATGATATATGTACAAAAAATTAGGACACACCCAACAATTCACTTACACCACATTCATACCTCTCACATACTAAACATTCATACTAGAAAGAAAACCCTAGAAACACCACCATACTTAATGAAAAACAAAACTTTAACAGAAATGTAACAACACTGAAGACTGAAGGACGTTTGCTGCCTTGTCGCCCTGGACTGTGCAAAACAATACTTTACAGACGATCCTGAAATTAGAAGCCTGAAGCATGGAGGCTTAGGGCCAGATCAACTCCGCTGCCTGGCTCCCGTTCGAATTTCTCGAACCACGCACACCTGGCATTTAGGACTCCAACTTCCACCACGCCCGCATTGGAGTTTTTTGCGTAAGACTTAAGAGTCTTGTTCGGTCCTGATGAGAACCCAATGAATTTGTGGGTTTGAAACGCGTCGACCTCACCCCGGGTCACCTGCACTATGAAATGATCAGTGTCTGGATGGTCATCTATGGACAGTTAATTTAGTTTGTGCAACTAGCAAAAAACTTTTGACGCAATCATTTTTAGAACCGTGTGTTACATTTCTGTTAAAGTTTTGTTTTTTCATTAAGTATGGTGGTGTTTCTAGGGTTTTCTTTCTAGTATGAATGTTTAGTATGTGAGAGGTATGAATGTGGTGTAAGTGAATTGTTGGTGTGTCCTAATTTTTTGTACATATATCATTGTAAATATTTGTATATAGTGTTGTCTTAAAAAGTTTGTTTCACACAGCAATATATTTTCAGAAAATTCTAAAAAGTAAATAAATGAACTCTATCATTAAATGATGCAAATATCTAAGCAGGTGTTTATGCTTTATTCATAAAGACCGTAGTTGAATTATTATTTGTCAAGAAATTACCAGTCCTGGCACGTGTTTTGTTATTTACAGTTATGTAGAAGGACAGCATAGAGTGCAGTATCTTGGACCTTTTTTCCATAACATTCTGTGCAATAGTACATGGCCTTAAAAGTGATCCTCCTCTCCACAGGGAGCCAGTAGAGGGTTAGCAGAGCCTTCTTGGCAGATGTTCTATTTGGAAGGTTAAGGACTAGGGGGGGCGGCAGCATTTCGAATAGATTGGAGCTTGATTAGACCTTTTTTTGAAGCGCCCAGATAAAAAATATTGCCATAATCCAAATGGGACGTGACCAAGGCATGAACAATTGACTTTCTAGCATTAATTGGTAGCAGATCTAGAAGTTTCCTTAGGTATTTAAGAGTCCTGAAACATTGCCCCACAACCTTCCTGATCTGCTTCTTAAATGTTAATTTGGAATCCAACCACACCCCTAGATTTTTTACATCTGTTTTTGGTGCAGGGTTTTGACCCAGAGCCTCCGGCCACCATACTGATGACCATATAGCGGGTGCCTTCCCCACTATCATTATTTCAATTTTGTTGACGTTAAGTTTAAGGCAATGGTTGGACATCCATAAGGCATGCTCCTCTAAGCAAAGAGAGAACTGGTTTGTAGCCGTCGCAAAGTCCTGAGATAAAGTAACAATACCTTGCGTATCATCTGGATATGATACAACTGTTGAATTGTGTTTTTCTACTAGTTCTCCAATGGGGCCTATATAGAGAGTAAATAAGGTCGGACTTAATATTGAGCCTTGTGGGACTCCCTGCATGAGAGGGATACCCTTTGACATGTGCGGGTGCTGAGTAACTTGGAAGCTCTGAGATGTAAGGAAAGAGGTCATCCAGCGAAGAGCTAAGCTCCTGATCCTACAGTTACCTAATCTATTGAGGAGCAATTTAAGAGATACTGTATCAAATGCTATAGGACCAGCACGTCAGTCTATCCTGCATCAGCACATTTCCTTAGAGTTTCAGTCACAAGGAGTAGGGTCCACTCTGTGGAGTGGGAGGCTCAGAAACCGGATTGTGAGGGGTGAAACAGATCATTTGAATTAATATGAATTACCAGTTGTTTATTCAGCGCTTTCTCCATTAGATAGCAGCGAAATAGGACATAGATTTTCTAACAATAGAGGATCGACTGAAGGTTTTTTTCTGTAAAGGAAGTACTGTCGCGTGTTTCCATTTCTGAGGAATTTCACCTGAGCTAAAAGATCGAGCTATTAACTGTACAACATAAGACAAAATCAAATGTATACCTTGCATTAGGATTTTAGGTGGAGCTGGGTCAAGATGAGATCCAGATTTAATAGTCATGGCCATGCCTTTCAGGTCTTCCAACGCCAGCACCCTAAATTCAGTAAGGGTGATCCCCGAAAGTTGTTCCAGGGAAAATGTCCAAAATTAAGTCACTCCGTGCTTCAAATGGGAAGGTGTCATATATTTTTATTACTCTGGACGCAAAAAACGTAGCAATTACATTACAGTTCTCAAGAGACGTAGGTGCAGGAGCTGTTATACGTTCAGGTGAGGTCAGAGATTTCAAAATGGAAAACAGTTCTTTGGAGGAATTGTTGGCACTTTCTATTTTCCCAGTATAAAAATCACATTGTGTTTTCTTCATTAGCGTGTGATATTGTTTGAGCTTGTTTTTATAGTTCTCCCTACTAACAGAACAGTAGTCCATCCTCCACCTGCGTTCTAGTCGTTTGCATTTTGGACAACACTTACTGCCAAAACTCTTACTTCATGCTCATCTTTTACATTTTGTTAATTATAGGGTTAGAGGTTGTTAAATGAATTAAATGTGATTCATTAAAAATTCGAGTTGTAGAATAATCATTTTAAATCAATTTAGGTTAGAGTTAGACTTTGATAAATGTAACTTACCTTAATAACTTAAAAAAGAATTAGTTAGACTAAGATTTCTAATTCCGGTTAGGGGAATAGGTAGCATTAAGGTAAAGTTTAGGGTTAGAAATGGAATAAGAAGTGAAAGTGGGCTGAAAAGTGAATAGGATTAATTAAAAGTGATTTGACTTCTAGAGAAGGGGCAAAGCAAATGTAGGACAAAGTAAAGGAGATAAAGGTATGGGGACTTTACTGGATTAGACAGAATATGTGAGAACAGAAAATACTCATGATTAGATACAATCCAACTGGAAGCAGGGTGCAATCCCCTCTCATGCTGTCTTAAGTCACTACCCATGTCATTGCAGGTCTACAATCAAAGGCCAGCCTGGGCTATTCTATTTTTATGAGTTTCCTGATGCTGGTTGGTGACCAAGGACCAGTTACATTATTTATTTGTATAGCTAGGTAGACCAACCTAAAGTCACCTAAAAGTAGTGAGGGTGAGAGGAGCAAAAGAAAAGAGGTACAAACAGAGGAAATGAGAGGACACTATGGACTGAAGGGAGAAGGAGCCTTGTGGTTCCCCAAATGTTATTATGTCACCAGAGACAACAATAATGTATTGTTGTGCCTAGGGTTGGGAATCTGGCTTTGAGGTAGGGATGAGGAGAATTAACAGGCTGAGAAGAAGCAATGTAGAAGTCTGAGGTTAGGGTGAAAGGTGAGATTAGAGGAATCATTTAGGGTTGCAGCTGAGGCTAAATTGGCCATCTCATTCCATCTCATCTTGGACGTAGTTCTTTGTCAGAAGTCGACGGTGGGGGAGGGGGAGGGGTGAGAGTGGGAGCATGGAAAAGGGAATTCGAAAAATGGGCGAGCTCTGAAGGGAGAATTATTTTGAAAGAAGCCTGACAGGGTATAGCCTCTCTGGACAGGACAAGGGCCTGGGGTGACTAGTCGACGAGTTAATAGCCTCCGACCCGGAAGCAGAGATGTAATCCCTTGCGGCCCGTCACCTGAGAGGGGAGAGATGAGGTGGACAAGCAATGAACCCCACTGCATGACTATACAACACTCAGATTGCAAATTAGAAGCGGATGCGACTCACGGGGCGGGAGGGGGAGTTGAAATAGTAGCAAGGCTTCTCTAAGGGGATGATAGTAATGTTTCACCAGCTTTCTGCACGATATGAAATGTACATTTGATGCATGAGAAGTAACTGTTTAAAAACCCAATAAATCTGTTTGAAAAAAAATCATGGACATATTACTTTGCCCTTAACTTTTAACCTACACAGCATTGGCATCAGGTATTTTAGTCTAATTAGGTCAATTCAATCAAACCAAGTCAGCACCCAGAATACACCAGGTTCTCGCATGAAAGCCCAGGACTCAAAACACTCTCCTGTGAGGAGAGGTGGAGTGTGATGGCCACTTCTGCACCTCCCCTATCATTCTCAAACTGTCACAGAACAGTGGTCTGAGGCCCTTATGGTGCCCCTTCCTACCTTAATAGTGTCTCTCAACTGTCTCAGCATTGCTTGCCGACTGGCTTCCACAGCATTGATCCTCAAACTCTAAAGATGAGCCAGTCTTAAGGGAACAAGCCAATATTATGGGCCATTGGAACACATGTCTTCTCTTTTCAAGTTTACATCCAATCATGTTCGTAGGAGCACAGCCTCTATGGAAGATGGAGGGACACATTCCCTATATAAGACAGAAGGTAACAGTAGATGATGGTGGGGAAGGTATGTAACGTTTACAATGAAATTTTTACAACGCACTACCATTACAACGCAGGTATTACCACGCATACCATTACAACGCATTGCGCTGGGGGGCGCTCTAGGATAGGGAATACGTTTAATTTTCTATCCAACACCTTCCCTAGTGTCCACGGGGACTGGAGTTGGAATAGAAAATTATACTTACCACTATCCAGCACCTCTAAGCGCTATGCGTTGTAATGGTATGCGTGGTAAAAACCGCGTTGTAAAGGTATGCGTGGTAAAAGTATGCGTTGTAACGTCATACATCCGGTGGGGAACCATACAAGATTGGAAGTATACTCTGGTGCACAATTTCAATTTTTTTATTTAAAGATTGCAGTAAATGGCAGGCTGCTACGGACCTACCCATTTCGGCTCTAGGACACAAGCCTTGCGGATAGGCGTAGTCATCCTCACCCTCCATTTAAAGTGAGCACATGCTTAATTAAAACAGAATAAATAAAAGACACCTCCAGCATCACAAAGTCTTTCTTAAGCTGACAATTCACTCTTGATCAAACCGCAATCACGAACATATACAATTTTAAGTGCGCATATAGGAATTACCTTCTCACCAAAATAGTACATTGGTTCACATTATTCAGTGGCTGATTTCAAGTCTCATGATAGTGCAAGTACTTATTGGAAATTCATGACTCTCCAGCTCCCCAATTAATCATGCCACAGTGGGATAGTCCATAGGATTTCCCTTTGCTCCAAACATAAGGTTTAGTAAAGTCCATAACATTGCCTACTAGATAGTTCTGGCACGGCTCCTCCACTGTGACTGCGTCTCTGCCCCCGGGGCTGAAGGTTCGCCCCTGACTTCGGTGTCCCCCTGCTGCTGCCTTCTCCTTTCCTACTGCTGTTTGCCCATACTGTAAATTGTTATTAGTGCATTTATTTTCAGTTTTTGTATTGTAGTTGCTGATTTGTATCCCTGCCCTTTGTGTGTGCCCCCCGCTCCCCGCTTCCCGCCGCTGCTCCCCCGTGGCCCCGCCCCCTTTCCTTCTGTACCCCCTGCCTATTGGCCGCCCCGCTCCCGCCTCCCAGCTGCTCCTCCCTCCCACTTCGCCTCATATGGAGGCCGCACGACGGCCGCGCGCAGCGGGCGCGCCAAAGGCAAGCCCGTCTGCGCCCGTCCACACTTGGACCGCGCCCAGTGCCAGGACCCCTGGCCCCCGACGATGCCAGCCCACACGACGGACTTACAACGCCGCCACCCTCCACACACTTAACGCTGGCCGAAACCCCGCCTGCTACCGAGCCAGCCCGAAATGCACCCACGGACCCTTCACCTGCCAAGCCATCAAATTCACGTGCCTCCGAACCTGCACCGCTCCCGCCAAGCCAGGCACCAGCAACAATCACCTCAAGTGCATCCTGCTCAACACCCGCTCCATCCACAGGCACGCCGTCGAACTCTGGAACCTCCTCCACACAACATCACCAGACGTCGGCTTCCTCACAGAAACATGGACGAACGCCTCCTCAGCCCCAACATCGTCATAGCCATCCCGGATGGCTACAAGATCGCCCGGAGGGACCGCGTCAACCAAACCGGAGGAGGCATCGCCATCGTCCACAGAAACACCTTCCGAATCACGACCAACTCTGACGACACCCTCATCGCCGCCGAGCACCTTCACTTCCAGATACACACCGACCCCAAGACCACCCTCAGAGGCACTCTCATCTACAGACCCCCGGGACCACGCACACAATTCAGCGAAGCCATCGCAGACTTCATCAGCCCGCACGCCCTCACCTCCTCAGACTACATCCTCCTAGGGGACCTCAACTTCCACATGGAGAACAACAATGACAGCAACACCACCACCCTGCTGGACAACCTCGCCAACCTAGGACTCAAGCAACTGGTGGACACCCCCACCCACTACGCCGGCCACATGCTAGACCCCATCTTCTCCTCCAGCAAGCACATCTCCTTCAGCCACTCCACCGGACTACACTGGACAGATCACAGCTGCGTCCACTTCAACTTCAGGAGAACCACGACCCACCACCACCCGCAACAGGTTCACCGCAGAAGTTGGAGCAAGATCACCGCCGACCAACTCACCACCTCCCTCAGCCAGCACCCTCCCACCAACACGACGGACCCCAACAAAGCAGCCCGCAACCTCACACAGTGGCTCACCAACTGCGCCGATGAACTCGCACCACTGAAGAACTCCCCCAGCAGACCCGGCAGCAAGAAAGCCTCGTGGTTTACCAACGACCTCAAAAACTCCAAGAAGACCTTGCCACACCCTCGAGAAAGCCTGGCGCCACAACCAGACAACAGAAAACATGACAGCCCTCAAAAACCCAACCGCAAACACCACCAGCTGATCCGCACCACCAAAAGGACAACATTCAAAGAACGACTGGACAACAACACCCACAACAGCAAGGAACTCTTCAGCATCGTTAAAGAGCTCTCCAACCCCAGCGCCTGCAACAACGACATCACACCCTCGCAAGACCTCTGCAACTCACTCGACTCGTTCTTTCACCGCAAGATCGCCGACATACACAACAGCTTCGGCGCACAGAGCACGCACCCAACCTCCGAACCCGCGCCCCCCCACCACCCTCTGCACCTGGACCCCGGTCAGCACCGAAGACACCACCCGCACGATGAACACCATCCACTCCGGCTCTCCAACCGACCCCTGTCCACACCCGATCTTCAATAAAGCCTACTCCATCATCGCACCGCAACTCCGAGACATCATTAACAGCTCCTTCGCATCCGCCACCTTCCCGGTGAGCTGGAAACATGCCGAGCTCAGCGCCCTCCTGAAGAAACCCACCGCGGACCCCACGGACCTCAAGAACTTCCACCCATCTCGCTCCTCCCTTTTCCTGCCAAAGTCATTGAGAAGACCGTCCACAAGCAACTCTCTGCCTTCCTCAAGACAAACGGATCCCTCGACCCCTCGCAGTCCGGTTTCCGAGCAGCACCGAGACCGCCCTCATCGCAGCCACCGACGACATCAGGTCCCTGCTCGACAACGGGGAAACAGCTGCCCTCATCCTCCTGGACCTCTCAGCAGCCTTCGACACCGTATGCCACCGCACCCTGATACAGCGCCTCAGCAACACTGGAATCCAAGGAACGGCCTTGGAGTGGATCATCTCGTTCCTCGCCGGAAGAACCCAGAGAGTCTGCCTCCCCCCGTTCCGATCCACAGCCACCGAAGTCATCTGCAGTGTTCCGCAAGGATCCTTGCTCAGCCCCACCCTCTTCAACATCTTCAAGAGCCCCCTCGCAGCCATCGCACTCCAACACAACCTAAACATCATTTCCTACGCTGACGACACCCAGCTGATCCTCTCCCTCACCAACGACCCCGCCACCGCCAGAGCCAGCCTCCAGGAAGGAATGAAAGACGTTGCGGAATGGATGAGGCTCAGCCGTCTGAACCTGGACTCATACAAGACGGCGGTCCTCATCCTAGGACCATCCCCCTCTGCCTGGGATGACTCATGGTGGCCCCCTGCCCTGGGCACCGCCCCCAAGCCAACGGACCAGGCATGCAACCTGGGCTTCATCCTGGACTCCTCCCTCACGATGACCAAGCAAGTCAACGCCGTCTCGTCATCCTGTTTCAACACCCTGCGCAAGCTCCGAAAGATCTTCCGGTGGATCCCCACCGAAACCAGGAAGACGGTCACCCAGGCCCTCGTCACCAGCCGACTGGACTACGGGACCACCCTCTACGCTGGTACCACAGCCAAACTCCAGAAAAGACTCCAACGGATACAGAACTCTTCTGCACGACTCATCCTGGACATCCCCCGTCACGGCCACATCTCTGCCCATCTGAGAGACCTGCACTGGCTCCCCGTCAGCAAGAGGATCACGTTCAGACTCCTCACCCACGCACACAAGGCTCCCCACGACATGGGCCCCAAATACCTCAACAGCCGCCTCACATTCTACACACCCACCCGCCAGCTCCGATCCGCCACCGTCCCACGGATTCGCAGAACCACTGCCGGAGGAAGATCCTTCTCCTACCTGGCGGCCAAGACATGGAACTCCCTCCCCACCCACCTATGGCTGACCCAGGACCATCTCTCCTTCAGGATACAACTCAAGACCTGGCTGTTCGAGCAGTAGCGACTCCCCCTCCCCCCAGCGCCTTGAGACCCTAGCGGGTGAGTAGCGCGCTTCACAAATTTGCTGATTGATTGAGTATTGGGATACATGACTAGTATTATCAGCCCCAAAACCAGCCCAGAGTTGCAACCATCAAAGAGTGCAAAAACAGCCTTCAGGAAACATTGTGACCATAATTCAAATTTCAGTTTAAAATGTGTATAATGGGTGGAGTTTCAGTGGGCACCTTATCACTTCTGCAATCATGGCCAACTTGTATTAATAATTAAACATTTTGAAGATTGGTCCCCTCTATGACCATCTAGCTGGCATTTCTATCACCACAAATCTAAACTTGAACCTGGCACCAATGAATAAACTTTACACGCACAGACTATAACCCAACTTAAAGTGCAGAAATGTTGAGAGTCTTTAAATAATGTGACTCTTAAAATAGTATATTTAATGGTTCTTGCAGGGTTAAATACACTGGAAGGGTCTTCACAGTATGACAAGAGGCCCACTTATTCTAGGTAGGCTGTAAGAAGACCAAAAAGGAGATAGTCACTTACTGTGAGTCTCCAACCCTCCATTCTAAGGTCCTTCACCACTTAGTCTGGTACTAAATGTTATACAGGACCGCTGTTGGTGCCTTTGTGTTGCAACACAGACTAGACTAAAGCTCCCAGTGTTGGAAAGAGGTAGATGGGCTTGTTTGGAGACCTAAAGAAAGCAAGGGAAAAAGACCCTTTTCCAATACCTTTAGTGATACCCTCCCCCAACATCTTAACACTAATTCTCCCTCAAGTCTGCTGACACCATCAGCACTCAACCTGGCTCATGCCATTCCATTCCCCTTCCTCAATTGCACTATCGCACTCACAATCTACCACTGACCTGGTCAGTCTCATTATCCACCACAGCTGATTTACACCTATTACCCACCCTGGGCTTTAAGTAGGACAGATCCCAAAACTAACTTTGAAATGGGCCCCTAAAGGGGCCTATGTTTACATCTTTACATTTTAAGGCAAAAGTATGGATTCTTTTTCTCAGCAACACATGTAAAAAACATAAGATAATGCATGTCAGCAAAGCAGTTTCTGTTGTACCTTCATTTCATTCCATACTTCATTTCCTAAGAGTAATTTCTTTTTAGGTCTCAGCCTGCGATGGCTGCGCTTGCTCAGTCTCGCTGGCGAGATTTAATGAGATAGAGAGAACATCACTAGCAAGGTTAAGCCCCACCCCTCTTCTCCATTGGCTGGCCTCCTAAATGGTGGCCAGCCATTGGAGATGAGGCCCTAGTAAAGTTTTTCTTTCTCTTTAAGCCCCGTCCTTTTCAGATTGGTTTCCTTGACTTACTGCTGAAGTAAAAGGTTTCTTATCTTCTTTATGGGTCCAGATGGCCCCATAAAGAAGATAAGGAACCTTTTACCCCAGCAGGAAGTCGCGGTGCCCAGTCTGAAAGGGACGGGGCTTAGAGACAAAATGCTTGTGTCATGGCAAGCGCTTGCTGCAGTCCTTTTCAACCCTTTAAAAGGCACCAAAAGAAAGTTCGTCGACAGGCTCTACTAATCAGTCACGGAAGTGGCAGCGCTGCCATGGCTGGGGCATGTCGCTCCTACAGCCGCAGAGTTTTATCAGATTAGACTATTTGACTCCCATCAACCATATGCTCGAATATGGCGTATGACGTAACTTCCCTGCCTGTCCCCAACATGGGACTCGGTGAGGATACTGCACAGGATATGACCTGCCACTGTCAGTCATCCTGGACCCGCCCCTCGGTTCCTGACAGCCGCCGGAAGTGTGTGGTTGCCATGTAACTTCCTGAGAGGCAGGAGCGGGGCGGAGCGTTGCTTGTGTGTCCGTCAGTCCGGGGTTTTGGCTGTCGGTCCTGTCCGTGCCGCCCTCCCGTGGTCTGTCCGTGCCCCCCCCTGGTGCCGTGTGAGGACTCCCCCTCTCTTGTTTGTGACCCTCCAGTCTCTGTTCTGCGGCCCCGGGTGTGCCCGGCTTAGGGAAGGCAGGACGTCGGTGGCCGGGCCGAAGAAACAGTTTTATAAAGCCAGCCAGGTAAGGGATGGGTCAGAGGGGCGCGGGGGTGCCAGCCCTGGGGCAGAGGGGCAGGCATGTGGGCCATTGGGGAATGCTCACGAGCATGGGAGGCAGGCTGGGAGAGGGGGTGCCAGCAGGGGAGCAGAATCGGGCATCACTGATGGGACTGCCGTAATGGGGTACAGGAAGGGACATCCCTAGGGACAGATGTCATGGAATGGCAAATGGGTACCAGTCCGAAGATGAGACTGGACATCATGAGGACGTATGGTGGGGCTGAGGGTGCCAGCATACAATCAACGGCTGGGGGCATCGCATGGGACAAAGGTTCAGGGTGGGCACGGCACCATCTTAGTGACAACATCTGGGGTCATGCCTAAATAAAGGCCTCAAGTCACTGGAGGTGGCAAGGCACTAAAGGTATCTAGACAGCTATGCCAGCTGCCTGATGTGGCCTTAAAAAGACAAGTGGGAATCGGGCCTTCAAATTAAGTTATCTTATAAGTCGCACAACAGGTGGTGTATCAACTTATGACCACCTTTCTAGAAGCCGCTTCTTTAAAATTTGGGGACATTGTTTTTAACAGTTTCACTTTCCGTGTATTTATAACATTAGACTTTGTAGGTGCAGTGAGGGACATTCTTAAACTTAGATTTAATAGAGGAATCTATGACAGCGTTCGCACAATTGAGGCAATAAGTACATTTATTTTATTGTCTTCCTCCTAAATGGCAATAGTAGTACAGTTAGATGCGAGTAAACATTCTAGTCCACATATATATATTTGTTGTTACTATAGTGTGCATTCTGATCAGAATCACTTCAACCCCTTACTTGGTTCAGGAAAATGATCCACTTTAAGTTAAAGTGGTTTATCCAGAACGGCACAGTTTGGTCAAGTGAGAAGCTGGTAGTTCAGTTCAGGTTTCCAAGTTACAAAGCCAGCTATTAAGGCAGAATAATGTTTTTCCTGTGTCTAGGTTTACAGGAAATAGCAATGCTTTGTGGATATTTTGTCTCCCGAGGGCTTCCTTATTGCACTCTGGGAACAAAGACGGTTGGCAGTGTATAGAAATCACTTCCTAAATCTACTTTAGTATGTGAAGGGGAATTTTGTCGAACCGAGTTAGCTGAACCTTATGTGAATCAATTGTGAAAAGGGGCAAAGCAGGCAGAAAAGAAAATGAAAATCTGTAAATTTAGTACACATCACACTACTTGGATTAAGCGGGCGTCAATGTCGTTATTCACAGTAGAAACATGAGTCGAGAAGGCCCAAGTCGTGTCAGTAAAATCGAAAAGCCTGTGTAATGACACCGAAGTGCAGGTGCCCTGCTATCCCTCGACTCGTTATCTCTTTATTAGGCTGTTTTTTTTTTTTGTTTTTTTTTTTAAAGTCCTCATACGCCAAGAGATATTCTAAGAGTCCCAAATCCATACCATCTGCTACGCAGCAGATGTGTCCCACCTTAAATTGAATTATGACCTCTGAAGATCTTACTGGATGCACTTTCTGCAGATACCCACAAAGTACCGGAATCCGGTAGTCAATTCAGTTCATCTATCTTCCCAGACCCTGGAACTGATCCTGGGGTAGTTTATACTGCAAAAAGGCATAATCATTGGACAACAACAATTACATCCTATCCAGCCAGTTAATACAGGGAATCCAGAAAAATTTCCTTCTCTTCCAGTCTGCCCTGTCTAGATTCAATGTGTATTTGATTGCATTTGTCAGGGACTGTCCGGGACTATGTGGGGAACACAGTCAGGGACTTGGGCAAGGACTGGGAACTGGGTAGAAAACTTACACAGGAAGAGGAGTACAGTGCTGCCCAGGAACATACAGGAGTCAGAGGAGAAAAAGGGATCCAAAGGGGAAGCCTGTACAAGTGAACAAGATGGGTAAGACTTAGAAAGGAAGGGCACTCACAAAGCAATTTAGCATTCAGAATAACTACACCCAGGACGGACGTGCAAGACATATATATAGTACAACATTAACAATAAAGGGGAGTGTGGGGTAAAGCACTCAGGAGCTCCACATGGTAAGACTGAAGCTCAGTACGTTTCTTACCCGCAATTGCTGTTACAGATACTGACGGCAAATACCCATATGTAGGATATGCATGCAAAGGCAGGGTCTGTGGAGCTTATACCTATGGTGATGTTATACATGTAACTCAAAGAAAATACTCACAGTGAACAAGAAACACCACCTAGGTAGTCAGCTGAGCCCACGGATCCTGGCGATCAAACAGGAACACGCAAGGCAGTAACGGCAAAGGGGTAGAACTAAACACAAGCACAATAGACAAGGAGCTAGCAAGGAAGAGTGATTAACAGGAAAGGAAGGAAATGAAAGGGCTCATGTGGCAGAAAGCAGGTAACACACATACAAGGTAACAGAAGTAAGACAGCAGAATAGAAAGGCAGCAAACTAGAACTGGAACCAAGGAAATGGGAAGCAAGGCAGGGACTGGAAACGGATATACAGAAGGGGAGGCTACAAGGGTATTCTAGAATAGTGCAGGTTAAGGAATCAAGAAATCAAGGTAGCATAGAAGGCAGTGCTGGGGCAGGAACAAGAAGTGAGCTAAGGGTCAGGAGTCAAGGCAGCACTGCAGACAGTGCTGGTTCAGGAACAGGGAACTACCAAAGCTTCAGGAGTCAAGGTAGCACTGCAGGCAGTGCTAGTTCAGGAACAGGGAAAGTACTAGAGCTCAGGAGTCAAGGTAGCACTGCAGGCCATACTGGTTCAAGGAAACAGGACATAGCTACAGCTCAGGAAACAAGGAGTCAAGAGAACACTGCAAGCAGTGCAAATCAGGAACAAGAAATAGCTAAGCCCCGGAACAAAGAATAACTATAGCTCAGGAACTCAGGAAACAAGGTAGCACTGCAGGCAGTGCTAATTCAGGTACAGGGAATAGCTATAGCTCAGGAACTCAGGAAACAAGGTAGCACTGCAAGCAGTGCTAATTCAGGAGAAGGGAAACTGCTGCAGTTCAGGAACAAGGAATACTAAGGCTATGGGGTCAGGGTAGCACTGCAGGCAGTGCTAATTCAGGAACAGGGAAAACTGCAGCAGGTCAGGAACAAGGCATAATTAAAGCCCAGGAAACACTGGAAACAAGAATAGCAAAAGCTCAGGGAACTCTGGAAACAAGGATTGGTCTCACGGGTAAACAGCTACAATGACCAACCTTTGCCTGAAGGGAGCTGGGGCTTAAAAGAGCTCACAGTAATCACATGCAGTTGGTGTGAGCAGGTTAGCAACAGCCAGCCACAGGTGAGCTGAATTCCTCCACCCATCCTTGGCCTTCAGGGGTGGAGACAAAGCAGTGAGCAGGGAATTCTGGGTAATGGAGTTTCAGGCATGAGTAGGCTGGCTTTAAGTCCAAGCAGGCTGGCTTTCACAAAACCCGGCATGGATTGGGAATGAATGTCAATTCCCAAATAGTGTCCAAATGGCTGGAAGTCAAGATATGCATGCAGGGGAGTGTCAGGAAGCATATTAGAACACTGGAGAGTCCCACAGTTCAGCCCCCTGGTGGTGGACACGAGAACATAGGGAGCGAATCGTGACAGTATTAATCCAATCTAGGTATGAGGGTACAGTGTCTTTAACCCAAAGTTTACATATTTCTCTTCGTGCTACTAAAATTAAATATAAAGACAACTTATTTATATCTTGAGAGAGTGACTCATAATTACTAAATATGCCGAAAAATATAAGTGATATACCAAGGTGTATATCAAAGTTAAACAGATTCTTCATACCTTCCAATACAGTGAGCCAAAAATTCCTTAGAACAGGACAACTAAAAAACATATGAAGGTCGTCCGCTTTTTCCTGCTTACACTTTGGACAGCAAGGAGTCAGGCCTTTAGAAAATTAGACAAGCCTAGCAGGAGACCAGTATACTCTATGAAGAGAAAAGCGATGGTTGCGTTTCAAATTGGCAGGAGATACTGTAGCATGTAGTAAGTCAAAGGATACGTGCCATAACTCCTCCAACTCCACGTCCAAGACATGCTCTCCCCATAGCTGAGCTGGCAAGATGAAATCACCATCATCTGCTTCCAGAATGGACCAGTACAAAGTTGATGTCTTGATCTTCCTTGTTTCCCCCTGAAGAAGTTCCTCCAGACCAGTCTTAACACCAATTCCTAATCCAAATGCCTGTCTCCAGCTCTTGATTTGGAGGTATTTAAACTTAGAAAGAGTGTTCTCAGTCAAATTGCAGATCTCCTCCCAACTCAACAACACCCCTTCAGGCAGCAACTGACCTCAGCTTTTTATATTGGCGTTCAGCAGGGGTAAAACTAATGAATCTTTAGTCCATTCTGGTGAACCAGGCGACCCCCAAATAGGCGCCATGGCTGAGTAGTATGACGTACTCGATGATCTCCTTACTTTAGCCCAGGTGTAAGCCATATCCCTAAGTATCTTCAGACGCACTTTCTTAAAGAAGCATGGATCCCCAAACTTCCACAGAAAGCCATAAGAACCCCCCTTGAATTCCTGAAAGCATTGTCTCAAACATTATACCAGTTTTGGTCCTATAAGGATATTCAAAAAGCATTATCCTGGCCTTCAATAATAACGCCCAAGCATAAAATTTCAAGTCTGGAACACACATCCCTCCTTTGCTCTTCTTCCTTCGCAACTTTTTCCATGCGATCCTTATACCCTTAGAAGCCCATACAAAGGTATTCAATTTAGATTGAATTTTCATTAACTTGGCTTCCTTGAAAACGAGGGGTATATTCTGAAATAAAAATATTAATTTGGGCAAGAGCATCATCTTGATAATATTAACTCGCCCAATTAAAGTAAGAGGAATGAGTGACCAACTCTTCAAAGATTCAGCCGATTCTTTCTCAATTTTAGCCAGGTTCCTATCTGTTAAATGTTCTATGTCCTGTGTAATTTGAACCCCCAGGTATCGTATCTCATGTTTCAAAATCGAAATTGAAGATGTTAAGTTCCAAACCATACATTCAGACTTAGATTGGTTAATCTGATATCCTGATATTTGGCCAAATTGAGCAGCAGTGATATAGATTATAGGAATTGTTTGTGTAGGGTCTGAGGTATATATCATCATGTCGTCTGCATAAAGTGAGACTTTCTTCTCCCAGTTCTTATATTTAAAAGGGGAAATATTCTGATCTTGTCTGATTTTCTCAGCCAACGGCTCTATGTATAAGTCGAAGAGCAGAGGTGAAAGGGGGCACCCCTGTCTTGTGCCTCTCTTAATATTTATACGTGCTGATAGGCCCCCATTAATCAAAACCCTAGCAGTTGGACAATGGTAGAGAGAAGAGATATATCTACAAAAGTTTCTACCCAGATTACACCTTTCTAAAACTCTGGCCAGATATGCCTAATTTACGCGATCAAAGGCTTTAGTAGCATCAAGTGTTATAATCGCCATTGGAAGTTTATATAGGGATGCAAGATCAATTGCCCCCAGTAGCGCTTGAATAAGATCTTGTATAGACCGCCCCTTTGCAAAGCCCTTTTGATCAAGGTGTAATAATCTACCAGCAACTCCATTTAATCTCTCTGCTAAGATTTTGGCAAAGAATTTATAATCCGAGTTTAGCAGTGAGATGGGCCTATAGGAATCACACTGCGACGCAGACTTAAAAGGTTTAAGAATAAGAACAACCGTGGCCTCGTTCCAAGAAGAAGGAATTTCCCCTCCATCCTCAAAAATAGATGAAAAAAGCATCTGAAGAACAGGCGAAATACCTGGAGCTAGTGATTTATATAGTTCGGCCGGTAGACCATCCGGACCCGGGGCTTTGCCCCTCTTTGCCGAATCTATTACGCCCAAAACTTCATTTAAGCCAATTCCTCTATTTAGATTGTTAGATGCCTCATCATCGATTTGCCTTACTGCATATTTTTCGAGCCATGATTGAATTAAATTATCATGTGGGGCTAAGTCTTCTTTATATACCTGGTCAAAATAGTTAAAAAATGCTTCCTGGATGTCAGAGTTATTTTCTGAAATTACTCCCGTATTGCCCACCTGAACCTCTTTGATCATATTCCTGCTTTCCTCTTTTTTTGTTTTCCAGGCTAGAAGCTTCCCACTAGCTTTGCCATAATCAAAATGGGCGAGAGAACTGGCCTGCCATCGCTTCTTAAGTCTAGAGTCGAGAATTTCTTCCAATTGTAGCTTACAAGTTAATAGTTCTTTCCGAATATTAACTTTTGCTTGTAAGTTCGGAACTAAAAGATCAGACTCTAGCTTGGTGATTTTAGTCTCAATCTCCGATACGATTGCCCTATATTTTCTATGCATAGAGGACTGAATAACAAGGATTATTCCTCTCAAAAATGCTTTATAAGAGTCCCATACAACTGGGAGTGCTGCTGACCCTAAATTTGATTAAAAAAACCTTTCCGACTCATCCATGAGTTTTCTTACTACGTCCTCCTCAAGCAAAATACTTCTATCCATGGTCCATCTTTTATTACTGGGAGGTCCCATGAGTTTCAAAACTAAGGAAACTGCCGAATGGTCTGAAATGTGTGCTCCTATATGTTTGACTTCATGAACCCTATTACATAGCTCATCTGCAATTAAGAAAAAATCTAATCTAGATTTGTGACCCAGCTTTTTATTATGGAATGTGTACTCCTTTTTTCCCCCCATTTTTTCCGCCATATATCCTTCCAACCTAGCTGCTGTATAGCATTTGTTAAGAGAGATCTTGTTTTGGGATTATGTATAGTCTTAAATGTATACGTTTTATCCAATTGGGGATTCAAAACTAAATTAAAATCCCCTGCTAGGATTAAGGGATCATTAAAGTCTAAAAGTTCTACCAACAATTCCCTAAGAGGGAGAGAATCATCTAAGTTAGGGCCATAGTATCCTGCAAGTGTAAATTTATGGGAATAATATTTTATTCTTGCTATGGTCCATCTTCCTTTTTTATCGACCCTAGATTCTTCCTCAATAATAGCAGGGTTTGCTTTAATTAGTATTGCAACCCCCTTGGTAGTAACTTGTTGCGAGGTACATATAACATGCTGGATCCATTTCTTACTTTCACAAAATTCTCCTAACTCTTGCTCTGTAGAATGCGTCTCCTGCAAAATAAAGATATGTTCGGGCGCATCTTTCAGATATTGAAATACTCTCTCTCTTCTAGGTTTTACTCTCAGGCCATTCAGATTCCAAGTTAAAACCTTAATATACACCTGTGGACCTGAATTAGCCTGTGACATATTTTCCTAAATAAACAAAAACAGTTGAGTACTCTGATTTGGCGATTTGGACAACTTTTTTTTGTTTTTTTCCCACATGCTCCCCACCCAGTGCCCTTCACACCCCTACTCTACCCCTTCCCTTACTTAGTCCCTCCCAGTGCTCCCCTGGAGAACCCCCCTTCTTCTTCTTGGCCATACACATGGCCTTGAGGCTCCCTCCCCAGATACCCGGATAACTATTGTATCTAAAAAATTAGCAAAATAGTAAACAAAGAGTGAAACTAAACAAAAATGAGTCTAATTAGACAATTTATTTAGTATTTAATGAAAAAAACAAATTCACTACTCTTTCTCACCTGGCTCTCCTCTACAATCCTCCGTTATCAATTGAAGATATGTTTCCGCCTCATCTACCCTTTTAATGGTTTTCATTTTATTCTTGTACATTACTTTTAGGGTTGCAGGAAATTTCAATTGAGCAGTGGCACCCGTTTGCCTAAAGGGGTCTAGTAGTTTGCCCAACTCCCACTGTCTAGATGCTGTAATAGAAGAGACATCTGACCGGATCTGAAAAATGAATCCTTCTGCTGAAAGAGAAGTGCTTTTTAAAGCTTTATTAAGGTCTTTCGTCCTTCAAGGTGTAAGTCAGAAAATGAACAAAAATCTTTCTGGGTCTAGTTTTATTCGGAGTTAACCTGAACGGGTCTCTGTGGACTCTTTGAATGTCTCTGCTTAGGTCTTGTTCTGAGACTTCCACAGCAGTGGCCTGCTTAATAAGTTTGACAACAAACTCCTTGATATTGCTTCCTTCCGCCCCTTCCGGCACTTTCAAAAGACGCATTTTCTAGAGATTCCATTTTCTCCTGGTATCCCTGTTCACGCTGCCTTAAATCATCTATTTTCTTTGTATGCTGGCGGGCCAACGACTTTAAATCAGTAACCGAAGCCTCTAGTACAGTCGTTCTTGCCGCCAAAGAGTCAAACTTCTCCTCTAACTTCTCACAGAATGATTTTATTTCTTGCTGATTCTTCTGTGAAACCGCAAAACCGTTTTTCATTTCCTGACTTAAAGAGTTAAGAATTAACAAAACTGCTTGGTCATTGAGCGTAGGCTCCATATCCTTGTCCTCGCCCTCTGCAGACACACTGCTCCTTGGAGATATACCTCCTAAACTTTTAGCTGGGGCCACAGTTGCTGGCATATCATTTACAGTGATTCCTACCATACCGTCCTTATCAGCTTCTACGCTGTTTACTTTTTTGGGCATCTCTGTGGTCTGCATCTTTAAGGTATCCACTTGATCAAAGTCTTGATCTGATTCCCTTAGTACAAAATATCTGTTAGGGCTAAGAAGGCCCTCTGGAAAATCAAAGGCAGTCGGAACCGTTAAGGTAAGTTCTAGAGCAGCGGGCTTTAACTCTAAGACTGCGGGAATAGGCTTGAAATATGTTTTTAAAGAAGGTGGAGGTTTAGCTTTGCAGGCTGACTCTTGTATTTTAGATTTATTGTTTATGCCAGTCCTCTTACTTCTGGCCTTATGCGTAGCCGATACGATCGGAAGAGTATCTGTTTGACCCCCCTGTTCCCCCCTTTACTTCTAAGAGTATATCTGGAAACTTTATCGCTCTTTACGTCGCTGTTGGACATAGGTGATACCGATAAATCAGCTCCCACTACACTCCCTTCTCCAGCAGGACTCTCTAATAGGTTCCTATTACCGATTGAAACAGCTTTCCTGCTGCATTCTGGGGAAGATAGTCCTTGCTGCTTCAACCCACAATTTTTCCCTGTGTACGATATCCTAGTTGCAGCCCTTCGTCCTCTCCTAATCTCGCTTGCTGCTCTGGCTCACTGTGCAACTCCCCCTTCAGACCTGATACTGTTCTCCCCCCTCGCCTTCAGGCAGTCCGTGTGCAACGTGTCCCTTTTGGCGGCTTCCCCGCTCCCTCGGCGTGTATTCCCTCCAGCTCCGAAGACTAACAGAATACCAAAAATGCCAGAAACACGCTTGGCCCTCCAGCTATATCGGAACGTCAGGCTTTAAAACCCGAGAAGCTGCCTCCTCCGCTGCCTCCGCCTGGTGCCGAAAACGTAAGTGGAGATGCCGTAATCGCCGCCCCTCGCCTCGAGGCAACACACTGGGCCCCTGAAATTAACGATTTATCCCATAATCATTCCTATAACAAAAGGACACGGTACCGTGTAAGATGACTCTTTCATTTTCCGCGTTTAGAGAATTATCGGCACAGCTACATGACCCGAGTATTTGAGCCTCGCGGAGCCTCCCGACTAGCCGCTCCTGCTAGCCGCCATGTTCCCCTTCGTTTCTTCCCAAGGCTGTTGAATTTAAAAGCGTTATTTGAGTAGAAGCAATAAGTCACGTTTTGAGGTGATGTATGCCTGTAATGCATTCGAGGGACTCTCTTTCGGTTAACAGGGGGCTGAATATGTATCATTGTTTACAAAGCTGCATTATGGTGGAGGGAGGGTCGGAGAGAGAAAGTGGCTGTGTGTGTGTGTGGCTCTGTGTTTGTGTGTGTGTGGCTGTGTGTCTGTGGCTCTGTGTGTGTGTGTGTGTGTCTCTGTGTGTGTTTGTGTGTGGCTCTGTGTGTGTGTGTGTGTGGCTCTGTGTGTGTGTGTGGCTCTGTGTGTGTGTGTGGCTCTGGCTGTGGCTCTGTGTGGCTCTGTGTGTGTGTGTGTGTGTGTGTGTGTGTGTGTGGCTCTGTGTGTGTGTGTGTCTGGCTCTGTGTGTGTCTCTCTGTGTTTGGGTGCAAAAGCAATAGGTCTCGCATTTGCAAGAGATTAAGCTATTGGCATTGTAAATGACAATGCTATTTATTTATCTGTTTTCAAGACCAACACATAAAAAAATTTCATTTACAATGCCAATAGCTCTAACATTTGCAAAGGCGAGACCGTTGCATTGTAAATGCTTGTTTATAGATGCATGTAGGAAAGTACCTCTTTCGGACATAGTTAGCCCCCAACTTTTGCCTGCAAAATGATGTTATTTTGACCTGTGCACAGGGTCCCTGGCAACCAGGTCCCCTGTGCCAGAGCTTCTTCCCTAAACTGTACCTTTTGTTTCCCGATTGGCACAACTTCAGTACTCCTCGTAAGCCTCTAATTAATGGTACCACTGTACCTAGGGCATTGGCACTGAAGAGGGACCCCAAGGGTAGCAGGACGAATTGTGCCACCCTAGGGTACTTGACATTATTATAACTAGTGAATTATATATATATATATATATATATATATACACACACAAGTTATAGTTACTTGAGATACCTATAACTAGTGAATTTCAGTGGTTTTGGATGTTTAAAGGCATGTTTTAACTGACATTTCCATCTAACCATAACATCACTTTAACCTTTGTTTTGTTCATTACATTTCTAGTGTTTTTTTAAAATGTAAAGTAGTATTTTATTACCATAAGTAAAGTCAATCTCCCCGCAGGGCCCGGAATCCAACCACTTGCAAGCAGCCAATCCAACACACAGCCTTCTGGCATGCGCAGATCCTGGCTGCACTGAGGTAGACTTATTGACTTTGCCAAAGAATCACAACGCCAAAATAGAAAAAGTGACCCTATTATTATCCTTCTCTAAAAATCACCCATATTTTTTTATCTAGTGTACATTTTAGTAATTCACACAATGTAATGTTTAATAACAGTGATTATTGTAAAAATGGTTAATAAACTTACATTAAAATGAATGCTGCTGAAATCGCTGCTGTGCGTCCTTCGTTTTGCTGTGTGTGCTGGCAGAGCCTTTGTCCGTGGAAAAGGTTTCTTAGTGCTTTCTGTCTGGAAGCGCTACTGAGCTGTGCTCTGACTTCAATTTTGTGACCACGCTATCACAGCTCGCGTTTCCCGCTGCGCGGGAAACACTCGCATCCCTGGTCGGCGGACTGTGATTACAACAGGACTCCAGGAACCACAAACCTCTTGGCCCTGGAGCACCGCCCTGACACGCCCCCCTCACCTGGGGATAATTGAGGAGCAGGCACGCTGGACTGTTGGTGAATGCTGCTGAAATCGCTGCTGTGCGTCCTTCGTTTTGCTGTGTGTGCTGGCAGAGCCTTTGTCCGTGGAAAAGGTTTCTTAGTGCTTTCTGTCTGGAAGCGCTACTGAGCTGTGCTCTGACTTCAATTTTGTGACCACGCTATCACAGCTCGCGTTTCCCGCTGCGCGGGAAACACTCGCATCCCTGGTCGGCGGACTGTGATTACAACAGGACTCCAGGAACCACAAACCTCTTGGCCCTGGAGCACCGCCCTGACACGCCCCCCTCACCTGGGGATAATTGAGGAGCAGGCACGCTGGACTGTTGGTGAATGCTGCTGAAATCGCTGCTGTGCGTCCTTCGTTTTGCTGTGTGTGCTGGCAGAGCCTTTGTCCGTGGAAAAGGTTTCTTAGTGCTTTCTGTCTGGAAGCGCTACTGAGCTGTGCTCTGACTTCAATTTTGTGACCACGCTATCACAGCTCGCGTTTCCCGCTGCGCGGGAAACACTCGCATCCCTGGTCGGCGGACTGTGATTACAACAGGACTCCAGGAACCACAAACCTCTTGGCCCTGGAGCACCGCCCTGACACGCCCCCCTCACCTGGGGATAATTGAGGAGCAGGCACGCTGGACTGTTGGTGAATGCTGCTGAAATCGCTGCTGTGCGTCCTTCGTTTTGCTGTGTGTGCTGGCAGAGCCTTTGTCCGTGGAAAAGGTTTCTTAGTGCTTTCTGTCTGGAAGCGCTACTGAGCTGTGCTCTGACTTCAATTTTGTGACCACGCTATCACAGCTCGCGTTTCCCGCTGCGCGGGAAACACTCGCATCCCTGGTCGGCGGACTGTGATTACAACAGGACTCCAGGAACCACAAACCTCTTGGCCCTGGAGCACCGCCCTGACACGCCCCCCTCACCTGGGGATAATTGAGGAGCAGGCACGCGCATCGCGGGACGCGCGCGGGCGACGCCGGGCTAAGCCCGGGCAAAGGGCGGGCCCTCTGTGGCCCTCAGTGGCCGAGGTAGGCCGGGGCGGGCCCTGGTATTTTTGAATATTTTTCTTTTTATTGTTTTTGCATGCTGCCTGAGTTATTATATCTTATAGGCATGCAAATACGCCGATAGAACTGTAGCCACAGACTATTTTATCTGCAGGTTTGACTCTTGTGTTCACCCCCCTGGGTTTTTTTTATTCTTTTTACTAATAGGTCATATTATTATTCATTGTGTATTACCTTCATTAGTGGGGAATTTAGTTGTAGGACCAGTCTTGTCTGAATTATGGAGGCAAAAACACTCCGATCTGGGAAAGTTGTAATGGAGAAACCCGGTACAATACCCGGTTCAACTCAATTGAGGAAAAAGCATGTTCAATGTGATACTATGAAAGGCCAGTTGCAACTGTCTCAAATCTGGGAAAAAAGCTTGAATAAATCCCTTGACGCTCCCAAGAAAACTGATACTGATTTGTTACCTCAATCGGAACGTTGTCCTAATATGGAGGGAGCTTGTCAGTTTGATCCTATGCTGGAAACAAAAAGGACACTGAGTCAGTCAAGCGAAGTAAATATTCCTACATGCCCAGTACATGTGTCTGGCGTTGAACCTTTGCTAATTCCAGCACAAACAATGGGACGTAGTATTCTCTTGGGAAATGATAACTTGGAAAAGGATAAGGCTGATGTTTCAATAGCCACCAGCATTGATTTTGACCTCTGCGGACGATATGTGGATAAGCCATCTTTGTTTCATCTGGTGCCTAATAAAACCCCCACTGGAGAAACACCATCAGGATTGCTACTTTATAGCAGCACTCCCTCCGTTAAATCCACAGACAACCTTTCCTCGCAGAGTGGTGTACAATCTCCGGAACTTAATTTATCGGGGATTTGTGCTTTTACATCATCCAGTTATCCAAAAAATGATAAACCTATTTCTGAGTCTCTCATAGCCCTTGAGCAGATTTTGTCTTCCATATTACTTTTAATGGGTAAATTTGCTGTAAATTCTGATTGTATTTTGTCTTCGGTTACTGAGATATTGCAGGTATTGCTGGCACAAAATGTAAAAAATGCTGAAAATATGATTAATCCTCTTATTATACCTACTAATTCTGTTTCTGTTGTCCAAAAAGTTGTTGATAACACTGCAGAGGTGGGGGGAACTGCCCCCATAGGATTGTCTATAGAGGCGGATATTCATAGGCCCCCAAATCTTTCTTCCCCATCTTCCTTGCCACAGATAAATGATTCTGTGTTGGCTGAACAGGATGAAAATGTGGTTGTTGAGATGCAAACGGAGGGTCATGAACTTTTTCCTATTTTTGTACAAGATAAAAAGGAGCCTGAAGGCCCTTTGGGGACTATTGGCGCTCCTAAAGTAAAATCAAGAGGGAAAAATAGGAAATTGATACGTAAATATAAAAAGAAAAGACCTAGGCAAATTATTTTTCAAAAAAATATAACATCTGAAAGGCCTGTTCTTATAGACAGTGGTTATAATCCAGCCCTAGATATCCCCGGTATGGTGGAAGTGGGAGGTAGCAAAAAAGCTGTATATGGGAGTACCCCGCTTGAAGTATCTTTGAAGGAGGAAGTCCCATGTCCATTAGAAAATGTCTCTGTTCCTCTGCCAATAAGTTCCGAAAACACTGTACATACGCCGATAGTAACAAGAGTATTTAATCCGTCTGCTCCTATATTTCGGCCACAGACAGAGGTTGTCAGGAACTCAATCCCTCATTCAGCAAAAAGCCCAATTTTAAATGTGGATACTTTGTCATTAGATTTTCTCCCATTATTTGATTCAGATTTAAAAATGAATAGAGCCTGGTTATTAAACTGCTTTAAAGAGATAGAAAGTCTAAAGTTAGTTTTAACAAATGATATTGATTTAGTTCTCCCAATAAAATCTATAAATGGGCAACGTACAAGGGTAAAGTTTTACTCAAAAATAATAACTAATTTAGTTCTTCACCAGGCGGAAGCATTTCAATGTAGAGGAATTGACGTGCTACCTTTTGTGAATAATAATTCGTGCCTTTCATCTAGTGAAAGAAACACAAAGTTGGCTTCTGTTCATGATGATTTTTCTATGTGCAATAAAGACCTAAAAATTTGGGTCTCCAAAGGCAAACGAATGGTTTCACAGGTGCTTCCATTACCTGTTAGTACAGACGTTCCTCTAAATGAAGACAATTTGATGTGGAACTGGTTACCAGGAGTCTTATCAAATACAACCTCGAGAAACCCACGACCTTTTTCGCATCTTTAACACTTGTTTAAAAATTGTTTCTTGGAATGCCGCCGGTTTGTCGAATTGCCCTGAGAAATTTGATTTTCTTTTTTCTCTGAAAGCAGATGTGATATGTATCCAAGAAACATGGTGTAAAACTCTCCCTTATGGAGGGAAAGATTACTTTGTCTTAGAGGCTCCTGCAACATCATCAAAAAAAGGCCATGCTAAGGGAGGAATTGCCTGTTTGTTATCAAACGCACTACAATGGCAATTTTCCCATCATAAGGACGAGAGTAATCTATTCCAATCCATAACCATATCCAATATGGACTCTGTTAGTCAACGGTCCTCGCTTATAATATTAAATGCCTATATTCCTCCAGAAGATAATTACACGAAAGTTTTAAAACGTATGTTTTCCCATGTTAAACAACTAATAGAGGTGGATCACCCGCCATATTTACTGCTGGTGGGGGACTTAAATTGTAAAGTGTCTAACACTTCTCTGGCCATGTTTAGAAATAAAGATAAGGAAGAAGCATATAATATACCTGAAGCAGTCCTGCCTGCCCATATTAAAACTAACAAAAGAGGCAAGATTCTTCTCGGGGAACTTTGCTCCTTGGAGGGAATTATTATAAATGGCAGGATGCCTTCTGATACTCCTGCAAATTATACACATGGATCTTTTAGGGGTGAATCTATTTTGGATTATGTAATAACGGATTTTGATATGTTCTTTTTTCTTAAAGATTTGGTGATCTCTCACTCCCCTTTGAGTGATCATAAAATTATCAATATAACAGTCTCATTATCACCCCCTGCAACGAGCCTCTGGTCTTTAAAGAATAGAGATTTTTCAATCAAGTGCAACACAAATAGATGCTATTGGGGAAAAATTACTAGTAAGGATGTACTAATTATCCTTAGCCAATTATTATTGGAGTTGGACTACTGGCAAGGTAGGGAATTCCTCTTTCTTGAAAACCTTATAAAAAAAGTCACCGCGGTGGCTAAGATTTCAGGAAAACCAAAAAAGAAACATTTTTCTCCTAGTCCTCTATTAAGGTTAAATAAAGAAATAAATAAACTTGTGAGGAAGCAATACCTCAATAGATCGGGGGAAATTGAATCTCAGTTAGCTTTATTAAAAAGAAGGAGGGTAAGATTGAGATATAAATTAAAAAAAGAAAAAGAAGATAATTTATGGATCAAGTTAAGAGAGGCTTCAATTTGTAATAACTCTAGAGATTTCTGGTCCATAATAAGACAAGGATGTGGCTCTATAACAACGCCTACTCCGATAGTTATTACGGAAGATGTCTGGACCGTATTCGTGTCCACCCTATACGCGTCTAATGGCGCAGGGGCGGACCCTCGGCTGCCAGGGCTAAATAGTGACTGTATAATGGAACTCCCCACTGAGCAATCCATAGCAACCGTAATAAAGAGCATGCGCTCTTCCGGGGCTATGGGGCCTGATGAATTGCCCATGTCTATAATTAAACAAGATGTTATGACTTGGAGCAAGATTCTTCTTCCAGTATTTCTGGCATGTTTTAAATTACGAACAGTCCCCGACTCTTGGCGGGGAAGTATCCTAATCCCAATTTTTAAAAAAGGTGATCGGGACAACCCCTCTAATTATCGTCTAATAGCTCTATTAGACTCAATAGGGAAAATTTTTGCTAAACTGATATTATTATTAATAATGAAATGGATAAATCAACACAATATTTTACCCATGGAACAGACAGGATTTCGTAAAGATCATGGAACTTTAGATAATTTAACATTGCTACAGGTAATAATGGATAAATATGCACGTGTCCGAGGTGGTGGCGTATACGCTGCATTCATTGATTTCTCCACAGCGTTTGACAAAGTGGATCGTCCAACGCTGTGGAGAAAATTGGCGGCTATGGGTATGCCGGGATACCTATTAGACTTAGTTAAGTCCTTACACTCGTGCACATGGTGTAAGGTGTTACAAGGAGGTGAGAGGGGTCTTTCTAATTCTATCCCCTCCCTGAACGGATTAAAACAAGGCTGTATATTGGCACCCATATTGTTTTCTTTATATACGGCTGATCTCCCTAGGACTGTTTCAGTTTGTGAGGGGTTAGCCCCGAAAATTGGAGGGTCAGCTATATCAATTTTAATGTATGCGGACGATATACTTGTCTTAGATCTGACTCCGAAAGGTCTTTCTAATCGTCTTCATGCATTGAATCAATTCGCAGATGTACATTATATGAAAATTAATAGTTCCAAAAGTAAAGTTATGTGCATCTTCGGTAAGAAGAAAAGCAGGTCTAGTAGCTATAATTGGACAATTAGCGGAGAAAAACTTGAGGTGGTAAAAACCTACACGTTTTTAGGCAAAATAATATCTGCTAACCTTAGTGAGAAGTCTCACATCGAACATAATTCCAGAAAAGCGATGACCCATGGTATGGGATTATGTTCCTTGTATAAAGCTACTGGGAAGAGACATTTCTCCATATGCTTGGAGGTATTCCGAATGAAAATTCCTGCAACTCTCCTTTATGGAATGGAACTAGTGGAGTTGAAACAATGGGGTTTCATGCAAAAAATGGAAGGAAAGATACTAAGAAAAATATTGTCATTTAACTCAGCCTGCTCTACATCCTCATGCAGGCTGGAATTCGGACTTCGAAGTTGTTGGGCACAGGGGTTGGTAGCCCTTGTGAGATGGGTAGCTTGTCTGGCCAGAGGTAAACCGGGAACCTTACGGGAAATTATAAAAAAAGAACTATTAGGCAACTTTAATGAGTTCTCGCTGCTGGTAAGAAATTTTAGAAAAGCGGTATCGCTGCTTGAACTGGATGAAAGCACATTATTCTTACTTTCTCCATTAGAGTTAAAGTTGAAGTTAAAAAGTATGTCCTGGGAACTCTGTATCAAGTCAGATATACTTGCCCAACCGAAGCAAAAAGAAAGGGAAGCACTGGTTACGACATATACTCCCAAAGTAGCCCAACAATATTTAATTTGGAATATTCCACATGGCGTCCGTAGATTCTGGTACCTTCTACGCCATAATTTGCTTCCACTGAATTCATTGTTAGCCAAATGGTATGGGGTTTCGCCTCTGTGCAGTTTTTGTAAAAATGCTGTTCAGGATTTTAATCATGTTTTGCTTATTTGCCCGGTATTGGGTCCCATGCGCCAAAAATGGATAAAACCAATTTGTTTACAATTGGGAATTGTGAATGTAAAAATGTTTTTCCATGCACTTTATTGCCCCCCAAGCGAAATGTTCTGTTCCAGAATTTTTAACTATTTTAAAGCGTTTTTAGATATTTATTAATGAATTTCCGGGAGATGTTGATAATTGCCTCTCGTGCAGATAATTCTTGTGGCTATTTTCTATGTCGTATGATGTTTTGTATGTATAATATTGTGTTAATATGTGTGTATCTTTTTATGTGGCCCTCAATGAGAGCCAAATCATAATAAATTTTGACTTTGACTTTGACTTTACATTAAAAATATACATGTCTGTGAGTTTAGTTTTTGTTTTAACAATGTTTTTTAGGTCTCGTTTAGACAGCTCATGCTTTGTCTCTTCGAGACATGCTGTTTACACATAGTGGGTTTTACAGGCCGCTGATAACTTCTCATTGGTTTGCTTCATGGTCGCTCTCATTTCCTTTGTTCCAGTTTGTCAAGGCAGGCCTATGTCATGTCCTCTGCTTTTGTTTGGCCTTCCCCTAGAGCATGGACCAAGCACTTGTGTCACTCACTGATCCCATTTTGGAGCTACTTTTTTGCATGTTTCAGCACTCCATATGTGCTTTTGTTTTCCCCTCTGCACCAGTTCATTACTTATAAACCCCCAACCACCCACTCCCAGTTTCATAAACTCCCCCCACCCACTTTCGTTTGTGTTGTATCTCTAAACACTGCAGTTTTTTTTGCAGTTTTTTCTTTTCAATATAGGGCAAACTTGACCCGATAATTGAAACCATAAATGGAATTGTCATCTCCATGCCCTCTCTACACAAGCTCCTCCCCTGCCCTGAGAAATCTCTGCATGTCTGTTTTTAGCCTCAATCCCTAATTTTGGCACTTTTACCCCATTTTTGTATGCACAGTAGAACAGCAAAGTAAAGTTACTTTAATCTTTAATGTTCAAAGAGATGGTAATGCTGCAAAAAAGTAAACAAAAGTTGGCAATCATTTCAAAGGTTCATGTTAATAAGGGAAGCACGTTGTTTGTAAGTGCACCGCTTCAACTACATTTGAAGTTCAAAACACACAGAGGCTTCAAGAATTATGCATGCACTGCTTTCTGCAGTTCATTAATGATACAAGCTGCTGCGAGCTGGTCCGTCGGCAATCTGTGCGATGTTGACTTTCTTAATGTGTGCAAAGCAACTCCTAGGCAATAGATCAGAAAACTGTAAAAATATATTTATGCATCTGTGTCAAGGAATTATCTTAGAAGCATCTCGAGCCCCCAGGTCTGCTTCTTTTGCTTATCAGCAATTGAATGCATTTCTAAAAGTGGATTGCTGCTATAAGAGGTTTTGTGAAATAATCTGTGTCACTTACCACGCCGCCGTGTCTGCTTTAAATGCGTGTTTGACCTGATACAGGATCTTGCCCTGGGCAAGCCTGTAACCAGTCGAAACTTGTTGGCTTTGTTTATCCGTATTCGATGAAGAAGAAACTGACTAAAGATGCACGGAATCAACTAAAAGATTTTTTTGATTCATTCCCTCTTGGTGCACTATGTACTGACCTTTATACATGTACTCTGTTTTGTTGCCTCTCAACTGTGTTCTAAAGTTTTAAATTAATGACCATTTGGCAGCTGGTCATTAGAGGTGGGCAACAGTTTTTCAAAATATATCAATACTTTCGGTAGTGCAGTACACAGGTCCCCTAGTTGCCAATATTTGCTTATAACCAACATTAACAGGCCGCTCGGAACCAACAGGCTGTACTGCTTGCTGAATCACAAGAAAATGGCTATACATGGTAAAATGGTTTTCCAACCAAATGCAAAGAATGCTGCTTAACTAGAGAAAGAAAGGGCAAGAAGGACAATGGGCGTACACAAAAATGTATCTAAGTACGGTGTTAAATATATTGCTTAGCATGTGAATAAATAAATAATTACATCAATACATACACAAATAAATAAAATAATAATTCTATGGGCCAATTTGTGTTTGCCATTGCTATTGCTAGAGAATTTTGGGGTCCCCTGGAGCCCCCTCCCCCAGGGCCTATTCTATAGATTTAGGGAAAGGGGCACATGGCCCCACTCTCTCTGGGCCCAAGGACCCCATTTCACAGGGCCTATATTACAAATTAAGGGAAATGGGTGATTGGTCCCCTCCCCGAGCCTGTATGGCCCCGGGGAACCCATCCCCAGGGCAAGAGGTGGGTGCCCACCTGAGGCACACAAAAACACTAGTTGTGGGCCAGAGGGGGAGCCCCAGGGCCCCTCGGCCGTTGCCGGCTCCATGCATGCTGCAGCTATATGTGCTTGCTCCTTCAGGGTGGGAGCAATCAGAGTTTCCCTGCCTGCAAGTGCACCAGCAGGGAAACAGAAGTCTGCTTCCACTGGTATTTTCAAAGCTCCCGCAGGGTGGGAAAACACTTCTGTTCCTCTGCCTGTGCAGTGGCCCGGGGCACAGTGTGTGAGCCGACCCCAAGGGATGGGGTCCCTTGGACCTATTGAGGCTCAGGGAGGGGGCTCACTCCCCAACCCCTTTTGTTAAATATTTTGCCAGAGCAAATAGGGTCTCTTAAGGCGGCTTAGGAGAGAACACATGGCCCCCCTCCTATTCATAGAATATTCAGCCCCAGCAGATGAATCCCCGGGCCTCATAGAGGCTTGGGTAAGGGGTTGTGTGCCCCTCCCCTTTACATTTAACAAACCGCCCCCCTCTGGCCCTGGCCTACTAGGTTTTTATTTATCATTTATTTCAAGTGTGTGAGGCCACGCTTTTTTTAAAATGGAAAAAAACATTTGCGGATCCTGGCGGCGGCCTGCCACCAGGCCTAGGGGGTAAGGGTATCCCTACCCAGCCCCCTTGTGTTCTCTTTTTACTTTTTTCTAGGACTCTGGACTGAGTCCAGAGTCCTAAGATAGATGCTGCCACATCCTTGTTGATGTGCTATCAGCCAATCAGATCCCGCCATGAGATCTATCGGCCCGCTGATCCTCCTCAGCATGATATATACAAAGGTTTGAGCATTAATTGCTCAAAATCTACTGATCAGATTTACACCACATCACAAAAAAGCATTCTTTCAGGACCAAGTTCTAGCTTTCTGGCAAATTTGCTGCATTTCCGTTCAGCGGTTTGGGCTGCAGCTGTGTTTGAAGTACCCTTTGGGTACCCTCTTTTTTTTCTTGGCCCATATTTGACGGATAACCACAAAAGTTGTTAGGAAGGAGCTGAAGTAAATTTTTCGTTTTGGAGGAAAGTTTTGTGAAGATTCATCAAACGGCTCCAAAGATATAAGGAAACCAAAAAATGCATTTCCTTTGGAAACACGGTCCTAACTATATTAGTAATGGGTAATATATATACATTAAACGCTTGTGACTATAGCACCTTGTTAGTTATGGTTACGTCAGACTTTCCACTGAAAAGGCATTTATTGCTTTCTTAATCATTTTTTGTGCCTACAGTCTGCACAAAACCTTAAACAAAAAGAAAATGCACCTAATTGGGTTCTTCATGATAAGTTCCTTGCAGATCTGTCAAGTGGGGTGGGGGGGGGGAGTACCTTTTTAACATCCTTGCCCCTCAATACTGAAAAAAATGACTGAACAGAATTACAACAAACTTGCCTAGTAAATAGCATTTTGTAAATCCGTTCAGTAATTTTCGAGATGTTGGAATTTACAAAGTGTTCCGGTCTGGGTATAAAGAGGTTCGATTTTTTAGATATTTGAACCATTAATTTGTGGATCCTCAGCGGATTCACAAATCTGCTAAGGATTCGCAAATCCACTTAAAAAAATGAAGGCACACCATTGGATCAGAAAGCTTTTTTCCTGTCATGCATTATGGATCCACAAGTATAGCTGGGGATTCATGAATCTGCCCCACTCTGACTGATTGGCCATCACAGAAAAGTTTCAGTTGTAGCTGCCATTACTCACCAAGTTTCACTAAGCACTGTGTTAGGGAACATCAAAATAAAAAGGACATAAGGGGACAGGGTAAACCTATTTTGACTCCCAGGCCCTTGTGGAGGAGCCCCCAAAGGGATCACCTGGCAATAAATATTTATGGAGAAAATATTTTTATCATGGGATACAGGCATTGTATGCTGGGTTTGGTCATTTGGACCCTGTCAGACCGCAAGATTCTCAAATCTTGCATAGGATTCACAAGTCCTGTAAAAATGGAAAAAGTATTAAATGTACCCCTGCTGGGTTTGGCCAATGGCTACATGAGAGGGTTGACCTCACAAGGCAGGATTCGAAGAGAGCACGACCAAAGTTTAGGTCCTAAAGCCAAACCCATGCTTCACACAGCCGAAGGCCCACATATATTTTGAAGATCCATTGTAATTGGAATAGAGTGCTCACTTAGCAATTCCATTTAAAATACCTATCACATTTTAAATTCCTACACAGGTATACCGCACCGCGGTACAATTGCACTGTATGGGTATACGCCCCGATGACACTTGCTGGCGTTGCAAGGCACCTAAGGCCACTTTCCTGCACGTAGCCTGGAACTGCCCGCGCATTTCTGGGTTCTGGAGGGAGGTTTTCGAGCATATCAGAGATAGAAATAGTCTAAGGTCGGACGCCTCTCCAATGACAGCACTACTGGGCTCTGTAAAGGATGTCCCCCCCGATGATTAATGGCTTTTTGCCATGCTGCTCCTAATAGCCACACGTCAGGTGGCTATATACTGGGGCAGGAGCCCAGCCCCAGATATTGGGACCTGGTTGAAGGACGTTGCATATTGCAAAGAGCAGCTTTCCACCTTCTGGGAACTCATGCTACTTAGATTCTGGTCAAAGTCTATTTGGGACCCATTCACATGTTGGCTTCACTTACAAAACCCCAACCCTCCAGAACAAGCAAATACATAATACATAAATATGGCACACCGCTCCCCCAGCTTCCTAAAGTTAGATGCAGCCCCCTGCTAATATGATGAAACTGCCCCACCAAGTAAGCACTGTACTAAGACCTGCACACCTTGCACAGCCGACAATCAGTTGAATTTACAGCACAATTAGAAAATGTTATATTGTAGAACTTCAATAATTTTGTATAAGTGTGGGGATGTCAAATAAGATGCCAAACTCTATCTTGCAACTGGGATGTAAATGTATACTGGATAACTATGGCATTTTTAAAATAGCAATAAAATGAATATATATAAATAAATAAAATACCTATTACTTGTCTTCTGATACTATTATAATCAACACACCAGAGAAATTGAAACAATTGCCATTTGAGCATTGGAGCACCTTTTTTTGTCCGAAAATGTAAATCCTAAACATCGTGAAACTGAAGATCTAAAATTGTTGGTTATTAATTTGCATACAAGTTTTACCAGACTTCTTGATAGTATTTCTCCTTAGCTGAAATTAGACTGATGAACCTGATTCTCATCTGAGGTAGCTACGGTCAAACTCTTCATTCACCAATTTGAACGAAAAGTATAGAAAGGTGATAGTTAGGGAGCAAAACTCAAAAGTACACCGTATCATAAAATCTATAAGGTTTAATCAAAAGTATCACAACCTACACCAGTGCCATGCCAAGTTCAAAACTAGACCTACCCTCAAAACACTGCAAGTCAATGCCTGGCCAGAATTGTGACCTTGCCCATGTTCACCGTGCAATCTGATGGATTTCTGTGAACCCGCTGCAGTGGGGAACCCGCTGAAGAATCGCGGTTACAGATATGGGCGAGGTCATAGCCAAACCCAGGAAGAATGCTTGACTTCGAGAGTTGTTGGAGAGAGCCTACTTGAGGAAAAGATCCTACTTGGAAACGCCTTGCATCATCAAGATTACAATTGGAACTGCCTTCTTCGTTTCAGAATGCCTTTTCAGATTCTTGATCCAGTTCAATAGAAAAACACCTGTGAAGAAGATAAAGAAAAAAAGGAGGTTAGTGATTGCATGCATATCAAATGTTTAGAGTCAAAACAGCTGTGTGGAAAAAACTGAACTCAATTTTTAGTAATCATTTAAGATTGATTGAACCCAATATGCAAAAAATATTTGTAAACAGATGGAGCTTTGCATGGTTTATTGTTTAAAGCCAGTCGCGGCTGACATTTATCGTGGTTGGGGGAGCAGGGGGTTCGCGCAGGGTTGAGGGGTGGGGTTAAGTTTAATAATACTTTTTTTAAACTTACCTGTCCGGTGGCAGGGTCACACGCACTGGCGTAATGAAAAGTGAGGGGGCCTCCCTTCACGGTACTTAGCGGGGCCCCCTCTGGGCTCAATCAGGAGCTCTCCCAGCCAGAGTTCAGTGCCGAGGGGGTCCCTTGGAGCTAGGGCCCCCCCCCCGCACCGCGCGGGCTGCGGGGGCCTCTGTTACGCCCCTGGTCACATGTTTTTCGGCACATGCTCTCCTGCCTCCGGCAGGAACAGAAAGCAGGCAGCCTCCCTCCCCTTCCCTAAGCCAATCACAACACTGCAATGGTAGTGTTGTGATTAGTGGGGATGCAGCCCAGCCAGGGGCTCATAGGAAGGCTATTTTCCCCATGTAGGCTGCATTGCCGTCCGCATGGAGAAAGAGCAGAGTGTGCATGACTAGTTTGGGCGGCCTCAGAGGGCTGACCAAACAGTCTTTGCACCCTCAGGAGTGGGAACACCAGTCCTCCCCCTGCCCAGCCCTGCTCGCAGAGAAGCTGCGCCCGCCCACCCGCAACCAACCCCTTCTGCTTTCTCGCAGTGCAAGAAGCAGAAACATAAAATGGTATTTGTTACCATTTTATGTTTCTGCTTCTCCCACTGAGAGACAGCAGCGGGGTGACGCTCCTCCGCCCTAGTGGAGGAGCAGTACTGATTCCAACATAGAAACACAGGGAAAGTAGAAGAACACACTTGCAAAGAGAAAAGATTGGCTCCATGTTTTCATGAAAGGAGTGACCATTCCTGCAAAAAGATGGCTGTTTAAGAAAGACTATTAAAGACCTGTGCCATAACAGGGAAAGAGTTGTCAGATGTCTTGTGCTGTAAACAAGAGTGAGTCAAGTCTGTGAATTAACAAATGGAAAAGAACAACGTTGCGTAAAAAGTTAAATGTTATGAGAGTGCCCCATAATATTATTGTGCAGCAAACAGATATAACGGGTCATATAGATTAACTGATTGTTCTTTTTGCAGTTTGGTTTGTGATATAAGAAAAGGTGGCTGAACGAAAGGCACGAGAGAGAGAGAGACACGTTTAAAATTAAGACGTAAAAATTACTTTTCTTGTTTTTACATAAAAGAAACTATTCCCAAGCACCTGAAAGGCCGAGCGAAGTCCAAAGTCTTATCTGTGGGCATCACAGGAAGGTGCTTGGTGGAATCCACGTCCTCCCTTCAACAGCACCCGAGTACAGGTCAGTGAAAATACATTTAGTTTAACTTGTCTTGAGGAAAACAGCAAAGAAGGAGAAACACATCTCGGATGGAATTTTAATCTCTTCCAATCTGTTCAAAGACCTTTGAAGAATGTTGGAGGAGTTACAACATTCGGGCTTTAATGTCTCATATCAGGCCTTTACAGGAATTCTGAAATTAGTTAGCATCTTTTTTTGAAGGCAAATATACTAAGATCTGAAATGAGAACGAGTGTGACACTGTGTCATGTTAAAATATTTATATAGCGCAGCGTTCACCAGATCGGTTTCTTGGCGCTTCTAGGAATTGAGCTCTATGAGACTGGGGCTTAGGAGGAGTAGGCTTTCTGGAATAGCCACGTTTTAAGCAGCTTCCTAAATTGAAAATGCGAGTTGGTGGAACGAATTGAGAGAGGGAGGGAATTCCAAATTTGAGGGGAAAGCGTTGAGAACCGGATCCCGCCATATTTTAGGCGCTTATATCTAAGGACGGCCAATAGATGTTGACCAGAGGAACGGAGGGTGCGGGAGGGAGAATATTTCTTGATCCGATTAGAGATGAACCTTGGGCCTGTGTCTGAGAGGGCTTTATGCGTAATGCTACTGAGCTTAAAAATGCTTCGCTGTTCTACCGGGAGCCAGTGCAGTTGTTTAAGCAATGGTTTTATGTGCTGGCGAACTGGAAGTTGGAAGATCAGCCTGGCCGCCTGGTTCTGTATCAGTTGCAGGCGATGCATCTGGTAGGCAGGAATACCTGCATACAGTGCATTGGCGTAATCTAGCCGCGAGATGATAAGCGCAAGAACGACCAGAGTAAGGGCTTCAATTGATAGGAATCTTTAAATTTTTTATTTTTATTTTCCGTTACATGAGGAAGCAGGCTGACACCACGGAGCTTATCTGACATTACAATAAAGGAAGATTTCTCTCGGAGAGAAGATGTATTTGAGCAGTTTGAAATAATTACTCCCAATTCGATATTTGAGTTGTGGAATGATAGTCGCCCTACTGGCTCTCCAGGTGACCCTGAGGGACTCATAATGCTGTCACCGGAGGTTTTTGCCACTTTTCAATAGTTCCCATAAAAATGGTATAGTCCCAAGACCGTCAAACATGCAATGGTAAATTCACTAATAAAAAACCTACTCCAAATTTGATGGTCCACATTATCTATAGACACATTTCATTACTTCCTTAGTTTAAGATAAAGTTTAGGAAAAAATTGTACAATATCAATTTCACAGTTATGGACAACCACCTTCTAGAATACAACCAGGCTGGCTTCTGCCATCTCCGAGGTACTGAATTGGCAGCTTGGTCCATTCTATATGATTAGAGAAAGATGGTTAAAATGGTGGTGTCAAGTCCACTGGCAAGCTGGACTTGTCTGCGACGTTCCATACCATTGACCTCTCTATAATGGCAGGTAGGGTCCGATACATTATAGGTGCGGGAATTCCTCTCAAGTAACTTATCTCCTTTCTGAAATATAGACAGCAATCTGTGGTTCTATCTCCTTTTTGCTCCACCACAGAACCTTTTGATATGGGGTTCTTCGGCAATCTATTTTATTCCAAATAATATTTCATTTTGATAGTTGCCTTTATTATATGTATGCTGATGGTGCTCAACTCATTTTTAGTCTTGCGAGGGAGAACTATTATACTAACTCATCATTAATGGGTGTTTTTCCAATGCCTGTGTTGCTAGGATATGAATTTACCTTGAAAATATAAAAAGACAAGAGGCGTTTGGCAAAACAGGAAAAAGTTAGCTTAGTTAAATGCAGTGGCCGGGAGAGCATTGACAGAGGAGTGTCTGAAGACAGTCTCAACGTACAGAGGTTTTATACAGCTTCCTGAAGTACAATAAATCAATCACACATTCTTGTAGAGCATGTGCGTCTGCGCCTAATCCTAAATTATAAGTACAACCATCTGATAACTAGGACACAGGAGGCTTTCAACCTCAGGGAGAGTTAGTATGGGTCAGTGTGTGTGTCCAGATGTCTGGCATGAGGAGCAGGTCATCACTACGTGTGGTGTCCCTGCTGTGTCCTGATTATCTGAGTGTTCTAAACTACATGTGGCATCTAACGTTTGTAGTATTTTGGGAACGTGAGCTTTTGGTCAAACATGTTTTATTGAGGCCAAATTCCTCGGATCTGTTTGTGGTGTTGCTGCCCATCTGTGGGATCGATCAGGGTTTTCCATTGTTGCGCGTTTGTCTTCGAGCTGAATGTAAGCCCACCTGTGACCCATCAATTGGTAGGCCTGGCTTTGGCTCACCAGGCCTGTCTGACCACGTATCTCTGGCTCAGTGTTGATGGGGAGGTCATCTCGAGTGAATTCGACAGCAATGATATGAGCTCGCTGCTGCTCGTGCATAAAACATGGCGGTCATTGATATCATTTTTACCAACATTCTCATTATTGTGCGTCCAGTTGTCATAGTAAACATCAACATTGCCTTTACTATATTTGACATTATTATGCGTGCATAGTTTGTAGTGTACATCGACATTGCATTTACTAGTATTGCTGCTGTCGGGTCTGCACATTTCATGGTGTAGATTGGCATGGTATTCATTGATATTAACACCTGCTAAAGTAACCTTGGCACTAATATTAGCAAGGATCTTTCACTGTAAGCCCTGGCGGCAAAAATTGACAAAACCTTGTGAAGACTTACTTTTGTTGAGGATTAATTTCACAGCCCAGTGGTGAATCCCTCTTTATTCAATCTACTCTTGATAATGGAAACACAGTCTATCTCTCTTCTGCTGAATCAATGATTTATTAAATGTAAATAGTTAAGAATGCCTCGGCTAGTCTCATTATATAGCCTCTAAGAGGCACTCATATTTCCCAAGTACTGCAGCTCTTTTGGCTTCCCATATGGACTAGAATAATTTTTTAGGTAATGGTAATTGTAAACAGACCACATTACCAGAAATCACCAGACTTCTTACTACAAAACCTCTACTAGGCCAACTCTTCGTTGCATCAGACACTTGCTTAGCTCCGAAAACCTGAGGAGTCATGTTCGGTGATACAACTTTTTCAGTCGTACCAGTGAAAATGTGGACCTCATGCCAGTTCAGTGAAAATGTAGAATTCCATGGCAATTCAACCCTTGGCTGAAATACATTTCTTTCAGTTTAGAAAATATTTAAAACTTATTTGTATAACTGGCAATCTCTTCTCACTCAGCTTGGTGTTTTTACTTTCAGTGACAAGAGGCATTGATGTACGTTAAAGTCAGGTTTTCAACAAAGGAACAAGAAAGGAAGATCTTCCATGCTGTCTCGTATAGTAATATCATGTGCAAGAAGAGACATCAAACCAAAATCCCTCAAGGGAATTACAAAGTTGCCCAATATGTACAGAGACAGCTTTAGAGGCTATGAATGACGGGACAGTGGCATATAAGAACAGCTAGACCATTAACCCATGCAAGGGTGGAACTTCCCAGTTTTGCAGTCACTTCTGGGTCATCAGCTGCAGAGCATATTTGACACCACTGTAAACATGGCTCTGTGCCTGATAACATCTCACAGTTGAATTGTGTCTCCATACCCTTAAAAGTCATCCACTCAGCTTGGCATCCCAACACCTGTGTGTTCTTACTTGTTAGGTGGTCTTTTTTTGCCCTTTAGTTTGTAGCTTTCCCCTCCTTTGTTTGTCAGTATTCGTTGGTTCCGTCTTGTGCTGTTTCCGCTATGCAAGATTACCTGCTCTTTGGCGTGTTGGAGATCAGCGCTAATATCCTGGTCAATGACTAGTCTCAACATCATGCAACCACTCTGAGAAGAGCAAGATTATGTTCATATTCCAAAGGCTCTATCTTATTACAGTCTTGCCTGGTTTTAACACTCTCATATTGTACCCATTCTTACTCAGAGCACGCATCATCTACCATCCACCATGACTTGCAGCCTAACTGTCTGGAAGTCAACACAATATCCTGCAACATCAAGATTTCTTGTGTTTCTCTTCCCCTTGCCCATTCTCCCCATCTTTCTTGATTGAGGTGGGTGAATGTTCAGCACCTCTAGAGAGACTTGGGCAAGGAAGGGATTCTAAGCGAGTTTACCGCTCACTCAAAGCTTCACAGTTTGCCAGGACAACTCCTAGATCTGAACTCTGCTGAGATTCTGCTCTAGGAAATGGCCCACACCATTTCTAAGATGCAAAAAAAACTTATTGCTGCAAGTCTAGAGCATGGATTTCTTTTAAGTTGTATTAATACGATTTTTGGTACCATCCCAAGCTTCATTAGGTGGCCCCGTAGCCACAGACTACATTCTGAGTTTTGAAAATAGCCTGGGTGGACATTAAACCATGGTAATCCCTTCACTCCCCCTCCCATACACAGAGGTCTATCTTCGCCATTAGCACCTCCCAAGAAATACTAAGATAAGCCTTCACACTTTTTAGTCCTTCATTGACCCATGTCATTTGCACTTTTTGGCTATCCCACAATATTTTCCTGATACAGCCATAATTATTTTTATCCTATACCTTCTGACGAACATATCTTTGGTGTGGGTGACATTATAAATATTAATAAGAATGTCTCGCCATCTATAATCTTTTCATTGCACAGTTTAAGGCAATCTTTGAAACACAAAACATTGTACAATGCACCCATGCAAGCAGCCTTATCTTGAAACAAGGCAGTCAAAACTTCGTTCATTGCATCAGCTAGTTTCAACAGCTGATGGGTGAGGTTGCCTAGGTGGACAAAGTAGTGGCCAAAATATTTTATCAAGGTGCAAGAGAAGAATCAAAGGATGCCCTTTCGTCACCACTTAAATGGGTTTTTTCGATCTCACATTACAAATTGATGCACAATTACATCATAGGAAAAAAGAGAGAAGAGAGGTGGCTCATTGAGTATTGTATACACAGCAATCTACAGATGTGGTGGGAGATTCTAAAGCTCATGAACCAATGTAGGTAGGGGCAGTTAGAAAAACGCTTCCTCCAGAGGGAAAAGAGTGCTGCCGGATTAGACCCAGCCATATGCAAATCAGTCTTGATCCTGCTCCAATGGGAACAGGCCAGCCCGAACTACCAAGCGTGATCTTCTCTGAACCAGAACACAATCAACCCAAGACCGGTTTCACCCTAGTTGAGGCTCCTCAGTCAGGTGCAGCTTGATTCCAGTGTCACAGTGAACACAGGACACATATCTTAGCTCATTTAGGTTGTCACACTGAAATAAACCAAAACGTGATGGATAGAATTATTTACGTCAGTAAGGAAGGGAAGCAGACAATTGTTAATGAGCACCTTCGGTGGTCTTGTGGAATTCCTATAATTTGATATCACTGATGGTACTTTGTTTCTTGTAAAACTGGGCACCTCTTGGCTCAGGCATCACCAATCTAAAATTGATTAGCAACTTCACAATCTGAACATACTATATTGTCTAAAAAAACTGTTACCCATGGCCTGTGGAATCACCTGTTCGGGAATGAAGATGCTTCACACTCCAAAAAGCATCAGAAGAACATCAGGAACAGAACAGATTATAGCCAAACATCTTCCAGCAACATATACCAACTTCTCAGATGTCTTTAGTAGGAAGGGAGCAGCTATACTCCCCCCTCCCGGAAGTAAAACTGTGTAACTCATTTGATCCCAGGAACATCCATTACACATGGGCAAAATATACCCATTAACAGTAAAGAAAGATGAAGTGCTGAAGCATTATCTGAAAGAAAACTTAGCAAAAGATTTAATCACATATTCAACGTCACCAGGAAGGGCTCCAATTTCCTTCTTCCCAGAGGCAAATGAGTAATACTGGCTGCGTACTGATTACTGTGAACTCAATTTCATCACAATCCAGAAATGTTACTCTTATTTTCTTATCTCAGTCCTGTTGGACCAAATAAAATCTGGCAAGTTTTTTTTCAAAGCTGCATCCAAAAGGGGGTTACATTTTAGTCATGAATAGTGAGAGAGACAAATGGAAGACATTATGAATATTTGGTAAGGCTTTTTGACTATGAAATGCTCATGCTGCATTTCAACACTTTGTGAATGTCATTTTTAGAGACCAACATTTATGGTTCTTTACTTAGGTGATACAGTCATATAGAAAGACAATGTAACACATCAACATCAAGAATACGTCAAGGAGGTACTCTCTAGACTCAGGAAACAGCTGCTTTTTGCAAAGTTAGAAAAGCTCCCCTTTGAGTTTCCAGAAATTACTTTTCTAGGGTACAAAATCTCAGCAAGAACAAATAGGCATGGATGAATCCAAAGTGCAAGCAGTCTGCATCTGTATCCCTATAACATCAAAGACTATATGGTCTTTGCCAACATTTATAGACATTTCATTCAAGATTTCTCCACCATCATGTGACCCATTGTTTATCTCACCAAGTAAGGAATAACATTTAAATGGGAAGAAGAGTAGGCAATCTTTACTGCGTTAAAGAAAGGATCTAAAACAGCATCTATTCTTCGCTATTCTGAATTGCAATTACCATTCATCATTGAGAAGAATGATTCCTCTTATGCAATAGGGATCCATAAGCATAAAGCTTTGCACCTAAGGCTTATTATTCACACAATTAAAAAAACTGTAATGCAGTAATACCATGTATGACAGAGAGCAGCTGGCTAGCAAGGATGCAGTCTGTCATTGGTGACATTAATTGGAGGGGTCTATGCATGAGATCAAAGTTAACAGACCATAAGAACGTGCTATACCTCACATCAATGAAATGCTTCAGTGCTCCGCATGTTTACTTATCTCTCTTCCTTTACAGATTCCATCATGAGATCATTTACCGACAATGGTATTAACATGGATGCCCTGTCAAGACAAGCTGGAAAAGAAGAGCCTTACCAACCTCATACTATCTAACTCTTACCTCAGTCTCCCATCCTTACTGAAATACGTTTGTAGCCAAAGTAACCAAAGGCCAGAAGTCAGTGAATTATGGTCTCTGTGTACACTAAGGGGTCAATTCCGATTCGGGAAAAACCACTCCGAATAGCCGTACGGAGCGTTTTTCCCATACGAATCGTACCCTGCAACGTCTCCCGTATGTACGATGAAGTACGATTCGTACCAGGAGCAGGACTCCGTACGAATCGTACAGAGTCCGTAAGGATCAAATCCCCGTACGAATCTCCCTCAGAACCCGCTGTACACCACATCCATACGGTTCGCGTCTGGTTTTTCCTATCCAGGAAGTACGAATCGTGTCAGGTACGCACCGTACAACGCTTTTTTTACAGGGGGCCGAAAACATCCGGAGAAGCAGAGTTCGCCTCGAAACAGGTACGGAACGGCCCCCCAGGTATGGTGCGTACACCCCATAATTGCAGGGGTACGGTGCGTACCCCTGCGATCATGGGGTGTACGCACCGTACCCCGCAATCGCAGGGTGTACATACCGTACCCCATGTTCACTGGGTGTACGGTGCGTACATCCTGTGATCGCGGGGTACGGTGCGTACAACCCATGATTGCAGGGGTACGCACCGTACCCCTGCGATCATGGGGTGTACGCACCATACCGGGGGTGTATGTGAATGTGTGCTTTTCCATACGAATCACCCTTACCTGACGTGGACCGTACGAATCGCGTCCTCATCCCTCGGTCTGGATCGTACTCATCGGTTCGTACGGCATGTTCACGATTCGTACGGAGATGGCTCCGGCAAAGAATCGTATGGACGATTCTTTTCCCGAATCGGAATCGACCCCTAAGTCTCCTTAAAGCAGCAGAAAGAGAATTATCCTTTTAGAGGAGAAGCGTTGTATATTCCTGAGGAGAAACTGCAAGAATGAGTGCTCATATGGTGTCTAGACTCTCCAGCAGCAGGACGTCAAGGGCAGTAAAAAAAACACGTTCTTGTGCTGATTTGCGTTTTTGGTGGCTGAAACTTCACCAGAAGAGTATCACTGACATAATATCGAATACACAAATATAGAATTACCAAAATATCGAAGAAAAAATATTGAATGCAAAAATATCGAATTCCTATCTACAAACAGGTAAGTACAAAAATATCGAATAAAAACTATTGTTTTAAAAAATATAGTTAGTCAAAATATCGATTTTTTTTAAATGTCTTGAAATTAATTTAAAATGTATGAAATAATAAATATAATTAACTAAAACATACTTAAAAATACTTAAATAACCTTACAATTATTAAATAATTAATTTAAGTAAAAAAACATAACATTTTATTTTTTAATACATATATATATATATATTAACATAATATCAATAAAAAATATGCAATATTTTTACTGTAGGATAACGGGACGGTAACATTTACTATTACCACTCCAGTGAGTGCAACAGTAGGGAAAACTTTGGATAGCGTAGGGGTAAAAATTACTATTCCCACTCCAGTGAGTGCAACAGTAGGGAAAGCGTTGGATAGCGTAGGGGTAAAACTTACTATTCCCACTCCAGTGAGTGCAACAGTAGAGAAAGCGTTGGATAGCGGGAGGATAAAAATTACTATTCCCACTCCAGTGAGTACAACAGTAGGGAAGGCGTTGAATAGCGGGAGGGTAAAAATTACTATTCCCACTCCAGTGAGTGCAATAGTAGGGAAAGCGTTGGATAGCGGGAGGGTAAAAATTACTATTCCCACTACAGAGAATGCAACAGTAGGGAACACTTCGGATAGCGTAGGGGTAAAAATTACTATTCCCACTCCAGTGAGTGCAACAGTAGGGAAAGCGTTGGATAGCGAGAGGATAAATATGACTATTCCCACTCCAGTGAGTGCAACAGTAGGGAAGGCGTTGGATAGCGGGAGGTTAAAAATTACTATTCCCACTCCAGTCAGTGCAACAGTAGGGAAAGCGTTGGATAGCAGGAGGGTAAAAATTCATTCATATAATCTTTATTCGGCAAATTAATCACCATAAAAGAAATACATATGCATATACATTTACCAATTCTCCATAAAATTATTAAAACGAATAAAAGAAGATACACAGCAGTCACTAGTTTGCTACCAACGAATGCAGCATTAGACCGTTGAGACCCCCGGACGCAGTTTCAATAATCTGGAGCGCGTCAACCACACACTACCCAAGAATTTTGCCACCCCGCAAATCATGATGGAAGATGAAGTGTCCGTAGAGAGTACACGAAGTGCCTGGTTATGACACCTCAACCCCAGTTCCCTGCAGACTGGTTTCAACCAAAGATTCCGTGCTCCTTTGTAAGCTGGGCAGGCAAAAAACAAATGGGCCACAGACTCCTTTGGTGCCACACAGCCAGGGCATGAACGCAGGGGGGCACCAGAGTTTGACCACCTCACCGTAAAATCATGCACCGGAAGCGTCCCATAACGCAATTTTAGGTATAACGCTCGATCTAGAGGTTTAGTTATCAGGTCGAGGAAGGGCTCCAATTTCCTCACACACTTAAATAACAGAAATTGATCCGTGAGTAAGCCCCCATCCGCAGCCCTCAGCGCATTATTCTGAACCCAGTCCCAATATAGCTTTTTAATCACTTCCTTGGGTGGTGGCGATTGTGACTCCCATGCATCCCTTAGCCCCAGGTTAAGAGCCAGGTCTTTCAGTCTATTCAGCCATACTATTTTATTACCCGTGTCCAGTAGCAGAAGATCATCAAGCCCTTCAGCATATTTTGCAAGCTCGGCAGTTCTTCTCAAACGAGTCCAAAAGAGCAACGGGCGAAGCCTTACCAAGTCCTTTAGTGCTCTTCTACCCAGATCTAGTCTCAGGGGGATCAATGGGGTGGAAGTAGGAAGAGCCACCACCTTCCTTAGAAAGTTATTTTCTGCTGTCGATAGATTACACACATTTTCAAACCCCCAGAGTTCAGAGCCATATAACGCCGCAGGGAGAATCTGGCCCTCATAAATGGCCATGGCAGGGGAGACAGGTTTACTGCGTGATTCGCGTAGCTCCCTCAAAGTCACCCCGGATACTCTTTGGTGACTGAGTAGCATTTTGGCCAAATGATTCTTCCAAGACATGCGACTATTTATCCGGACACCAAGATAATCAAAAGACTCAACCAACTCCAAAGGAACGCCATTGAGCAGGAAATTATTTTTGAATCTTTTGGAGGGGGAGAGTGCCATCAATTTAGTTTTTGAGGTGTTAATGGTTAAGCCTCGGGTGGTACAGAAGGAGCTAAACCGGTTCAAGAGTTTTTGCAGACCCACTGGGGATTTGGAGATTAATAAGGTATCGTCGGCGAAGAGTAAGGTGGGGATTCTTTCCCCCGCCAGGGATGGGGCATCCGCCTCCTCCCCCTTCAGATGGTCCACCACTCCATTCACGAATAGGGAGAAAAGGGTCGGAGCCATAACGCAGCCCTGGCGTACTCGTCTCCTCACAGGGACCCTATCTGTTAACTGTCCCTGGGATCCCCATCTAACCCTCGCGTAGTTCCCCTCGTGGAGCTTTACGATTAGATTAAGGAGACCACTGGGAAATCCCATCTCCCCTAGGATTTTCCATAATTTTGCGCGAGGGACCAGGTCGAAAGCTGTTTTGAGATCTATGAAGGCCATATATAAACTGCCTTTCTTGATGGTCACTGCCTTGCAATAGATAACAAAAAAGCGAAAGACCTGGTCCATCGTGCCTACCTTTCTTCTAAAACCCGCTTGTAAGTGGGAAAGAATACTGGCCTCCTCCATCCAATCTCCTACTCTAGAGATGATGACCCTGCCAACCACTTTCTGAATTATGTCTATCAAACTGATAGTTCTGTAGTTTGCAGGGTCTTCTCTAGCCCCCTTCTTGAACACGGTTACTACCTCTGCTCCTTTCCAAGAATCTGGCACCTGATGGCCCCTAGTAATCAGATTCATTATTATGGCTATTAATTTGGCCCAGACCTGTGGCTCCACTATCAACAGATCTCCAGGAATCCCGTCCTGTCCGGCTGCTTTCTTGGGGGTTAGATGTCTAATCGCCGCCACTACCTCTGTGGTCGTAAATGGAAGGTCGTCCACCCCTAAGGGATCCCCCTCACCCAGACTATCAGCCCCAGGGCTGGTTGTTTCCTCAATGCCTCCATACAGGTCAAACCATTGCTGACTAGTTATGTGTGCAGCCAGTGGTTGCGATTTCCTCTGTCTAGATCTATTAATCAAATCCCAAAAAAGGTTCGGGTTCCTACTGCTCACGGCATTGGATAGGTCCTGCCAATGCTGTTCCTCCCACTCGCGTTTGGCCAGTGATAATGCTTTCAGGTAATCCTTCCTGGCCGCTCTAACCAGCAAGGGGTCCCCCGAAATCAGGGCTTTTGTCAGTTTTTTTCTTTTACCCTTACACTGGTCAGTATACCAAGGTTTAGTAAGAGTGGGGGGTACAATAGTAGCCCTATTGCTTTTCCCTTTCGAGGTAAAGAATTGACCAACGTGGTCTAGTGTGGCTTTATAAGCAGAATCAAGGGAGGGATAAGGAAGCCTGCTAGTCGGGTCTTCACCAATCCAGACCTCCAGATCTGAAGTCAAGCGCTCCACCAAGGATTTAATGGCCCCTAGATCGTCCTCCTTGAGTTTAGCCTTATCCCATTTCAGTCTGCGATTGTTATTATATGGGATAACCTCCTTAGATGTTTTTGAGGTGACTTTCGCCCTCCTGTCTTTTAGGGTAACCCAGTTAAACTTGCAACACAGGGGATTATGGTCGCTATCCTGACTTGGGTAGACCTCCATATCAATAAGGTCTGCCCAAAAACTAACATCCATTAGGATGTAGTCAATTCGGGACGGCCCAGTAAGTCTATTGAAGGTCAGTGCCCCTACCTGATCAGATATAGTCCTACCGTTAAGGGCTCTTAGCTTGTGGTCCCTGGTCAGTGCATTGATTTGAATTGCCCTAGCTGACCATTTCCTAATCGGGGGCAGGGATAATGTTGGAATGGACCATTTTGAATCCTCCTCTTCGATGCCCAAGGGATCATCTCCGAGGAGGGGTTCAAACGTACAATTAAAATCACCCCCCACGATGATCTTTGCTGATAACGGACAATTGGCTAAGGCGGATTCCAGAGCTGTTAAAGTTAGAGAGGCAGAGTCCCCAGGGGCCCCTCTAGCGTAAACATTAAAAAGATCAAGCCTACTACCCTCCACCTTTCCTCTACAGGAAAGGTGGAGAATATCGTTACACTCCAGGGTGTGGCGTGTAACCACCCAATCCAGTTCTATTTTGATCCAGACCGTAAGGCCCCCCGCTGGTCTACCCTTTCCCTTACTTACTGCTGGAAGAAAGTGGGTGGTATACCCCGCTTTGTGTAGCGGAGATAGGCTCCAAGTTTCCTGAAACAGGCAAACATCGAACCTCTCAATGAACATGTGCCACTCTGGTATTTCTAACTTCCTTTTTAACCCCGCAATGTTCCAGGAAAGGAGGCTTATTACCCGCCTTCCTTTAGGCACTAAGGTGTATCCCTCTCCGTTCCCGCCCTCATTGTCCACCCTGGTCATACAGCACCCCCCCTCCTGTGCCAGGGGGATAGTGGTCACAGGACAGCCATCCATGCTAGTCAAAGGACTAGCTGACATAGAAGCCTCAGTAATGTTGTTAGTAATAACAGTTTGGACTGAGGGTGGCCCAACTTCCTCCATATCTACACTGCCACAGGGACGTCGTGAGGTCTCCCCCTCACGGAGTTCACTTGACTCCCCCCCGGACGCTGAACTTCAATCGCAATCTTCCAGCCCCGAGAGCTGAGAAAACCGATTGTATGTGTCCAGCGGGGTAAAAGGTCTCAAACAACTCATCCTGGTGTCGTGGTTACTCATATGTCTATAAGGGACCCTAGACCACGGAAGGTGCTGATCAGGCACCAAGGCAAAATGTTGTCCATGCTGGGGATAGTTGTTATTAAGAGGCAAGGTAAAAGAAGGCCTATAAGATTGAAATTTATTTGGATGTTTAAAAGGGGTAGCCTCTGTCCTGGGGTAGAAATATGTTAAGGCTCGAGGGGTGATACAGGTTTCCCCGTTTCCTGTTGGCCAGTTTAAAATATAATCAACAGCCCGAGGATCTCTAAAATTAACCACCACTATGTCCCCCTCTATATCTTTAGTTCTCCTCCCCAGCCAATTAATCCGTCTAACATGGACTATGTCCCCATCTATATTGGGCGCTATCGGCCTGTACGTTCTCAGCCAATGAATAATTTTATTCTTGAGGTCAACGTATCCCTCCTTCTTATTTTCCGCTAACTGAGGGACCCCTGTCAAGACCACCACAAAGGGCGCTGCTTCTGGGGGAATTTCCACTTGTGGGACCTTTTTATGTGGTATCTTGTTATTCCGACCTACCCCTTGGATGTTCTGATTGCTGCTTGTCGTGGCCTTTAAATTTGATTTATTAGGGGCATCACCTAAATCGGTTCCTGGTGGCTTTGGTTGATTTGGGGGCGGTGCGTTTTGGGAGGAGAGATCAACTCTACCCTGGGGCTGTAGAGTTTGCTTGGCCGGCTGAGCTGGGGCGGGAGGGTTTTTTTGAACTAAATTAGAAGGGGGCAATGTCGAGGGTGTAAGATGCGTCACCCCGCTCCCCTTGGTTTTAGTCAGAGTGGCCATGCTAGTTATGGTGGCTTCCAGTATGGTCAGTCTGATTTCCACCTTTTTAATAGACTCATTGATAGGTAAAAGGAGAGATCTCAACAAGAACTCCAAATTTCCCATCAATGGGGGGGGAGATGAAGTAACAGCTACTGCAGCTCCAGTATTATCATCAGGAACCACTGTCTGTATAACTACTTCAGACGGGCTATGACCCAATGGTAGTACTACTGCTGGTATAAAATCCTGTTCTACTACTGGGGTGATATCAGATAAAATGGGGGTTTTTGACCCTTTGCCAAACTCAGTATGCGGGGTTTTGACTTTACCAGGTGCCACCCTAAGTTTCTTTCTTTTTTTACTAGGTGGTGGGCGGTGGATCTGGGCCGCAATTAAAAGCTTTGGTTTTTGTTTCCTGGGATTAGATGTGGCAAAGGCACAATTAGGACTAGGGGTGGGAGAAACAGTTATAATGTTATCCAGGGGAAAATCGGGTGTGGATACAAAGTCACGGAACAATAAGGGGACGCCTTCTTGGCTAGCGTTATCCACACTTAAATCTACAGAACCTCCCTCCCGGGTCAAATCCAACAAGGAACTGTCAATGAGGGGTCTATGTTTCAAGCTCTCAACTGAGCGACGCCGCTCTGCCCTACGCTCCGCTAGAATAGAATCCTTTTCTCCCACGCTCTTCTTGGGGAAGTAATTCTCCAATGAACCGTTGCGTGATCTACCTTTTTTCCCTGGGGTTTCCTCTTCTGTCGCCATATCCAGCGTATGGCCAGGCACGGGTCACTAAACTGCAGATGTTAAGGGGCTGGCCCAGCCCGGCCTCCGTCGGCCCCGGACGGCCACAGACGGTCCCGCCCTTGTCCCGGGCTTAACCCGGGCGCTCCCGCGCGCTCCCGCGCAGCGTATGAGTCTCGTACTTATAGAAGTATTGTAAGGCCAGTGGGGCTGGGCGGCGGTCAGGGAGAGCGGGCCAGCTGGAACGGCCTGAGCAACCCGGGACTCCTGGGAAACTGAGTCCGGGTTGCAGCTCGCAGCCTTGTCGCACACTCACCGCCCAGCAAGGTACAAGCTTCGTTCACCCCCTCCTGCGACGCGGGACCCGCGGAGCGGGTTCCGCTAGCTGTGGGTTTTACGGTCCAAGTCCGAGGTCAGCAGCTGTAGTGCAGGCGTCCGTGAGAGTCCCAGGGAGGAATACAATCAGGGCAGATTATGAAGCCGGTGGGGCTGGGCGGGGCGGTCAGGGAGAGCGGGCCAGCTGGAACGGCCTGAGCAACCCGGGACTCCTGGGAAACTGAGTCCGGGTTGCAGCTCGCAGCCCTGTCGCACACTCACCGCCCAGCAAGGTACAAGCTTCGTTCACCCCCTCCTGCGACGCGGGACCCGCGGAGCGGGTTCCGCTAGCTGTGGGTTTTACGGTCCAAGTCCGAGGTCAGCAGCTGTAGAGCAGGCGTCCGTGAGAGTCCCAGGGAGGAATACAATCAGGGCAGATTATGAAGCCGGTGGGGCTGGGCGGGGCGGTCAGGGAGAGCGGGCCAGCTGGAACGGCCTGAGCAACCCGGGACTCCTGGGAAACTGAGTCCGGGTTGCAGCTCGCAGCCCTGTCGCACACTCACCGCCCAGCAAGGTACAAGCTTCGTTCACCCCCTCCTGCGACGCGGGACCCGCAGAGCGGGTTCCGCTAGCTGTGGGTTTTACGGTCCAAGTCCGAGGTCAGCAGCTGTAGTGCAGGCGTCCGTAAGAGTCCCAGGGAGGAATACAATCAGGGCAGATTATGAAGCCGGTGGGGCTGGGCGGGGCGGTCAGGGAGAGCGGGCCAGCTGGAACGGCCTGAGCAACCCGGGACTCCTGGGAAACTGAGTCCGGGTTGCAGCTCGCAGCCCTGTCGCACACTCACCGCCCAGCAAGGTACAAGCTTCGTTCACCCCCTCCTGCGACGCGGGACCCGCGGAGCGGGTTCCGCTAGCTGTGGGTTTTACGGTCCAAGTCCGAGGTCAGCAGCTGTAGTGCAGGCGTCCGTGAGAGTCCCAGGGAGGAATACAATCAGGGCAGATTATGAAGCCGGTGGGGCTGGGCGGGGCGGTCAGGGAGAGCGGGCCAGCTGGAACGGCCTGAGCAACCCGGGACTCCTGGGAAACTGAGTCCGGGTTGCAGCTCGCAGCCCTGTCGCACACTCACCGCCCAGCAAGGTACAAGCTTCGTTCACCCCCTCCTGCGACGCGGGACCCGCGGAGCGGGTTCCGCTAGCTGTGGGTTTTACGGTCCAAGTCCGAGGTCAGCAGCTGTAGTGCAGGCGTCCGTAAGAGTAAAAATTACTATTCCCACTTCAGAGAGTGCAACAGTAGGGAAAGCGTTGGATAGTAGGAGGGTAAAAATTACTATTCCCACTCCAGAGAGTGCAATAGTAGGGACAGCGTTGGATAGCAGGAGGGTAAAAATGACTATTCTCACTCCAGAGAGTGCAACAGTAGGGAAAGCGATGGATAGCGTAGGGGTAAAAATTACTGTTCCCACTCCAGAGAGTGCAACAGTAGGGAAAGTGTTGGATAGCGTAGGGGTAACAATTACTATTCCCACTCCAGAGAGTGCAACAGTAAGGAAAGCGTGTGGATAGCAGGAGGGTAAAAATTACTATTCCCACTCCAGTAAGTGCAACAGTAGGGAAAGCGTTGGAGAGCGGGAGGATAAAAATGACTATTCTCACTCCAGTGAGTGCAACAGTAGGGAAAGCGTTGGATAGCGGAAGGGTAAAAACTACCATTCCCACTCCAGTGAGTGCAACAGTAGGGAAAGTGTTGGATAGCGTGAGGGTAAAAATTACTATTCCCACTCTAGTGAATTTAACAATAGGGAAAGTAATGATTTAATATATTAATAACAATAAATTAAATATCAATACCAATAAAACATTAATTAAAATGAATTGCCAATTTAATATTATGTAATAATTAATCAATTATAAATACAAATAAATATTAGTTATTGTAATTCATTACCGATTCATAATTAATTAACAACTCATTAATTTTCAATAACAAAAACTCATTAATAATAAAATTAATACCAATTATTAACATTAATTACCTATTCATAATAAATTAACACCTAATTAATTTTCAATAACAGAAACTAATTAATAATAAAATTAATATCAATTAAAAATTAATTAACAATAAATAAAAAAGCAATACCAATAAATAAATCAAAATTATTTACTTAATTGCAATTAAATTACTTCCCACCCTATTCCCCTATAAACCCACAACCTGCTACTGAAAATAAACATAATTATCAATTAATCAATTAATAAAAATTAATTACCAATTAAAAATTAATTAACAATTAATTCAAAATGAATACCAATAAATAAATACAAATATTTAATTAATTACAATTAAATTACTTCCCACCCTATTCCCCTATAAACCCACAATCCGCTACAGAACTAAAACGCAAAATTAAATTAAAAATAATTAGTAATTTCTAAAAATTAATATTTAATTTTATATAATTAAATTACTTCCCACCCTATTCCCCTATAAACCCACAACCCGCTACAGAATTAAATTACGCAAAAATTAAATAACTCAAAATTCATTACTTAAAATAAATTACAAAAATAATATACACTTTTCATTTATATACAAACATACAAAACACTTTAAAAAATGTGATATTATTAAAAATTCAATATATTTTATTACCTATATTATATACTTCGATATTTTGAATTGCTATATTTTACAAAATCGATATTATATTACCTTCAATTCGATATTTTTCACCACTATATTCTGTCCATTCGATATTTTGTCCATTCTATATTTTGACTTTGATATTTTGGTAATTCTATATTTTGAATTCGATATTTTGTCTTGTTACCCTCCCCACATCACAACAACCCTAGTAAAATATTTTAATAGACTTTGCTGTGAAACTACCCAACTCCCAAGGACTCACCACTTTGTTAGTCATTATAGACTACTTTTCTAAAAGAGGACATTTTATTTCCTTATACAAGATCCCTACAGCTCTAGAGTTATCACAGATTTTCCTTGACTCTATGTTTAGACATGGACGAATATAAGATGTTACATCGCGGTGTTCACACCGCGAATCCTTTACAACGCAGGCATTACAACGCAAGTCGTTTCTACTACTTGTGCTGGAGGGCGCTGGACTTAGGAATAGTAGGATTTTTTTGATAATCAACTTTATTGGTTTTTTAATAACAATCAAATTCATTGGCAGCAAATCAAGCATCACAATAAAAACACATCTCATCATAGACAGTTGACAAAGGTAATGGTGGCCCCGCCAGACTGGGTGTGGTAATCCGCAAACATTGCAGATGTACAAGAATATTCGGACCCTCACACTGGTAGCAAACTGAACCATTTACCCCACACTTTACCGAATAATTCGGGGCAACCCCGGGCCTCGAAGAGAGACTCCTCCTGCGCTCCGCACCAATCCACCCCTCTCTTCCATTTCCACACAGTCGGTGCCGCGGCCTGAGACCAGAGCGCAGCTATATCTCTTTTTGCCACCGCCACTGCTGTCCCCAGGAAACGCTTGTCTGCCCTGGAGCCGTTGAGGCCGCCGAACACCCCCAACAGCAAGCACCTTGGATCATGGGGAACCTCCCACCCTAGGGCCTGCGTGAGGTCGAGTTCTACCCCTTTCCAGAGCGGCGCCAGAGCCAGGCATTGCCAGACCATGGGATAGAAATCTGCTGGAGCAGGATCGCTATGCGCGCATGCTCGGGAGGATCTCATACAGGCCCGGAAAAGGCGTGCCGAGTGAGGTATGCCGTGTGGAGGTAGTAAATCTGGACCAGGCGTAGCTTATAGGATGTAGTCAAGGTTTTATGTGCCATAAGGGCATCCCGCCAGTCCGCCTCCTCCAGAGGGAGGAATAGTATGATTTACTATTCCAACTCCAGCGTACGTTACAGTAGGGAAGGTGTTGGAATACTAAATCACACTATTTCCTAGCTTAGAGCGCAATCCAGCGCAAGTCATTGTAATGACATGCGTTGTAATGCCCGCATTGTAAAGGTATTGCAGTGTGAACACCGCAATGTAACCGATATTTCCCATCATGGACTCCCATACAGGATGGTGATTGATAGGGGTTCCCAATTCACTAGTCTCTTTGGTACAAACTAATGAAAAATCTGAGAATAGTCAATTCCAAATTCTCTGCATTTTTATTGTTACACAATAGGAGTGTTCTAGTCAGGCATCATTGAAATTTGTATTGAAATTATATCCACTGTCATCTGTTGGAGCAAGGACAGGACTGGGAATGCCTGCAGGAGGGGGAGATTGCACTGTGTGTGCTGTTGTTTTTGACTTATTTAGCAGGAGTTAAGCAAAGGAGACAGCTTCTCTTTGCTGATGTTTTTAAATCCCTGGTGGTTGTAGGGGGCAAGGTGGAGTGTCACAAGCTTCAGGATGCTGAGACCTATGTAGTCTTTGGAATCAAGATGACTAACAGGATGGATGTACTACAAAGTATCCCCCAACACCAATTCCCCCTTCCTGGCTCAACCACACAGCTTCTGTTGACATCTATGCACCCCACATTCTAGACACACAGGCAGCCACTAAGGTCATGCTGCAAAGCGTCCTCATCCATCAAGCTCATCGACCAATCTAACCCACAACTGCTTCACCACTTCTATCTCTTGAACCGCTTCCATCCAGTGGTCCCCTAAGAACAACTGGTGTGTCCCATGAAACTCACTCAGGCCCTGGGAGCCTCCATTCCCTGCCACTGTTGCCCATCAGCAGCCTCCTTTCTTTGTGTTTGTTCAAAAGAGGAAGAGTGCATGCCCTTCTTCTGGCTGAAACACAATAAGTCATTGCAAGCCCTTTTAGGAACCACTGCGGCCAACACTCAGTACTTGTAACAAACTAGAATGGTTATGAAGGAGAACTGGTATCTCTCATCAGCTTGCATTTTTATAAGGACGGCCGGATATTGCATAACTATTTAATCCTCTGGGTCCCATGGACTTCCATAAATGGTGATATTAATACTTACAGGGCATTAATGTAACCTAACAAAAAGTTATAAATCAATAATGAACAGGTATGGCCAGTGAATGTACTCATATTTGACCATAATCAAATCCCAATTAATCCACACATCCATGAAACATATCTGGATTAATTATAGTGTAAACGAATATCAAATTAATCTTCACATGCACACATGAAGAGTGACCTACATCAACTACTGTCAAAATCCCCCTGCCCCTTGATTCATATTGTTAACTAGTGGTCACAGGATCGGTGAATCACTCCACACAGCCACTAACAAAAGCAGACTGAGATGATATGTTGCCCAACATTTCCCCTCTGAACATAGTACTAGTTCTCAAGGATCACCTCCTTCTTGCACCACCTCCAGGGAGCATCCTGCTGATCACCCACAAGACAACTGCCAGTATAAATCAGCTATCCCCAACACCCTAACTCTTCGACTTAATGCCATGTACACTTGAACACACCTGGACACTTGCAAGATGTAACCCAAAGTTGCCCAAAAACGCCTACTCTGGGCTGCTAGGATTCATAAAAAGCCCTATATCCCTCTCCTATACAATAGCAGCCACGGGTAAAAAAATTAAAACACACATTCAAAAACAAAAGAGCAAGCCCAGAATGGACTTACTTTTCAATACCATATATCGTTTTGACGTAAGATGTTGTCCACTCCAAGATAACAGCAATAATTAAAATTCACTGTGTGCGGAGATTTAGCAACAATTTGTTGTTTTACATAGAGTACATCATAATGGTCGGCATAAAAGAAGCCATTTTCAACTGGATCCTTCCTCACATGAAGAACCCCAAAAGTAACATTGGCACCCTTCACATCAAAAAACAAAAACTGATTTGCAGAGTCGCCCAGGGATCATTCCTCAGCCCCACCCTGTTCAACATCTACATGACATCACTCGCAAACATCATCCGATCCTAAAACATCACTATTGTCTCCTACGCCGACGACACCCAACTCATCCTCTCACTGATGGATAAGACAACTGACACCAGAACCAACTTCAACAACTGCATGACCTTTTTAAGTTGAGTAAATGAGGACTAACTGCTTCAAGCTAAACTCTGACAAGATGGAAGTGCTGGTCTTCTGAAATAAGACCTACTCATAGGACTCAACCTGGTTGCCGTTGGAGCTAGAACTAACACTCAACATGATGGAACAAATCAACACAGTGAGTACCTCCTATTTCCCCATACCCCACATGCAACGAAAGTTCTGAAAGTCACAGAACACCAGAAGGACCATCGCACAAACACTTATCAAAAGCAGGCTCAACTACGGCAACGCACTCTATGCCGAAATCTACAACCAACTCCTACACAGATTCCAGACCATCCACAACTGTAAGACTCATACTCAGCCTACCACACCACACCACATCTACATTACACCTCACCTCAAGGAGCTTCACTGGCTCCCCATTCACAAGCACATACAAAGACTTTCACAACCCCGGACCAGCATACCTCACCAGATGCATACACTTTCACTAGCCTGCCAGACACCTACACTCTGACTCACTCGCACTTAAAAAACACCCCCTGCAATCACAGCAGCAGAGCAGGAGCCAGCTCATTCTAATATGCCGCACCCAAACATGGAATGACCTCCCTCAACACATCAAAGCCTCCTCATCAATTCCTGAGTTCTGAAAGAAGCTAAAGACCTGCCTTTTCGAATAGCACCATAGGGACCACACTCCTACACACCTGCTCAAGCACCTGGATACTCTCACAATTGCTATCATTTCATATGCCGTTTTCAACTTTACTTTCACCTCCGGGACCACCATAAATTAGACTTGAAGTTGGAAACACCTGTCCTGTCACAACAAGAACAAGAGACCCAATTCACTCAGGAGGGAGCTCTATGACTCTCTACCTAACGTCATCATACTGTGAATAAGAGCTAGCAGATGTAAAATCAACTACCAAAACACCTACCAAGACCCTGATGTTAAGGCAAAAAATAAAAGCAAGCCAAGGGTCAAAGGAACCATTCTTCAAAATACCCACTCAACCCAACATTTGTTAGAAAACGAACACATACCAACCACAAATCTCGACCAACAAGTCTAAAAAAAAACACTGACAAATATAACGACTTCCCAATTCACTGTCCTTTAGATTGGTCATTTAAATGCTCTTCCAGTGACAACACAAAATAAAGATTTGTGACTTAATCAAGGGGGAGGGACTTCTCATACTTGGGGTGATGGAGACTTTAGTCCCAACTGATGCTGCAAACTTACTCCATGACCTGCTCCCCATGCATTATAAAATCCTCATTAAGATCATATTAAGTAGCAGAACTTGTGAGGTGGCACCAATCCAAGTTGCCACTATATGGTGCACAGGAATAACTGAACCAAAGTAGTCCTCCTAAGAGATTTTAATGGCCTGCTACTCAACACACCCAATCTAATTGTTCATTGCTACTGTAGTGATCCCTAAAAAGGGATCTAACTTCAACTTTCTTGAGGATATCACAGCTCTAGCATCGCCAACACATGGCCTATCACAAAAGATTATGAGAATGGGTGATTCTGTGACGATCCCACAAAACAGACAGCTTGCATTTGTATAATCTTGAACCATTAATGTTCTCCTTGCTGATTGAAACATTTGCCCAGACTGAAGCTCACAACGAGACCAAGATTTTACCCGTGGCATTGTCTCCTTAGACATAGCTATTTTTTCAAAAATACTGACCTTATCTTTCCTTGATAAAGTTTTCGAAGGGGCTGACAAAGTCCATATTTACAGGATATAGGCCAAAAGCCCCTATTCAACATAGTAACATAGAGAAGAGAAGATACCTAATAAAAATGCTTCTAATTCACCTCACCATGTTGAAGCAAGGGGAAACGGTCTACTGGAAGACATTCACTCTGACATCATCAGAAACTCCCTGAGTTTTTTCTCCACACCTATCAGCTGATAAGGTGAGCAAGAAGTGGTTCAGAACATATTTAGCTAATATGTAATGACAATACAGCAAGCCTCTGGCATAGTCTATTGCAAAGTCCACATGAGGGGATATAACAAAATGGTCCCGAGGGAAAAGACTACTTCCTTGGAAAATTAAAGAGCTGTTTGAAACTACTGTAAGGACTACCTCTCTCAAAGGATAACACTGGGTTATCTTATTACATTTAATAAATGCCAACTTCTGATTGGGAGCAGGTACAAATGTCATGCTTGTACTCAAGTCAAGTCAAGTCAAGAAAGCTTTATTTGATTGTAGACAAACAATCATAAAAGCGCAATAGCAGCATTTCATACATGTTAAAAATATATATAATATACACTTAGACAATTTTATAAAACATTATTAAACTATACATGCTTTCCTGAAATTCATGAAAAAGGAAGATTAAGATAAAAACAATTGTTTCCTTAAACGCAGGACTTGTTTCAAATAAGTGACCACACTGAAAACAATGTGGACATTATCTAGTTGTTTTAGTGCCAAAAGAGCAGATCGACATTGACGAAGCCCAAACCGTTTTAACACAGGGACAATGCTCATTCTTCTGGCGTCCAAGTAATATTTGCAGAAGTGAATAACATGGATTGATGTCTGCTTAGAGCTGTTATCACAAGGGCACAACTATAAAGTTTGGGACCAGTCATTCGCTTTAGGCAGGGTAACTAATCTATAGAATATTCCCAAACGAAAGCAAGTTAAAAGGAACCTATCAAAATCACTGAGGACCACGGTGAGGTAGGGTTGAATATTAAAAGTAGTTAAAATCAATTGATTATTCAGGACTGTAGGTTTTACAATTTCATTTGACAGCCTAGCAGAGTTAAGTAGAGACAGGCCCATTTGTTTTAATTCCTTCCTCGTTAACTCCTTTATGGTACTGGTAAAATACTCAGGGTGATCGAGATCTTGGAAAAACTTTGCACATAGCTCATCCAAGGAATTCTCGAGGCCCTATCCAATTTCAAAACGTCCAAAATGATATCTCTATTTAATTTTGTCTCCTCCTTTGACCAGAGTCTGTGCCATAACAGCACTGGCTCAAGTTTTATTAAATCTGAAACAAAGGAGAGCCCCAGCTCCGCATGACATTTAGTCGCAGAGGTACCATTAGGGACAGATAAAATATACCCTAAAAAAGAGTTTTCTACTCTTTGAGTGGGGAGCAAATCAACGGGTCCCCAAACCCCAGTCCCATAGATTGCTACAGAGACGCACTTAGCTCTATACATTTTAATGAGTGCCTCCGGTGGTCTTTTCCCGAGCTTAATCGCAAAGGCTTTAAGTGCGTAAGTGGTGGGCAGTAATGCCAATTTTTTGGCCGCCACCGCCTGTGACCAGGAGTCATTATGGGCAAAAAGGATGCCCCAATATGAAAATTTCTTAGTGACCCCTATCTTTTGTCCAGACACAAACATACTTTTAGGTTTTTTAGTACTCGAGCTGCAGCGCATAAGGAAGGTCTTAGAGGAATTAATTCTTAGGCCAATCTCATGCATAAATGTGGAGAAGCTATCCAACAGCCTCTGCAGTCCAATACTGGTGCGGGACATCAGTACCACGTCGTCTGCGTATAAGAGGGCTGGGATAGGTCGTCCTGCCACTTGGGGAAAATCATGGTTATCTTTTAGAAGAGGCTCTCCGAGGCCATTTATATATAGTTTAAAAAAAGATGGAGCAAGGACACATCCTTGCCTGACTCCTCTATTAATTGGAAAGGAAGCTCTGCATTCACCCTGCAGCCCGCAACACACAGGAGTGTTAGCCTCGCTATAAAAACGTTTAAGAAAATAAATAACCTGTGAATCAACCCCCATCGTGTCCAAAATTGACCAAAGTTCATCGTGGACCACGCAGTCAAATGCGGCTGTGAGGTCCACGAAAGCTAAAAATAAATCCCCCCCCTTGGCACTAGTATATTTTCTGACTAAACGGTACAGGTTCAGGCCCTGCTCAACTGTACCTACACCGGCTCGGAAGCCGTATTGTAAGTTCGATAGGACGGAGTTTTCCTCCGCCCATGCTTGGAGGCGTTCTAATGTTATTCTGCATACTACTATTGTTGTAGCATCTAATAATGTAATGGGCCTATTCATGTTGGGTCCTGTCTGTTCCCCTTTTTAAAAATGGGGACAATAGTTGATTCTACCCATGTAGGAGGGAAATCTACTTCGCAGCTAGCACTTAAAACTTGCGTTAGGATGGGTCCCCAGAAGGTAGTATTAGATTTAAACAAATCAATGGGTACCCCATCAGGCCCAGGTGCCTTGTCGCCCTTACTTACGGACAGGGCCCGTTCTACTTCATCCAAGGTGAACATGAGAGCAGTTGCTTGGGCGGGGGAGTTCAAATTGCGAACATCCTGGTTAAAACAGTTTGTCAAAATAGAGTTACCCATGCCCTGATAGAACTTGGTGAAATGGTTAATCCATTGCTCCTCGGTTATAGCTATTTCGAGTGATGGGCTATCCTCTCTAGACAGGAAGGGGGCCCTAACCACTTTCCAGAAGGCCGCACTGTCATTTAACGTTGATGCAGAGATTAATGCTTCCCACAACTCCTTTTTGATAGTGGCCTTCCTAGCCCTTAGTGCTAAATTATATGCGTCTCTTGCCACCTTTACTTCAGTATCATTCCTCGGAATTTTATGTAGTACCTTTTTCAGATAGGAAAGAGCTTGAGTACATTTAGGGTCAAACCAACCCTTATTGCGACCCTTTAAATTACATTGTCTAGTTAAGGACTCTCTGACGGCATTCGTGATGGCATGGAATGAAGCTAAGATTGCTTCTGGGGTGGCTGTATCACTCAGGCACTGCTCTACTGCTGTTTTAATTTTACCCAGTACTGATTTAACCAGGGCGTCTTGATCCACCATAGTCCAGCGCAGTGTAAACCCATTGGAGCTCTTTATTGCTAAATTGCTGAGTAGATGGTTGTTCTTTTCCCGTCTTAAGATGGTTTTGGTCGGGAGTGAAAAAGCCAAGCAAAGGGGGAAGTGATCGCTCCGGGGGTTATCAGACACGTAGAATGAGTGAAGACTATGTGCGTGGCTATTGGAAACTAAAACATAATCGATGGCGCAGCAACAGCCCCTACCATTAAATGTGGGGGGCATTTGGACAGGGATTGGGCACATTTCATTAGCAAATCCCAGATCGCGGGTAAAAATGAGCTCATTAAATTGGTCCCCCAATACCGAATGTCGAAAATGAGATATACATGCCCCATCATCGTTTAACGCTTCACATAGTTTGTCCCCAGCATTCGGACATAAAGTACAATTAAAATCACCAGCCACAATCAGCATTGCATCTTTACTACTGCCTGTATTTTTTAACATATTTAACAAGTTGTCAATTACAGTATTCGTCTTGTCAGAAGGAATGTTGTTATATAAATTAATAACTATGAGTGAATGCTTAGAATCTAGATCCATTTTAACTAGCTGAAAAAACTCAGTATCTGCATGCATTATTATCTTTTTTAAATAGTCCCGATATGTAAAGACCACCCTTGGCCCTACCGCTCAGACTGCTGACTGTTGGCGTATGGTAGGTCCTGTAGCCATTCAAATGGACAGGGTCCTTACTCCAGGTCTCCTGGAAGCACAAGATCTCAAACTGATTGATCAATTCTCCCCATATCGGATTGTGCAACTTGGAGGCTATACCAGCAATATTCCAGGAGAGAACTTTACACAGGTCAGAATTACTTCTCACTGGGGGTATAGCCACATTTGTCCTGGTTGCTACCTTACTGGTGTTATTAGGGGCTAGAGAAATAGCAGGAGGGTCAAGAGGATCATAAAGGGATCTAGTGTTCCCTGCTTTTGTTGAGCTGCTGGACTATCACAGGGCGATGGCTGACTAGTTAAGTCCTTGCTATAAAGGTTAAAAAGTAAACCCGCACTACACTGTTTCACTGCAGGGGTTACACGGGCTTGAGTTCCCCTAACCAGTCAATCTACATCCTCCAGTGAGCTCAGAGCCTCAAAACGATTAAACACTGGGATTGGAAATCTGGGCTCCCTAAAACTCCTCAAGTGGTCACCCAGAGGAGTAGTACCTCCGAAATCAAAGGGATTTGGTGGTTTATAAAAATAGCCCAGTGGTGAAGTATGTATGTCACTAGCATTGGGGGTCCCTAAATTGCTCTCTCCAAGATCGTGCGCACCAGCAGGGGTGAACTAAAAATTAACACAACACAGTCTCCATTAAAGATCTTCTTAGAGGGGCCAATCCAACCTATTCTACGGGCCATTTTAAAGTCGGAGAAGAAGGGGTTACCTAAACCAGTTCTTTGACTCAAATAATGGAGTGACTTGTTTTTTAACGCTGCCCAGTGTTCATAGGTGTTATGAGGTAGGGGGAGAACGTTAGCCAAAACCACGATGTAAGGGGTAGCAGCCGGAGGAAAGTTTAAGGTGGACAGAGATTGAATGGGGGACTCAGAATGATCCCTAGGGACAATACCTCTATCACAGTCTATCGGCTGACTAGACGGCCCAAGAGTCAAGTCTCTGCTCACTGCATCAGAAGTAACACCAGGATATTCTGCGGGGGGTACTTAATGAGAGGGAGGCTTTCTGGTACAACCAGAACTGGTTGCTGCACGTAAATTGTTACATGTAGCAATGTTCTCACCCAGGGGCTGTACATTGGTAATTCTACAGGAATTGCCAGGCCCTGTGGCAGCCTCACTATTATTCGGGACATGAGAGCTTGGTGATGATATAGGTGAGTGCATATGACTATTGTATTCCTTCACCTTAGCTAACCTCACTTCAACTGCAGATAATTTTAGCTGGATAGGTTCCAGAAGTATTGTCATCATAATTTCAAATAATGGAGTGACTTGTTTTTTAACGCTGCCCAGTGTTCATAGGTGTTATGAGGTAGGGGGGAACATTTGCCAAAACCACGATGTAAGGGGTAGCAGCCAGAGGAAAGTTTAAGGTGGACGGAGATTGCATGGGGGACTCAGAATTATCTCTAGGGACAATACCTCTATCACAGTCTATCGGCTGACTAGACGGCCCAAGAGTCAAGTCCCTGCTCACTGCATCAGAAGTACCACCAGGATATTCTGCGGGGGGTACTTAATGAGAGGGAGGCTTTCTAGTACAACCAGAACTGGTTGCTGCACGTAAATTGTTACATGTAGCAATGTTCTCACCCAGGGGCTGTACATTGGTAATTCTACAGGAATTGCCAGGCCCTGTGGCAGCCTCACTATTATTCGGGACATGAGAGCTTGGTGATGATACAGGTGAGTGTATATGACTAATGTATTCCTCCACCTTAGCTAACCTCACTTCAACTGCAGATAATTTTAGCTGGATAGGTTCCAGAAGTATTGTCATCATAATTTCAAGCCTACGCCAGAAGTTCCCAGCTTGCAGGCTATCTAAGGATTTAGCTGATACACTGGAATTAAGGACAGTTTTGTGGACTTCACTCTGCACACTAGGGCTGTCTGGAGTTTCCACAACCTTTCCATTGAGCCTATGCACAGTTTGGCTCTGCTTCCGGGAGACCCAGCCTTCCTTTTTTTAGGAGGGGCTGCCACAACAGGGGCTAGCTTAAGCTTGGTTTTATGCCCTCTTGTGGTAACTGTGGGACTGACCGGATTAACTTCTGATTCCGTGGATGACAAGGGCACAATATCTACTGAGTGTTCTTCTAATGTGTGCTGAATAGGACCAGGTCGGGGGGAAGATACATCAGTATTAGTCAACATACACGGCCCATTAAGCACAGGGGTCATAGAAAGTCTGGGGGGAGGTACAAGCGAATCCAGTGCCAACCTCCTTTCCGTAAGTTTGATTTAATTTATTAACACTGATTCTGCCCTCTGTAGGAAAGCGTCCAGCGTCCCTGCAGCCCCCTGGCCATTAAGTACCCTTCGTTTACTCATTTTGACCCCAAATAAACACAAAAGTTCTTCTGAGGACTAGATACCCAGTGCAAATCACAGGTTAAATTGGACAGACCTCAAGCCCAGGAGGTAAGATGGATGGCCCAGACCTGCTACGTCCGACGCTGCAGAACCCAAGAATCCAGTTTATGCGACTCCAGGTCCAGGAAGACGGGGCGGCAACAGCTGCTAGAGCAGCGCAGAGGCCCGGGATGAAAGAGGGATGGCCCTGCCCTGCCTCTTCCAGGTGATGACGGGCAAGTACGGACCCGCTCTTGGCCCGGGCTTCGCCCGGGCGTGTCCCGTGCCGCGGGATGTAAGCAGCGTTTAAAAAGGGGTTCAGGCCGCGCCTCCCTCGCAGCTGCTGGTGATCAAATCCTCGCGTTGCACTCTGGGACTGGAAGTCCCACCAGAGTGTGGAATGGTCTCGTGGTTGGTAGGGAAGTTAGCGTGCGCACCCCTAATTCAGATAGTATCAAGAGGAGCACAGGAGCAGCCACAGCCCCCTCGGATTGTTCGCGGTACCCCACAGCGGTGCTCCCACAGCAGTAAAGTCACGTTTGCACTATACAACACTGCAAAACATGCGTTTGATTCCTCATTCAAGGCTGTTCCAATCTAGGGAACCCACCTGGCTGGTTTTCTGTCCTATTCTGTTCTGCTTCATAACCCCCTCTTGGCGAGAAACCTGGTGGGTCAAACAGCCAGGAATCGATAAAGTCCAGAAGCAGGAGCAAAAACCTTAAAGAACTACAGCTCCCAGAAGTCCAAGTGGCAGTGCAGGAGGAAGCAGCCAGGAGACACCAAGAACCGCTTGTGAGCCTGTGAGCTTGTGAGCTGTAAGCTAGCTCGGTACCATACACAGCTGGAAAATGTGGCCATGATTGCAAACGCACACTGGAGACCCTCGACTCTCAGCACAGCCTCTCAGCGCAACCTCGCGTCTGAGCTGTTTACCTGTTTTCCTGCTCCTGCTCCAGCCGATTTTCACGGAGTTTTAGGAGACTTCAGCTAGCAGGTGAAAGAGAATAAATATTTCCAAGTTCAAGGGCCAGATGTAGGTGGCCAATTACCGGCCGGTAACGGCCGAATTCGGCCGTTACCGACCGGTAATTGGATTTTGAGATGTAGGGCATGCATTTACAGAATCGGTATTTTACCGATTCTGTATTTACCGATTCAGTAAAATTACCGAATCGGTAAATACAGACTCGGTAAAATACCGATTCTGTAAATGCAGATGTAGCTGGCACATGTCAGAGTGCCACAGGGCTTTAAGAATCGGTATTTTACCACCCAATCCAATTGGGTGGTAAAATACCGAATCCAGGTGTGCATGCACATGTGTGCATGCACACCTGTGCCATGTGGCACACAGACATGCCCTAAGGGCATGTCTGTGTGTCACATGGCGCACATGCCTATTTTTGGGGTGCCAGAGGGTGTCAAAGTGACACCCCCTGCACCCTTGCTAAAATCGGTATTTACCGATTCTGTAATTACAGAATTGGTATTGCCCATTGATTCCTATGGGCTGCAAGGCCCATAGGAATCAATGGGCAATACCGAATCGGTATTTACAGAATCGGTAAATACCGAATCTTAACGATTCGGTATTTACCGAATCTGAAATACCTACATCTCCCCCCCTCTATTTTACCACCTCTTAAATACCGATTCGGTATGAATCGGTATTTAAGAGGTGGTAAATTAAAATTACCTACATCTGGCCCCAAGTGATTAGCATCTCGTTAAAATACACGCCTTATTTAAAATACCGCTCACTGAGAAAGCGGGTGCACTCTTTAGAATGCGATCTCTGTGTGGGGAAAGCAGCGCGCCTTCGCTCTCAATTGTGTCCGTGAGAAGGAAACGGCGTCCCAACAACAGTATTCTGTTAGGCTGTGGAGTCGACCCGACTTGGACTCAAATGCATTGTAATTGAAAATCCTCTTTAACCGTAAAGTCAGATTTGAGATTACAATTGTAAAAATGTCACTTTAAAAATATGGCATTTTCCTGCCCTAAACTTTCTGAGGCTTTCTAAAAGTTTCCGGCTGCCTGGGCCTGTTGATTGCTCCCCCATCAGGAATGTCTATTGGGTCCAAATAGTGAACAATAGGATCTGGGTGTAGCTGGGAGAGGAGAGCCAATCTGCCAAGATGGGAGGTGAGGAGCTCTTCCATGCCCCACTTACATTTCTAAGAGCTGCATCCAGCACACTCACAAAGGAACTTGATATCACACTTTGACACCCCAGACCATACTCACAAGCATTTTCCAGGGGTCAAAAGTTTTGGTCTGTGATGTGACCGACGGCCGTATTAATGCTAACTGGGTGCAGGAGGATTGGTGGGAAGATGGGTGTAGGATAAGCAAAGCATTTACATCTAGTGGCTGAATTGTGAAACCAGAAAACCTAGAATAAATCTCGGCTTCCCCAGTTTACCAAATTGTGTGATTCTAAGTAGTTGTTTTATTTTACTTTCCCTCCTTTTTCTTCAGTATCACATATAAGAGGACCTCGAACACATGACTTTGGGATGTGCGCTGTACAAGACCTTCCCCTGTGTTTGATTTCATAAACTATAATGTGGTTTATGTATAATAGGAACCCATTCACCCAAAGAGTGCACATAACAACTGGTGTGCCTCTTTAGTTCACTATTGGAATAGTTGTCAGCGGAGGGGGAAGAATGAATATTTCTAAATTCATGTTTGAAAACAACCACATTTAAGTTAATATTTCTCAATGCACTGATATAATCTGATGTACTAAGGTGCAAAGGTTCTGCAAGCTATTTAAATACACTTTTTTGAACTTTAATATTTTGCCATATGTTTACACTTTTGCTGCAAGATGGCTTTAAAAATGAAGGTGTTCTTAAAGTTAAGCGGTACAATATTCCCTAGTTACCTCCTTTCTTTAACATCAATTAACCTTTAAGTAAATACTTGCCTGGTTACTTAACATATTTTTATTTGTGGTGCTGAGTCGAGTAAACAATAGCCCAGTGCTGCATGAAAATGTCAGGAGGGCCGCATGCGTCCCCTAGGCTGTACATTGAGTATCAATGCCCTAGACCTTTTGAAGCCTGTGAAGGGGAAATAAAGAATCAGATGTGGGGGTGGACTAGAAGTTTCCCACTTCAAAGGGTGGTACCACTTGTAAATGTTGGACCTCCTGAGCAAAGTGTCAGTACACTCCTGGACCTGTGTGCATTACAGAAGAAAGACTGGCTTGTTCTCCAGAGAAGTACCCTGCAGCTTGAGGCCTACCTTGTTCCCCATAGGACTGACCTGCTGCTTGAGGCCTGCCTTGTTCTTCAGAGGACTACCCTGATACTACCAGAGGACTGCCCCGCTTGAGTCCTGCCTTGTTCCCCATAGGACTGACCTGCTGCTTGAGCCCTGTCTTGTTCTTCAGAGGACTGCCTGCTGCCAGAGGTTTTCAGAGTGGGAAGACTGAACCTGCCCCCTTCGTCCCAGGATAACCTGAGTGACACCAAGGATCTATTGATTGAGCTACTTTTTTGAGCTACAAGGACACAACAAGCTCCAGAGGGCTCCTTGCAATTGCACAGATGACCTGGTCCAACTGGACTTGCAACTGGACCTTCCTGGATTTGCAAATGGACTTGCCTGAGCCCTAATTGTCTCTGCTGGAGTGAATTACTGATCCTCAAGAGGTGCCTCCCCACCTCCTGGACTCTTGGTTGGCATCAGTGGAGCTCCTCTTCTGAAAACTTTTTGAACTCTCTGTTCCAGACTTGGAGAAGGTAACATTTTCAGCAGGACTAATCTGATACCCGTATCCGTCCCACACTCCATTGTGGTTGGCCTGAACTTGTAACATTGTCTTGGTCTAGCACAGCAAGATACCCATGGTTGGCACTTTCTGCTTCTTGGGTCTATTTTTACTTAAATTAAATATTCCGAGCTCTACTGATTGGATTTCAGTCATTTTGGTCTCATTATATTTATTATTTTTTTCTATACTGTTCTGAATTGGTGTGGGATGTTTGTGTGTTTGGTTTTCACTTTATTACTATTTGTGTGCTGCCTAAATACTTGACACATTGCCTGTGAATAAGCCCTGACTGCTTTTGTGCCAAGCTACAAGAGGGTTAAGCACTGGTTAATTTAGTGATTTTTGTGGTTCACCTTGACAGGGATTGTGATTGATGCTTGAGAAAGGTCTTCAAAACCCCCAATTTGCTACACCAAGTAATCTATCACTTACTACAGTCACCAACTCCAAAATGCAGGCATCCTGTACCATTATTCACTAAAAGGAGCCTCAAACAAGTCTAAGAAGCATGAGGAGTCAAAGCCTGAAATCTCCCTACCATGCCTAGTATTTCACCCCCTTAAAAGATGGCTTTGATACATTAGCCTCTGCCATCACTGGACCCATTAGTAGATCATTCATACAAGGTGCAGTGCCCAGAGCTCCTGAGCATTCCATCCTAACACCTAAGCTAAAGAAAGACAAGTTTGGATTCCACCATACTCTTACAGACTTGTGAGAAACCTCACCTTCTCAGACAAGATAATGGCGGTTACACATTTGTGAATTCAAACAACATCCAACATGATCAACAATGTGTGAGTAGCGACAGAAATAGGGCCAATCAAGAACACCACACTCGCAACCACCCAGCACTTCAAAAGCATTTCCTTTCTTTGAAGATTTGAGCTGATATCTGAGATAGCCATGGGATAGTGCCTTTAATCCTAATTACACTCAAGGTTGTGGAATTCTTCTCATCCTTCACAGTGATGAGCCACAAGCAGCAAGAAGCTTATTTCTCCAAACCAAGTCTTGCCCAGGGACAGCCATAAACAATCATTAGACTCTGCTGTTGCACCGATCATCAATGCATCTTACAATCAGGCTTCATACCATTCCTGGGGTACGGAAACCTCACTGGTCAATATTAAAGAAGGCCTGCTCACGTTTCAGGATGCAGGTCAAGAGAAAATCCTACTTATGCACACTCTGTGGTGTACAATATGGAAAAATCACAAAATCTAAGTGCAGCATTTGGAAAGGTAGGCTGGAGTCAAAGACATTACAGTGGTATTGTTTGTCTCTACCAAACAATAAATCCGAAATAACACTGCCACATTACTGTCTAAACATGCAACTTGTGGTGTCCTCGAGGGCTCTCCACTGTCGCCGTGAATCTTTGACTTCTATTGGGGACTGCAGTTCAGCTGACACTGTAGCAAACCCAGTCCACAATACTTCCAGAATATACACAACTTTACAGTCAGCTGGGTAAAAATGTGGGGCAGTGTCAATATTTAACAGGTTGCCTTGGTCGCAACATCGCTGGATGAAGTAGAGCTTCCTATATTTAGTTAGATACAGTTTGGTGTATTCACTTTAATGCTTTAAATGTACCTAGCGTTATCAGGACTCTGGTGTTGTTTGGTTTTTATGCTTCTACTTTTGTATTTTATGTTATAAAAAATTAAATGAAGCAAATAACACACTCTCCTGCTTGCTTCACCAGAGTTTAAAACAAATTACATTAATTAAAAAATATTTACTAACTGAAACCTTTTGACCCATTCCTTTATGGGGAAGCTTATGGCTCTTGGAATGCTGCTAGTTACTGTTTAGCAAAATCTTGAGCTTTAATTTCACTTCGGATTATGGATTATGCATCACTGGCAGCCCGGATCCCTTTGAAGAGATACTGTAGCTACCTCCACATGATGGAAAAGGGATCTTCGCTGTACGAGATTGGGAGGGAACTTCTAACAGTTGCCTTAAGGGGTGCCATAACACCTCCAGTCCATTGGAGTTTCAGGTTCTCCTGTTGGTCTACAGGTTCCTCCACCTCACCTGAGTTTGAGATGGAGATCTAGACAGGCCTGACTGGTTGGAAGAGTTTCTGATTGTGGTCAAATATCCAAGGAGATTTGCGTGCCCCGATTGAACTGCTATAAAGTGTCCTTAGCCATTGCAAACACTTTAAATTAACAAGAAGAAGTTTCAAACATGCATTTTTAGCCTCCGTCCACAACACTCCTTTCTGCCAATAAGAAACATTCACGTTTGGATAAGGTCACAGTTATCAGAATTGTTGTGTGGTGGTTGTTGAAGATGATTGTGATACGTTTTACAGATTATTCTAGAGTCACAGAGTGGGTTTTTCTAGCTCCCTGACACTAAGGACTCAGTCAGTGTGCCAACAGCAGACAGCAAATCAATTAGGTTGCAACCACCCCACTGAGCAAGATCTGAGTGAGATGTGTTTCGGGTAACAATCAATCCTATGAGATATTACAGGGATAGTTAGTGGAACCCCAAATCCTTTTTAATTAATAAACTACACACTCAAGACCACTAGAGAACAAGGAATCAATGTTAAAGATTTTAAATAATGAAGATAAATAAAAATGGCACCAGCAACATTTATTAACATTTTATGTTATGTTAATAGGTTTAGAAGCGCTCAAATACCGAATCAGTGTCTTTGCGCTACCTTGATAAAGGAGGAGAGTGGATAGGTCTAATTATTGATTGAAGAGCCACGTTTTTAATGCATTTCTAAAATGAATGAGACAGGGAGAATTTTTCAAAAGAAAGGGCAGAGAGTTCCATAATTTTGCTGTGCCAGCCAGAAAACTCCTGCGGACCTTTTTAAATTTGTGTATAGTGATATTCATTAAGGACGCGAACCGTAGAGGTTGAGCAGGGGTGTACCATTGGAAGCACTGGATAAGGGCTGCTTTAAAAGCGTTAATAAAAGGAAGAAATACAACATGATTGCATTATATGTTTATACAATTCAACCCTCATTCTGCTTCTTGACAACAAGCTAATTCTACCACAGCAGAAAATAAAACCTGTTTTGAGTTTTAGATGGTTCACACTTGCATACCTGTTTGAACAATAGGGTTTATGTTTGAAATAATAGCAAGGCTTGCTATTCTTGTCACTTGAGGCTAGCTGCACTAGTAAATTCAGAAAGCAAAGGGCGAGTCCCTCCTTTCCTGTCAGCCTTCAGTTAGAATCAGTGCCATGATTCTGCTTGGCTGTGCCGTTGTCACCTGGTGTGAAGATTTCCCTCTTACCCCTCACTCTTTGTGTTCAGCTTGTATAACATTATTTAACTGTTATCAAAGCTCTCAAAATGAACAATTAATAGAGTGGTGTGATGCCCTTTTAACCATTTTCATTCTGCGAGACTGTGTTCTTTTGAACAGCAACAATAAAAGAGACACGTTATCAACCTTCTAGAAACTCTTCAGAAATCAGTAACAAGTAATATCAAACAGAGCAGTCAGCACTTAGCTTGAATACTGTAAATATATTCAAGCGCTACTTGATTATCAGGTTACAAAACACAATAATATAAATGAAGTGTGCATTCTATTAATCACACTTATTCACTCTTTATTAACCCCTTCACTTCGGCTGCTATTCCACCGCGGTGCTAAGGGGGCGGGGCGGCCGCATGCTGGTGACGGAACCGCTCCGTCATCAGCCGCGGTTGGGCTGTGCTCATGATGGAGCGGTTCCGTCATGGCCCCGCCCGCTCAATAGAACGCCCAGCGCAGGCGCGGAATCTGCGCCGCGCAGGCGCATCGGGCGGGCCATGACGGAACCGCTCCGTCATCAGCACAGTGCCACCGCAGCTGATGATGGAGCGGTTCCGTCATCAGCATACAAAGGGTTAATGGGTTACCACATGTAATTCAAGTAGGGGAATATCTAGGACAGAAAAGACTTAGGGGGTTATTAGGATGGCTTGCGGACTTTAGTCCGCCCACCACCCTAGCGGTGCTGGGTCCGGCCGCCAGACGTGCGGCGGTCCCACATCACTGATTAGGATGTGACTGCCACCCTGGAGTTCGCATTCCGCATATCTGTCATTGCGGCGGCTGCTTACAGCAAGTGCACCCCCACTCCCCACCCCCCCTGGGGGCCCGCAACGGGCCCCAAAAGCACATCCCCGCCAGCCTTTCCATGGCGGCATTACCGCCATGGAAAGGCCTTTGAAACCAGGCATTGTAATATGGATGGTGGTACCTTCTAGGCACCGCCACCATATTGTGCTCCAGCTCTGCCCGGCCAGCAATCAGAACGATTGCAGACCGGCGTAAAAGTGGCGGACGCACTTTGTGTCCGCCGCGATACCCCCGCCATAATAATATGGTGGGGGTAAATCAAGTTGGGATGGTGGGCGGATCCATCCGCCCGCCATGCTAATGATCCCCTCAATTTTCATAACAGCTGGGTCTGGATTGGTGGTAATAACCAATATAGTGAAGTTGAGGCCGCCAGTTAAACTGGGCCCACATCTGGGGCAACTGGTGAAAAGCATGCCCATGTCTCTCCAAGGTCTGATGCGATTCTACACTCGGACAAATACAGAAACCCAATTTGTGCTCCAAGTTTTAAATAGAACTGCCTAGAACAACCAGGGATGGAGTCCAAAGGTAAAAAAAAGGAAGCGAGTATGTGTGGGTGCATTGTAATGTTGGCTCCTATTTGATCGTCTGGTGGACGCTGCCTACCTTATTTTCCTGATTTTGTATATTAAATGTACCTGAATGTTACGACACTTACCATTGTCTGCACCATGATACTTAACTCTTCTATGCCAATCCTTGTGGTTTGTTTCTGGCTGTGGCTATACCCTGGCCTTCAACTTAAGTTTTTTCTTTTATCTACAGATCTCGATTTGGTCTGTGATTTTCAGACTGTTCTACCTTTCCGAGTCTGTTTCGTTTTGGACTCCCCTTTCCTCGCTACATTTATTCCTGGTTTTATCACTACAGGAAACCTATTTCAGTAACCCTCTCTTCGATTTTTCAAAGGACAGTGCATTCTCCAGCAGTGGTATTCCTCTTTCTGTTGGTGGCCCGCTCATCTGCATTAAGAGTTTGTATTGGACAATTAGAACGGATGATGGTTACACTGATGCTGAGTTGTGAGTTCATACTGCCATTAGCCACACCTGTCATTCATCGAAGGCAGCATTCGAAGATCTTCACAGCCAGAAGGATAACTTGAAAATACCTTGGATATGAAACTATGTTTCTGCTTATCTCCACAAAATAATATAACTTTTCGCTGTGAAATAGCTCTTCTAGTTGAATGTGCAGCAACATAAGTGGAACAGTCCCAGTGATGGTGCCTGTGCATAGAAACAAACAAGAAAGAATGTGAAAAATTCCCCAGCAAGGCTGTCCTGGTTAACCACATCTGCAAGCTTTTAACAACACATGCAAACTCTATATACATTAATGAGAACCACTCGTGCAGCTTATGTCAATGGACTTGTTTATGTAGTCGAGCAAAATGTGACATTTTACGTTAAGGATTACTGAAACACATAGGATTTTCTCTAAATTGTTTTGGAGATTACTCTTTTCATTGCATCAGGCAATTTGAATCCCTGTCCTGCTTGTGCGGGTCCCTTCACTGTAGGAATTAAAGCAACTGTTCTTCCTGGGGTCTCAAGTCCCACAGTCTAGCAGGACCACCTCCAATATTTTAAAGCACTTGTAGGCGTTTTCCGTTTTTAGGTTGAAGTCTACCAAACAGTGGAGCTGTCTTGTTTACTAAGAGGCTTTGGGACATTCTAAAAAGCTTCTCTGGGAAGGCATTCCACCCATTGTTTACCATTACCTTTATGAATTGTAACTCACATTTACAAGCTATTTGCTGCTGTTATCCCCTTTTCACCATCGCTCCTTGAATTCTTCCACAAATGCTTGCTTTCTTTAAACAGGAATTTACATTTTGTTCTTATCTTGTCACATTTGCTGTGCATTCGAAGATAGGTTTAATGTAAGGCTCTGAGCAAACACAAGTAGATGATGGAGGGAGCACTGAAACTTTTCAGACACTCACCCCCAGTCACAGATCTGGGTTGACTCCATCATCGTTCTTTAGCTCACTTTGCTACCCCAGTTCAGACACAGCCATATGCAAATCAGTCTTGACCCTGTGCCTCATGGCCTCATGGTAACAGTCCATCCCGAACTGCCAAGCCATTTCTTCCCTGGACCGGAAATAAGCATCCTGGGACCGGTTTCGGGCTCACAGCCCTTATCAGCCAGGCTAGCTTGTATGTACGGCTCTATTTTCCGAGGGAGCTTGATATTCACTTTTCTTTCTCTGACTTCAAAGTGAGACGATTTATCTGATAACCCTGCTGAGTGCCCATGTGAGAGGAAAGGCTGACGGATGTTATTTTTTCCAGCACCCAACAAAGTGTAAATCTCTGTAAATGGACCTGTGCAAATATTTCAGAATACATCAGAATTAGGAAGGCACGAATGAAGAACATTTTTTTGTAATTCTGAAGTGTGGAGGAAACAAATATTTTAGTATAATTAAAACAAAACAATACACTTGATGATGCCATTTCCACACATCGTTTGTATTGTGTTAGTTCTATCAGTAAAACTGTATGTCTGTACTAATGTGATGAACATTTACATTTAAAATGTGTTTTCTGTTATGGCAGTGTGTTACCTCACCATGTGTACTCCACTGTACACAACTCCACCCTACCACATTCTATGCCACTTTATGCTAGTTCACTCTACAACACTCCAAGGCACTCTATGGCACTCTACTCCCCTCTATGCTTCGCCACTCCACTCTACGTCACTCCACTCTACTTCATTCTACTCCACTCTACACCACTCTATTCCACTCTACCCCACTTAACTCTGTGACACTCTATGCCACTCCATTGTACTTCACCATATGCCACTCCACACTACACCACTCTATGATACTCTGCACCACTCTCTGCCACTTCACTTTAGGCCACTGTACAAAACTCCACAACACTCTGTGCCAATCCACTCTAAGCCGCTTTACTACACACGACCCCACTTCACTCCACGACACTTCATTCCACACTATACCACTCCAATCTGTGGCACTCTACTCCACAACACTTTACTCCACTCTATGCTATGCCACTTTATGCACCAATATTTTCTGCGGCAAGCGGAGCAAGAGAGAGCGCAGACACCCACCTTCAAGCGGAGAACAGCAGCGGGACAGGCTCGCAGCGGGAGCGGACCAACGCGCACACCAGGCACGCCACCGCCGCTCCGGGACTACAGATCCCGGCAGCCTTTGCGGCGGAGGCGCGTTCCCTGTCGCGTCATCAAGGCGCCAGGAGGGGCTTGTAAAAGCAGGAAGCCCTCAGCTACGCGGGACGCGAGCGGGACGCCCGGGGCTAAGCCCGGGCAAAGGGCGGGCCCTCTGAGGCACGGAGAGGCAAGGCAGGCCACCTCCTTGAATACCACTGCGCGGATCTGAGGTACTGTTTCCTGTTGATTTGTTTCTGTGCTGTAGCTCATCCCATGATTCACTAGCCACTAATATAGCTACCAGTTACTATCTACATAGTCTATACGTGCTGAAACTAACTGGTCACCTGGCTTAAGCCCAGTGGGGAGTGTGTTTTTGTGACCTCGCCCAATACGATTTTGAAGCATGGGGAAAAAACAGGTTCCTCCCCCTACTGAGGCCGCGAACACTCTTGACTCTTATTTAGTGCAAGTCGTATCCAGTATTAACAGCAAACGTAGGCAATCCCTGGGACTAAGTCAATCACCTGTGCTGCTTACAGATAGTCCTTCTACAAGCATTGCAAGCACTGCCATGTCCGATTCCCTGACAGGGAGCACACAACCTACTCTAGCAAACCCCGACCCTATCTCTTTAGCCAATTGTACTGAAGATACTGAAGACTCTGATCCCGTTAGGGAGAGAGAAGATCTCATCGATCTAGCCGATGAGGATGCCTTTACTGAGACAAGTATCCAGACTGAAGCCATGGATGATGGCCCGCAGTATCAGTCTCCTCCAAATCGCGCTGTTAGAGCATGCAGGAAAACAGCTGCAAAACGTGGGGGGAAACAAATGGGGAGAAAGAAGCCTGCCACCCCTCCCCCAAGGCGGCAAGGCAGACTTACAGTCCATGAGGTCGACCTCGAGTCAAAGCGCATCATTGATGATGATCTCTTCAACAGGATCCAAGACATGTTGGATATTAAAATTAAGACCATCATTAAGCCCCTTATCGGGAAAGTGGACAAACTAACAGCTGAAGTTAGGAAGTTGGGCGGAGTTCACAGTAACCTGACCAAGGAGTTAGAGAATTTATCTTCCCTCGTCGCTGACTTAATATCCACGGACGAGGAGGCACCTCCCACTGACAGTAACATGCAGTCCACTGAATCAGGGCTGTCTCACCCACCTTCGTCCTTACTTTTACCCGCCCCGGACCAGAACGCCGCTACTGGGGCCCTCCATACTAACACTATTTCAATTGACGCAACTGTGGCAAATCAGCGAGAGGAGAGCCCAGTTCAATTCATAGCGGAGGCCTTACCGGTAGTCTTGGTATTAGCCAATGTTCCAGTCCTGTCACAAGACAAGTCAGAATCCAATCAGGATCTTAAAGATAAAGTTCTACACTGGCTTTCTAATAATATGTACATGGCGCAGGATGGGTTCGACAAACTGGCAGGAGACATAATCTCGACTAGGAGAGTTCCCTGGATTGGCAGCAAGCGGAAAAAGTTCCAAGGCGATTGCGTTATCACTAATTTCGCTAATGCCGAGGTCCTTCCCGAGATTTTGAACAATGTCTTCCCACCCCAGAAGCGTAATGGCACTATAGTTCCACTGACTCTTAGATTCTTTAACAATGAGTCTCAATCCTTTACCTTGTCGAATACCAACAGGTTCAATACGTACAGGAATAATAGTAGCTGGGGAGGAGTCACAGGCCCACGTTATGTAAATGATCGGTGCATGTTGGTAGCTCAGCAAGCGCCAGGAAGACCAACTCACCCGTTCGACCGAGTTATTCAGCCGGCTTACCCACAGGGGTTGGGAACAAACTGGTGGGGGAATGGGGCTCCAGGTTACGACCATAGGGCACGTGGCCTTAGGCCCACACGGTGGCAGAGTATGGACCCGGCCTTGGCCCACCCAATCACTCCACACCCCTTGTGGAATATAGCTCATGCCGGTCAGGCTCATCTAGACACCCCGCCCGCATGGGGCCTTGCTACAGGAAATAGGTTTGGTCCCTTAGCTGACCTTAACTCTTGCGATTGACTCGAACCAAGAACTGATTACTATAACGCTGGTTTGACGAATTCATTCGTGAGTAGGAGGGACCTTAGCACTGACGACTCCCATAATTTTCAAATGATCAATGTCGTCACTGAACCTCAGCTGCCCACTAATTTAAGTCAGCAAACTTTTAATCCTGGGTCCGAGGCTGGCTCTAACTTGGGTACGTCCAAAGAGGCGGTACAGCGTTGTTGCCACGCAAATACAAGCGGAGCCCTTGTAGCTCATGCAACAATGGAAGGACATTCTGCGAGTAGTACCAACCATATGTCCAGTAGTGAGGTATGTAGGATTTTAAGCTGGAACGTGGCAGGTCTTAACACTAAGCGTCAGGATCCAGAATGGTGCAGTTTTATCTCAAAGTTCCACATCATTGCGTTTCAAGAAACTTGGGACACATCGAACAATTTCTGGTGGGACGGGTACACTAGCTTTATAATGCCTGCAGTGCCTAGTAGAATGGGTAGGGCTAAAGGCGGCCTGGTGCTCTTATTCGCCTTGGACCTAAAAGGAAGTCTCAGGCAGATTAGGTCCGAATCTGACAACATACTGATTGTCGAAAGAACCTTTAATAAAACTAGTAGGACCTTATTCGTTAATTTCTACAACTCTGGCAACCCCGTCTATGATGGCCGTAATGTTGCCAATTTAGATTGTATTTTAAATTCAGTCTTACAGAATATCTCACTCGCATCCGAGTCAATTTTATTAGGTGATTTTAATTTACATCCATGTAATTTAGCCTGTAAGGGAAGAGGAGCATGCGATGACGACGATGTCGCCCCAGTTGCGCCCCATTTTGAACATTCAGCAGAGGGCCAGGAGCTCGAAGATCTACTTGCAAACTATAATCTTTACGAACCCAACTTAGGGCCGAGAATGCCGACTTTCACGGGCGGTCAGCAAGGGTCAGTGATAGATTATATTTTTGTTTCTCTTGGCATTTTAACTTCTACCACTGCTTACAGTACGGTCGTAACCCACTTCAGTGATCACAACCCTGTACAACTTGAAGTGGAGTGGGGCAGCTCGATGGGTGTGGCGCCATCTTCTGTAAAACGAACACACCCCCTAAGGACCAAAGATCAAGACAGAAGATTAAAATGGGCGAAGGTGATCCCAGAAATTTTTTATAAAAAATGCCTCCCTAAAATAGAAATCCAAGTTGAGCTGTGCCAAAACCCGGATACCCAAGGGAGCCTCATGGTGTCATCCTATGAGGATCTATGCGCACAAGTCTCCAAAGAGCTTTTAGCTAAACCTCTGCAGGGGCCCCAAGGCTATAAGCGTTGGTTCAACTCTGCATGCTCAAAGGCACACAGAGACTTGCTGGCGGCTTTAAAAATGGTTCCTAGAGCTAAAGAGGAAATTGTGAGACTAAGGAAAATTTACAAGTCTGCAGTAAAAAGCCGCAAAGACTGCATTAAACGCGAAACTTGGGACGACCTTTTATCAGCGGCGGTATTGAAGGACAGTAGAAGATTTTGGTCAATCATTAAGCAGCCCCTTTTTTCGGAGGACAATAACTCGTCAATGGACTGTGTGATCACCGAGGACAAATGGCTGTCTTATTTTAAAAACGTATATGGTGGGGATGTAGCCGATGAGGTCATTAGCAGGTGTTCACCGCTCAGCGGGCCAGTAAGCCCTATTGTCTTCAACCCCCAGGAGGTAGAAAGGGCGCTCATGGAAACTACTAAACACAAGGCACCTGGCCCGGATGGAGTTCCGGCCGACTTTTTTATGTTTTCTCCTAAAATGTGGTCGAGGGTGTTGTCCAACGTGTTCAATGCAGTTAACCATAATTCAGCACCAGCCTCATGGGCCAAGTCCACCATCGTTCCCATATACAAAAATAAAGGTCAGCGGGACGACCCAGCATTCTATAGGCCTATATCCCTCTTGGACTCCACTGTAAAAATCCTGGGGAGAGTCCTTTTATCTAGGTTGAGGGAGAATGTTGAGGGTTGTGGTGGGCTGTGTGAACTTCAATATGGCTTTAGAGAGAGGAAAGGCACGATTGAGCAATGTATCAACCTGTACCTACTCATCTCTAAATACACAGTGGCTAAGGAGGGCTCGGTGTTTTTGGCCTTTATGGACCTTTCGTCCGCATTCGACCTCGTTAATAGGTCCAAATTATGGTTAACTCTGTTGGATCTGGGAATTGACAAAGCCCTGGTTGCGTTCATGGCATCACTGCACCAGGAGCTTTTCGCAGCTGTACGCGTGTCCAATAATGGTAGGTGTACCCCTTTTTTTAGATCCCTGAAAGGGGTCAGGCAAGGCTGCATATTGGCCCCCACGCTATTTACCATTTACATTAACGGCCTGGGTGCGCACCTGCGGGGCATGGGCGCGGACGTTCCGCGTGCTGGGGATACACATATTCCGGCACTCCTGTATGCGGACGATGCCGTGTTGATGGCCCGTACGGGAGTTGGCCTGCAGGTCCTTCTTAATTCTTTTGGTTCCTTTATGGAAAATTTGGACCTAAAGGTCAACGCGTCTAAATCTCACACAATGATAATGGGTAAAGAGTGCGGGAAGAGAAGACATAAATCTTTTTTTTGTAGCGGGATCCCTGTAACCGAGGTAACCACTTTTCCCTACTTGGGAGTGTTGTTTGATCAGAAAGGCACCTGGGGCCCACAGTTAAGCGCGAAGAGGTTGGCCGTCACCAGATCCGCCTCTGCACTTCTGGGCTTTGCAGGTAAGCTAGGCGCCAGGCCCATGGAAGCGATGTTGAAGATTTATAAGAGCAAACCTGTTGCCATCGCCTCCTATGGATCGCCTCTGTGGGGGTATGTTAATCTTGACCCCATTCAGAGAGCTGAAAATAGATTTATAAGATCTCTCCTCTCTGTCCCTCAATCAACCCCAACCTACTCCATTCACAAGGAGGTGGGATTGCCTTATTTGTCAGATCTTCTAAGTGCCGCACCACTGATTCTGTGGCTGAAAATGTGGTTAAATGTTGATCTACCATTAAATCACAAAATCTTGAGGGATGTTTTATCCTTGGACCACCACTGCAAAATTCCCTGGTTGGCCTATTTAAGGAAATCCTTTATGGAATTGGGTCGACCAGAACTCTTCTGTTCCCCAGAGAAAATTATGGCCCAGGACATTGCCCACACAAAAAAAGCCTTCAAAGAAAGGAAGGAAGCATGCCGCGAGTTAGTTGAGTTACATAAACCCGCAGTAAGGGCTCACTATTTACTTGTCAGCGATCCTTATTTGGCGCCCTACCTTCGTTTTGTAACTATCCCTTACCATAGGGTTTTATTAACCAAACTTAGGTTTAACTTAATTCACTTTCACCTAGGTTCTTTTAAGGGTTGGCAGAAGCCAGAGCTAGCCGCTCCCTGCAGCTGTGATCATTTCTCAGTGCAGGACACAATGCACTTCGTCATGTTCTGTAGCTTATATCATGAGCAGAGGAAAAAACATTTGTTCCCCGTACTTAAAGACGCAGGGTTCACACAGGTGCGCCCCGCGCTGCTCTTTCTACAGCTCATGACTAATCCAAGCACAGCATTTAGTCTTGCCAATTTTTTAGTTGCTTCAGTAAGGACGAAAGCTGTTGGCCAATGTCCGCCTTAAGAGATTATTAACCAAATGAATTTTATATGTATACCCAAATGTACCTTTTTAACTTGTGTAAATAGTATTTATAATATATACTGGGCTTGTAGCCTTTTATAAGTTAGGAATTCTAAGTATATCTTGTATGTCATGTTTTATTGTTTTTGTTTCTTTGTATGACTTTGATTAAGTCGAATAAAGATATTCTGACTGGCACCTCCACACTATGACACAGTGCTCCACTATTTTCCACTCCACTCTATGCCACTCCATTCTAGGGTGCTTCAGTCTACTCCCTTCCACTTTAAGACACTCTAAGACACTCTACACCACTCCTCTCCACTCTACAATACTCCACTCGCCAACTCTCTACTCCACTCTATGACACTCTATGACACTCTATGCCACTTCACTTTAGGCCACTCTGCGACAATCCAACCTATAATACTCCACTCCCTTCCACTGTACTCCACTGTACAACACTCTCTATACCACTCCACACTACATCACTTCACTGTAGACTACTCTACTCCATTGTATGCCACTCCACTCTGCGATCCTCTACTCCACCCTGCCAGTCTACTCTATGAAACTCCACAGCACTGTTTGCCACTCCATGACACTCTACGCCACTCCAATCTACACCACTCCATACCACTCTGTTCTATACCACTTCACTCTACCATATGCCATTCCACTCTACTTCACCCTGCGGAACTCCACTCTATGGCACTCCACTCTACACCACTCCAGTTGACACTCTATGATCTTCCACAACACTCCACAACACTGTACTCTACAACACTCCACTCTATGCCGCTCCATTGTACACCACAACACTCTACGACACTCTACTACACGGCCATGCACTATACTCTATGCCACTCCATTCCACTTTATGCAACGCCGCTCTATGAAACTCTACAACACTTTATTCCACTCTATGACACTTCACTCCATGTGACGTCACTCTACACCTCCATTCTGCTCCACTCTACAACACTCTACTCCCCTCTATGCCACAACACTCCTTGCCCCTCTACTACACTCTATGACCCTCCAGTCAACGCCCTTCCACTCTACGCCACTTTACACCACTCCACACCATTCCACTTAACTCCACTTCACTCTAATCTACAACACTCATCTCTAATCCATGAAACTCCACTCTATTCCACAACACTCCACTCTACTTCATGACGTCCACTCTACAACACTCAATGCTACTCTACAACCGCCACTCTACGCCATGACATTTTACGCCACTCCACTCTATGCCACTCTAGTTCACTCTACGTCACTCCACTCCACGACACTCTCCTCTACGCCACAAACTGTTAACCCTGCTGAACAGCAGGCTTTGCCAATGTTTGTTCTCTCATGTTATTGTTATAAGGCGGTGCAAGAGTAGAGGCTGCACGTTTAAAGAGGAAGTGTGAAAACTTCTCAGCAACACCGCAAGAAAACCATGCTTTAAATGAGGTAGTACATGCGCTTCTCAGAATGGGTGATATACATTTGATGTGAATGAAACAGGATATCACAGTGCTGTTGCTATACCTTTGATATGACAGTACCAGCAATTTCCCAAAGGGTTGAACACATGTGGAGAGAATTACACACTAGAGTTCAACTCCTTTGGGGAGTGCGGCTGTGAAATGATCTCATGGGCACTTCAGCCTGAGGAGACCCTTTCAGGGGTGGGAAGGCAGATAAAGTGCCTGGGAGGAAATAAGCAAGTACCCTGAGTTATACTCCTGCCCTAAATGGGGGCTTTGTCTCTCAGTGAAGGGAACTATGCTGTAAGGAGCACAAGTCACTGCAAGTAAGAAGCATGTCGGTTGAGGCAAAAAATGAAGGAGCAACACGTTAGTGTGGCATTTTGCCAACAAGTTTGAGCAAGCTCTTGGCACGCTTGTTTCTATGTGTTAACATTGTTTACCACATGCACATGGGTGCCTACGTTATTGTATATATTTTTTTACAATATGTTTTTACCAAGAAGGCACTATGGTGATATCCCATTCAGGGAAAAGTCATTGTCACCGATTCCAAGCAGGCGCAGAGTCCATTATAGTGTGAACATTCAGCCTTTTAACGTTTCCAGAAGTTTATGAGGTTCTCTTCTCAATGTTTGAGTGAGAATTTCAGGGTTGACCTGCACTTCAATTTAAAAAAAATCACCAGCAATAATTGTGGAAATGTGCTTTTCAATGAGCACACTGGTGCAGGGGTCACCCTTCTCAGTCCACGGGTCCTTAGACCAACAAAATAGAGATTGGCAATGAAGCTGGAATTCAAATAACAAATGTATTATTCACTCATGAGTGGGACTACATCCACACATGACTCTCCAGTGCTGCCTGAGGTAGTACATTGAAGTAACAGAACACAGGCCTTATATACAGCTTTTTCTGCACTGGTAAGCATGTGGATACAAATAGAAGGTACAGGCCTACACAGGAATAATTACAGACAAACATGGGCAGATGGGAAATCACTTAGTCAGCAAGTGGGAGGGGGAGCAGGAGTGCTTATGGCAGCAGAAAGGGATTGACAGTTGATTCTGAGACCAGGTGTTTTGTTTATTTTTATTTAAAGGTTTTATATAGCGCTGGCTAGACCCGGAGGTATCAGAGTGCTTTATATGAGTATCAGACAATAATTGCAGGTTACATCTTTACGAAGGTTACACAGTTATTAGAGCATGGCAACATAGTGACAAGTAAGGTTGACACAAACAAAAAGGAACATATAGGTAAGGGAAAAAGCAGGCAAGGGGAAATATTCCGGGGAGTGGGGGGGTAGGAGCAGGGGAAGTAGACAGAGAATGGAGGAGGGAAAGAGGAGGGGAGGGTGAGAGACACAGACTGGAAGGAGGAGGGGGAGGGTGACGGGGACACAAACCGGTAGATGAGTCAAAGCTGCGCTCAAAGTCCAGTAAGCTGTGATTCCAGGGGGAGTGGTATCATTTCCCCATCTCTGTTGCAGTGGACTCTCTCAGAGGGGTCTCTGAGACTCCAAAGCCTACTTACTGGATCCTTCACCAAAAAGGGGAGAGGAAGTGCTTTGGCAAGGGGTGCCATACATACCTCAAATGTAAGAGGCTCCCTTGGCGCTGTGGACTCTCTCAGCGGGTCAGGCAGCTACAAACTCTTTAGCATGCATATTGCTTTTAGCTGAGTCAGGAAGTCAACTAAAACAGACAGCACAGGCAGGGAAAAAGACGAGCTGAAGAGGATGAGAGAATTACAAAGCCAACACAATGGATGCCATAACCAAGATGCTTTCAGCTTATGCTAACAGAAATTATTTCAGATTTCCACATAACACCAGAGGCCCCTAGATGATAAGCCCCTAGATGATAAGAAGGCCTTTTTTAGAACAGTGGAATGGGGCATCTGTTAGAGCTCCGTAGTGCGCCCTAGTGTGGCCTCTACAAGAGACAGAAGTGTATTGCCTTCATTCCAATGGCTTGAGGACTCCAGCCAGATAAGTAAGGAACATTGCAGACAGACCTCCCCCTTGAAATTCAGTTCGGGTATTGTTATGAAGTGGCTGCTGATTGCTTGTGTTTCCTGAGCACAGCAGGTTTAGTAGATGATAAGTGTAAGAGGTTGAAATACGGTTTCTGTTGATCAGGTGAGGATGTTTCTAGGCAGGTCTTTTTTATTGCTACAGGAAGGGTGAATGACAGGCAGATACTCACACTTCATTTTTAGGTTTCGCCTCGTCGAAAGCTGCGCACCGCGCAGCTTTTCGGTGCAGGCGAAATCTAATGTTTACAGTATGTGGCTTGGGAATCCGCCCTCTGTTCCATTGGCTAGCTCCATAAATGGAGGCTAGCCATTGGAACAGAGATCTGTCCGTCATGGCCGGAGCAGATTCGTGGGCGTTCCGGCCATTTTTACTCATCCTGCCCCTTTGACAACGTCATTGCAGTGGTGGGCGGTTCCTATTTTTTTTGGGGGGGAAGGTTTGTTTTGGTCATTGCAGGCCGACCGCCACCGGAAGAAGTCCAGGTGAGTGCTTTTTCTTGCCGTTTGCCTTTCCCGCCCCCCCTCCCGCTGTCCGTGCCTTTCCCGTCCCCCTCCCGCTGTCCGTGCCGTTCCCGCCCACCCCTCCCACTGTCTGTGCCTTTCCCGCCCCCCTCCCATTGTCCGTGAGGCCGTATCCCCTCCCGCTGTCCGTGTGCCTTCCCCCCTCCCGCTGTCCCTTCCCCTCCCCTCGTTAGTCAATGGGTGTCTGAGGCGTGGGCGTGTGTGGAGCTGGCTTGGTGATGGGCCCCTGAAGATGCTTCTCCTGCCTACGATTCACATGGCGGTTTTAGACATGCTTTCTGCTCTCATCCTGGCATGAGTAATTTCTCTCGTGTTCCATTAGTAGGGCTGGAATTGAAGTACAAAAAATATCCGCTCTTTGCGCTTGCCCACAGTGCAATTACATTAATTGAGCACCAAACATGTTCAAAGGGTTGCTTACCTTATCGGAGCCACAGTTAACCTCAAATGACTGTCCTGGACACATATGCTACTTTGTTAGTTCGCTGCCCCTTCCTACAGCGACATCTGGGAGGATTGCAAAGGATTCCCACTCCTCCGCCAGCTTCCTGTTAAACCTTGCCAACAGAGCTACAATAGCTACATCTGTTTGTTGAACATATACTGTTTCATCTCTGTTTCACACTTTTTTTCCAGTTTTGATTCTCTTTGTGCATAGTTGCATTTACCTCACAAGCGATCTTCCTTTTTATCAGTGTTCCTACAGGTTCACTCTTTGAAGAGCAGCTTTTAATATCGGGTTTGTTTATCCAAATTAAGATAATGAAGTTTTACCGCCTGTGCTTTTCCTCTTCTGCTCATGTGCAGAGTCATGGAAACATAACCAGTTTGATATTAATTGAAGTGGCTTTTCCTTAAATGACCTCCACTGAGGTAGTGTGCATTTTCAGGTTGACCTCTGTAGCTCTCCAGACCCACCTGCTTGATGGTAAAAAGCTAATTGGCCCCTCTCCACCTGGCTTCTTAGCCTCTTGCGCCTTCCTGACAGTGTGGGTCTTGGTGGCGAGATCAGAGTCAATGTTAAGGCAGATTCTGTAAGCACGATTGTGAAATCCTAAAGATTTATGTGTTTTTTTATTGTTTCCAGATTACAATAAATTGACAAAAAAACAATGTAAAAGTGTCCAGTTTGATGTACATTGGTCACTTAACTTTAATCCCCTTGTTTGCAAGGGGCCCATAAATCTTTTGGACGTGAAGCTTCTGGAAAGAGTTCTTCATAAATGTCTAGTTGTTCATTGCAAGAAGTGAATTCCGTGTACCTTGCTTTCTACATCTGGGCGCAACCTCATCCCTATTACTGGGCAACCAAATGCTTAGCAAGTCACAAAGCCAGAGCAGTATACTTTATTTTTGGCACATGGTATTGTTTTTATCCATCCCAACACAGCAACCACCAGGGTCAACTGTATAGATGGGTCCGTGATTTTTTTTTGTAATGTGCTTATCACTTATTCCCAGGATTTGTATATTTCACAGCATTCCCACGCCAAATGGTAGATTATTTCTTCTTCGTCTTGGCAATGATTGCAACATAAGTCTGCGCTTCATTTCCATTTATGCAAAGCTGCAGGTTGGTAATAGATGCAATGTAAAAAACTTTAGTGAATCAAACACAGCCTGCTTCTATGTGGTTTGCCAGTTTGCAATTAGCAGTACTTTCCTATTTCATTGATAATTGGAGGATCTAGGCCTGCAGTCCATTCTCTGTGGGCAGGAATAAATAATTGTATGGCTATTTCGTTTTGCTTTCTCTTACTCTACTACAAAAAAAAACAGCTAATCCTCTTCCAGTAAACATTAAAGTGAACTACAAAACTTAATTTCCCGCTGTCCGTGAGCCCGTCCCCCTCCCGCTGTCCGTGAGGTGTAAGAAAAAGAAGGGGAAAATGGATCCACCCGAGTCCGCTGGGTCATCTGCAGGTCTCTAACTTTGCCCTTCGGCTTCCCCCGGGGCTCCGAGGAGCAAGGAAGAGCCACGGAGCATACAGGCAGAAGAGCGCTGTGTCCTCCAGAAGCTCCCGGTGAGTACGGGCGTCTTAGCAGCTTCAGGGGCATTTTGTTTTCAGAGCCCACGAGGCTCTTCCAAAGCGGGGGCATTTCTTTCGAGTCCGCCACGAGGGACTCCCACGACCGGAGGCATTCGTCTTCAGAGCCACGGAGGCTCTTGGGGGCATATTTGTGCTAGAGCCCATCTCTCTCTCGATCTATCTCCCCTATCCTTCTCTCTTTCCATAGATCCTCTCTCTCACACTATACTAAACTGTCTCTTTTTCTCTCTCCCTGTCTCCTTATCTCTCCTCTCTTTACCCATCTCGTCTTTCTTATTTCTTCTCTTTGTGTAGCTTAGTCTGCATTTTTTTTAAATAGCTCTCTTCTGTCTTTCACTGTTTCTCCTCGGTTTCTCTCTCGCATGCAGCTGCAACCTTCCGTTAGGCCTCGTGATCTTACTGGTCACCCCCACAGTCCTATATAGGGTGACCACCTCACTCCAGGCCATCACGGAAACTACATCCCGTTTTCCGTGTGCCTCTGTTGCCTGCTGCTTGTGTTCCGGTTTTGCGTGTGCCTCTGTTGCCTGCTGCTTGTGCTCCAGTTTTGCGTCTGACTCTGTTGCCTGCTGCTTGTGCTCTGGTTTTGCGTCTGCCTCTGTTGCCTGCTGCTTGTTTATTAAGCATTTAAATTCGTTCACATTTTACTAAAAATTGGACTGGGTCTCATAATGCACCAATTCGACAATATTTTGTTATTTTCTAAACCTCAAACAGATTACATCACCAGCACTATACCAAGGTTAAAAATTCTTAATTACAAATGTTACTCATAATGCCAGCATTTCATATATTTCCTTAGTTCAGGGACGTTTCTTATCAAATTTAGTATATCTCATGGGTAGAAAGTTTCTTTAAGAAAGTCAAGTCCTCTTTATGCATTCTTGAATTAGAATTCTTTGAAACAGAAATTAAATAATCTTGACTATAATCAGTGTATAAGGGGCAAAACAGTATAAAGTGACTTGTGCTTTGTGTGGAAACTTGATCACAGTGACACAGGGGCAAGTCATGTTTCTAGATACTGTGTTGAGGAAAAGCTACCCTATAGTGTATCTTACATAGCCTAAAACCCCTCGATGTGCTTGCTTCCCTGCCCCCTCGCTGTGCTTGCTTCCCTGCCCCCGGAGGGTCTGTGTGGCTCTGGGTGTGTGTGTGTGTGGCTCTGGGTGTGTGTGTGTGGCTCTGGGTGTGTGTGTGTGTGGCTCTGGGTGTGTGTGTGTGTGGCTCTGGGTGTGTGTGTGGCTCTGGGTGTGTGTGTGTGTGTGTGTGGCTCTGGGTGTGTGTGTAGGTGTGTGGCTCTGGGTGTGTGTGTGTGTGGCTCTGGGTGTGTTTGTGTGTGGCTCTGGGTGTGTTTGTGTGTGGCTCTGGGTGTGTGTGTGTGGCTGGCTCTGGGTGTGTGTGGCTGGCTCTGGGTATGTTTGTGTGGTAGTAATTGCTGTCTGCTGAGCTCGTCCGTAGGGTACAATAGGTCTCACATTTGCGAGAGATTAAGCTAATGGCAATGTAAATGACAATGCCATTTATTTATCTGTTTTCAAAACCAGCACATAAATACAAATTTTGTCATTTACAATGCCAATAGCTCAAACTTTTCCAAAGGCGAAACCATTGCATTGTAAATGCTTGTTCTTATGTTGTGGGTGTTGCAGATTGGAGTTAGGTCCAATGCTAACTGCTTGAGAAGCATCACTTTAAGAAGGATTACTTTATACAAACTCACTAAAACAAACTGTTTTCCTTTATCCCACCCTCATCATTAGAGGGATATGGGATTAGCATCTCTAGCACAAACATTTAAAATACAACATTCCTACTTTGCGTTTCCTTCCATCAGATATTATGACAAAATAAAATCATAATTATTTAAATTGTATTTATCCATAGGTGGTGATGGTGTGTGTGCCCGCTAGGGTTATTGTGGCTTACAGTGGTAATGTAACACATGCAAATAATGTTTCTTTTTACTGTCCTGCGTGCTCTCAGAAAGCCTCAAAATCCTCCTATAAAACCCTGCATGAAAAATTAGCTTGGCTTAAAACATTTGATTGTCGACTTTCAAATAACTCTTGCCTCCTTCCTTTTCATTCTCTACATGCTTCCTGTCTGAGCACAGCCTACTCTAAGTGGATGCATGTTTCCTGTAATCCCTATTATTGCATCTCTCCAATTTGCCTACACTTCATTTCAAAGATTTAATCCTCTCCTTTAAAAGTCATATCCCTGCAACCTACTCTTGCAAAGTCATCCTGTGCCCTGAGCACCCCCAACCTTTCTGTTGACTGGTACTGGTGGTAACAGAGTCTGATTGACCCTGTGCCCTGCCTAACCAGGTCCAGGGCCACTGCTATGCTGAAAGAGACACCTAGAATTCTGTGACAACACATACATACACTAGGGTACACTATGGGTTAGGGTACCCCTATGATTGGCATGCCCTCGCCTATAAGGCCTGAGTACATAATAGGGCAGGGGGATTGAAACTACCTTTACGTCCCTAGTATATAATAGGGCATGGCAGTTTAGAGACCAGCAGCCCTTTCTGCACTTGCCTGTGTGCATTGTTGAAGCCGAAGGTCAGTTTAAAAGCAACCCTGTGTTGCAAGACTGCTCTTAAAATGCAAATTGTGCCCAAACTCGACTTTGTTTTTTGGGGTACTTACAATCTGATTTCCTACAATGTTTGGGCATATTATGTGCCCTCAGGGTCTCCCCTAGATGTTCCAGGAGTGGGGGGGGTCAGGTATTTATAAGGAGGACCCTTATAAAATGAGTTTTAGATGCCCTTGCAATTGCACATTTCACACCCAACATTGTGGTAAAGTGCTTCCCAAAATTGACATTTGTACTAAGATCACTGTAGTGTGAGGATCTGCAATATCTTTACATATTCAGAACCTCTAAAGTCTCCCCTAAGTGTCCAAGGGTCAGGGGTCCAGTAGACATAGGCAGGATCCTTATGAAAGATGTTTTTATAAGCCCTGATGTTGGAACAATGGCCCAAGTAATTTTGTAAATCACCTGCCACATAGGTTAACATAGCAAGAAGTTATTAACTAATAATTCCCACTAGGAGAATATTAAAAATACCATGGAAGGACTTCCTAGAATGGTATTGACAATTCCAACAATATCGTATTGTTGAATTTCTCTTAACGTGTACAGATAAGAAGTTATACCACTTTCTTGCCTGCAAGTCAAAATTCAGCCTTCCAGTGGTCTGTCCTGATTGGTCAGAGTTAAGTGGATTATCCAGGCTCCTTTGATGAGGTGATAAATACCCCCTGGGGTTAGAAAGCTCTTCTGGGAGGGCAGGGTTCTGCTACATAGGAATGCCAGACAGGGGGAGGGCTTGTAAATAATATTGTTCAATGGAAGGAGGAGACAGTCAGGAGACGTCTGTTTCATTTACACCTCTACTCTTTGAACCCAGTCAGATGGTAGGATTAAGGAAGGAATGAGCAAATACAAGGGGGAAAGGGGAGAGACTGTGGAGATTAACCATCCTGGAGGTATGTTTATCTAGCTCTCCTCTCCCTGCTGGAGACTTTTGGAGAAATGGTGCTGTTAGATTTGACATCTTTTGGCGTGTTTCCACGGTCTTCTTGCTTTCTGACCTCCCTGTTTTGACTCTGTTTTTGCTGGTTTAGTGTTTCTGCACACTTTCTCACTGCTGTTCAGTGTTAAAGTGCAAGTGCTCCTGTTGTAAAGTGTATTATGTATTGGCGTTTCCATTTATTTGGGACATACCCTGGTGTGTGTGGCATTTCCTGATAGTGAAATACTGCCAATTTCGTTTTCACTATTGCATGGCTACCTGTTCCCATAGGATAGAATGGGCAGTGTTGCTTATAATATCTTATAAGCATAACTATCCCTGGGAACAAGGTAGGAAAATAAGGGTTAGTATGCCTGAACTCAGAGTGTTAAAATGAATCTTTAGTGAGGGTGCTTTTTAGGTTTCGTAACCTGGCGAGGGGCGAAGCCACTCCCAGATCGAAATCTGTTGTTTCTAATAGTGAGGTTAGGACAGCCTCTGTTTCCAATTGGCTAGCTCCATAAATGGAGGCTAGCCATTGGGAGGCAGAGGCTGTCAATCGCGTTTTCTCTCGAAAACGCGATTCGGGGGCGTTTCTGGTGCTTTTTTTAAGCCCCGCCCCTTTGTCCCGGGCCGCGCTGCGATTGGCTGCCGGCCCGGGACACCCCCGTGACGTCATTCCCGGGCCGCGCTGTGATTGGCTGCCGGCCGGGAAACCCCCGTGACGTCAGCCAATCACAGCGCGGCCCGGGACCTGACTTGTTTGTATTTGGAAGCGAGGTTATATTTTTACATTATGCTTGTTACACGATCAACATGTCACATGTTGTCATGGCCCGGCTGATGCACGGGCGCTTCGAGCCAAGATCAACACTAGGGTTTGCTTTGACTGGCTCTCTCTCTTCCAATTCGTTAGCTTCTCCACCTTTACACGTGACACGGATCTAACCAGATAACTTATTCTCACCACCCTGGATCACCACCTATTCCCAACTAACAAGCTCAGCTGCACTGCGGAAACCGCCGCCCTACCTCCCTCCCATCCCGGTTCATAGATGCCAGCAAGACCCCGACGGGACATCACGGACACACACTTAACGTCCGTGACTTTAAAAAATTGAAGTAAAGCCAGCTGTATTCCACCCCCTTCAATCTACTTCACCGGCTAACCGCTGAGCCTGCTCGGACAGTGTGTTTATACCCCGCACAGACACGTGCGGAGTCTGCAGCCAATCAGCATTCGGAATAGTACCCAGCGCTGTAGGATTGGTTGAGGTGCAGCCTATGCTTCAATCCTAGGTAACCTTACACAGGACGAGTCCCTCCCGCTCCCAGACTGCTCCCTAAATATGTTCAGCCGTTGGATTGGCTGTCATACGACCCGGAAGTACTGTAATTATGGGCGAATGTCTTCAGTTAAAAGATCAATAACGGACAACGGACATTGGGTTGAATGTACGGACGGTCCGTGTAAGTAGCGGACAGGTGGTCACCTTAAGGGCAGGCCACGTGGGGTTAGTGAATGGGCGTGATACTCATGATAACCAAAACAATTATTCATTCCGGCAGGGACAATGACAACGCAAGCGAGCAAGGAAGCCGAGGCAGTCACGGAGCCAGCAGCCCACAGTAGGTCAGTGACGCCCCTTATATCTTCTTTGCCCAGCTTCCACAGTCCTTTTTGTGTTTTGGCAATATTGTAGTTCCGCTTTGGCTTTTTGTGGTGCTTTTTCTTACAGGCATTGATGGATTAGGCATCCTCTGATGGTAGGTACTAGGTGTCAACGGTAGCATACACTAAACCTCTAGCAGATCTGGGTAGATGAATGTCAGGTGCATGCATTATACAGTGTATATATTTTTTAAGTAAGCGTTGCGGTGTTAATCTTCCTCTTCTGAGTATGCACTCAATATGAGTTGTATTCACAGTCCTGCTCGAGTCAGATGGAATCTGGTGCTAAATCGTAATTGATGCACTGGCCCCCACCTCCTTCATCCAGTATTATTTATTTTACTTTGTCACTTGACGTCGATTACTGACTTTCCCTTCGTCTACTACTTTTTAGCCCTTTATGGATTTTCAGAGATTGCTGCATTTTTCCTGTTCGTGGTCGCTACTCTAATGGCCTTAACATTTATAGCTGGAATTGTATTTACTCCCAGTGATAATAATTTTTTTGTTTCTATTGTAAGTGGACGAATAGCACTCTCACGGTTGTATTTTCAGTTTGCCAAGGAATTAAACTTGTAAGCTTTATTATTTTGTTTAGAGATGGCTGATGATTCTTGGTCTTCATCTCTTGTGTTTACTTCTGATCGCGCTCAGTTGCCAAGGGGTCTGTCTACTCTGTCCTAATGCCTGATGCTAGCAATGTTTCTCATCATTGTCTACTGTTGGCCCTTTTCTCGTACATATTGAGCTACCAGTCCTACTTCCTGAAACCACCCCGCCCCTATCCAACTGCGTACCGTTCCTAGACTCGTGAACTTGAAGTCCCCAGGCGACGTAACTAATCACCTGTCCTGTTCTTCCACCTAATACTCAGACCACCCCCCGACGCCTACTCTTCTCGACAGGGCATGCCTCCTCAGTTGTCAGAGGGACACGCCCATGAAATCGGTATTATCAGAAAGGCAGCTCTGCGTACGCTGGGCTGCGAGTTCCTCAGACATTCCAACTCTTACAGTGCCACCGTGTATTACGATATCTGCTCCCATCACATGGTCACCTGGTGAGGTGTCTGTCACATGGTGTGAACCCAATTAGTTTGAACCCCCCGCAAAAATCAGGTTTCCAACTAAATTGTTTCACTGCTCTGTGCATCTGATGTCCATTACATGGTGTGAATCATACGAAGAACATTGGCGGGTGCATCAGAAGATTTGTTTTTTGGTGTTGGAGGCTGTGGATTTAAAGCGCCTCGGTCCCTGCTCTGCATTAAGCTCCGCTCCCCACTGCCCCCTCTTCAAGCGATGAACACAAATTAATATATTGGTAGGTCTGGATCTCTGCAACCTGAATAGTGGTTGCGCTGTTTGATTAATGAGTGTAAGATGGGTACGTAACCCTAGGGATTGTTCTGTAGTTTGAAAGCTGACCTTACCTAATAATTGTGTTTCTTTAGGGAAGAACCCTTTTGTCTGAGAGTAGGGATTGAAGCAGAAACCACGCTAACAAAGGGCGACAACGGCGCTGGTGTTCTATTTTAATGCATATACTCCAGATAAAGCACAACTATTGCACGAAATGCACTGAGTCTAATCGTGGTAAACGTGGGCTCATATATTCACCTCCGATAAAGACTACATAATAACATTATTGTATAGGAAAATATAGATATTGATGAACCAAAACAATTTCTTAGTTTTCCTTTTGTAAGTGGGTCCATGAAGGCAATTGCCACTCATTGTAAAGTATGCTCTTATTGCCTTGAGCAAGACAATGCGAAGAGGAATCCGAAAAGACCGCACAGGATCTGATTATAGTGCTAAGAGAGAGAAGGTGCCAGGCAGGAGTGGATTGGCACTCGGGCATGGGCCGAAGGGCCGGTGTCTCAGTGCACTCTGTGGACCGGTTTTTCCCCCTTTACCAGTCCACAGAGAGCACTGACGGGGAGAGGAAAGCAGCTTCCTCTGTGTTCCGTTGTTTTATCTCCCCATCAGGATGATATCCCCCTTCCCATAAGCCCCGTACGGGGAGACCAAACCAACGGGAGAGAGCATCTAGTTAGCTCAGGGAAACATCATTTACTTCGAAGGCATCACCACGCATAACGTTTACCACGCTACACTTACCACGTAAACGTTTTTACAACGCGGGTGCCTTCCACGACCGTCTTTACCATGCAAGTACGTTCTGCGTTGGTTGGGGGGAGATGTGATATTCCTTCCAGTCGTTCTGCGTGGGCTGGGGGGGTCCCCCCCCCCCCCCCCCAAATAACAAAAAATATGGAGCGGTTTACTTAAATAAATAAAAAATGCTCTTTATTTTTTTTGAAGTAAAAGGAAAGAGCCTCCCCCAAAGACGTGCCGTGTACGTAAAAATAGTAGTCCTTTTTTAATTTTGATAAACGTGTTTTGACGCTTGTTTAAATGGATGGAAGTAAGGGCTGCTGGGGAAAGACGTGCAGTTGTCAGGTAAGACGTTTCTACGCGTGGTATAATGCTTAGTTGTAAATTACAGCGTGGTAAAGCCACTTGCGATGTAAAATTCGCATGGTAAAGCCATGCGTGGTAATTGAAAGCGTGGTATAATTGTAGGGAAGTCCAAATAATCACACAGAAGACGTTAGCTGTATCTGGATATTTATTCCATGTTCTCGCTTCAAGTATCTAGCCGGTTTTATATTAAATTATGGGACACGCAGTGTGCGTGTCACTGAAAACCTTCTAATGGATGGAATCTTCAATGCGATGTCTCCTGAAGGTGTAGGGTTCACTAAACAATCATTCAGTTTGTTGTTGCGCGCTGTGTGACTTAGTCAGGAAAGCGTCTTGATTAGGTCCGTAGTACCGGAAGAACAGTTTCCAGGAAATCCGTCTTTAATGTTTCCAAAGGTCACGTGATGACATCAGCGCGTTAGTCAGCGCTGACTGAATTGCTCATGCGCGAGTCTTTGCACGCGTGAATCGGCAATGAAAGCTCGAGAGTTGGAGTCGGCGATTTTTAAAAGACGCCACAACAAATAGTAAGTAAATCCACAGCTCTTCTGTCGATCGTAGTCTTCCCTCCAACGCTGTACGTGGTAATCCAACGCTGTAGGTTGAATTTTGAAAGCGCTGGTCAGTTTTTTGTAGATTTGCAGATTTTTTTTTTTTTTAACAGGATATTAATTCTTTAAATCCTTAGATGTAGATAATGAGAGTCCGATCCCGATCGTCGCCAGTGTAGGGAAGTCCAAATAATCACACAGAAGACGTTAGCTGCATCTGGATATTTATTCCATGTTCTCGCTTCAAGTATCTAGCCGGTAATGTCGGATCACAGATCACGGGCATAACCGGCAACTTACTCCCAGTTCAAATCACAACATCACGTTACCATAACACGAGCTTGTCACGAGCACCCTTGGACGCTCGTGACAGCTCGTGTGCATATGTACAATCCCAACAATAATCATATATTCGTTAGCTCATAGCTGTATTTGTACGCTTCCTCTGAGTAGTGGGAGACCAAACCAACTGGGGGAGATCATCTAGTTAGAAGAACCTTGCCAGTTCGGTTATGATCAGCTGTGGCCTCTCCTTGACCCCCTGCCCTGCCAAGCAATCACGCTGATGGTGGGCTGGGGAGGGGTGATTGTGTGCCAGATTCTGCCTCCCAGGGGGGCAGGTGTTGCTCAGGCCTCTGAGCTATTTTCACCTCGGCCCCCTGGGGCCCACGCAGCCCAGAAACAGTGTTTGCTTTAACACCTTGCCCAAAGCCCTTCATGTGGGGGCCAGGTGATGTGGGGAACTGCACCATCTGCACCTTAGCCCCCCCGAGCCCCATGGATGGCCCAGAAGCTATGTTTTTGCTTTAGCCCCTCTCCTGCCACCCATTGCCCTGAGGCAGTGAAGGGCTGTGGAGGGTTGAGTAATTTACAAATAGCCGGGGCCTTGCTGTTTTCAGATGCTCCTGCGGAGGGCTGGGGAATACATTTTTAAGAGAAAGGGGCCTCTCTGTTTTCAGATACTCCTGCACTGGAGGCCTGGGGAATAATTTTTTAAGAGAAAGGGGCCTCGCTGTTTTTTTCAGTTGCTCCTGCACTGGAAGGCCGAGGAATAATTTTGTAAGAGAAAGGGGCCTCTGTGTTTTCAGATGCTCCCGTTCAGGAGGGCTGAGGAATAATTTTGTAATAGAAAGGGGCCACGCTGTTTTCAGATGCTCCTGCGCTGGAGGGGCTGGGAATAATTTGGTAATACTAAGGGGCCTGTCTGATTTTCACGTGTTCAACTTGTAGGACATTGTCACCATGGCCCTGTGTCCTTCCCAAGAACAATATCCTCCCACTTACATTCCTTGTGTGTTTCATGAAAGGGCATGGCCGTGAATGTGGGTCACGCCCCGCGAATGTGGGCCACCCCCCGCGAATGTGGGCCACCCCCCGCGAATGTGGGCCACGCCCCGCAAATGTGGGCCACTTTTTTCGTCCGTGCCCGGGCCAAATTGGGATCCCAATCCGACCCTGGTGCCAGGGCATATAGTGCACCCGCGTGCTGTTCGAAAGCAGCTGTTAAAAACTGCGTGAAAACAGCATTACAAATTAGAAGTGTAATTTGGGGGTACATAAATTACTCCTAACCTGAAGGATGGCTTTGTACACTCTGAATTTGTAGCATTCCTATTAATTCAAGGTGTACTGTTTCATTTTCAGACGAAGACTAGAAAGTCATAACTTTCTATCTTCAGACAAGGAACTGAAAGTCCGACCTTTCTCACTCCATTCTTGTTTGGTTTCTTCCAGCATCCCTAGAAGTACTTAAGAATCAATCAATCAGGGGTTTATAAAGCGCGCTACTCGGCAGTGAGGGTCTCAGGGCGTGGGGGGGTGAGGGAGTGGGAGGTTTACAACATTGCGTTCTTCATCGAATGTGTAAACAGGCATGTATTGTTTTGTGTTATAGACACGCTTTGTACTATTTTGGAACTGGGGAGGGAAGTCGCACAGTGTTCAGAATTAAATTGCAAATATGGTAGTTAACCTGTTGGTGTGCTGTTAAGAACACCCTCTACCTAACTCCCTAGAGTTTTTAAAAGTTAAGCATTGGGTAGAAACCTGCTCAGGCACTGCACTGGGGAGGACTGTTACAATTTGGGGGCATCGTGAAGTGTGAGCCTTTAATCGCTGCTCGGTGTTGACTTCTTGGCAAGGTAAAACCCACAGGTTGCATGCAAAATAAATCTAATATATAAAAGCTGAGTTTCAAAGAAATTAGATACCAAGTCTCCCAAATTCACATTGGCACACATATTTTTATGGAAATTTCAGCGTTTAATGAAAGCTGGTATTTTTTCATTTTGATGTGTACATCTTGTTTTGAAGAAACAGAAATGAATAACCCTAACAGTGTATGGAAGATTCACATTAATAATACATAGAAATACTCCAGTTCTCTTGGAGGAAGAGGGTGTAGTCTGGCTTCTTTACAAAATAGATTTGACTAAGGCTTCCTAAGTTGAGTGTGCATGAATGCCAAACCCGTGGCTCCATTGTATATGTGTAGTTCTTAAAGTGAGGATGTTGCATCCAACAACAGATTATATAGCTGTAGATTCCACTAAATTGTCGCTACTGTGTGTGTATGTATGTGTGTGTGTGTGTGTGTGTGTGTGTGTGTGTGTATATATGTGTGTGTGTGTGTGTGTGTGTATGTGTATATATATATATATATATATATATATATATATATGTGTGTATATATATATATATATATATATATAATATTTTTTCTGTATGTTTTTTACTGAGATAGTGTAGCACTTCACTTTGATCACTTCAGAGATCTAGGAAGGAAATCAAAAAACATGATGAGAACACTGCATTAAGTTGGTTGGAGCCAGCTGGTTGTACAGGAAGGACCTGAATGGGCATTCAGAAATTACTTCTAAACATATGTTTCTAGTTGAACACTACGAGGAAAAGTTTGGTTTTCTTGAGTTTTCTGAATTGAAGATAGTTGCAGTAAGCTTGAGCTGAAGGTGTTTCAGACCCTGGAAGTCCAAGGCTTCTCCTGTGTGTTTTAGTTTCTAGCAAGAATGTTGTTGGATCGGCTGAGAGGAAACAGAACAAAGGTTTGTGGCTGTTGCATAACAACACACCTGCTTTTGTAGGTAACCGGGACCCCCAACCTAATATTCTTTTTGCCTGATTCAGTGTTTCATGTTTTTTTCTGGATTTTACCAAGTTATTGTGAAGTGTTTTCAGGTCTGGCTGAAGTGTTTTAGTACTGGCTTGACATGGCTATGTATCCATAAATGTAGGCACACTCTGGATGTAATCCAGGTGTACGAACACCAGAGCTCGATTGAGCTCTTTTCAGTTAATACTTGCAGGAAGATTTTCCAAAGGGTGCATTGATTTGAGAGATAAAGCCACGTTCGTACCTAAAACACCCCCAGATTTCTATTCTTGTGTTTGTCGCAAGTAAAAAGAAATCTCTATTGGAAGATAAATTTGAGCTCACAAAGAGACGGCATGCATGGACAGTCATGAACTCATACAGGTCTTCAAAGCCATAAGCCTACTTATCTGCCCATTTTAGTTTCTATTTGAAGATGTGCTTTCTAAAGTTCAGGATGGGGGTGCATGTCTCCAAGGATTTATCCCCTTCTTGGCCGACAGATTTTAACTCAGAAAGAACGTTGTCGCTTATGCGGATTCCAAAAGGAAACCTTGGCCCACTTGCTGTGCGCATGTCCAGCCATGTTAACCCAAAGGAGACCATACCTAAAGGCGATTTTTATCAACCTGAACATTCGCTCTAGCAGACAAGCAGTGATAAGCTGGCTGGAGGGTTCGTCATGTATCTTGTCTTGCCGAGGAGTCAAGTTTATGAGATTAGTCACAGCTGCTTATTGCAAGCGGATGATCCTTAATCAAAATTGCATGTAACATATTCCCATACTTTTAATTTGGTTGGTAAAAATTTTTAACTTGTTGCTGTAACTTGATCTAAACATAGTTTTAGAATGATTTTATAATAACAGAATTTTACACATTTGAAATGTATGGGAGATAGTGCACAGATGTACATTTGCATATATGACACTTCTAGTTGTTTGACCAGATGAAACTCACTTATTTTATGTAGGGGGAGTATTGTGATGATTATAATTAATCAAGCCATAAACATTAAACTTGAAACTATTCTTGTGTTTGGGGAGCATAATTAGTAGGCCAGTAGAATGTTAGAATGTTCTAGTCTACCAAGTTGTAGGCTGCCAAGAGATCCAGACGTTTCTAGGCCTCATGTTTGCCTTCGCCAAGGTTGACCAGTGCCTTCTCTGATATCAGCCACAGTTGAATCTGTGTCATCTGGCAGTCTTTCAGAATTAGGCTCTGTGTCTTTGACTCTACCTTCTCTTTTCTATTTGGTTCCAGTGTGGGAGTTTAGAAATTGGTCAGTCGTTGAATAGCACCTCGGGTGGCCTGCCATGTTGTTTTTCATCAGCTTGGTGATGATTTCATGTCTTGCTCATAGATGGTGGCACTGGAACGGAGACATCAATTAAATGCATGACATCTGCTCCGTGATTGAGAAACGTTCTTACATTCGTCCTGCTGGTCATTGTTTCTGAATGTGGTGATTTCCCCTGATTTATTGGCAGTTCAACTGTATTTGCAACCATGGTTTTTAAAATATCAAATGCAGACTAAGGCAGGTGGTAAGGAGTTGGCGTTAAAATAGAAAAGGTTAAAATTTGTGTTGAATTAGCAAAGTGTCTTAAGTTGGTTGGAAACATTAAGATCTATAATGGTAATTTCAAGACGTTTTAAATTCACAATACATTATAGATGTTTTGTCTATTTATAGAATTAGAATAATTCTTATCATCTGGTCATGGTATTGAAAATGTCTCCCTTATCAATGGTTCCTTTTCTTTCGATGAAGGCATACATGAATTCTGGCAAATCACGACTTGCTGTTTTATAGTAATTTCCTGCATCCGAAAGAAAATCAAATTTGGAACTTTGGAATGTTACAAGTATTTATTTCTTCAGCAGAAGAGCTGACCCTTTTATATGTTTGAAAGAGTGGCATAAACATTTATACTCAAAATCGTCATTTAATTGCCAAGTTAGCTCGTCGTCTCCACTTTTGCTGATGAAATTACATGCAATATAACTGAAGAAGTTTCATATTAGAAAAATGTTTAAAATTCTACATTGCATAATTGGTGATATGGAGTGTTACTTCATTGATGAGAAAGTGTATTATAACGGTCATGGTGGGCAACTTTTGGATAAAGCCTGCTGGGAACCTTCTCACTGTGCAAGCACAAGGAGACCACAGTGGCCAGAGCATCTAACAGTTTTGAGTCTACTGTCTGTGTCTAGGGCTAGCATCCGAGTCCTTTAGCCCTTCTTTTTATGGGCCAATTGAAAATGGGAATGTGATGCAGGTATAGTGAGAAGCAGTTCTGTAGCTTTAAAGCGTGCACATTGAGGGACCTTCAGTGAAGTATTGAATGTGATCATCGGTGGCATTTTGGGGTAGGCAGCTGAAAATATATTTCTGGCAGGTCCATTAACTAGGGACAGTGCTTTGAAGGGAGGTTTGTTTTTTGTTTTGTTGAGTCAGTGTAGGCAAGGCTGAGGTAATGTGTTCGATCATCTCTTGCAAAAAACTAGCATATGTCTGAGGTCTCTTGTTTCTGTAGTGTCTTAGCAGGGAGAACAGAGTAGATGCCACTTTGTACATTCATGCTACATGTTGCAGATTTTGTTTCTGTTTATCTATGCTGTTAGGGCTTTTTCTGATGGTTTTGTGATTAAGATCTGGTCATTTGGATACCTTAATTCCCCGAGAAAAGTGATTTTTGATTTGAGTGGTAAATTTAATAGCTTTCGACCTCCCTACCTTTTCTGACCGTTCTCTAACCATTTTGATGTACAGAAGAGTTTGGTTCTTTTGTAGAAGTGTAAATTGTATGCTAACCAGCCAAATAATTTAATTTATTTTGTTGCGTTTGGTGTTGCTTTGTACTCCGTTACATTGCCTCTTCCATCTAACACTCCGAGAAGTCTGAGAGCTTTCTAAACAACAGAGGTAGAAAAGCCTTCCATAAGTATAAGAATTGTGGAAGGGTATTTGTTCACGTCATAACTTTTGTAAAATTTGGTTAGTAGGTGTTTAAAATAGTCTAATAAGATATCCATCGCTGTGTTTGTCTCCATGTTCTGTTGTTGCATTTTAGGCAGTGCTTGAAGGGGACTGGGTCCTATTGGCACTGAGTACTGGCAGAACAAAATAAGCATTGCTGAAACCAGTAGGTCTTCCTTGGATTTTAAGTCCTGACTAAAACATGAAAAAAGCCTGCTGCCGTGGAAAAGCAAAACAAAAAGCAATTGATTTCTGCACCCGATCTGTAAGATAAATAATTGTGTGATTATTCAACATCAATTGAGGAGTAGAATAGTTCCCCATGATTTGCAACAAAAGCTGTCCATATGGGCGGCATAATAAACCAAACTGTCGCTAGCAGGAGGTGAGAGTAACCAACTATGTGGCAATAAGTCTTGCAGAACCCTGTGCAGTGAAGACAGACTTAAACATTGGATGTTACTGCTCCCTAGCATGGCCTTTTTTTTGCAGCAGCAGCAGGCGCTCAGTAATAAAAATCTGGATACTATACAAAACAAGCATTTACAATGCAAAGGTTTCGCCTTTGGAAAAGTTTGAGCTATTGGCATTGTAAATGACAAAATTTGTATTTATGTGTTGGTTTTGAAAACCGATAAATAAATGCCATTGTCATTTACATTGCTAATAGCTCTAACTTTTCCAAAGGCGAAACCGTTGCATTGTAAATGCTTGTTACATTCTGTGTTTGAAAATACCACTTTTAGAAAGTAGGTATTTTCTTGCTTAACCATCCAGTGTGCCTCTGCTAGGATGTGGATTGACTGTTTGGCTTTTGAGGGACAAGGGCTGGAAATGTGCAGTGGCTCCAGAGAGTCTGGGTGAGTAAGGGCTGGGCTGAATAGACCTGGGCTGCATTTAGAGCAGGGGGAGGAGATTTCCTTTCACCTGAATGGGCATGATCTACCTTCCACAATGCTGTCTCTACCTCCTGCCAGGAAGCGAGGCCAGAGAGGACAGATCTGGTTTGGACTAAGCACAGACATTCTCTGCCTGAGAGAACAAAGGGACTTTGGGTATAAATATTGGGGCCCAGACCCCAGAATATTAGAACTCGCTGGAATCAAGGAACCTGCCAAGAAGAAGAGCTAGAAGAGCTGCCAGGAGGAGTACTGCCCCTTTGATGTGTTGTTGCTGTGTTGGGTTGGCCTGCAGTTGCTGCTTCTGCCTTGGGCAGTAAAAGGACTGGACTGAACTTTCTTTTACTTGTGCTGAGTATCTCCAAGGGCTTGAAATAGATCTTGCCTCCTGTTCTGAAGTCTCAGGGACTGCAAAGACTTCACCAACCTCTGAGTACCGCCTCTGGAACTGCAGTTTCAGTTGCCACAGAGAAGGGAAACAAAAACTGACTCTGTCGATGGCTCTGTGTCCTGACGGTACAAAAGGGGGTGGTAATGGACGGAGCATCTGAACCAATCAAACACTCACACCCAGTCAAAAGATCTGGGTTTAATCCATCACCGTTCTTTAGCCCACTCTGCCACCCCAGTTCAGACAGAACTGCCAAGCCATGCCTTCCCTGGACCGGAAACAAGCTTCCGAGGACCGGCACCACAGAAGGCATCGTCCGCATCTTGCACCACAACCCTGGTCTCACCAATGCCGACCGCCACCGCTGCCGCCTCCAAGCTGCTGCTTGCACCGTGACCTGTGGGCACCGCACTCTGCACCGCCTCGCTTCACTTCACCATCCTGGTCTCACCGACGCTGTCGCTGCTGCTGACTTCGACACCCATGACTGCATCGTGGCTGGGGGCACCACTCGTCAGTTTCACGACGCACCGCCTCATCCCACACAGCAGTCTGGGTTGGGCGATGCCAGCTCCCGCTATCCGGCTCTGCTACCAGCCAGCACCACATTGAGCACTGCCCTGCACCATAATCCTTGGTCTCACTGATGCCGTCTGGACGATCGTCACCGAGCTGCTGCCTGCACTGCACTGCATCGAGAGGGCACAGCACCCTGCACCGCTTCCATTTTGCAATGCAACCGCGATCGTTGCCACGACTGGCTCGCACCAACGTGCCAGCCACAACGAGAAAGGTACTGTTACCGAGTCTGTCCATGCTTTCGCTGCAATTTTTCAATTTTAAGGCTATCTTGCAAAGTATATATATCTTAAGTACTGTATATTGGATTTTTATTGCTTTGGTCTTCTTTTGGATATATAAATTGTTGGTTATGTGCCAATGCTTTACACACTGCTTCTGAGATAAGCCTGACTGCTCGTGCAAAGCTACCAAGGGGGTGAGCAGGGTTTACTTTAGGAGTTGAACTCCCTTACCCTGACAAGGAAAAAGGGTCCCTACTTGGACAAAGGTGCAAACCTGTGCCAACTAGAGACCCCCATTTCTAACAGGTGCTCTCTGGGAAAAAATAGTGCTACACTGTGGAGGATGTGGTAATAACCTAGAGTGTTCCCTACACCTCATTTAGAGAGGAGTGCCCTCCTGCTTGACCCAGAGAACTTCGCATAAGTAGATGAGAGAGCTTCTTAGATCTGCTGCTTGAAACTCAAGGAAGGAGAGGGAGCCATGAGTTTTATTTGCACCACCCAGGCCCTACACTCTGAAGACTTTGCCGGCTGCACAATCTAGAACTACAGCCTTGTGGACTACCTTGCTTCAAAAGGCCTAAAGAGTGGACTCCTTGCAAGCTACCGGTTAACAGAGCTCACCTGGAACAGCCCCATGAAGAATCCTCAGCCTGGAGTACTACCAGTGGATTTATAAGGGCTTTGCCCAAGTGGATCTTGGGAACTGAACTCCCAAACTTTCAAGGACTATCTTGGAGCTTCCAGAGCCTTGGAGCACGTTTTGGGCAATTTGAGACCCTTTGGGGAACATCAGGAAGAAGGTCCAGAAGTTTGGAGAACCTTGGAGCAACTTTGAAAAAAAGCTCCATAAGTGGACCGACTTGACGTGACCAGCCAAGCCAGCGACCCTCAACCCGCGAGCGGTCCCGCTGTCCAGATTCTTCCCACTGAAAAGCTCTGGAGGTCCGACTTCTATAGTTTGACTGGGAGTAGGCTGAAACCCAAGCCGGAGAACCCTCATCGAATCCAGCCTGGTAAAGAGGATCAAGGGACCTGCAAGAAAAAGCTACATAAAAGTTTCTAATTCTGAACATATGAGAGGTGACCGGAACCAACCACGAAAGTCAAGCCACCCATCTTCAACAGTGCACAAGCCTAGATCTCTGGTTCGTCCCGCTGGAAAGATCCGGAGGTCTGACCTCCACAAGTTTGACTGGGAGGTCGTGGCAAGGCAAGCCGACGAACCCTCGCCAAATCTGGACTGGCTGAGAGCTTCGAGGGACCCCGGGAAGAAAAGCTCCAGAAAAGTTCCTAAGTTAGAAGGTAAAAACTTTGACTGAGACCTACCGCGAGGGGTAGCCATGCAGGGCTCATCGTGCTCGGCCGGAAACATTTTGTATGTGCTATATAGTGCTAAATCTTTAAAAAATCATATCTCCGGTTCCCTGCATTGGATTGTTTTAGATTTAGTGTCATTTTAAAGATAAACATATGTCCTATTTTTATAAATTGGTTTTGGATTTTTATTGTGTGTTGTGTCTTAAATATTTACTGACTTTGTATTTTTAAATGCTTTACATACCTGTCTTTGAAGTTAAGCCTGCCTGCTCGCAGCCAAGGTACCACGGGTTAAGCATGGGAATCATTTTCTAAGACCTATTCTGAGCCCTAGTTAGTGGTCTTATTGCCAGTGGCAAATATACATTTGCCACTACTAATAATCCACTTTTCAACACATACCAATACCTAATCTCCTGTAGCACACCTTTTAATATCGCCAGTCAGTGCATCAATTTACATATCCCCCCACCCACTAAAGATCACACCTTAACACTATTAATTTAATCTACCACATAGAAACTGAAATAAATACATTTTAATAGTTTCCTTTAGAGCCCAAGACGAATAACAAGAACCAACAAGAACCAAAAAACACCCCCTTAAAAACTGGATTCTAGATCAGCATGATGATCGGCTTAGAGTGCTACAATCCATCATCAGGGGTAATAAGTGCTATTTGTAGGAAGATGGCTCTTTATATAGTGGACCAAAAAGAGCTACACTGTATAGATTACAGACTCCAGGCAAACCCCAAAGGAATTACAGAGGCATGTACAACACCCAAAATGCTCTCTTTTTTGGTAGTGTGGGCAAGCAGTCACATCAGAGGGTAGTGCTAAGCATTTATTGCACACAAAAAGGCAGTAAATGAGACACACACTCAATAAAGAAATCCGAAGCCAATTTATAAAAATAACACATCTTTTTATAACAGTTTTGATACCAAGATCATTGGAATCAGGTAAGTACTTTTCGAGTTAGTAATTTATATTTGTTTCAAAAGTTGACTCAATGCAATTTCTGAAGCGGTAATGTTATCCTATGGGGTAAAACATGTATTCCATTCAGGCACTTCTCATCAACTTACAGGACCAATCTTCTGGACTTAAGATAAGTATGGGGCAAGGTCCACGGGCACACCAACAGGTCACCTTGGGAGGCTCTGGGGGTTTCGACTGCAGAGGTGTGTTACGGCATCAGGTGCCCCATTTACTTCAATTGTTATTAGTCTGGTTGGTAAAGCAAGAGGGGGAATTGGGGGCCAGTCCGGGGGTTGGAGGGGGCCTGCAGAAAGAGGCTGCAGGCAGCTACTGAAGTCTAATCTGGCCAGACCCAAGGATGGGCTTGGCTCCTTTGGGTCTCAGGACCCTGTGGGGCACTGTCACCTTCCTCAGACTCGGGCTGTGGGGCACGGGGCACATGCACTTTGAGGTATCAGCGGTCGGGGTTTCACTCTTTGTCTTTGGTTCTCCAGAAGGGTGACAAACAGGATAGCTGCGCCATACTTGATGTGGGTCTCACTGTCTCTGAAGTCCCTCGACTTGCTGGATGGTTTTCCTTGCCGTTGGTATCAGTACTGGACAAAATAAGTGATGACTGCTACAAGGAGTCTGGTACATAAGGTATTGGTACAGTGCAGCTCCGTTCAGTCCTGGAATCCCCACACTTGGAGTGCGGATGGATCTGAGCTGTAGAAGCTCGTTGACCTCTTCCTGGGTGGGTGCAGCGTCCGTAGTCTCAGTAGGCGACAGGACAGTAAACCAGACCTTGCTTCTTTGGCGACTGTGGCTGCAGGGGAGTAGCTCCTCTACTCCAAAGGAGTTTCTCTGGTGATTGGCGAAGCACTGGCAGCCCTCCAGGCTTTTTGAAATTTACACAAGGGCAGGACGAGTCGGTTGCTCCATGAGGGTCAGGTACAGGAGGCAGGCTGGCCTGCTCTCTGGTCAGCCATCTTCTTTGTCCACTCCTTTTTTTGTGTCCATCGAAGTCTGTAGTCCTGGTATCAGAGGGTCTTCTAAATTCTCAATTTAGGAGTGTTAGGGGGAGTGAAGGGTAGTAGCCAAAGGCCAATGCCCCTGGGGCCACTACACCCCCTGGATGACCACTTCCTTTGGGGAGTGGATATCACCCTGTCTCTGAATTCGTAATTCCACCACACACAAGATGGTGAATTCCTAACTTTGTCTTCACTTCAGGCTGTTCACCCTAGAGGGGTGTCCAGCCTAGTTGTACAACACGCCTCCTGCTTAGCTAATTTTCCCGCCTGTTCTGGTGCCAGATGGCCCCAGGGCAGGAGGTGGCCTCTCCCCTGGTTTGGGAAGTCTTGGGTCACGTATCAAAGGTGGCAGAGGCCTTTGAAGCCTCCTGTCTTGATATGCAACTCACCAGTCATCCTGCTTAGTAGAGGTGTAAACTCCTCCTGCCAGAGAAGGCATAGTTTCTCTCCTCTAGGGGGGGGGGGGTCAAAAATGTGTCTGTGGTGGCAGGCTGGTCTGAACCAGCCAGCCAGCACACTAGAGGATTAGTTGGGTTCAGGTGGTATCTCTAAGGTACACACTGGGTGCATGTATTAATACATCCATCACTGAAAGCAGTGTGGGTTTATTAGTATGAGGTGTTTGGTACCAAACACCATAGGTTTCAGTGAAGCCAATATGAGCTGGTAATCTCGTTTTGACCAGTTCCAAGTACATTCCTTAAGATGGCTTACCTGTTCACTTGTACTGTCAGTAATTGAACTGGCCAGCACAGGGGCATAAATGCTCATACAGATATGGCCTCACATGTAATATAATGCACCTTGCCTTAGGGCTGTAAGTCGTGCTGCATGGGTGAATTACAAATATTACATGCAGTATTAGGAGACCTGGCACTCAGGTCACTTTTAGACCACCTTGTCATGCAGCCTGCAGTGGCAGTATCTATGAGCTTGAAGCTGGGTCCCTTAGAGTGACATAAAATATGCTGCAGTGCTTAGTACTTATACCCTAGGCACCAGAGGTACCACTTATAGGGACTTAAAGAGGTGCTAAAGTCTTGGCCACTTAGGACTCAATTGACTAGTTCTCTTGTTTTGGTTCAATAAATGTTTTAAATGTATACAGGCTAAAGTCTCGGGGGGTGTGGCTTGACCACCGGCGAGCATGGACGCGTGAGCTGAGAGCTCCGCGCTTGCCTCGAAACTTATCCTGTCTCAACTGCTGCCCTGGTGCTGCCTGTGGCTCGGGGAGGCCCCCCGGGACCGTGTGGATCCCTGTGAGCTGCCTAGAATCAGTGACTGCAAGCCGCCTGTGACGCCGGCGCTGAGATTCCTGCCGGCTCCCTCGGAAGGCGCTGGCCATCTTGGTGAGGCCTGCGCCGGAGCTCGCATCCCCGGCCTCGAGTGATTGCGGGGCCGCCACGGAAGAGGAGCAGGCCGGCCGCGGCCGCGCCTGGATTCGGGGTGCTGCGCCTACCACCGCTGCACTAAGGAGGGGTTGCAACGGACTGGACTGTGGCATAAGTTGTTGGAGCCGACCTGCAGGGGAATCTTGGCTGCGGGGGAGTGCTGCAACTGGGAGCTGGTGGAGCCGCGAGGAGGCCGACGTGGTGTGTTGTGCTGCTGCGGAGGTGAAGGCCAACTGAGCGCTAGCGGGAGCGGCCGGCTCGGAGCAGCGAGTCTGCCCCCAGCAGAGGGACACGGCCACGGCGGCAGCGATGACCCTTCCTGCCGAGTGAATTTGGCGAAGGTGGACCGGTGGTAAACGGATCTGGGCGGTGGCGCACGGGTGGACCCCCCCTTCCTGAGTGGCACCAACACCGGGGTGCGCCCTTGAGTGGCTGAAGTTGAAAAGGGCGACAACACCGGAGCGCCAGTGTGTGCTACGGAGGGCACGGGACCGACCCCCCCACGTATCCAGTTGCCAGGAGGTTAGAGAGACGGTACGAGAGGCAGCCTGTGGTGCCTGAGGCCGGCGTGGCGAAGCTGTGGTGACGACAAACTGTGTGGCTGGGGACGCGGCCTGACCGGAATTACCCGGCCTCTGGTGGTGTTTGGGGCACCATCTGGTGACGCTGATCTTAGGTAGTGGCTCCTGGTCCCATGAGCTGCCTGTTTGCGATTGTGGCTGTCCTGCGGGAGAGTGAGCCACGCTGTTGGTGCCAGACTGACGTAAAGTGGTAACAGCATATTGCCCGTATTGACGCCCGGGCCGCTGGAAGCCGCCGCTGTGAGCACCTGGTTGACGGCCATCCTAGACGGTTGCTGGGATCTGAACTATGTGAAAACCGCGGCCGAAGCCTGGGACGGTGCCCCCTGAACCCGCTGAGGGACTACCGGAGGGTCAGGATCAGGATCCGTCTGGGGCACCCACAGCGGGGCTGCAACAGCAGCAGATGGACCAAATATGGAAGGCCATTTCGGACACGAGTGACGCACTGCGCCATGACATAGCGCAGGTGTCAACAGGTTTGAGGCTGTTGCGGGCAGACCATGGAAAGCTGGTAGACCGAGTCAAAAACACAGAACTCGCCTTGGAGGTGCTGGAGCCGGCCCAAAAGGCGACCGATGCAGCAGTGGGAGACTTGTTGCGAAGAGTGCAGCAACTGCAGAAAAGAGCCGAGGATGCCGAAGGGCGCAATCGGCGCAATAACATACGGGTGGTGGGCCTACCCGAAAAAGTTGAAGGAGACAGTATGATTACCTATTTGGAAGCCTGGCTGCGCGATGTGGTCGCTCCTGATGGCTTGTTACAGTTCTATACGTTGGAGCGGGCTCATCGGGTGCCGGCCCGCCCGCCGGCTCTTGGCCGACCACTTTGATATGTAGTGGCGCGCCTATTGCACTTCAAAGACCGAGACGCCATCCTGCAGAAAGCACGGACAATGGGCCCCTATCGGGTGGACAATGCCTCTGTCTCCATTTATCCTGATTACTCCTATGAAGTCCAGCGCAGCCGTTCTTCATTCCTGGCTGTCAAGAAGGCCCTCCGCGACGAGGGCATACAGTATTCTCTCCTGTTCCCGGCCCGCCTGAAAGTGATGGTCGATGGCAAGGCATCCTTCTATAGCACGCCGGATGACGCATGGCACTGGATAGAGACGTATCGAGCTGGGACTGATGGTTCTAAGGGGAAGGAGAAGACAGCAAAGACCCGCAGAGGCCGACAACTTAGGAAACAGGCAGCGGCTAGCCAGACACCGTCGACGTCGCAGACGGACTTGGAACGACGAGCGGCCCTTCAGGCGGTCTCGGTCATATCGGGAGCGACAGCTACTGCTTCGTTGGCGGACTCAGGCTCTCAGCGGGGATCAGAGGAGTTGGTGTCGGAGGGCTCTGAGGAAGGCTCCCGGAACATGCCTCATGTCACTCCGGGGACTGCTGATGGCCTCCTGTACGAATGAACATTTCTGGTTCCGATGTGCACACAGTAAGGGGGTGTAATCCTGGCCACTGTATGGGATAGGAGGGGACACGGCTGTGGACCTGGAGACGGTGGCGGGGGGTTTGACCCACTGTGTCATTGTCTAGAGAGATGGGCGCGGTGATTGCTTAGCCGGGGGAATCCTCTGGGACGGGGCAACACTGGAGGGGATTCCACACTTGAGGCTGAGTGCGGACGGAAAGGTGGCGAGATCGTTGTCCGGCTTGTCTGGGTGTAGGGCCACCCCCTCGACCTCACGCTAGCTGTGAGACTCTGGTAGCTACCAGAGAGTTCCCGTTATTTGGGATTGGGTTTTGATGGGTATCCGCGGTTCAGCACCTGTTCTGGGGAGGGGAGGGATGAGGGTTTGTTGGGGATGTTTTGGGCTCAAGGGGGCTGTCACTGTGCCTGCTAGGCTAAGGGGGAGATTGTTCTATTGCATGCTCCGCTATGGGGACCCGACTTGAGTTGAAATGTATCGCCTGGAATGTGCAAGGGCTGAACTCCATGATGAAACGTTACAAGGTGCATGCATATTTAGTAAGTAGGGGGATTCAGGTGGTCTTTTTGCAGGAAACCCACATTGATCAAGCTGAGGGGCGGGCACTACAGCGCAGATGGAGGGGCCAACTGTTTTATACCACCTATTCTTAATATGCGAGGGGAACTTTGGTCTGGGTGAGGTCAGGTGTTCCCTTCCAACCTTTGACTACAGTGGTGGACCCAGAGGAGAGGTTTGTGGCAGTACTGGGGTGGCTAGATAGGAGAGATGTGGCACTGTGTAGTGTGTATGCCCCGAATGTAGATCAGTCTGCTTTCTTCTCACGATTAGCTGGGAAGCTGGCATCATTCCTGACGGGCACAGTGTTTTTGTGGGGTGATTTTAACTCAGTCACTGATACAGACTTGGACCGGTCCCATCCCCGTTGGCTCAGTCTGCGGTACACTGACTAGCGAAGGTGAGACGCGAGTGGCAGAACACCTGGGGACTAGTTGATGCTTGGCGGACACATCATCCCACGGCTAGGGATTACTCATTTTATTCAGTACGGCATGATTTACACGTACGACTCGACAGTATCTTGTGTTCCCCGGGAGCTCAAGAGCTGACTTGCCATAGTGAGTATTTAGCGAAGACAATATCTGATCACAACCCTAGTTTGATAGCGGTACGGATGGTCCAGGCAACGGCATGCAATCCCCATGTGGCGCTTGAACCCTGTGACACTGGAGGACCCAGTTTTTAGTGCGGAAGTCCGGGATGGTATTGAGCATTACTTCACGGAGAACTCAGGATCGGCATCGAGTTGGGCCCAAGAATGGGACGCTTTTAAAGCGATAGTACGAGGAGTGTGCATCTCGTCCACAGCGGGAACTCGCAAAACGTTACTGCGTGACATGGAGTGGGAGGAGGCTCACCTGCGTCAAGCGGAGAAGGATAGTCACACGAACACGAGGGGGCAGGAAGCAGTTATTGCAGCGAGTGAAAAAGTGGCCGATCAAATTGAACGGTTACGCTGTTTTGACTACAAGGAATACAAGGTGCGGGCCCACGCAGAGAGAGACAGAGTGGGATCCTTGTTGGCCTGGCTGGCTAATCCAGCACCCCGGGGTACTCCGATTTTATAACTGACCACGGTGGATGGGGACCTAGTACACTCACAGGAGGAGATTAATGCTCAGTTTCTGGTCTACTACACGTCCCTCTACCGGAGCACGATGCGTGAGCTGCCAGATGGAGTCAATGACTTTCTCTCGGCAGCGCAACTCCCACGGTTAGATCCTGCACAAGGGGACAAACTAGGAGAGGAAATATCATTAGGAGAGATCCGTACAGCGATCAAGCATATGGCTAGGCAGAAGACGCCGGGGGCTGATGGCCTCCCGGTGGAGTTTTATGCGACGTATGTAGACCTCCTCGCACCGCATTTGCATTCAGTGTACAGAGAGGCTTGGGAACTGGGTAGGCTGCCGTCGACCACCAGAGAAGCGATCATAGTGCCGTTGTTGAAGCAAGGTGGGGATACCTGCTCTCGATCAGCATATCGGCCACTTTCGATGCTCACAGTGGATTACAAATTCCTGAGTAGGATTCTTGCAACGCATCTGTTGGAACACATGTGCACTCTGGTACACCCGGATCAAGCGGGTTTCATCCCCACCAGGAACACGGCGACGTGTATACGCCGGTTGATTAGGGTTATGGGTGATGGACACAATAGGGCTTCGGGTGCGGTGGTGTTATCGGTCGACATTGAGAAGGCCTTTGACAGCATGGAATGGCCATACCTGTTTCAAGTGCTGAGGGTATTTGGTCTTGGGGATCAGTTTGTACGGTGGACCCAACTGTTATACAATTCTGCTACGGCTAGGGTTCGTACAGGGCCTACCATCTCAGCGGCTTATCAGGTTGGGAGGGGCACCTGGCAGGGCTGTTCCTTATCGCCGTTATTGTTTGCCCTGGCAATTAAGCCGCTGGCGGCGCATGCTAGACTAGGACGATCTTACGAAGGCCTATCGCTATGAGGGGAGATCCATTACCTCTCCCTGTACGCGGACGATTTACTGCTGTACTTGGCGGATGTGGATGACTCTCTGCAGGGTGCCAGAGTCCTGCTTCGGGAGTTCGGCGATCTCTCGGGGTTAAGGGTGAATTGGGGTAAGACCTGTTTGTTCCCTTTGGCTCCGGATGGCCAGGTGCCTCTGACGGTGGGGGATTTGCGATGGGAACCTCAATGCTTACCGTACCTGGGTGCCAGCATTTACCACACTCAGCCCGACCTCTTGGAAGGCAATGTGGGCGGGGCGATGAGGGGGCTCCGGAGCAGCATGGAGTTCTGGCGGACTCTTCCTCTGTCGGTGGCCGGGAGGGCAGCGCTGCTGAAAATGGTGGCACTTCAACGTTTGCTCTACTTTTTTCGTACGCTGTCTGTGTGGATTCCGGCGTCATTCTTTCAGAAGCTCAGGGTCTTGACTACAGGGTTTATCTGGGGCTCGGGTAGAAGGCGGGTCGCACAGACTACCCTGATGCGGCCGAGAGCGGAGGGGGGACTAGCGGTCCCCGATTTTGAATGGTACTATCTGGCGGCGCAGTTACAGTGGCTCACGCAGGCGGTGGTGCGAGAGTTTAGAGGCCCGGAAGGACCACAGGGTAGAGTGATTCCCCGGCATGTACTGTCATTTATAGTTCTTCAACAGAAGATCAGTCTTGACCAGCTTACTTTTGAGGAGCGCACTCTCCGTTCATGCTGGAACCGGAGCCAGAAACGAGTAGGATTTCCCTGTCCCTATGCTCCGGAGATTTCTCTGGGCATGTGCACAGCCCTTCCGCATGGTGGGGACTGGTCTGCGCTGGCTGTTTGGGAGGAGCTGGGGGTCCATATGTTGGGGGATTTATACAGGGACGGGGCTCTGTTATCATTTCAAGACTTGAAGAGCACTTTTGAGTTACCGCGGGGAGACTACTTGCTGCACTCTGCCTTAATAGCCGGAATTCAACGGCAGTGGAAGATGGGGTTGTTGGAGCCCCCGACATCGTTGGGCTGCCGATATGTGACCATGGCAGCCGGTACGTGTAAGGCTATCACATGCCTCTACAGGCGACTGTTGACCGAGCGGCTTCCACCCCTTGATGCTCTAAAAGGCAAATGGGAGGCGGATATTGGTAGACCCATACCGGAGACGACGTGGCCGCAATTACTGCGGCGTACTTAGAAAGGTACGTGCAATGCCAGGTTTCAATTAGTTCAATTCTTTACATTACATAGGGCCTACCTGATGCCGGTTAAAATCCTACATTATTTCGGGGGTTCCCACTCACCGTGCCCAAGGTGTAATACCGACGGAGCTGATTTCAGTCACATGTTCTGGTCTTGTACGGGGCTTGGGTCCTACTGGGAGGAGGTGGTAGCAATGCTTAAATCAGGCGACAGGACGCGCGATTGAGGCGGAGAGGGGGACTTGTTTATTACTTTGGTTCCCACATACTCCCAGCACTAAGATTACTAGTAAGTTCTATGATTTAGGGTTAATAATGGCTAAAAGGGAGCTTACTATGCACTGGAAGTCGAAAGCGGGGCCTAATATTCTGAGATTGAGGACCAGTTTTTTACATTGGGCTGGCAGTGAAGGGACACTTCGCTTACAACTAGCTAGGCGCACTGCTTTGGAGGCAACAAGGGCATGGGGGGCTTTGGTGGCAGAACTTCAAACCCCTACCAGTGATGATGAGGAGGAGGAAGAAGATGCAGGGTTAGATCAAGGGGAGAGAGTGAGAATGGTGAATTCATAAGAAACGTAGAGTGAAATGGAGTACACAACTGCAATACGAAGGGGGGCCGTTTGGCATATTCCGGGCTTAGTGGTACTAACGGGTTAGTGCGGAGACGTAGGGAACATACACTTACTCAACGGGGCTTCCTGCTTGTTTTTATTTAATTTCTCCTGTTTGATGGGTTGCGAGACAGGACGACTCAGCAGCTATTGATGGGGCTGGATAAGCTGGGGCACACTGACAGAGGGGTGGGGGTAAAGGGGAGGGGGGCTAGGACTGTTGGGGAGCAAATCAATTAAGAGATTTTGACTGACATGTACATTGCCTACTGGGCCATTTGCGTAATGGCTGTGCTAGAGATGAATATTTGAAAGGTATGCATGGTATGAAAACAATAAAAATTCTTTCAAAAACAAATACAGGCTAAAGTCTCCACTAAGACAGACTATTATTCGTGAAATAGAAAAACTGCTGTAGCAGCTGGCAGGCAGTTACCAATTGACACACTTACTGCTAGTGTTGAGTGGATGTGACATGTGAGTTTGTTGTCCACAACCCACCAGAAGTTGAATAATTTCTTGCTTTGAGGATTGTACCTAAGACTACTTTTAATAAGATGTTTGTGAATGTTAGGAGACAAATTCTGTGTAATACAATGGATGCATGGAACCCAAACATGGAAGGGAATGAGGGGATATCTTTGATCAGATGTCGAAACTCAGGCACTTTGTGTGAACTCATGTTTATCTATGATGGAAAGATTGGAAAGTGATATTGTGCTGCAGTATCCTTAGCATCATGCTGGATGGGAAATGAATTATGATGAAACAATGAATTATGATGAAACCTCGTGCATATCTTCCAACTGGCCACAAGGAGCCAGTCCTGATTTGTAACCAATAATTCCAAGCATGCTGCTCTTTAGAGACCCATACTTATACCAGACAGCGAAACTCCCTGAGTAGGAAGCTGGTACTTTATATGATATATCCAAATGAGGTATATCGTGTAAAGAGTTCAGGGGTTACCTCATAAGTGGAAAGGGGCTTGCTATGACAATCCCAAGGTGCTCTTCTAGGGGGTAGTGTGGTCAAACAGCCTTAGGCTTATCAGAGAGGAGTGCAAGACATCTTAAAACACAAACAATGGTCAATAAATGAGAGACATGACCCAAGAAGGAGATCCACACCAATTTATAAAGTTAGCAAGTATATTTATATATGTTTAGGCATCAGAAGAAAATCATACAGGAAAGTATGTTTTTAAATATGAATTCTGTTAGGTTTAAAAAGTTGACAGTGACATTTCGGAGTTCTGCAATATTAACTTATGGAAGGAAATTCCTATGCAGTTTACCAGTTCTTGTCAGTGACTTACAGGACCATTATCCAGGAGTTAAGATGAGTTAAGGCAAGTTCCAAGGCAGCACCAGCAGAACACCACTAGTGGCACGAGGGCGGCAGGGTTCAGAGGTGCAAAACAGCATCGGGTGCCCAATATTATCCTACGGAGAATGCTTGTGGTAGAAAGAGGCTGCAGGAACGGACTGAGAGACCAGTCCGGTAAAACCAATGAGTGGCTTCGGTTCTTGCGATATTGGGGGATGTGGGGACACCTTTGGTCCTCTTTTCCTTGGGACAGGGCATCTGGGTGTAGAGTGTCTTTGGGTTGTTGGGTTTTGCCATCTGGAAACACTCGTGGTTGAGGGGCCTGGCAACAGAGGCTGCTGGCGATGTCAGGGAGTTAGATCCACAGTGGGCTTGAGAACCATGCTGGCACCGATGGCCCACTTCGACGTGCTGGGTGGCTTGGGGCAGTGGTGCTTGTTTGCATCAGGTTTTGGCGGGGCCTGAGTCCTCTTGGTCCTTCTGTTGCTGTCTGCAGGATGCAGGGGACAGGTCAACTGTCCCTCAGGAGGCCTTGGTTCCTGGGTGAAGGCTGGCAGGTCTCCTGGGTTTTTGGGACTCCGCAGCTATAGAACAAGTCGACTTTTGGTGCAATAGGTAAAGTCAGCATGCAGGCCAGCAGGGTTGGCGCCAAGTCAGCTGCTGGGTTTTCTGTTCTTGCTGTGCTACTCTACTCATCCATCTTCTTTCTTTAGGTCATCAGGATCTGCTCTTCTGGTGCCCGGGGCTAACCTAAATAATTAATTTAGGGGCATTAGGGGAGTGTAGGGTTGCAGCCAATGGGATACTGACCATTGGGATCACTATGTCCCCTATAAGACCACTTCCTGCTGGAAGGGGGCATAACCATGTTCCAGACGTCCTAATTATGCCTTCACAAAGCTGGCTACTTCTGAAAAATTGTGTCCACCTCAGGTTAGCCCACCTTAGGGTGCTTCTAGCCTGGGGTGGCAAGCCTACCTGACTAGCAAATTTTCCCACCCGTCCAGGTGCCAAGGGGGCTCTGGACAAATGGGGTTGGCTTCCTGTTAGACCTGGCACCTTGGCGTGAGTTTCCCTTCCACTTTCTGCTGATGTGCCTCAGATGTTTTTGCTGGTGTCCGCTACTCAGGGCACTGAGCCACGGCCAATCCGTGCCGCAGTGCAAGTGCTCCCTATGTAAAATGTAACTGTGATTGATTTCCATGATTGGTTCATTAGATTTAATGTCAGTCCCCAGTAAAGTGCACCAGGAGTGCCAGGGCTTGTAAATGCCAATACTGCTAGTGGGCCTGCAGCGCTGGTTGCGCCACCCACAGAAGCAGCCTTTTAAAAATTGTGTCTAGGGTCTGCCATTGCAGAACCTGTGTGCAGTCTTGTACTGTCATGCTGGCTGGGCAAGTGCACACACTTGCCAGCCCCTAAACCTTCCCTTAACTTCATATTAGTCACCCCTATGGTAGGCCCAAGGGCAGGCTGCATTGTAAGTGTAAGGTAGGACATGCTCTGATGTGTGTGGCATGTCCTAATAGTGAATTACAGCCAAATTCGTTTTTCACTATTGTAAGGCTACCTGTTCTCTTAGGCCAGATGGGCTGCTGGAATTATTACACTCTATAATCCCAGCAGGCTCAGGGAACATGGTAGAAAATAAAGTTTAGTATGCCTGAACTTAGAATAATAAAATACTTCTTTTAGTAAAGTTTATTTTAATATCCTGTGTTTGCAAATGGTACTTTTAGAAAGCTAGCATTTGCTTGCCTAACCATTTCAGCCCGCCTCTGCTAGGATGTGTATCTGACTGTCTGGGATATGTGAGTGACAGGGCTGGGGGATGACAGGTGGTGAATGCAAGGGTTACACCTTAGTGGGAGGTGGGAGTGCCCCTGGACTTTGAATAGGGCTGTGCTCTGCCACCACAATGCTGGCTCCGCCCCAAGGGGAGCGACTGATGACTCAGCCGGCACCTGGCCCAGGAAGGGCGAAGCCCTGTCAACAAGGTACTCCTGGCTGCCCCTGTCCACACAATGCTGGCTCCACCTCCTGTGGAGCGTCTGATGTGCCTGCCCCTCACACTGAAAGCAGAAGCCAGAGTACACCCAACAAAGTACTCAGAGACTGAAAGGAGTTATGCAAAGGCTCCCCTGGCCTGTGAGAACAAAGAAAATGCTGTATAAAAGTAGGAGCCCTGCTCCTTGTAAATCAGAATCCTGTTTCCCACAAAGAACCTCTGCCCAACTAGAAGGAGAAGAAGATGCTGGAAGGACTGGCCTGCTGATTGTCTTGCTGAGGAAGGAGAGGAAAAGACTTGCTGAAAAGACTTTGTAGACTTGTGCTAGAAACTTTCTCCAAGGGCTTATCTGAGCTTGTCCCCTGACCTGAGCCACAGGATCATCTGGCTCAACCTGCTCTCTGCCCGTCTGCCGGTATCTGTGAGGATTTCTGCCCCTGCCGGAGCGGTGACCCTGGTGCCCCCAGCCCCTCCTCGAGGCCGTGACTAACTGTGTTTCCCCGTCCCCGCCGAGGAAGAGCCCCGCTCCGCCAAGCCGCCCTTCCCCGGCTGTGGGAAATCGCCGTGTCACCTCGCCTTGGAGGCTCGTTGGTGTGCCCCCCACGCTCCCGCCTGAAGCCCCCACCGCACCCCAAAGACCAAGAGAACAGATCCCCCGAAGTCCGGACGCCTCCTCCCAAGGATCTTCTCCGGGCTCGGGGCCCGCAACGTGCCTACCTCTGTAGAAGGCCCTGGGTTAGGCCCTGGGTTCCTCAAGGCTGAGAGCCCCCACCTCTGGAAAAGGCCCTAGGTTAGGCCCTGGGTTTCTCCTCGAGGCTCCTCTCATCGCCTCCCTGCTCCTCACTGCAGCTGAGAGCCCCCACCTCCGGAAAAGGCCCAGGGTTTCTCAAGGCCCCTCTCTGGTCTCCATTCAACCCACACCGCGAGATGCGTGAGTCGCGGTAGGGTCTCGCTCATTTTCACCGGGGAAAGCGCACAGAAGCGCTAAGAAGCAGCCAGGGAGTCCTAAAGTGGCCTCAGGGACTAAGCACAGTAAAAGAGACTAAGAAGCAATATTTGAACTGTAAACAAAGAGAACACTTGCCTATTTACAACCTTGTGGCTTAGCAAAACGTTATCATTGGTCTTGTGATAAATACTTGACTCCATATATATTTTTACATAAAGAGATCGTATTTTTATATAACTACAGCCTGGTGACCATTTGTGGGGGGATTGGTATATTTACTGTGTGTGTTATTACAAATGCTTAACTCAGAAACGCCTGGAGAATAGCCTTGGCTGCTCACGCCACGCACCTAGAGGGTGAGCAAGGATAATTCTAAGGGGTCATCCTTCGCCCTGACTTAGAGGAGAGGGTCCCTGCTTGTCACAAGTGAGTACTTGCGCCAACCAGAGACCCCCAATTCTGATGATTTGTGAATTTGCATTTGTAGTTGACATACAGTGAATTGCTGATCACCACATAGTGAGAGCAGACCTATAACGCAGCCACAGATTTCCATTTTTTTTATTTTGTGAGACATCTGCCATTACTGAAGCCATGCCTGGCTCACTCACTGCTGGAAGAACACCCTCTGTCTTCTCTGGAGAAGATGAAGTAGATTGGAGAGAAGAAGCACTGAGGGACTTGAGAAATAATCAACTGAAAGGACTCTGCGGAAAGTTCAGAATTACCCAAACAGGATGCAAAAACAAAACCATGCTTGTTAAGGCGCTGAGAGCCTGGAAGGAGTCAAGGGAACCACAGAATGCGGTGGATGTGATACCACCAGATGGCATTGTGGAGCCCAGCAGAGGCCTGTCACCAGAGGAGCTGGCAGACAGGGCAGCAGATAGGGCACATGCAATGGAGATGGCAAAATTAGCTGGGCAACTAGAAATGGAGAAGCAAAAATTGGAAATGGACAAGCAAAGATTGGCCCATGGGGGCGCAGCAACACCAGCTGGACCATGACCTAAGATTGAAGGAGTTGGAGCTGAGAGGTTTGGGAACAACTCCTTCTGGTGGCAGCACAACGCCGGTGCAGGTAGAGTCCAGGGTGTACATACCCAAAGATGTAGTTAAGGAGTTCTTTAAGGGGGATGACATAGGACAGTGGTTTAGGGCATATGAGGTAGCCATGTCCTCCCACCGGGTCCCTGACAAGGATTGGGGAGCGGGGTTGTGGGGGAGATTCCTTAGCGAAGGGCGGGACACCCTACTAGATTTGCCCACTGAAGAACAAAGTTCCTATCCCCACATGAAAGAGGCCTTAATGACCAGGTATGGGCTTACCCCTGAAATGTACAGACAGAAGTTCAGGGAGAGTGAAAAGCACCCTGGGAGCACGTATGTGGAGTATGTGACTGTTTTTTGCAGAGCACTGGATGGTTGGGTGACGGGTAGCAAAGTAAATGATTTTCAGGGGCTTCTTGATTTAATAGCATGGGAGCACTTGTCAAAACATTGTTTTTCTGAGCTACGCCAGCCCCTGATTGATAGCAAGCTGTCCAACCCGAGGAAGCTTGCTGAGGAGGCGGACCACTGGCTCAGCACCAGGGTCCACAAGGGTCTAACGGGAGACTCCGCCAAAGAGTGGGGGGGACAGGGGTAAACAAAGAGGGTTCCAGCGAGGCACCAAAAGTAATCCACAAGGGAACCAGCAGAGAGGTTCTCAGCCTCCCCCACCCCCGAAGCAGACCGGGGCCCGACAGGTAGGCCTGTTCCAAAGGGGCCCTTCAATTGTTACAGGTGTGGTGACCTGGGTCACATTGCCTCTGACCCTAAGTGTCGGCTGTTTAGTAAACCAGCACCCACTGGTGCTCCCCCCCGGCAAGTAGCTAGTGTTAATTTGGGGGAGGAAGTAGTAGTCTCCGGGGGTGGAGATCCTGTCCAGATGACCCTAGTCTCACTAGGAGACAGTGAGATGGACCCTGAGAACTACCTGCCCTCTAACACTAAGAAATATGGGCAGGTGGTGACCATCAGTGGGAAGAAAGCTGAGGCTCTTAGAGATACAGGAGCCAGTGTGACTGCAGTGAGGTAGCACCTGGTGTCTCAAGAGCAGGTTGTACCCCATGCCTACTGTAGGGTTATCAATGCTGATAACTCAGAGAGTCAGTGTCCGATGGCTCAAGTTCCCTTTGAGTAGGGGGGGTCTCTGGTACTCTGCAGGTTTGTGTGCAAACGGCCATGCCTGTAGACTGTTTGCTAGGGAATGACCTGGAACACTCCCCTTGGGAAAAGGTGGAGAAGACGACTCACCTGAGGATGGTGGGTCTGCCTGACTGGGCGTGCATGACCACCCGGTCAATGGCAGCCAGTAGGGGTGCTCAAGAGATCCTGGGGCATGAAGGAGAGGCCCAGGAACCGGCCTTAGGGAGAAGGCGCAGGGGGCACGGGAAACCGGCCCCTGAAGTTGCCACGGTCCAGGAGGAAGCAGACCTTGAGGGGGATGCCCTGGAGCCTACAGGGGAACAGATTGCTGAACTGGGGGACCTGCCTGAGGTGACCCATTGGCAGCAAGAAGGAGGCCCCTCCAGGGAGGAATTCTGCAGGGAGCAGAAAGAATGCCCTTCTCTCGTGGGTATGCGGCAGCAGGCTGCAGACCAGGCCAATGGTGTTCAGGCCAAGACACATTATGTGTACTGGGAGAATGACCTCCTGTATTCAGAGCCTAAGGCTGCTGAACCTGGGTCAGCCCATGTGCTGGTGGTACCCCAGAAGTTCAGAGCCTTCCTACTGGGACTGGCTCATGATGTGCCGTTAGCAGGACATTTGGGGATGGACAAGACCTATGACAGGATTGTCACCCACTTTTACTGGCCCCAAATGCACAAGAGCTCAGATGCTCACTGTAGATCTTGTCAGACTTGCCAGGCAAGTGGTAAGAGCAGAGGGAGGCACAAGGCTCCTCTGCAGCCATTCCCCGTGGTCAGTACTCCATTCCCGCGAGTGGGTATTGACATTGTTGGGCCTCTGGACCCCAAGACAGCCATGGCCAACAGGTTCATCCTGGTCTTGGTGGACCATGCCACCCGGTACCCTGAAGCCATCCCTCTGAGGACAGTGACGGCCCCCGTGGTGGGATGGGCACTGATGGGAATTTTCTCACGAGTAGGATTCCCTCTAGAGGTGGTGAGCGACAGGGGCACCAACTTCATATCCAAGTATATGAAGTCCCTTTGGCAAGAGTGTGGTGTAACTTACAAGTTCACCACCCCTTACCATCCCCAAGGAAATGGGTTGGTTGAGAGATTCAACCGAACCCTAAAAGGCATGATCATGGGCCTGGAAGGTCCAATGAGGCGTAAGTGGGACGTCCTCTTCCCATGCCTTCTCTTTGCATACCGTGAGGTGCCACAGAAGTCCCTAGGGTTCAGCCCCTTCGAACTGCTGTATGGTCACCCAGTGAGAGGACCTCTGAGTTTGGTAAAGGAAGGCTGGGAGCAAACTCCCAGGAAACCTCCCCAGAATGTATACAGCTACATGCTGGCCTTCAGAAACCAGACCAGGCGATTCAGACAACTTGCTGAGGCAAATCTGGAAGCCAGCCAGGAAGAGATGAAGCGGTGGTATGACCAGAATGCCACTCTGGTAGAGCTTCAACCTGGGCAAAAGGTGTGGGTCTTGGCCCCAGTGGAGCCTTGTGCACTTCAGGATAAGTGGACAGGTCCATTTGAGGTTGTGGAGTGCAAGAGTCCTGTAACCTACTTGGTGGACATGCAGTCTCCCAGGAACCCTTTGAGGGCCCTACATGTTAACCGCCTTAAGCCCCACTTGGAGAGGTCCGAAGTGGGCATGTTGTTGGCAACTGATGATGGAATGGAGGAGGAGTCTGAGCCTCTTCCTGACCTCTTGGTAGCCTCTGAGAAAGATGGGTCAGTGGATGGAGTTAACCTCTCACCCTCTGACGCCTGAGCAACAGGAAGACTGCCGCCAATTGCTGGGGCAGATTCCAGATCTGTTCTCCCTGGTTCCTGGTGTCACAGGTTGGTGCGTCCATGACGTGGACACAGGAGACAGCTTACCTGTGAGGCATAAGGCCTACAGAGTAACTGACAGGGTCAGAGCCTGCATCAAGGATGAGGTCTCCAAAATGCTTGCTCTTAGGGTGGTTGAGTCCTCAAGCAGTCCTTGTTCCAGCCCCGTGGTCTTGGTCCCAAAGGCTGCTGCGCCGGGAGCCACTCCTGAACGCCGGTTCTGTATGGACTACAGAGGGCTCAATTCAGTCACGAAGACTGATGCGCACCCTATCCCCAGAGCTGATGAGCTCATTGATCGGCTAGGGGCTGCCCGGTTCCTCAGCACGTTTGATTTAACGTCTGGGTACTGGCAGATCGCCTTGACCGATGGGGCCAAAGAGAGGTCAGCATTCTCTACACCAGATGGGCATTTCCAGTTCCGGGTTATGCCATTTGGAATGAAGAATGCCCCTGCCACCTTTCAGAGGTTGGTCAACCAGGTGTTGTTTGGGCTGGATGAGTTCAGTGCCGCCTACCTGGATGACATCGCAGTGTTCAGTGGCACCTGGCCAGAACACCTGCGACACCTCTGGGAAGTGTTGATGGCACTGCGCAAAGCAGGCCTCACAATCAAGGCAAGCAAGTGCCAGATTGGGCAGGGTTCAGTGGTGTACTTGGGACACCAAGTGGGGAGTGGCAAGGTCGCACCCTTGCAACCCAAAATTGAGATCATCCTGGCTTGGCAACCCCCCAAGACCCAGACTGCAGTAAGAGCCTTCCTGGCTCACTGGGTACTACAGGAGGTTTGTCAAGAGCTATGGCACTCTTGTGACCCCCTTGACAGAGCAGACTTCCAAGAAGCAGCCCAAGAATGTGATCTGGACTGACACCTGTCAGAAGGCTTTTGACACCCTGAAAACTGCCATGTGCACAGCGCCCGTGCTCTTGGCTCCTGATTCCTCCAAGGAATTTCTAGTGCAAACAGACGCTTCAGAGCATGGTGTAGGGGCCGTTCTCTCACAGATGACTGGGAAGGGCTGGGACCAACCTGTAGCCTTCATCAGTAGGAGGTTACTTCCCCGGGAATGTAGGTGGAGTGCAATAGAGCGAGAAGCATTTGCTGTGGTCTGGGCGCTGAAGAAGCTAACAGCCACATGCATCAAGCTGTTTTGCATTCGCAAACGGTGCGAATCGCTAAAATCGGCCGTTTACGAATGCAAAAAGCTTTTTTGGATGCATCATTATTTTTTTATTTTTTAGCAATTTAAGAAGTCGCAATTTTTGCGATTTCTCAAATTGCGATAGCATTTAAGTAATCGCAAAATTTGCGATTTCTTAAATGCTATGCATGATTTTTTTAAATTTGCGAATTCGCAATTTATAAGAAAAAAATTACCATGAAGTAAACCTTCATGGTAATTTGCGAAAAGTTTCAAAAGTGCAAATAAATGCATTTTTGAAACTGATATTTTACACACACACCTGCCCTTGGGACATGTGTGTGAGTAAAATGTACTAACAAGACATTTCAGGGTGCAGGGGGGGGTCCTTTGGACCCCCCCTGCACCCTTGAAATTGCATTCTCATTTTGCGATTCCTTAATTGCGAATTCGCCTTTCCATTGATTCCTATGGGCCTCTAGGCCCATAGGAATCAATGTAATGCAATTCCTTAATTAAGGAATCGCAAATAAAGAATATTAAGAAATCGCAAAAATCTTTGCTATTTCTTGATGCATAGGATTTTGCAATTCCTAAATTGCGATTCCTTAATTTTTGCAATTTAGGAATCGCAAAATCCTACAATGATGCATGTACCTGTAAGACCCTACTTGTTTGGATCTCACTTCCGGGTTCAGACAGACCACAGGCCCCTCAGATGGTTGATGCAAATGAGGGGTGAGAACCCAAAGCTGTTGAGGTGGTCCATCTCCCTACAGGGTATGGACTTCACAGTGGAACATCGCCCTGGCACAGATCACGCCAATGCTGACGGTCTGTCCGGGTTTTTCCGCCTTAGTGATGAGGAACTCCTTGGGGAAGGGTAGTTCTCCCCACATTTCAGCTGGAGGGGACACGTGTTAGACCTGGCACCTTGGCGTGAGTTTCCCTTCCACTTTTTGCTGATGTGCCTCTGATGTTTTTGCTGGTGTCCGCTGCTCAGGGCACTGCGCCACGGCCAATCCGTGCCGCAGTGCAAGTGCTCCCTATGTAAAATGTAACTGTGATTGATTTCCATGATTGGTTCATTGGATTTACTGTCATTCCCCAGTAAAGTGCATCAGGAGTGCCAGGGCTTGTAAATGCCAATACTGCTAGTGGGCCTGCAGCGCTGGTTGCGCCATCCACAGAAGCAGCCTTTTAAAAAATGTGTCTAGGGTCTGCCATTGCAGAACCTGTGTGCCGTCTTGTACCGTCATGCTGGTTTGGCAAGTGCACACACTTGCCAGCCCCCAAACCTTCCCTTGACTTCATATTAGTCACCCCTATGGTAGGCCCAAGGGCAGTGTGCATTGTAAGTGTAAGGTAGGACATGCTGTGATGTGTGTGGCATGTCCTAATAGTGAATTACAGCCAAATTCGTTTTTCACTATTGTAAGGCTACCTGTTCTCTTAGGCCAGATGGGCTGCTGGAATTATTACACTCTATAATCCCAGCAGGCTCAGGGAAACATGGTAGAAAATAAAGTTTAATATGCCTGAACTCAGAATAATAAAATACTTCTTTTAGTAAAGTTTATTTTAATATCCTGTGTTTGCAAATGCTACTTTTAGAAAGCTAGCATTTGCTTGCCTAACCATTTCAGCCCGCCTCTGCTAGGATGTGTATCTGACTGTCTGGGATATGTGAGTGATAGGGCTGGGGGATGACAGGTGGTGAATGCAAGGATTACACCTTAGTGGGAGGTGGGAGTGCCCCTGGACTCTGAATAGGGCTATGCTCTGCCACCACAATGCTGGCTCCGCCCCCTGGGGAGCGACTGATGACTCAGCCAGCACCTGGCCCAGGAAGGGCGAAGCCCTGTCAACAAGGTACTCCTGGCTGCCCCTGTCCACACAATGCTGGCTCCACCTCCTGTGGAGCGTCTGATGTGCCTGCCCCTCACACTGAAAGCAGAAGCCAGAGTACACCCAACAAAGTACTCTGAGACTGAAAGGATTATGCAAAGGCCCCCCTGGCCTGTGAGAACAAAGAAAAAGCTGTATAAAAGTAGGAGCCCTGCTCCTAGATAATCAGAATCCTGTTTCCCACAAAGAACCTCTGCCCAACTAGAAGGAGAAGAAGATGCTGGAAGGACTGGCCTGCTGATGGCCTTGCTGAGGAAGGAGAGGAAAAGACTTGCTGAAAAGACTTTGTAGACTTGTGCTAGAAACTTTCTCCAAGGGCTTGTCTGAGCTTGCCCCCTGACCTGAGCCACAGGATCATCTGGCTCAACCTGCTCTCTGCCCATCTGCGGGTATCTGTGAGGATTTCTTCCCCCGCCGGAGCCGTGACCCTGGTGCCCCCAGCCCCTCCTCGAGGACGTGACCAACTGTGTTTCCCCGTCCCCGCCGAGGAAGAGCCCCGCTCCGCCGAGCCGCCCTTCCCCCGCTGTGAGAAATCGCCGTGTCACCTCACCTTGGAGGCTCGCTGGTGTGGCCCCCACCGGACCCCAAAGACACAGAGAACAGATCCCCCGAAGTCCGGACGCCTCCTCCCAAGGATCTTCTCCGGGCTCGGGGCCCGCAACGTTTTATTTCCCCATACGCTGATCACAAAGGAACGTGCCTACCTCTGAGAAGGCCGGTCAACAAGGTACTCCTGGCTGCCCCTGTCCACACAATGCTGGCTCCACCTCCTGTGGAGCGTCTGATGTGCCTGCCCCTCACACTGAAAGCAGAAGCCAGAGTACACCCAACAAAGTACTCAGAGACTGAAAGGAGTTATGCAAGGGCCCCCTGGCCTGTGAGAACAAAGAAAATGCTGTATAAAAGTAGGAGCCCTGCTCCTTGAAAATCTGAATCCTGTTTCCCACAAAGAAAGTCTGCCCAACTAGAAGGAGAAGAAGATGCTGGAAGGACTGGCCTGCTGATTGCCTTCCTGAGGAAGGAGAGGAAAAGACTTGCTGAAAAGACTTTGTAGACTTGTGCTAGAAACTTTCTCCAAGGGCTTGTCTGAGCTTGCTCCCTGACCTGAGCCACAGGATCATCTGGCTCAACCTGCTCTCTGCCCATCTGCGGGTATCTGTGAGGATTTCTGCCCCCGCCGGAGCCGTGACCCTGGTGCCCCCAGCCCCTCCTCGAGGACGTGACCAACTGTGTTTCCCCGTCCCCGCCGAGGAAGAGCCCCGCTCCGCCGAGCCACCCTTCCCCCGCTGTGAGAAATCGCCGTGTCACCTCACCTTGGAGGCTCGCTGGTGTGGCCCCCACCGGACCCCAAAGACCCAGAGAACAGATCCCCCGAAGTCCAGACGCCTCCTCCCAAGGATCTTCTCCGGGCTCGGGGCCCGCAACGTTTTATTTCCCCATACGCTGATCACAAAGGTACGTGCCTACCTCTGAGAAGGCCCTGGGTTAGGCCCTGGGTTCCTCGAGGCTGAGAGCCCCCACTTCTGGAAAGGCCCTGGGTTAGGCCCTGGGTTTCTCCTCGAGGCTCCTCTCATCGCCTCCCTGCTCCTCACTGCAGCTGAGAGCCCCCACCTCCGGAAAAGGCCCAGGGTTTCTCAAGGCCCCTCTCTGGTCTCCATTCAATCCACACCGCGAGATGCGTGAGTCGCGGTAGGGTCTCGCTCATTTTCACCGGGGAAAGCGCACAGAAGCGCTAAGAAGCGGCCAGGGAGTCCTAAAGAGGCCTCAGGGATTAAGAACAGTAAAAGAGACTAAGAAGCAATATTTGAACTGTAAACAAAGAGAACACTTGCCTATTTACAACCTTGTGGCTTAGCAAAACGTTATCATTGGTCTTGTGATAAATACTTGCCTGCATATATATTTTTACATAAAGAGAACGTATTTTTATATAACTACAGCCTGGTGTCCATTTGTGGGGCGATTGGTATATTTACTGTGTGTATTATTACAGATGCTTAACTCAGAAACGCCTGTAGAATAGCCTTGGCTGCTCACGCCACGCACCTAGAGGGTGAGCAAGGGTAATTCTAAGGGGTCATCCTTCGCCCTGACTTACAGGAGAGGGTCCCTGCTTGTCACAAGTGAGTACTTGCGCCAACCAGAGGCCCCCAATTCTAACACTTCCTCTCCTGTAATGGGAGCCAGATTCACATTTAAAAGGCGGCAACTCTTTGAAGCTTGCCAGCCTGGGAAGGCTAATCAGTAGGTCATCCTGTGGGAGGGGGATGACACCCTCTTCCCAGACAGGCTTTTGTTCTGGGCCTCCTGAGATCAAAAGGCTCTCACCCTAGGACACAGCTTTTCAAACTTTTCATGTTGGTGACACACTTTTTGGAGATGCATCATTTTGGGACACAGTAAGGCAGTGTACCGAGCGAGCTTAGCAAGCCCTCCTGAACCACTTAAGGAGGGTTCGGAGAGGTTCTCCCCCGAAGAAAATTTTGAAATAAATGTGGGCAAATGGTGCATTTTCAAGCAAATTTATGACCATGAGGTTGAACATAGGCCCCTGCAGCGGATGCCTTTGTCCACTGAGCCACCAGACCCGACATACACACATCTTTTCCTCTTTTTTTCTTCTCTCTCTCTCTCTCGCTCTCTCTCTCTCTCTCTCTCTCTTTCTGTCCCTCTCCCTCCTTCCCTGTCTCTCTATCTCTCCCTCCCTCTGTGTCTCTCTCCCTCCCTCTCTCTGTCTCCCTCCCTCTCTCTCCCTCCCTCTCTATATCTCTCTCTCCCTCCCTCTCTCTCTATCTCTCCCTCTCTATCTCTCCCTGTCTCCCTCTGTCTCACTCACTCTGTCTGTCTCCCTCTCTCTCTCTCTTTAACTGTCTCCCTCTTCCTCCCTCCCTCACTCACTTTCCCTCCCTCTGTCTCCCTCCCTCTGGCTTCCTCTGTCTACCTCCCTCTGTCTCCCTCTATCTGTCTTCCTCCCCCTGTCATCCCCCTGCCTCTGTCTGTCTTCCTCTGTCTCCCTCTGTCTCTCTCTGTCTGTCTCCCTCCCTCTGTCTGTCTCCCTCCCTCTGTCTCTGTCCCTCTGTCTCCGTCCCTCTGTCTCTGTCCCTCTGCCTCCCTCCCCCTCTCTCTCCCCCTCTGTCTTTCTCACTCTCTCTCCCTCTGTCTCCCTCTGTCTGTCTACCTCCCTCTGTCTCCCTCTATCGGTCTAGCTCCCTCTGTCACCCCCCTGCCTCTTTTTGTCTCCCTCCCTCTGTCTGTCTCCCTCTGTCTCCGTCCCTCTGTTTCTGTCCCTCTGTCTCCGTCCCACTGTCTCCCTCCCTCTGTCTCCCTCCCTCTCTCCCTCTGTGTCCCTCTGTCTGTGTCCCTCTGTCTGTCTCCCTCCGTCTGTCTCCATCTGTCTGTCTCCCTCCCTCTCTCTCTCTCCCTCTGTCTCCCTTCCTCTGACTCCTTCCCTCTGGCTCCCTCTGTCTGTCTAGCTTCCTCTGTCTCTCTCTATCTGTCTACCTCCCTCTGTCACCCTCCTGCCTCTGTCTGTCTCCTTCTGGCTGTCTCCCTCTCGCTCTCCCTCTGTCTCCCTCTCGCTCTCCCTCTGTCTGTCTCCCTCCGACTCCCTCTATCTGTCTCCCTCCCTCCCTCTGTCTGTCTCCCTCTCTCTGTCGCCCTCTGTCTCCCTCTCTGTCTCCCTCTCTTTCTCCCTCTCTGTCTCCGTCCCTCTGTCTCCGTCCCTCTGTCTCCGTCCCTCTGTCTCCCTCTCTGTCTCCGTCCCTCTGTCTCCCTCCCTCTGTCTCCGTCCCTCTGTCTCCCTCCCTCTCTCCCTACCCTGTCTCCCTCTCTCTCTGCCTTCCTCTCTCTCTGTCTCCTTCCCTCTGTCTTCCTCCCTCTATCTCCCTCTGTCTGTCTCTCTCTTTCTGTCACCCTCTGTCAGCTCACCCCAGCTTCCCGGACACACACACAGCTGCACGCGAGTACTTCGCAGGTCTTTAAAAGACCATTTACTGGGAGACGTTATGCAATAGATGAGGCATAGTGAGAACAAAGCTTTCAAAGGAATGCCTTTTAATTAGCAGCAGTTATGTGCTAAGTGCCTGTTTCATCCCGCGACACATCCACCATTTGCAGGCGACACAGTACTGTGTCGGGACACACAGTTTGGAAAGCTCTGCCCTAGGAGGTCAGAACGGTGTCTCGGTGGCAGGCTGGCAGAAACCAGTCAGGGAGCACACCAGAGGCTGGTAGGTCTTTAGGGGGCACCTCTTAGGTGCCCTCTGGATGCATGTATTGGTTAATCCACCACTTTCCTATCTTCAATGAAGCCATCATGTAGCCGGGCAACTCATTTTTACCAGTGTCCAGCACATGTTTTAAAATGGCTTCCCCGGTCACTTGTACTAGCAGTAATATGACTGACCAGCACAGGGGCATATCTGCTCATGCCGGTATGCACTCACATGTAGCATTCAGCACACTACCTTAGGGCTGTCAGGCCTGCTGTAGGGGTGACTTACAAATATCACATGCAGTGTTAGGGGTCAAAACACACAGGGATGTGTGACATGTTGTGTTTTCACTTTTTTTCTGCACCAAGACACGCAGCCTGAGATAGCAGCCCTGCATGTGCTTGGTGAGGGGTCCCTTAGGGTGGCATAATCCATGCGGTTCCCCATAGGGACCCTCTTTAGTACCTCAGGCCCTAGGTACCAGGGGGTACCATTTACTAGGGACTTACAGAGGGGTCTAAAGGTTTTACCAATTGGGGGAAACAAATGTACTGTTTTGGTAAGGAGCTCTGGCACTCGGGACCTGTTTAGCAGGAACCCAGTGCACTTCCAGTCGAAGTCACATCAGTTACTAGGCAAAAACTGGGGTGACCATGTCAAAAAAGGGTTACTTTCCTACACCACATCCTAGCATTCTTACTGCTATTGGATGAAAATCCACAATGAGTTGCAAGTCAACTTTATGTCTTCGAGTCACATGACAGCCATGCTCATTGAAGTGGACTCATCTAAAAAATTGAGATTGATTGTCTTTGTCCAAGACGAATATCACTAGCTTTAAGCAGAATCAGTGACTGGAAGATTCTGCAGTTGCTGGGAGCTGTTACCCACAACAGGTAAAGAGGAGCTGGGTTCATGCCAGATTTTCCAGATAAAGACTGATAATGTAAATTATCATTTTGTATTTGTGTGTGGACTATTATCTTCTGTAGATATCTTGAAAATTTGGTCTTGATACGTCCCTTCTGGACCTATGCTAGACAACCCTGCTTGATGATCAGAGCTTATGTCTTTTTGCTAGGTCATGTGTGATATAGTCTACCATTTCTGGCTACTTGGGACAGGATTGCATTTTTTACTCACTACATACACCTTTTCAGGGTGTTGCGATGAACATCACACTATATAATGCACGCTTCTGAGTCCTGGTATTTATGTATCTACGAGGTGCAGATACTACTGGATTACATTATTCTATGCATGTTGGCACTGGGGTGCTAGGGTGACCCTTTTAATTTGTGATACAATCACAACTGCATCACATTTGACTATTACATGCTACCAAACTGTGTCAAAATGCATCGGTTTGCTTTTATTTTCAACAAATCTTGGTAGTGAGAACCACCACTGGGTGTGGTTTCTCATTTGCTGCACTCACTTGCATTGTAATAATTCACATCTTTGGTGCACACACCCTAGGCTGAAGTGTACAAAGACACACACAAAGGAGGGAACATTGGTTGGTGGCACCATCAACTGCTGCAACCCATTACAATGTTGGGATTGGGAGACTTAACCTTTACTAAGTGGCACAGGACATTGACTGTGGTGTCAAGAGTTCCTTGCTCCTATACTACGCAGGCCAGGAGAAAGAGATAAGTTTCCAGAGCTTGTCTGAAAATGGTGACAAGGATGCATATGATAATCCTATAGCACATCTGGGGCGTATTTTAAACCTAGGATAAAACCAGATTAGGAGCATTTCATCATATGGCTAGCTCAACACAAAGAGGGTGAGTGAATGGACATTTGCTGATGAGAATTAAAATAAAGAACGATGGGCTTGTATCATTCAAAGACACAAATTATCAGTGCAAAGGTACATTGGTCTACTACATTAACCTAAAATGAGGTTTGAGGCCATATTGACTTTGAGTTGCACGCATAAACTCTTGCATGCACGAGCATAAAAGATGGAGTCTAGACTGGCCCATTAAGAAGCAACCAAGTCATTGCCAAGATGGCCGCCTGGCAGGAGCTCCCGTGAAGAGCTCCTGGTGCTGGGGATCCCATACTGGGCTTTATCCCTGTTAGCACACACCAGCTCGCCGGAACGTGAATCAGAAAAGTAACTGGAGCAAAAGTAATTGGATTGGCAAGTAACTGGATTGCCCGAGGGGTCCTCGCACGGAGGTTGGAGCCTGAAGCTGCGGGAGCCGGTGGATTCAAGCCCTCGGGCACCCACCGAGACAGAGTCTGACCTGATGAAGGAGGCCAGACCCTGAGGAACTGGGAGCCTGTTGAGCCGGCACTCTTCATCGGGGATTGACGACTGCGGAGCCCCCGCTACCTGCCACGGGACCCGTGCCTCCAGACACCCCATAGCGGCGCAGCTGAAGCCCCGAGGAGCCTGCTGAGTCGGCTCTGAGGATTGTCCCGCGCTCGCACCACCGCAGCAGAGGACTCCAGACACCCCGGCTGAGGTCTCCAGACACCCTCTTCGCGGCGTGGTGGAAGCACTGGGACCAGTAATCAACAGATCACCCCAGCAGCACCGGGACCAAAGCGGATCGAGCACCGGACCCCTCCCCCCCCCTCCCGATCAAAGGCAGATGCTGGCCGCTACTCGGGGACAAGGAAACAACGGTCAACACTCGCGGCAGCGGAGCACCGCGGGATAGCTGGCACCAGGACGAACACCGGACCCCACCTCCACACACGAGGTGAAGCAGCGACCCCCCCCACCCAGAAGACGCCGGTCGCACACAGGGACGAGGCCACGACATCACCCCCCCCCTCTCCCGCCCGCTCCGCAGTAAAGGAACCCCAGCGGACTGGAGGGCTGAGAGGAGCGGGGGACGCCGGCTTGGTAATCAGATGCAGACACTGGGGAGGCACATTAGCGTGCAGCGGTCCCAGCGGACACAGTCTCTAATAACAAAAGAAGGTATTTATGTGCATTTGCCCGGTTCTCATCCCTAAAACTGTATTGCACAAAATGGCGGGGGTCTGAAAAACAAAAAAGCTAAGGCTATAAATCACCTACTGTGCCCATGAGGTTCCCTCGGGATGAGAGTCTCCCTCACAGTGTGAAAACGAAACTGCTCTCCCTGCTCACAAAGCATGAAAATAAAAAGAGGACTTATGTCTCTTTTCCCACTATGTGGCGGCCATTTTGGTACAGTATCTCTCTCGGATCACCATCTTGGACTAGTCATTGTTGCTAGCCTATCAATTTATTTCACTATTTGGGTGCATCAAGAACTCACCTTTTTAGGCTAAGCCCAACTACTACCACTACTGTACTCTGAACTACGGATCTGTGATCTATTGTACTCTGATGCACACCTATCTGTGTCATGTAACAGACTGCCTGCATCTGCATTCTGCTTTACAAGTATTATATATTATTTATAGGTTTACCTGTAAACACAACTATTCCCCATTTGGACACTGCACTACTCTGCACAATCTCCTCTGTTATGCTATCGCATGTATTTTAGGTCTATAGTTTTCAGAACTATTCCTCCAATTGTACTCTGCACTACCACTTTACGCAATTCTGCAACCCGCACTGCATTACCTGTATTCACCTGTATTCACTTTACCTCTTTTTCATGTAATGCATCAACTGCTACCTCACATATGCTTGTCGTCTCACTAGTGTATTCTCTGCCCGCTAGTGCCATCTCTGATCTAGATAACCTGTTGTGTTTGCATGTGCATCTTGCTCCGACATATCACTAGTGTTCACCCACCCCTGCGCTATACTGCCACCATACCAACATGGAGCTCAGCGGCAAACACACATATAAAATAAACTACCCTCCCGTGCTCACCAAAAAAGCTACTAAACGCTTTAAACACGACTTCCTTAGGTCCCACCCAGAAACACCCTTTGCCGACACCTACTTCTCATCGGTCAATGGACCCTTGAACACCGACATCATTTTCCACACCACACGCAGAGCGCAATGGAAAAAAGTGTTCCTCACCCTATTCACCGTCTCCACCACCAGGAAATCCGCACATGGCCTAACACTCTCCATCACATCGTCCCAACCCCTCCCAGGCAGAACCACCATCACTATATACAACAACGGGATTGTCTTAATTCAAGCGACAGACAGGAACCTGGAACTACTTGACAACATGTTCCCCTCTCTCAAAGAGCACCTTTCCAATCCTCGGACTTACACGCATATCACCCCCTGTCCTACCTCCCCTAACGTCACAGCTCCCACCCTTAACTCTCCTAACCCAGCTCAGCAGCAAGAAGACACACACCTCACCTTCACACCCTGCGCCACAGTCAATCACCTGCCCGTCTCAGCTACCCCTCCCCGCCCCTCATACACAGGCATAGACCTGGTCCCTCCACACACCACTCGCTTTCCCAGCCCCCCTACTAACCTTCGTACCTCCGCTCAACCTCCTGTCTCCCCCTCCACACTTTGCACTCCCGTACCTTCCCCCGCACATTTTTTCTCAGAGCACCCCTCCTCCCCCAATGGCACCCCACACAACATGACTCTCTCTCCGACTTCCGCCCCCCCCCCCACACTTAGCACTCCAGCCACGCCTAGCCTGCATCCCTCCTTCAACATCCCACCCCCCTCTCTCACTCCTCAATATACCACCTCCTCCCCCACTACAGCCAGCCTTCACATCGCCCCCTTATTCCCTTCCCCCCCTAGCACGGATGCGCTTCCCAATAACACCTATCCTCTCGCTTACGCCCCCAACACCCTCATCAGCTCCGCCTCTCCACCCGGACTGCCCCCTGTCAACGTATTCAACGGTTCAGCGCCAGTAACCCCCCCCAACACCGCGCCCATCATCACCTTGGACATTATTATGTCCACCCTCCTCCAATTGAAAGAAGAATTACACTCCATTAAAGAGTTGCTCTTCACACACCCCATCAGACACCCCCCCCATCACCACCCTTACCACACCTAACACCACGTCCCCCTCACCTCCTACTCGCCCTACCACACAACACTCCACACACCGGACCTCTATCCCCCCTCGCAATACCAACAATCGCAATAACAATTGCAATCTCATTACTACCAAGCGCAATACTCCTCCTTCTTCTATACCTAACAACACTTCCTCCACACCTCCTACTCGCCTCATCACACATCTTTCCCCACATTGGACGTCTACCCCTCCTGCAATACCACCAATCGCCCCAGACGCACTACCAACACGATCTCTGACCATGACGTACACACCCTTCTCCACTCTTACGACCCGGCTCCCCAAAAGCCACTAGCTACCAACAACATGTCCATCCCAACGATTATATCTAACCACCTCAGGCACCAAAAGGATAACAACAGAGGCGCTGTCCTCAACAACCTCACTAATGTACCCCTCGTTACGGAACCATCCTCCACCCTTTGCACCCCTAGCCTTAAATGCATACTTCTCAACTGCAGATCGGCCCAAAGACATTCCACGGAGGTCGCCGACCTCATCATGTCTCTGGAACTGGACCTAGCCATTCTGACTGAAACATGGCTGTCTGATTCCTCTACACCTATACTGGATATCCTAGTCCCTCCCAACTACTGTATCATTAGACTTGACAGGGACACAAAGATAGGCGGTGGAATTGCCTGCATCTACAGAAGCAACCTCTCAGTCTCCAAAGTGGCCGTCTCCTCTCTTACTTCCTGTGAATACCTCTGCCTTGATATCATCAGCGAAAGCAAACCGGTATGCTCACTACACATTATATACCACCCACCTGGGGACAATCTCTCCTTCGTCCAACAACTCATGGATACAATTACAGCCAACTCAGGACGGCAGCACACCCAAATTTTCCTTGGCGACTACAATCTCCACTGGAATGACAGCAGTGACACAGTGGTAAACAGCCTCAAAAGCTTTCTCAACGCACTTGATCTCAACCAAATATGCAATAGCCCGACCCATAAGAGAGGTTCTACCCTTGACCTTATCATCTCCAAAGAGGGCGCTATTCAACTGGAGTCAATCCAACCTTGTGACTGGTCAGATCACCATATTGTCTCCTTCCTCATCAAGGAAAAAAACAGACTTAACTCAGTTCAACCCCCTAAGCACAAAGTGTGGAAAAGAGACTTGAAGAAACTCAACCCAAACTCCCTACCACCTAACAGCTGCAATCGTCTACTTCCCCCTCCCGGCGATACAGACGTTCAACTTCTGACTGATTACTATCTCAATACTATGTCCACAATAATCGATGAGGTGGCGCCCATGCAACTGAAAAGAGTCTCGTCCAAGAAGACTTCCAACGCATGGTATGACGGAAGCCTCAATGAGGATAGACGGGCGATGCGAATGGCAGAGCGCACCTGGAGGTCAGCCCCTTCTGCAGTGCACCTAAAAAGTCTAAAGAAACAGAGAAACGCCTACTTCAGGAAAATAAAACGCTCAAAAAGAGACTTCTTCAGCCTCCAGCTCGCCCAAGCTAAAAACCGTCCAAGAAAACTATTTGAGTTAGTCAGAGCACAATCCAAAGAGCAACCCCAGACAATCAGCTCCATGGACGTTACTCCTTCCTGCGAAGACTTCTCTGCCTTCTTTATCCAAAAAACCGAGAGAATAAGAAGCGATCTCCTCAATGACGCTATCCTGTACTCCAACCCCCGACACACAGCAGTGCCTCAACCAAAGAACAATGCTACTTGGTCATCCTTTGACACTTACTCCGTAGAAGAAATTGGCAGACTGCTCAGCGCCTTGAAACCTTCCAATCACCTCTCTGACCCCCTTCCTGCTAACGCTGTAAAAGACTTTTCCCCCTGGCTTCTCCCACTCTGGTCTAAGATTATCAATAGCTCTCTTCAACAAGGATCCATCCCCAACGCCCTCAAAGTAGGGCAAGTCACACCGCTACTAAAAAAAACAACAGCAGACCCCACTGATCTAAACAATTACCGCCCTATTACAAACATTCCCACTCTCGCTAAACTGTTGGAAAAATGCGTACAACTACAACTGACTAAACACATAGATAAGTTTGATCTCCTAAACGCTCATCAGTCAGGCTTCCGAGCAGGGCACAGTACCGAAACTGCCATGACTCACATAGTGGACGATGCCCTCCAAATCCTAGACCAAAACGATACCTGCCTCCTCATCCTTCTGGATCTCTCCTCAGCATTCGATACAGTTAAACATGAGAACTTACTCGATCTGTTAAACACAAGAATGGGCATATCTGGGACTGTTCTAAAGTGGTTCACCTCATTTCTACACAACCGGACACAAAGAATCAAAAGCAACAACCTGCTGTCCTCTCCGGTACCTGTATCGCTAGGCGTCCCTCAAGGATCCTCCCTCTCCCCAACACTGTTCAACCTAGTCATGGAACCTCTCACTACGTTGCTACAGGCATCTAATGTGCACTTTCACATGTATGCCGACGACACGCAACTTTATCTCAAAATACAATCTCCCAAGGACATCATGCTGCTGAACACCACGATCAGAAACACCCAATCCTGGCTTGCTGAGAATCACCTCAAACTCAATGCTCTGAAGACCGAGTTCCTCCTGATCTCACCTCCCGCTAAAATATCCACGGCTCAAACATGGCTTAAGCAATTAACGGCTCTAAATGTACAGCCCATCGTAGTAGACTCAGCAAAATCTTTAGGCATAACACTTGACACCGATCTCAACATGCAGCAGCACATCAGCAAGGCAACCAAAGGAGCGAACTTCCAAATCAACACCCTGAGAAAACTTAAACCCTTCCTTCCTGCCAAAGACTTCCAAACTGCAGTACAATCTATAGTCATCCCGCACATAGAATACGGTAGCACCGCCCTCTGCGGGCTCCCCCTAACTACAACGGCACCCCTAAGAGCGTCCCTTAACGCCGCAGCGAGACTCGTCACAGGCTCAAAAAAACACTCGCATATCCCCCCGGACTTTAAATCACTGAACAGGCTACCTTTTGAAGCCAGAATTCAACTGAAAATCGCATGCATGACACACAAGGCTGTGCACCTGAATTCACCCGCCTACCTCACTCAAAAGCTGACAATTTCGGGTGGCTCCCGAACTACTAGAAGCACAAACAATCTTTTGCTGAAACCTCGAAGATTTCGGAAGGAAAAAACTTATAAACGCTCCTTTTCAGGAATGGCACCCAGGATTTGGAACTCACTCCCTCCTGAAACAAGGCTCATCTCCTGCAACACAATCTTTAAGAAAGAAGTTAAAGCGATCCTCATGGCAAAATACACATGACCTATTATTCCGTATCACTCATGAATCTGCTCTGTAAGTCCTGCCCGACCTTGGACTATTGTACCACCCGTATTATCGAATTACTTAATTGTATACGCTCACTCTTTGTATTTTGTTATAATGTTTGATGCACCTGGTTGAATATGTATATTGTTATATTGTTGACGCACCTGGTTGACTTTGCACACTTTACCCTCTCCACCCCAACTATCCTTACTTCCCTTCTACTGTCGCACCTGTGGGACTATACATCCTGCACACACCCACCTCAACTTTGCCCACCTTTAAACTCTAAATATTCTAAACACGCTCAGCAAGTATATGCTCCTTATTATTGCACTTTATGCAATTGACGCAATTGTTTGTCTATACACAGTGTACCGACACTACCACACCTGTGACCTACCTCATGTCCTTGACCTACCTTTGTAACTAGCACCTTGTACCTAACTACCTCATATATTACTTTGTATATACGCTTTATTACTTTGTATTTTTACTTTGTATTTTTACTTGTAAAGCGCTCTGATATCTGCAAAGATCTTGTTCGCGCTGTATAAAACTTTCAAAATAAATAAACCAGTAGGGACTGAGAGTGAGACCCAGGAAACAATTTACAGGACCCAACCTCAATTTCCTCATGACAGTATCACCCACAAGCATGAAGAGGAGTTATCTAGAAGAGGCATACATGGTAATGGCAGTTAGATATTCCCTCAGGTAAAATTTATGTTCAAGTGTTAATTAATAATAATAAGACACTTAGGCATATGGATAAAAGTTACCTTGCTTATCAGGAGTCGGACAAAATCCAGATCCTAATCACAAAACCTTCTCAATTGAACAGCTTCAACAAGGAACCGTGATACAGTGAAGCAGATCAGTGTATTAGATAGTGTTAATATATTTGGAAAAAGTTAGTCTTTATTTGCTTTTACCTTCCTTTATCAAAACTAACTGTAAAAATGTGTAATGGGGAGCAGCTTAAAAATTATCAATCAAAAATGCACGCAGGATTCTTTTGAGGGCATGTAAAATGGCTCAGGACACCAGGGCTCTTATTTTGGAAAAGCATAGCTATATAGCAACAAGATAATACAAATTTCCAATCAAGTCCAGACATGGCTCTGTTTGCAAGATTTAGTCATGATGTGGGCCTTATCAGAGAGTTTGAATAAAAGGTTTTCCCACTGTACGTAAATAGCATTCTATTACTTACGGCAATCAACTCACTGTAGTAGCCTTTGTGAAAATCATAAGAGGAACATCATGTGGTAGCTTTTTCATTAACTGACTATTATACTAAGAAAAGAAACACGGCCTATCCTGAAATTCTTTCCAACTACCAACCAATCTCGCTGCTTCCTTTGTTGGGAAAATGCCCTGAAAGCCATGATGGAGCTCGGGCCCACTCAAACATTTATCTCCAGAGCAATGATCGCTATAGCTGCATGAGAGGCAAAGTAAGAAAACTATCACTTATTAACATCTCATTAAAGGGTAACCAATGTGGTCACACAATAACCCACTCGACAGCTTAATCTGAGTTTAGTAGAGTTTAATTATACATTTAGAAACAACTCAATATAGACCAATCTCAACATGATCATATAGAAATACAGAATGGCCAAGAAAATTCTAAATTTCCTTTTTTTAAATTTCTTTATTAGTATTTATGTCAGCAGACAGCAAGAAAAGACAAAAAAAGACAATCCAACACGTTAAAATCAGATTATGGCCATGTTCCCCAATCTCTTATTAAAGCATTATGCCATTTAAACCCAATAAATCATAAATTCATGAATTCAAATCCATTTTGACAGAGGAGACCACAGTTTCTGACCCGTAAGCTTTCTTCTCCTTCCTTTTGATTTATATACAGCAATCTCCAAATGAGATGTAGTCAGTAATCTAGCTTGCCAGTTATTAAAAACTGGTGGATCTATGTCAAGTCACTGAGTTGTTATACATAATCGAAAAATAGACATACAAATAAATATAAATCCTTCCTCTGCTGCAGTCCTAGGTCTAGCTGAACTTTCTTGTAGATCCAGGATAACCAGTTCCGCCGAGAGTTGCATCCGGATACCTAGACTGACATTCAAAAAATATTCGAAATCCTTAATAAATTGACTCAATTTAGGACACTGGAAAAACATATGAACAGCATCCGCAGCGATTAACCCACACCGATTGCAATTATTCCCTCTTGTAGATTTCCACTTTCCTAGTTTTGCGGGAGTATAATATAAATCAAATATGGACATAAAGTGTTGGCTCTTTAACGAGTCACTAATTAAAACTTTTATGGATAATTCAATTATTCTATCCATGTCTACTTTGTCCACCCCCAATTTGTTTTGCCACTTGTCCTCCCAGGTCGACAAATCATGCCCTAAATTTTCAACCATTAATTGGTAAATGGGACCTATTCTCAATCTTGATCAAATTGCTTCTAGGATCTTAACCGTAGTAAATGAGATTTGATCTTGAATTATTTTCTGCTCTAAAAAGCTACGTAACTGAAGATATTAAAAAAATTCTGTTCAAGCTAAATCATATTTCTGCTGCAGAAACAAAAAAGAGGCTATCTGGTTCCCTTGAAATAGATCTCCCAATTGGCATATACCTGCTCGGTACCATCTCACCATGACCTGATCTCTAAACACATCTGGTAATAAAGGACAGTTATTTAATGGAGTATAATAGTTTAGGTTTGGTTACAGGCCAATTCTCTTTTTTATTTTTCTCCAAATTTCAAAAACAGTCAAAATGATTTTAAATTTGGTCTTTTTATAATAACTCGGCTCAATTATATGCGCTAAACATTGTCGGGCCTCCTCGCCCAGTACCATCTCGTATATTGAGGGGCTAACTGACTCTTCAATTCTTACATCCTGCAAAAGCAAGACGCCCATGTGTTGCAAAAGAGCTGTCCAATAGCATAGACGGAAATTTGGTATCCCCCACCCTCCTCTGGCCTTAGGTAATATACACCATTCATGGCTCTCCTAGACCTATGGTAACTCCAGAGACACCTAGAACAAATTCTATCGATTCGGGCAAAAAAAGATGTAGGAAAGAGCAGAGGGATTGTGCGAAATAAATACAAAAATGTAGGAAAAATAAGCATTTTTAAAACATTACTGTGCCCATAAAGAGATAGATGAAGATTGTTCAGCCTTTCTAACGTCTTGTTTACTGAAGCTATAATTGGATCGAAATTCAGCCGGACCATATCATCTATTTTCGCTGAGATTTTAATGCCCAAATATGTGGCTTCCAATTCAAAATTCATATCCTTTGGGCGCACTGCTTCTGAATGGAGTAACTGTGTCTTAGTGAAATTTAATTTATACCCCGAGTGCCCCCCAAATTTGTCGGCTGCTTCCACTATCTTAGGTAAGGCAGTTTTGATGTCTGACGTTGCAATTGCAATATCATCTGCGTATGCAAATACCTTATACGCTACATTATGTATCCAAACAGGTTTAATTCCAACGTTGTTTTCTAGACTATTTAAAAAGGGCTCAATGTACAAAGCAAATAACAAGGGGGAACAGGGACACCCTTGTCTCGTCCCCCTTGTTATTGCTATGTTTCCAGGGAGTTTACCCGAAATGCGGATTGAGGCCTTTGGCTGAATATATAGAGCTTGTATTGCCTTAGTAAATTCCACAGGGAATCCCTTCCAGGCTAAGACTGACCATAAAAACCTCCAGGAAACCCTGTCAAATGCTTTTCTGCATCTAACAGAGCTACCGCAACAGGAGAATTAGTGGTTTGCGACCAGTCCAGCATGGAAATTATTCTTTTGACATGATCAGTTGTATCTCGTTTCATAATAAACCCATGCTGTCTTTTGAAAACTAAACTAAGCATGATATCATTTAGCCTGTTAGCTATTATCTTTGAATAAATCTTACTGTCGGAGTTTAGGAGCGAAATCGGTCTATACGATCCCATATCAGTATCCTTTTTACCTTTTTTCTTAAAAATTACTATAATTGCTTCAGACCATGAGTCTGGGGGGTTGCCCAAGAAAGATTGTTGACACACTTCTATTAACTCTTTTTTAAGTAGCTTTCTAAAGGTGCGATAAAACTCAAGTGGTATGCTATCAGGACCCATAGCCTTACCTGAAGCTAGATCTAATAAAGCAGCTTCTAATTCTTCCCAGGTTATAGGTGCGGACAGCAGTGTTTTTTGCATATCTGTAAGTTCAACAGTCTCTAAATCTCTCAAGTATTCCCCTTCTCCATAGCCTGATGCCTCATACGCCAGTTCACTATATAGGGCTTGATAAAACCTTTGAAAGGCTTCTAAGACACCCTCTTTGCTTTCTTGCAACACACCATTTGTGTCAAGGATCTTAGGGATATCATTAAAGACTGCTTTCTGCCTTTGCCTTTTCGCCAAAATTCTACCGTTTTTTTCACTAAATTCATGATCAGCAATATTAGCATACACTGAGGCTCTTTTGATAGTAAGATCTCTTTGGGCCGCAGCTACATCCTGACCAAGTCTGATCATCTCAGCTAACTTATGCTCAGCTAACATGACCATTTGAGAGTCGTTCCTATGTTTAACCAGTAATTTTTTACGTCGTGCGTTCGAAAACCTAAGGGTTTCTACCCGAATTGTAGCTTTTAGGGTATCCCAGAATATCTGATTCTAGGCAGTTCCTTTATTGAATTAAAAAAACTCCATTATCTTTAGCCATAAATTGACAGTAATCTTCATCCAATAAAAGATTTCTTTCAAAAGACCATGCCCGATTTCCCTCTCCCATCTGTGAGCCCAGCATAAGATCAAGTATTAAGGGATTATGGTCAGATATGAGTTTGGGCAGAATCTCTAGATGAACCTTTCCTATAAATTGCGACGAAATAAAAAAATAATCTAAACGAACAAATGTACTATGCGGGGCCGAAAAAAAAGTATAACCTGGCTCATCTGCATGTAATGAGTTCCAAACATCATAGAGCCCATGATCTAAAATTAGCTCTTGTAAAGCAGTACATTTCTGCTGCTTTCTGCCAGTATACAAAGTGTTCTTTCTTATGTCCAAATTAGCCTCCAGATGGACATTCAAATCGACACACCTGACCACTGGTTGGGGCCATTGGGCCAATTCGATGTTTAAAAATGTCATGAGCTCAGAATCGTCCAAATTCGGACCATATACAGTACACAGCGTAACTCTATGCTGACCAATCTTAAGTTCACTGATTGCCCAACGCCCCCATTTATCTTCCAGATGCTTTTATGCATAAACCAAGGCCCCATTTCATAAGAATAGCTACCCCTCTCTTAATCCCTTTTTGTTTAGAACAAGCAACCAGTTCTAACCCTACATTTTTTAAAACATCCCCTCTTAGCCCATGCAATGTGAGTTTCCTGCAAGCATAATATATCGATACATGATAGCTGAACAATTTTAGCTAGTACATCCCTTTTCTTTGAATCATTGAGCCCGCAGATATTGAGCATGCAGATCTTTAATCTCCTATCCATATTTAAAAAATAAAAGATACCCGACAGATAGAAACGAAATAGATAACATATCCTTTAGCATTTTTATAGGATCAATCTTTACGTGATACCTTTTGAAAAAAGAGCCAACCTGCATAAACATCATGGCTACTGCTGACTTTTCGCCCCCCCTCCACCCACACCACACCACCTTCACCTATCTTTCCCCCCCACCCGCCTCCCAATGTCCCTTATCCTCCGCCCTCCCCACCCTCTCCTCCTAACCCACCATATGAGGCACAAGGACTATCAGTCCCTGAAAATATGGAGTGCCGCTCCGCCACCCTTACTGGGTAGGAAAGAGAAAATCATAATTTTCTTGAATCACAAATATAACAAATTCCCCAAAGCAGTTGCCCATGCAGCGAGGACAAATAGAGTCATTAGATACTTAAACAATCAATACTTATAAGGACAACAAAACTTCTTTGGCCTCAATCTCAGAAAAGAAAAACCTGGTCTGACCCTTTGCTATAATCTTTAGCTTGGCTGGGTTTTGGAGATATGCTGTTACCCCTTTTTCTTGAAACCCAGGTATGAGCTACCGAAGATGCCAACGTTTAGTTACCGTTGCCTGACAAAAATCAGGTCTAACAAAAAAATTACAATCTTTCCCCAGTGTCTTTTTATCGGGCCTAGCTAATCCAAAAACTGCTTCTCTAGCAAGGAAATTATTAAATAGCACAAGAATTCTGGGAAAGCCTCGGCAAAAAGTTCGCAGACAAATTTCCGAACATCCGATTCTTCCTTTTTCTCTGGGATACCTAAAATGCGCCGATTGTTTCTTCGTGCTTGGTTCTCCAACTCGGAAAGTTTAGAGCTAACATCATCCCGATGAGCTCTGATAGAATTTATTTCCATTTTCTGAGCAGCCAAATCGTCTTCTAATTTTTTTTTTTTTAAACAATTTTTATTGTAGGCATACCTGTACAGGCCAATACACACATATAGGTAGCATCATAAGTTTTAGCAGATATACAACACATCTCGTCAACCAGTACACAGCCGTTCAGCCCACAACCCGGGGGCCGGGCGGCGTTGAAGCCTCTGCTCACCCATGCCTGACGTTCAATACAGAGGAGCGGTTAGTGTTCGGATGAAGTGTATGACTACTTTTATGGCCCTACTAAACTACGCGCTGATCCCCAACTCCCCTTCCCTGCGCCAACCCAAAACTCCCCCCCCCACCCCATCCCGTACACCATCACCCGCCCAAGGCTACGCTGTTATCATCACTGGGTTGCTGGCTTCAGTCTCCCTACTTTCCTGCTGCTCCTAGGGCCTCACCTCGCCTCCTCCGTCCCCTCCCCCCCGGGAGTCTCCTCCTCTGCATCGGCTTCGCTATCCCTGAGTTCCTGCACCATCACTTCCCATGCGGTCGCAGTGTCAGCCGCTGCCTGGCCAGGGGTCCTGCGCGCAAGTTGGTATCTGTGTGTGCTGTCAGCCGTGGCCCATTTTAGAAACTCCTGCCGCCATCTCCGTGGAGTAGGCCCCATCCTCGCCTTCCAGTTCTTAGTGATCTCCCTCTTAGCCACCATCAGTCCCATGTCGATAAACTTACACGTGAGCTTATTTTTGGGGGTATGGGGAAACCAGTGCAAAAGACATTCCGCCGGTCCGTACTCTATGGATCTTCCCGTCACCTCATTCAGCATCTCCCCCACTTCCTGCCAATAATCTCGTAGGGCCGGGCATGCCCACAGCATGTGCACTAACTCAGCCCCCACCTCCGGGCACCGGGGGCAGGCTGCCGTGACATCGCCAAAATAACGCCTGATTCTACCTGGGGTCATGTACGCCCTATGCAACACATAGTAGTGGATCAACTGGAACCTGGCGTTTCTCGTGCTGTTGCGAGCCCTACGGACAAGCTGTGCCCACGTCGTGTCCGGTATGTCCCTATTCAGATCCGCCTCCCATTTCGTTTTTAGGGATGCGAGAGGAGGGATATTCTCCCTAATCATCCGACCATATAGGCATGTAACCGCCTTAATCGTGCCCGCCGCCATCATGGTGTACTGGCACGCCGCTGCCGTTCCGGGCTCCTCAAGTCCCGTGCCCCAGTGGGCGTGCATCGCCCTGGTGACTGCTGCATGCAGCAGAAATCCCCCTCTCGGGATACCGAAGCGATCGATTAGCTCCTGGAACGGGAGCAGTGCGCCATTCTCAAAGAGGTCCCCAACTACCTGTATCCCCGCTTCCTCCCACTCCTGTAGTTGCGACCAGTCGCCGCCATGCGGTAAGGCCGTTAACATGCCCAGTGGTATCTCAGGCGCGTATGGGCGCTGGGTACCCGCTCTCTTCTGGGTCCGGTTCCAGCAGTGACGGTACGTGCGCTGTTCCAGCGACAAATCCCGACTGTCCAGCCGTTGTTGGAGGGTTATATACGCCAGGACGTGTCTGGGCGTCCCCCGCGAGTTTTCGTCCTCTGGGCCCCGAAATACTCTCGCTACTTCCTGCGTGAAGACTTGCAATTGGGCTGCTAGGTAATATAGCTCAAAATCTGGCACTGCCAAACCCCCCTCATCTTTCGTGCGAGAGAGCGTGGCCAGCGCTACTCTGCACCGTCCCGCTCCCCAAATGAACGATGTGATGTGAGATTTAAGGAGCTTAAAGAAGGAGCCAGGTATCCAGATTGGGAGCGTCCGGAAATAATACAGTAATCTCGGTAGGGCAACCATCTTCAGTAGGGAAATCCGGCCCGCTACTGACAGTGGTAATGTGGACCAGAAGGACATACAGCCCTTCAGTCCCCCCACCCCATCCCGTACACCATCACCCGCCCAAGGCTACGATGTTATCATCACTGGGTTGCTGGCTTCAGTCTCCCTACTTTCCTGCTGCTCCTAGGGCCTCACCTCGCCTCCTCCGTCCCCTCCCCCCCGGGAGTCTCCTCCTCTGCATCGGCTTCGCTATCCCTGAGTTCCTGCACCATCACTTCCCATGCGGTCGCAGTGTCAGCCGCTGCCTGGCCAGGGGTCCTGCGCGCAAGTTGGTATCTGTGTGTGCTGTCAGCCGTGGCCCATTTTAGAAACTCCTGCCGCCATCTCCGTGGAGTAGGCCCCATCCTCGCCTTCCAGTTCTTAGTGATCTCCCTCTTAGCCACCATCAGTCCCATGTCGATAAACTTACACGTGAGCTTATTTTTGGGGGTATGGGGAAACCAGTGCAAAAGACATTCCGCCGGTCCGTACTCTATGGATCTTCCCGTCACCTCATTCAGCATCTCCCCCACTTCCTGCCAATAATCTCGTAGGGCCGGGCATGCCCACAGCATGTGCACTAACTCAGCCCCCACCTCCGGGCACCGGGGGCAGGCTGCCGTGACATCGCCAAAATACCGCCTGATTCTACCTGGGGTCATGTACGCCCTATGCAACACATAGTAGTGGATCAACTGGAACCTGGCGTTTCTCGTGCTGTTGCGAGCCCTACGGACAAGCTGTGCCCACGTCGTGTCCGGTATGTCCCTATTCAGATCCGCCTCCCATTTCGTTTTTAGGGATGCGAGAGGAGGGATATTCTCCCTAATCATCCGACCATATAGGCATGTAACCGCCTTAATCGTGCCCGCCGCCATCATGGTGTACTGGCACGCCGCTGCCGTTCCGGGCTCCTCAAGTCCCGTGCCCCAGTGGGCGTGCATCGCCCTGGTGACTGCTGCATGCAGCAGAAATCCCCCTCTCGGGATACCGAAGCGATCGATTAGCTCCTGGAACGGGAGCAGTGCGCCATTCTCAAAGAGGTCCCCAACTACCTGTATCCCCACTTCCTCCCACTCCTGTAGTTGCGACCAGTCGCCGCCATGCGGTAAGGCCGTTAACATGCCCAGTGGTATCTCAGGCGCGTATGGGCGCTGGGTACCCGCTCTCTTCTGGGTCCGGTTCCAGCAGTGACGGTACGTGCGCTGTTCCAGCGACAAATCCCGACTGTCCAGCCGTTGTTGGAGGGTTATATACGCCAGGACGTGTCTGGGCGTCCCCCGCGAGTTTTCGTCCTCTGGGCCCCGAAATACTCTCGCTACTTCCTGCGTGAAGACTTGCAATTGGGCTGCTAGGTAATATAGCTCAAAGTCTGGCACTGCCAAACCCCCCTCATCTTTCGGGCGAGAGAGCGTGGCCAGCGCTACTCTGCACCGTCCCGCTCCCCAAATGAACGATGTGATGTGAGATTTAAGGAGCTTAAAGAAGGAGCCAGGTATCCAGATTGGGAGCGTCCGGAAATAATACAGTAATCTCGGTAGGGCAACCATCTTCAGTAGGGAAATCCGGCCCGCTACTGACAGTGGTAATGTGGACCAGAAGGACATACAGCCCTTCAGTCCACGTACGCATCGTCCCAGATTGCCCTCAAGCAAGTCCTCCGGCCTATGGTAAATATGGACCCCCAGGTATTTCATGCAGGTAGGGTTCCAGGTCGCCTCCGACTGGTGTTGTGGCTGGGCAGTGCCCCCTAGTAGTGGGAACAAACTCGTCTTGGGCCAGTTAACCCGCAGGCCCGACATCTCTCCGAAGCTTTCCAGTAGAGCTTCCGCTCTCCGTAAGTCCTCACCCCCGTCGCAGAGGAACAGTAGTAAATCATCGGCATACAGCGAGATGAAATGCTGTCCGTCACGGGCCCGCACTCCGCGGGTGTGCCGCCCCGTTCGGGCCGCAGCCGCCAGCGGCTCAATAGCCAGCGCAAAGAGAAGCGGTGACAGGGAGCAGCCCTGACGTGTGCCCCGCTCCACTGGGTATCTGAGGGATACCGCCGGTCCCACCCTCACCCTTGCGATCGCTTCCGCGTATAGGACCTTCGTCCAATGGATATAACCAGCCCCCAAACCAAAGCGCTCCATGACAGCATAGAGGTAGTCCCACTCGAGGCTGTCGAAGGCCTTTTCAATATCAACCGAGAGGACCAGTTCCGTCCCTGCCCCTTCGTTCAGCCCGTCCAGGAGACGGATGAGCCTTCTGATATTGATCGTGGTGTTACGTTTCGGTATAAAACCGTTCTGGTCGTCGTGCACAAGCCCCGCCATGTGAGGCAGGAGCCTCGCCGCTAGTATGGAACTCAGGATTTTATAGTCTGCGGTGAGCATAGAGAGCGGTCTATAGGACGCAGGGTCATCACTCTCCCTGCCGGGCTTCAGCAGTGGGACCACTAATGCCTCCCTCATCGACTGCGGTAGCCGTCCCGACGCCTTGGCCTCCTTATAGACAGTCAGGAGTCGCGGTGCCAGTAAGTCCAGATATTTGTTATAGAACTCTATGGGGAGTCCGTCTATCCCCGGCGATTTGTTCCTCGCCATGCGCCGCACCGCCGATCGTATCTCCCCCACGTCAATGTCCGACCCCAAGTCCTTCGCTTGTTCAGCCTCTATCCGGTGTAGGGGCAGATCAGTCAGGAAGGGTTCCACCAGTCCCGTCCTGTTTCCCGGGGCACTCTTGTACAGGCCCTCGTAATATTTCTGGAAGGCGTCGACTATGCCCAGCTGAGTTTGTTGAAGCACGCCCGACATATCCCGCAGTTGGAGTATGGGAGCGCATCGTCTGGTGGGGTTCGAGAGCCACGCTAGGAGGGTACCCGCCTTATCGCCGTCAACATGGGAGCGTAGCACATAGCGCTTGTAGTCAAAGGCTCGGAGCCTCTCCACTTCAACGGCCACCGACTCCCTGGCCAAACAGAGTGACTCCTGGAGGTCCGGGTGTCCGGGCCGCCTCTTCTCCGCCTCCCTCAGTCTAGCATCCGCCGTAGCCAAATCACCCAGCAGTACCTTCCGCACTCCTACATAATCCCTGATACAGATACCCCTCACCACTACCTTGAAGGCGTCCCATTCCGTCGCCCTTGAGGTCGCCGTCCCTTCATTCTCCGTGAAATACGAGGTCACTCCTTCCGCTAGGGCCTCCCCGAAAAGGGGGTCCTCCAGAGTCTCAGGCCGCAGTTTCCAGAGCGGAACCCTGGGCTTCCTCGCTACCCACGCCAGCCGGATCAGGAGCGGATTATGGTCTGAGATTGTTCTCGACAGGTACTCGGAGTCAGTGACGTACGGTAGCACCTCCCGGGAGCAAAGTATGGTGTCCAAACGGACATGCAAATCATGGAGCCCGGAGAAAAATGAATAATCCCGGTCAGTCGGGTGTTGCCCTCTCCAGACGTCCATAAGTTCCCAGCTCTCCTGCCAGTCCCTCCTACCTCTAGAGAGCCTATAAACCGGGGAGTCACGAAGGGGGGGGTGAGACCTGTCCAGCAAGGGGTCGGCAATGGAGTTAAAGTCACCCCCCAGCAGGACCGGGCCTGCAAGGGAGTGGGCCAGCGTCCCTGACAGTGTCGTGAGGAAAGCCAGCTGGTCCGTGTTTGGGGCATAAATGCTAGCTAAGACTATATCCCTACCATCAAGTTTCCCCTCCACCACCACATACCTCCCTTCCTGGTCAACCCATTGGCGTGTGAGGTGGAAAGGCGTGCCTGCCCTAACCCATATGAGCACTCCTCGCGCATAGGCCGAATAGCTGGTGTGATAAACCTGCCCCCGCCATCTCCTTTGCAGCGCCTCCCCCTCTTGCCGTGTGAGATGCGTCTCCTGTAGCATTGCGATGTGCACTCCCCTCCGTACTAAATAGGCATGTATTTTGTGTCTGCGCTGCATAGTGTGTAGGCCCCGGACATTCCAGGTAATACAGGTCAACCCGTTTACATTAGCCATTATCCCAGTAATCCGGTCGAAACACTCTCTCCAGGCCTAGTCCGTTGGCGGTGATGGTGCCCCCTCTGAAAACAACAAAACTCCCCAACAGCCCTACCCATGGTACACCCAGGGTCAACAACTTCAAAAAAAAAAGCAAACAATCCCCAACTGTGGAACCCCCCCCCCCTCCCCCAGAACAGGCCCCAATATCGGAATACCAGTCCCCATCCAAACTCCCGTACCTGATGACCCAGGTCTCAACTACACAGCCGTAGCTGTGGGTGCCTTAAGGGCCTACGGAGCACGGCCTTGTCCAGAGGGAGGCCGCGACGCCCATCTCCACCCTCCCTCCCCAGTTCCTCATGGCCCCACTGCCCTGAGCCCCGCCGCGTGCCCCGGCCCCCACTATGTGTATAGGCAATGGTCCCCCCTCACAGCACCCCAAACATTACCCACTCTGCATCGTCAGTAGTTCAAATATTGAGGATCTCGTCCGCCGTCTGCGGCGTCACCAGCGGCCCCTCCTTGCGGGGAATCCCCGATAGGTCCGACTCCGAACCAGAGGCAGAGACATGAGTATCCGAGTCCGTGGCCCCCCTAGATCCGGGACCCTCTGTCCGACCAAGCTTCACCACCTCCAGCAGCGCCGCCTGCCGTTCCGCGTCGGTCTGAGAGGCCGATGGGCCTATCTTCCCTCGCCCTCGTTTCCACAGTCTCCTCGATTTCCGCAGCCGTTTGGGCGAGCGTTCCCGCTCTTTTTCTCGTTCTTCTCTCACCCTTGCGCCGTCAGTCCCAGCCTTGTATGTCTCCCACCAGTCCCAGGCTTCCGCTGGAGTCGCAAAGAAGATCGCCTTGTCGTCCACTACCACTCGTAGCCTGGCTGGGAAGAGCAAGGAGTAGGCAATCCCTTCATTCCGCAGTTCCCTCTTGATCGTGAGGAAGGAGGCTCGTTGTTTCTGCGTTTCGAAGGTGAAGTCCGGAAAAAGTGTGACTCTACTGTTCGCAATCTGGAAGGGGCCGTCCTCACGAGCCTTCCGCAGGAGCAGATCTCTGTCCTTGTGGTGGAGCAACTTGGCTATGATCGGTCTGGGTGGGAGCCCGGGCTTGGGCGGTCCTGAGGGGACCCTGTGGGCCCGTTCCAGAGTGAAGAACGGCGAAAGCCCTTCCGGCGCCACCACCGATTTCAGCCATTCCTCCATGTAGGCAATCATGTCCCCCATCCCCTCCGTCTCCGGCACACCTACGATCCGCACGTTGCTGCGGCGGTTCCTATTTTCCGCATCCTCCGCTCGCCTTTCCAGGGTGCTTATGCGGTCCAGGGCCTCCGTCAGCTTACTCTCCATCGCCTTGTGAGCCGGCGCCATGACATCGAGCACCACTTCAGCCTCCTTGACCCTGTCTTTCAGTTTGTCGTGGTCCGCTCGGAGGAGGCCCAGCCCCGACGCCACCTGCGCTATGTCGTTGTGGAGCGCATCCCTGGTGGCCGTTATGGCGTCCAGTATCCGGTCCTGCAATCGCTGCAGGTCAGTCTGCTCAGCGGGGCCCCCTTCCACTACCTCCGATGTTGCCGCCTCCTCCACCTTGGCCCTCGGTTTCCCCATCGTGGCCGGCCTCGCCGCTTCCACTGTCCTGCCTGCCTGCTGTCCTCGGGCCCCGGCCACGTGGTCCACCCCTGGGCGCTACGGGGTCTCGCTGCTCGAGCACTGCGCCCCAGAGTAGGCGTCCGTCGTGCTGTTCGACCCCCCAGGTGCTGTGGGGTATCGTTCACTTCCCCCTGGGGCGGCGCGGGATGCTGGACGCCGCCAAAGTCCCTTCAATGCCCCTCGGGGTCCTTCCTCATGCCCCCATATGCTGCACGGGCCACTGCTGTGGGGGCGAGGGGGGGGGGGGCCCAGGATGCACAGCGTCCCCACGGACCCCCTCTCAGGGCGGCCCCCGCTCACCTGCTGAATCGGCCGGTGCCTGGGGCTGGGTTGGAGCTCCGGTTCTCGTCCTCTCAGCTAGGAGTCCGCCAGGAAGCCTCGCCCGCAGGAGCGGACCCGGGCGGCCGTCCCCGCCCACTCCCGATGACACCGCGTACCGCAGCCGGGCCCTAAGGAGCAATCCTCGCCTTGGGGGGACCGTCTCTGCCGGCGATCGCGCCTTCCCTATGTGCGCCGGCAGTGTGTTCCTCTGGCAGCCCTCCGCCTTTCAGGATTCCGCCGTGGCAGCCATCTTGCTCGGCGCCGTTCTCCCCTCCGCTCCAGGGGCCGCCGCGATCGGCGGTCGTTCTCGGCTCTGCGACGCCGCCGGCAGCCCAGATCTCGTCCGAGCAGGCACCGCCGGGTCGTCAATCGGCGCCGGGGCACACACGGGCTCTTCGGCCCTTCTGTCAGGAGTCTTGTGGGGAAGAGGCGCGGAGCTCCGGGCTCACGCCGCCATTTCCCTCGGCGCTCAAGCCACGCCCCCCGCCAAATCGTCTTCTAATGTTGAGATTCTAGACTCTGCTTCGGTTACTCTGAGAGCCGTATCAGAGCAAATTTTAATCACTCGACGAACAGCGTTCTGCACCTTACGGCATGTTGCTTGAGTGCGAGAGTTCTCTGACTTTATTTCTGCTCTGTGCTCCATCATAGTATTATAGATCATAGACAGAGTTATCTCATGTACCGGGGTCTCTTCCACAGGTCTCAACCCAGCATCAAGCCTTGAAGTTTCTTCCGATTCTGGTCTCACCAACGTATTCTCTAGAGAAATCGCATCTGCTCCTGAAAGTACATTCTTAGAGTTTGCTTGTCCGGTTCCTCTAGTTTTCAGTTTTTTAATAGTAGTAACAGTTGTGGTTGGGGAGACTGTATTTAATCTTAATTCGTCGTCCGTACTGCTACCCTCTTCATGATAACCAGCCCAATCTTTGCTTAAATTAGTGCTTTCATCTGAAGAGTGATCTGACATAGAATAGAAGTTATCAGCTATTTATTGTGACCCCGTCAAGTCCTGTGAGGAAGCACCCTCATTTAAGACCAGCGAATCTATCTCCGATACAAGGTTACCCAGACTACCGGTCATTCCATCCGTAAGAGAGCTCTCAGGAACCACAACTCCCAGAATGCTCCTCTCTGTACTTATAGTGTTCAGGACTTCTTTCCCTTGCTCCTTTACTTGCTCTAAACTGGTGATTAGTAACTTTGTAGTCACTAGTCACGCCTGTAGAATCCGTGGATACAATGTCTCGAGGAGGGGAGATGCTGCCAATTACTTTGCTGTTAGTATCAATAACATCCAAAACTGTCTCCTTACCATACACAGACTGTGGCAGAGCATTCTTCGTTGTCTGCCTTTCAAACATAGCTGGAAGAGTTTGTGCCCCCTGTTTCGCCAAACGTGCAACTGTGTTTGATTTTCCAGCTCGTTCACCCTTCTTTTGACTGGCATTAGGGAGATTCTGAACAACATTATTTCCACCTTCCCCCCTCTCACCCGTCTCTCCTGCTTCACCGCTTTCAATGTCCTCCGCCGCAGATGGCTGCATTTTCGTTTTACCGCTGCGGGTAGTCGTTTTCGGCAGCATTCTCCTTCGTGCAGCACCATGTGCGCCTCCGTGCCCACGAACCACTCTCTGATGGAACCCTAAGAGGAAAGCAGGGAGCCGCCAAGCCGGGACTCTAATCAGTCGAAGAAGCAGCAATCCAGACACCATCCGAACACTTCAAGCGCGGCCAAAGCAGGGCAGCGCGATCCACCAAACACGAGAAGCTCCACCCCAAACAACAGCGAGCAAGCAAGGAATATCCTCCGTCGGATTTGTAAAACATATAAAGTGCCACCGAATCTCCTGGCACACTGAAATGACACCACTGCACCGAAACAAGTCCTCTCAAAACTGCATGAGGAGCTGCCAGTAACGTTTCTCCTTCCGAAACCTGGAGTGGGGGACCGAGCTGCTCACACAGCCCACACCACGGCCGCCAACTTGCCTCGTGTGATAGCCACCAAAAGTCTAAATTTCCTGAAGAGAAAATAGACGACTAGCTCTATGACGACGATACAGATGTTCAGGAAAAATAATTGAGTATTAAATTGCATCAGATGATTTTCCATAGTATGCATGAGCAGGCTATCTCTCCCTAAACTACCTTGAAAGGGCAACCCTGAGCTAGGAAGTATTTGGTAAAGGTGAAATCAGAAAGTTGTCAGCTGTCGTAGACTTCAGTACAAGGCACTCCAACCATGGGTCGGGCAGCATAAAGCCATACAAGCAGAAGCATAGATCTGCTCTCTGTGAAATCCTAATATGACTCCCCTGTCCCTCACTATGGTCAGCATGAAATATCAATTGCATTCAGATTAGATAATCCCACTTGAGCCTTGCTAGTGAATTTCCATAGCTCTGGCACAACTTGATACTTCAACCACCTTTCCCACATAAGTGCAACTTCGTTTGTCCTTGGTAATTCCTCTCCTCTACCATGTGAAGTCGCCTCCCTGCTCTTTACCGCGCTTCTTCTTGCCCTCTCCATCTTTTCATACCTTGCTATTTAATGAAAACAAAACCCTTCTACGCAAAATAATGAGGCTTTGTCCATACCACCGCCCCCGACGTTGCCTTCCTCACCGAGACCTGGATGAACGCCTCCTCAGCCCCAGACATCGCCATCGCCATCCCGGAGGGCTACAAGATCATCCGAAGAGACTGCGACAACCAGACTGGAGGAGGCATCGCCATCATCCACAGAGACACCATCCGCATCACGACCAACACCGACGACACCCTTACCACCGCTGAACACCTGCACTTCCAGATCCACACCAACCCGAAGACCACCCTCAGAGGCACCCTGATCTACCGACCCCCGGGACCACGCACACGATTCAGCGAGGACATCGCCGACTTCGTCAGCCCGCACGCTCTCCCCTCCGCCGACTACATCCTCCTGGGGGACCTCAACTTCCACCTGGAGAACAACAACGACCGCAACACCATCAGCCTGCTCGACAACCTCGCCAACCTCGGACTCAAGCAACTGGTGACCACCCCCACCCACCTCGCCGGACACACACTCGACGCCGTCTTCTCATCCAGCAAAGACGTCACCTTCAGCCACGCAACAGGACTCCACTGGACGGACCACAGCTGCGTCCACTTCACCTTCAGAAGAACGACGATCCACCACCACCAGCAACAGGTTGCCCGAAGAAGCTGGAACAAGATCACAGCCGACCAGCTCACCGCTTCCCTGAGCCAGCACCCTCCCGCCAACTCAGCGAACCCCAGCCAGGCCGCCGACAACCTCACGAAGTGGATCAACGACTGCGCGGACGAACTCGCCCCTCTGAGAACCCCACCCAGCAGACCCGGCAGCAGAAAAACACCATGGTTCACCGACGAACTCAAGAGCTCCAAGAAGAACTGTCGAGCCCTCGAGAAAGCCTGGAGAAGGGAACCAACGACGGACAACATGACTACCCTCAAGCTCGCCACCCGGAAACACCACCAACTGATCCGCGCCACCAAGAAAAATACATACAAGGATCGACTGGACAACAACGCACACAACTGCAAGGAACTCTTCAACATCGTGAAAGAGCTGTCCAACCCCAACGCCGGAAACAATGACATCACCCCGTCGCAAGAACTCTGCAACTCCCTCGCGTCCTACTTCCACAACAAGATCACGGACATACACAACAGCTTCAACAACCAACCAACGCAAGCCACAACCGCAACGACGCCACCCACCACCACCCTCCGCACCTGGACCCCGATCAGCACCGAAGACACCATCCGCACCATGAACTCCATCCATTCCGGATCTCCGACTGACCCCTGCCCTCACCACGTCTTCAACAAAGCCGACGATGTCCTCGCACCCCACCTGCGGGACATCATCAACACCTCCTTCGACACCGCCACCTTCCCTGAGAGCTGGAAGCACGCCGAACTCAGCGCTCTCCTCAAGAAACCCACAGCAGACCCCACCGACCTCAAGAACTACCGTCCCATCTCGCTCCTCCCGTTCCCGGCCAAAGTCATCGAGAAGACCGTCAACAAACAGCTGGCCGCCTTCCTCGAGACGAATGGATCCCTCGACCCCTCACAGTCGGGCTTCCGAGCGAACCACAGCACCGAGACCGCCCTCATCGCCGCCACCGATGACCTTCGAACTCTGATGGACAACGGAGAAACAGCGGCCCTCATCCTCCTGGACCTCTCCGCGGCTTTCGACACTGTCTGCCACCGCACCCTAGTACAGCGCCTCAGCAACATCGGAATCCAGGAGAAGGCACTGGAATGGATCACCTCCTTCCTCGACGGAAGAACACAGAGAGTCCGCCTACCACCGTACAAGTCAGAGGCCACCAAAGTCATCTGCGGCGTCCCTCAAGGATCCTCACTGAGCCCCACCCTCTTCAACGTCTACATGAGCCCCCTCGCGACCATCGCACGCCAACACAACCTCAACATAATCTCCTACGCCGACGACACCCAGCTGATCCTCTCCCTGACCAACGACCCCGCCACCGCCAGAGCCAACCTGCACGAAGGGATGAGAGATGTAGCCGAATGGATGACGACCAGCCGCCTGAAACTGAACTCGGACAAGACGGAGGTCCTCATCCTGGGCTCCTCGCCCTCCGCCTGGGACGACTCCTGGTGGCCCCCCGCCCTGGGCACCGCACCCAAACCGACGGACCACGCACGCAACCTGGGCTTCATCCTGGACTCCTCCCTCTCCATGACCAGACAAGTCAACGCCGTCTCCTCGTCATGCTTCAACATCCTGCGCATGCTACGTAAGATCTTCCGGTGGATCCCCACCGAGACGAGGAAGACGGTCACCCAGGCCCTCGTCACCAGCCGACTGGACTACGGCAACGCCCTCTACGCCGGAACCACTGCCAAACTCCAGAAGAGACTCCAGCGGATCCAGAACGCCTCGGCCAGACTCATCCTCGACATCCCCCGACGCAGCCACATCTCCGTACACCTGAGAGATCTGCACTGGCTCCCGGTCAACAAGAGAATCACCTTCCGTCTCCTCACCCACGCGCACAAAGCCCTACACGACCAAGGACCGAGCTACCTCAACAACCGGATCAACTTCTACACTCCCAAGCACCTCCTCAGATCAACCAACCACGCCCTCGCCGCCGTCCCCCGCATCCGAAGAGCGACAACAGGAGGAAGATCCTTCTCCTACCTGGCCGCCAAGACCTGGAACTCACTCCCGACCGACCTGCGCCTGACCCAAGACCACCTCTCCTTCAGGAAGAAGCTCAAGACCTGGCTGTTCGAGCAGTAATGGCACCCCCCCCCACCCAGCGCCTTGAGACCCTACGGGTGAGTAGTGCACTCTACAAATGACCTGATTGATTGATTGATTGATACCTGCAGTGGAAACAAAATACGAGCAATGCATTCTGCATTGAAGCCTAAATACGAATTACATGATAGATTTACATTTTTTGTTTAGGAGTTTTATATAGCACGAACTAGACCAAGAAGGTATCAGAACGCTTTACATGAGCAACAGTTATGTTACAGACAGACACATAAATTTTTGTTAGACACAGGGAGATTAAGTAATTTTCCCAGAATCACAGAATGTTGAGCGTCCCTGCTAAGACTCGGAACCAGTTCCCCAGCTCCTCGGTCAACCGCCCTAACTATTAGGCCATATTCTAGAGTAAATGTGAGCATGAACTGAACTGATTTCTCGAGGCCCACTCTAGTCAACTTTAACCGTGCACCGGGTTACAGAATATGTGCACATTTCTACACACACAATCAATGTGGCTTCTTAAGACATGTATAATTTGTAAATGATTACGAAGATGTCATTCTAAATCCCCCGGCATAGAAATGATTCTTGTTACACGTATAAATGTTTTAAACATTAGTTTACCATTGCACATTCTAATTTATAAAAACTCACAATGGGACACATTTTATTATCTTCTCCTGTCACATTAATATATAAATGTTACATAGACCTTTAATAATCACGTCTTATACACAAATTCTTCAGGAGGAGTACTTTAGTTATGCAATACTCCAATCCAAAAGTTCTTTATTTCGGCCGTCAAGGCCATAAAAGATGCAAAAATACAATAAAACCATCATCATTCATCATTCATATATATACAAGCTAAAAAAGCATTAAACATACAGAGTTACAGAATACAACATTGCAAGGAATCGGATATTAGGTTAATTCATTATATGTGCGGATCAATAGTAGTCAAGATACTGGGCACTTGCAGTTCATCTCGCGGTTAGGGTTTGGCCTTTCAACAGATTTTGCCTTATCAACCACATAGCCATTAAATATTTGGAGACTGCAAATACGATACAATGTAAAATTCTAAAGGAGTGCATACAGTGTCTAAAGCCTAGATTCCTGCACAAAGGTACAAGCCAATGCTTCCGTGGTCTGCTGTATGCTGGGCAAAGGAACATAATGTGCAGTTCATCCTCCACATTCGCGCTGCACCCTGGGCAGATTTTATTGTCCAATGCAGACCATTTACTTGTGAAGTCTTTAGTAGGCAATGTACCAAACCTCCATTGAATAAAAAGTTTCCTTGCAGTGATGGGAAAAATAATGTCCATGAATTCTTCAAATTTAAAAGAACTTTTGGAAATTAAAAATTGTTCAGTGAGGGTGCCGATTTTAGGGGAACACAGGAGAGTAGTTAAGCTTTTGTCCTTGAAGATCTTAGTAAGCGATTTACGAGAGACCTCACGACAGCCTCTTTCTGGGTCATCCCATAGATCAGTCAAACCTAGTCGCAGAAGTTCTCTTTTTACCTGTGACAACCAGGGTATTCTGTCAGAACAGTTATTGCTCAAGACAGGCTTCAGGTCTTGCCTATAGTGGGACAATTCAGAAGTGGACCATAGCCTGTGCCAGAACCTCAGTTGTTTTAGGGCTAACTCATCTCCTATAGAAGGGAGTCCCAGATCTAGACTCAGGGGTAGAAGGGGCGTACCTTGAGGGAGAGACAACAGCCGTCTAAGGAAGTTTGTCTCTACCTTTATGAGTTCTGTTCCTGCATTAGAACCCCACAGAGAATGGCAGCTCTAGCTTGGGTTTTATACATCTCCAATGCAGGACTAACTGGCTTGAAGGTTGAGGAGTTTGAGACCTTCAGTATGCCGCCCACCATTTGTGACAACTTTAAACGAGATCTTGCTATCTGTGGAGCCCAAGATAGATTTTCATGCAGAGTTACCCCCAAGTATTGAAAGGTTGTAACCCTTTCTAACCTAACTGATCCTAATATCGGATTTGATCTAGTGGTTGCCGAGGGGTTAAACACAATGAACTTGGTTTTGTCTACATTGATCTCAAGGCCATGGGTTCTACAGAAGTCCCCGAACCCATCCAGTATCCTTTGGATCCCCATAGGGGATTTGGAGAGGAGGAAAGTATCATCGGCAAACATAATTGCCGGAACCCTCCTACCTGCCAGTCTAGGGGCATCATTGTTACTAACGTTGTCAAGGTAAGATATTATACCGTTGACGTAGAGGCAGAACAGGGTCAGTGCTAAGACCCCTCTGCCAACCGGAAACCTTGACAACAGAGCCCCGTCCCTCCCACACCTTACCTGGGCAAAATTACATTGATGGAGCCTAACCAAAGCATGCAGGAGCTGGGGTGGAACACCTAGCTCCCTGAGGACCACCCATAACTTCTCACGTGGTACTAGATCGAACGCGGACCTCAGATCCACAAACACCATGTACAGACTCCCCCCTCAATCCCTACCGTTTTCCAGAAAAGAAGAAGGAGGCGAAAAATCTGATCCATGGTGGATGTGTTCTTCCTAAATCCTGCTTGGAGTGGGCTAAGGATCGCATTGTCCTCCATCCAAACCAAGAGCTGGTCCAGCAAGAGACGAGCAAAAAGTTTTTGAGGTACATCTATGAGGCTGATCGACCTGTAGTTGGCTGGGAGCAGAGGAGAACCCTTTTTAGGTCGAGGGACCGTAGGCTTGGCCGTAGGCCAAGACCGGAAGTCCGGAGAATTATTGTTACTTAGAGTGGCTGCTTTATCCCGCCTCTCTTTTCGTCTCTCCTCCATTGGCTGGCTTCCTAAACGGAGGCCAGCCATTGGAGGAGAGATGCGTCACTCCGATTTAGCCCCGTCTTTTCGGATTTGGGGGCGTAAGTGTTGCTGTTCTTTAGACGGTGACGTAGTCTGTCACTCAGAACCACAAAACCACGCCCCCAATTCCGAAAAATTCGGAAGCTTGCGGCCGCCATTTTTTTTCAGCCGTGAAGGTGAGCATCGAGCCTCTGCCTCTGCCCCCGTTTATGCCGTTTTTAGTGCTCCTGCACCCCTGTTTGATGCTCTCTATCTCTTATGCTGCCCCCACAGTCCCCCAGCCCCCTCTCTACTTGATGCGCGTGTTCCCCTCCCCTCTACGTACTGCATCTTCGGCTTTCTCCTCCCCGCCCCCTCCTGAATGCTCCGCGCTCGTCCGTCACCCCGTCTCGTCTCTGTGCCTTGTTCTTGTTTCAGTCCGCTCCATCTGCCTCTGCCAGGGCAGCTTGATGTGCTTTCGGTATCTGCAGCCAAATGTAGGCGCTGTGAAGAGTGGCAGCCATTTTAGGCCGACCGCCGCCGGAAGAAGTCCAGGTGAGTGCTTGTTGCCTTCTGATTGTGCCAGTTCCCGCCACCCCCCCTCCCGCTGTCCGTGTCTCCTTTCCCGCCCCCCTCCCGCTGTCTGTGTCTCCTCTCCCGCCCCCCCTCCCGCTGTCTGTGTCTCCTCTCCCCCCCTCCCGCTGTCTGTGTCTCCTCTCCCGCCCCCCCTACCGCTGTCCGTGTCTCCTTTCCCGCCCCCGCTGTCCGTGTCTCCTTTCCCGCCCCCCCCCCTCCCGCTGTCCGTGTCTCCTTTCCCACCCCCCCTCCCGCTGTCCGTGTCTCCTTTCCCACCCCCCCTCCCGCTGTCCGTGTCTCCTTTTGTCAGTCCGGTATTTTTTTCTTCTCCTTCTTGTTTTGTTATGCGGTTATTGTTTCTGCTCTGCCTGTCACTGAACCCAGACAGCGACTGCCTTTAACTAACGAGCACTACCAAAACCAATAGGCTTCACTTTTGAAATAACACAAAGAGATTCTTATGAATGGCGATTTTTATGTGCGGCTCAACGGGACAACATGTTGATGGATGGATGTCTGCCTGAGTAGATGTATGAATGAATGAATGGGTGTCTCATCGGTGGGTGATTACCTGAGTAAACGAGTAGATGAGTAAATACATTGGAGAGAGCGTGGGTTCAAAGATGAAGTGTTGCCAGCTGTGAATTATAACAGGAAGCATTTAGTGGCTACCTTCTTTGCTGGTTGGGCCTGAAGTATAACTTTACCAAGAGGCTCAACTTAGCAGCAGCAATACAGAAGGCAATTATTTTCTTATAATGGACTACAACGTTTCCCGAACGCGCCTACTCGACTTAACACTAGACAACATCAAACACAGGGATGGGGATGCAGAAAGACTGTTATGAGCTCATCCTTCCAGCTGAGAAGAGGGGAGCCCCGTTTGGCTATAGACACACTTGTGCTTGGAATGCAACGTCATAGTCAGTGTGCGGAAGCAAAGTTAGATCGGGGTGCCTCCATGTTTGTGAGGGTAAAGGAAACCAAGATAGAAACGCTGGCAGGTGTGGAGGCAGAATCGCAATAATTGGTAGTCTCAGCGGGAGACACTAATGCCCTAGACAATATACGGAGTGAACCAGAGCAATTTAAATAAGTCTGGTAAAAGATTTATCATCTAGTAAAAATGCACATGAAAATGACAACATTTTTTATATTATTCACATAAGTAATTAGAACTATTTATATTTAATACAATTAATGTATCCAAGCATTCCAAAATGTAAATATTTAAATCTGCCCATTGTCTCTTGATTCTGCTGTTTTAAACCTGCAAAAAGAACAGTTGATGGATAGCATGCAGAACAATGTCATACATTCACCCCAGTACAGAGATCTGGGCCTAAATCCATCGTTTTTTTGCTCACCATGCCATTCCAGTTTGGACCCAGCCATATGCAAATCAGTCTTGACCCTGTGTCCAATGGCAACAGTCCAGCCCGAATTGCCAGGACAGGTCATCCCTTGACTGGAAACAAGCATCCTAGGACCGGTTTCGGGGATTCACCCCTAATCAGCCAGGATACCTTGGCTCCATTGGCATGGAGAGCACGGGATGCTTGTTTCCGGTCCAGGAAGGACCTGACTTGGCAGTTCGTGCTGGAGTGTTCCCATGAAGCACAGGGTCAAGACTGATTTGCATACGGCCAGGTCTAAACTGGGGTGGCGTGGTGAGCAAAAGAACAATGAATTTAAGCAAGATATTGTGACTGGGAGTGAATGTTTTGATTTGTTCTGCATTTCGTCCATCAATTGTGTGTAGCATTGTTAGAAGATGGACAGGGACATTTACTAATATAATGTAGGTCACAATGAAACAGAAGAATAGGAGAGTGTGTTTAAAATTAATTAAGGTAGGCAGAAAAGCACAAGCTGCAAACCTGGAGATGTTATGTTATGTTAATGGAACTCGTATAGCGCGCGGTTACCCTGGGGTGTCCTGGCGCTGCGCATGCCTGCTGGTTGTCTGTGATGAGATATTACTGTGTGAAGAGCCAGGTTTTCAGCCCTCTTCTGAATGAAAGGAGGTCTGAAGAGTTCCTCAGATGAGTGGGCCACTTAAATTTCTGACTCAGGTGGTTGGGGCCAATTCCATTGAGGGAAATGACAATGCCATTTATTTATGATTAAAAAAAAAAAAATGTCATGAGCAATGCCAATAGCACTACCTTTAATAATGCCAAGACCATTGCATTGTAAATGCTTGTTAAAAATTGGTACTATCTCTGCGCCCAGCCAAGTACGGGGGATCTCCATTCCCCTTAGGACTGAGTTAAAAATGATAAGCAAATAGGGACCCCAGATCTCAGGTTGATGCTTGAACAAGTCTCCAGGCAATTTATCTAGGCCTGGAGCCTTCCCCCATGCGAGTCTCCCTATTGCATTAAGTACCTCACCCAAAGTGAACTCTAATTGCTCGTTGTGATCAGAAGGGATATTAGCGTCTTCCTCATTAGACATAGAAGGACCAACATGATATAGTTTGCTAAAATGGGATTCCCACACCGATGCAGCAATGTTTGGCTCTACTGCAGCTTTCGGTTCCCCTGTTCCTGTATGTACTAAAGACCAGAATTTTCTAGAGTCCCTAGTTTCCAGGGCCATACTCAAGTTGTGCCATCTGTCCCAATCCCATTCAGACTTGGCGTGGGCAATTACCTCCTTATAATTCCGCCGGAGCTCATGAATTTTAGGTTTACTAGCACCGGACTTGACCATTGAAATCAACTCGGTCTTGACCTTTTTGCACGTGGAGTTATACCAGGCTGAGGTTGGTGTCCTCTTCTTCCTACTAACAGAAACCGGGTAAAAGACCTCTCCTAACCTATCGGTTAGGTCTACATTAATGTGCCCTAGTTTCTCATTAAAATCTATGGCTAGTGGATGATTAATCAAGTTATCTAATTCGACTACACTTGGGAGAGCCAGGTCATCTATTTTCGCAATACACTCTGTAGAATTAACTATTTTCCCCCATTTTACCCTACGCTTATTATTGGCTAGTACTAATGCCCCTGTATCCTGATCGTTGTCATTTGATGTAATACTTGCTTTGGGCCCCGGGTGAACCATTTCCAGACGCAGAGCATTGTGGTCACTGTCAGTTCTCGCCATCACCCTGAAATCCAAGACCTTAGACCACATACTAGATTCCACAAAAATGTAATCTAGGCGGGATTCATGGCCCTTCCTGTTGAAGGTACACACTGAGGGGCTGTGGGACGGAGTGCGCCCATTGCAGGTTCAGGGTAAGGGACATAATATGTAACCCCAAGGTGACCTTGATTTCGGACATGGCGATTGGCAGGGGGGAATCCCCCAATAATCGTCCTCAGCCATTAGAGCACCCTCTTTTAGTCCCTGTAAGGGTTCAAAATGGCAGTTGACGTCCCCTTCTACCAGAAGCTTACAATCAGCGGGCAATTGTCCCAAAAAAACGGAAAGTTCATCTATAGTTGGTGATTCTGATGATACACTCACTGGCCGTGAGTAGACGTTCACAATTGCTAGATGGTAGGCATGAGTCCATGTAAGAACGACGCATTGTACGTCTTCCGAGTGTGTAGGTATATTTTACGCTGTACAGCCCAAATGGGTGGCCACCCAGATTGCGAGACCACCTGACGGCCTCCCATGGCCTCCCCACCTAGCAGGGACATAGAAGGTAGCGTATCCCACCCTGGGGTAGTCTTCCCTAGCTCATGTCTCTTGAAAGAGACAGATATCGTTGCTATCTACTAAGGAACCCCAGTCACTACAATCAAATTTATTGGCAATGCCAGCGAGGTTCCATGAGAACCTGGAGGAAGGCAAAATATGGCATATCAGGGGCCATACGAACTGTAACTCAAGTAATGTCATCTACTTGATTACTTGTCCCTGCCACCTCAGGTATGTGGGGATGACCACAAGGAAAATAAAGACACGCATTAGTGAACATCGAAGTAATGTGAGATGTGGCAGGAACACAACCAAACTTACAGCTCATTATCTTGAGCAGGGCCACTGTCCAGATGATATCAGGTGGACAGTGATAGAACAATTGGACCAGAGGAAAGAGGGCAACATCTTCGAAAAAGAGCAAAGATGGATTTACCGCTTATCTACACATTTACAAGGTTTAAATGACGATATTCCGTGGGGGTCAGTGATGCGTCGGTGAGTGGATCTATGACACCATCTTGAGCTTCCTCATGCCTCCTGACACCCCTTGCTAAATAAAAATATATATATAAAATATCAATACCCCTTCAGAATGGCGTGTATATATATATATTTTTTTATATATATATATATATAAACATATACATTTTAAAAAACTTTTTTTGATTCATGACTCCCCTAGACAGTGATTTTATAGTGGGGGATAACATTTACAGGGTCCTTTGGATCTAGGGACTATGGCTATTCTAGCTATTAGGCTTTGCGATCTCTCTTTCATTATATCTAGAATTAGCTGTATTCAGATTTAGCTTGAATATGATGGCGCTTACTTTTTCCCTCCATTGCCATCCGGAATTGAGCAAATATGCATTTGCTTTAGGGATACATACGTTAATACACCAATATCACACATTAGCCCTTGGAAAATAACATCACTGCCACTTTAAGAACCGAGCGCGAACGACAGGAAGACGTGACGGCGAGTCACGCAGTCACGTGATCGCAAGTCGCGTCTTTTTTCGAATTCTATTTCAATCTCCACATCCGGGTTGCAAGCTTGTCGATCCGGGCAGTGGATGTGGACAAAGTAGGTCCGAAGGCGGGCGGTCGTCCAGGAGCTAGTAAGTGCAAGGAAAACCTGTATTATTCATACAGCTAGCTGCCCCCCTTTTGTTTGCGCGTTTCTATAACTAGTAACGAACGGTTTCTTTGGCTGTTTGTTTCACGCAGAGGGCCCGGGCGTGAAGGTTTTCCCCCTGCCACTAGCCCAAGGGGCGCTACCACTATCTACAGAGTGTGAGTAATGTGGTCATAATTTATTTACTGTTTCTTTCGTGAAGATGTTTTCACCATTGTTGAGTATTGTAACGAACCATGCACTTTTTTGTACTAGTTTTTTAATATGGCATACATAGTGTTCCGCTTACAATGTAATACGGAATTCCATGGCATAGCCGGATTTGTGGCAATAAGTAATGCCGGGAACACTGTTGAGTATAAAGCAGTTTTCGTGACACCGAAACATTTGTCATGTAATCATGAAGCGAGAAAATGTCTTCTACACCTTCTGTTTTTTTTAATGAGGGTCTGATTGGGGAAGGTTTCTGAAGTTGAACAAAGCAAATCTGTAAATAACTAACATTGTTCATATTATCACTTAAAGGGATACTGCTTATAAACCTGTCGCTGTGCTTGTGTTTATTTTTTGCAGATTTACCTGTCTCTCACGTTCTGGAGAGGCCGTAGGAGACAACATTTGTGCATTTTGCACAGTTAAGGTTGTATATCTGTCTCTGCCCACTCCATATGGTGCTGGCACCTTAGTGTGTGTCATCCATGGAGTGAGGATGTAATTCTTTTTGGTCCTGACGAATGCTGAGCTGATTATAGGCTCACCAGCAGAAACATGTTGACCTTTCTTTAAAATTTTGTATAGGACTTGCAGGTTCAAATTAACCTAACCACATATAAGTCCGCTATTTTCTCACTGGTTTTAACAGAGTTAGAACTACCCTCGCAATAAAAATTGTTTTGTTTGAGGAGTAGTCCATACTCTTTTTAAACTCACAACTTCATCACACTTTGGAATTTTTTCCTTAGAAAAAGAACCCAATGAAGACAATGGCTACCAACATTTGTGGGTGCCTGAGGGTTCTTTTCTTTTCACGTTGCATGTTCACCTAACCTACCCCTATTTGGTTTCTGTACTTGTCCTGGTGGTATGAACTGTCATTACTCCATGACTTATTTTTTGCTTCGATTGATGTGGTCACTCTTCTGTTGTTGTCTACAATACATTCCATGAGAGAACCTTCATACTTTCTGGGCCCAGAGCATGGACACTCCCCACCACGCACTCACCATCCTGATCCCTACTAGTGGTTTGCCCCCCAGCTATGGGGGCCTGCTCTTCCAAAACCCCCAAATCTGTCACACCTTGACTTCCTACTACTAAACTATCTGACAGGGGGCTACTCCATTCTCCTTAGTAACATTAATCACAAAGAATATATTCGAGTGCTGATTACGCATTATTATGATGCACTCCTACGGTATCTCCGATGGGATCAAGCTTACACTTCTCCAGTCATATAAATAAACAACTTGCTGCTTACCTGGAAGAGTATAAGATCCTGGACCCTTCACAATGGGGTTTTAGATCAATGCCCATCACCGAGACTGCACTAGTGGCAATCACTGATACCATCAGACTCTCATTAGATGGAGGCATCTCAGTAATGCTGGTATTCTTGGATTTATTAGCAGCTTTCGATACAGTCTCACATTCGATCTTAATCCACACACTGTACGTTACAGGTCTGCATGGGAGGTACTAAACAGACAGTGGTTCATGTGGACAATGTACGGGATGCTTAATATTATCAATGTGAAATGGCAGTTACCATTGTTATAATGATGCTGAAATAGAAGACCAATCACACAGAATGCAATACACAGGACAATAATATTTGTGCAAATAATATATTTTATTTTTGTTTGGCAGCCGAGTGAAAGAGGCTGACCGTGGCCATTTCTCCAACGTGGATAGTAGATGACTCATACTACCATTGCAAGCAGTTGACTTATGGCATTTTTTTTTCTTAAATGAAGACGATGTCATTATCATTTCCTGGCAATCATGACATGAAGAGGAGCTTGCATTAGTGCTCCTGTATTTATCTATATTTGGCAGTGCAAAATTGTGAAACACACCATAGAAATTGTCAGCTATCCCCTTACTGGGTGCCTGGCTGGGCCCCATATGAGTAATCCCCACCTTTATTTTCACTCACATGACTGGTGTGCACATCTCTCTGACAATTCATTACCAACCTATTTTCAGATGTCCCTCATTGTTAGGTCTGTATGAGACCCCTTACTGGATGTGGGGTCGAACACATTTAAATAAACCATTATATAACCTTCACAAATGTGGTTGAAAGCTAGGATTAATGACGATGTATTGAATAATGGCCATTTTCGTTGATTTTGAAACCTCAATATATGTTATAAATTGCCACTCTGGTGATATAGGTCCTAAGTTCACTTGGGACACTGAGCAGCTTTTTGCTATGGTACTATAACACAAATATATTATTTGCACAAATATTATTGTCCTGTGTGTTGCATTCTGTGTGATTGGTCTTCTATTTCTGCATCACAATACCAACGGTAACTGCCACTGCGCATCGATAATATTAAGTATCCCATATATTGTCCACATGAACTGCTGTCTCTTTAGTACATGTTAATTGCCCTGGTTCTTTGTGAGTAGGGTGGCCCATGTTGCTCATATACGGAATACAATTAGAGAGTATTGCACTGGCTCAGGGATTTTCTAAACAACCAGACCCAAACTATCTCCTTAGACTCGTTTAGGTCTCGAACCATAGTGATCAATAAAGGAGTCCCACGGGGTTCCTCCCCGAGCCCAACATTATTTAATGTACATGTGGCCCCACTTGTGCATATTGTCAGATCATGCGGATTTGCGATTGTGTTCTACGCTAATGACACCCAATTAGTCATCTCCTTAAGGCAGGATCCAGATAAGGGGAAAATGTGGTTCCCGAGTTGCATGAGAAAAATTGCTTATTGGATGGCCAACATCTGCCTCCAATTAAACAGTGAAGAAACAGAGATAGTGCTGTTTGGCAAGGCTCAGGATCTTTGGTCGGTAGACTGGTGGCATGTTGAATGAGGATCAGCCCTTTTTCCAAAACAGGTGCTATAAAATCTTGGCATCAAACTAAATCAGATTTTATACATGAAAGACCAGGTCAGCGCAACCTGTGTCACCTGTTTTGCAACTAGGCACCTACTTAGGAAAATCTTTCCATGGCTCCTCTCTGCATCAAGAAAATCCTAGTCAAAGCATTGATCACGAGTCACGTGGGCTATGGGAACACACTGCTAGTGGCAGCAAAGGACTCACTGCTGGAAAAGCTTCAAGTTGTGCAGAACACAGCGGCTCGACTGACTTGCAATCTTCCTTCAAGCTCATCTCCGCACCTATCCTGAAAGCCCTGCACTGGCTGCCAGTCAGAAAACGCACCATCCTTAAACTATGCTGCTTGACTCATAAAGCCCTAACCAAGCAGTTACCAACCTACCTGAACATCAGACTCAGCCACTATCAGTCTACGAGATTGCTCAGGTCTGCAAATAAAGTGTTACTAAGGAACCCTAGTAGCCCCACTTCCAGATTTGGGGCTAGATCCTTTTCTTATCTTGTCCCACTTCATTGGAACAAGCTTCTTTTGCAGATCCGGACATGCCAGCATCATGTCAAGCAAAAGAAAACATCAAAAAGAGTGGATGTTCCAACTGCATTCTACCGACTCTGGGTTGCAGAGCGCCAAGATACTGCTTCTGATGTGAGTGGTTGCGCTATAGAAAGTGTCAATAACATAATATAGCATAACTGCACCTTGTTCCCTGATAACGTGCCATGAACCAACCCTTACACACTAAGAAAGGGGTTCAAGGACAAAATGAAACAGATCGCTTGAGAAACATTTGATTGCTTCGGGTATTGTAGATTCCTTTATCTGGTAATAATTGCGTACAAAGAACAAGAGACCATTTTCTGAAGGTTTATATGGCGTGTTGAATTGCTTGTTGTCTTTAACAGCGTGTTCAAGCTAAAAGCGGCTGTGCGCGGGAAACAACACGGATCGCCTTGGGATCAATCAATATCAGTGAGCGTTAATAGTGCTGAATTCATGTCAGTTCGCATTGATTTATTATGTGTGAAACAGATCATAAAACATCTTGTTTGGCACTCCTGAGGTGTGCACAGTTGAGTAAAGGTTGTGAGGACGGACGAAGTAGGGAAGTCCGCGTGCCAGTAGAACGGAAGACTGATCACTAGGGCGTTCTCGTGTGCCTGCCAAGGGGAACATTTCTGCTCCCGTCAGTTGAAGAGAAGCCGCGGATCCAAGGGAGAGGAGTTTGTTTATTTATGCATTTTGATATAGCGCGACGCGCGTACTTTACCTGAAGGTGTTAGAGAGATTTACAACAGAACCAGTTACATTACATAAGGACTTCGGAGGACATTGGGAACTGTGGGCGGACAATCAGAGGGCGGGAATAACCTATGGATTGGGTCAGTGGGGGGGGGGAATCAGAGGTGTGGCAGAAAGAGAAAAATATCCCAATTTTTAGTATTTGTTTCCCATTTCACTAACCGGTTACAGCTATTACGTTATTTAATTTAACCAATGGATACACATGTTTCTTTAATGTTTAATAGGAGTTATTAAAGTTAAAATACATTCACAAAGTGGGATACGTTTCCAATCACAGAATGTCCCAAATATCCTTTAAAGTGGAATCGCAAGCCATTTGTCTCCCAGCCATTGAATTTCTGTCATCTGCACTTCTCCTTCCTTTTCCCTCAAGAGCAGTTCAAACATGAATGGCAAAATATCCTAGTTTGCAAATGTTTTCCACATAATTATGGCTCTGCCATTTTTGCCGTAAAAGTGGCCTAACCCCAAAGGATGGCTAGGACCCTAACACGCACTACTTGTAAACAAATACTCAATGCAAATACATATATAATCCAAAATTTGCAAACAGTAAATCATGTTACATACACATGAAATTCTTCTTATAGCTTTAAATGTTTGTTTCACGAAACAACAATCATGTTATGACAGATTCAAGTACGAAATCAAATTAAATGCAATAAATTGTAGTGACCCAATGCATTTCGGGACCGAGTCCCTTCATCAGGGGTAATCTGTAAGGCAAAGAAAACATTTCAAATGAAGCACCTGGGGATCGGTTAAACAAAGTAATACTAGTGTGACACTTGTGTTGTGACATGCAACCCACACCTTTGTGCTGTGAACAAATTCAAATGCAAAAACAACAGTTGATTGACAGAATCAACCAGCCGGGCGGTTATCTTTTTAAAATGTTCTTAAATACTGTTCGGAAAATCTTTTTGTGTGCACCTCCCTTGTGTCCCCCCCCCCCCATGCACTCGAGCTCGGATTTTATCAGGGCGCTTGGTGTCTAACTCGCCGATTTTAGGGCGAGGGAACCTAGTTAAAACTATTTCCTAAAATCTGCACTCTGCCTTGCGTTGGCAGCTTTACCTTCCTCGTTCCCGCAGTGACAGGCTGATTGCAGAGCCGTCTTCCCTCGGGGCCCGGGCTGAGGATTCAGCGGCGGCCCTCTTGGGTAGGGAACCCCTCTCCTGGCGCTCTAGTCGACACTATAAAAACATTCGGCTATGGCACCGCGCAGCGGACGCGCTCAGCGGGTGCGCCGTATTCGCGCCGGAGTCAAGCCAGAGTCCAGCCCGTCTGCGCCCGTCCGCGACCGAATGAGGCCGGGGGTTGGGCCCCAGGGTTCTTCTGTATCTATCAGCACAACGGAAATCCCCAGGTATAGCCCATATTACACTAGACAAGATTTAGTATCTCTGTGTCCGAAACTCGCTGAGAGCTGCTACCACTCTTTACAGGCTGATTTACCATCTTTCTTTTGTGAAACCTGTAACTTCACCTCTCATCCGGCGAAGAGGACTAAGCGGAAAAACTCTACGCTAAGCATGTCTTTCTTAAACTTCAGATCTATGAAAAAACATAAAACAGAAATATTTGATCTGCTAATGAAGAGCTACCTGGATGTGCTATTTCTTACTGAGACGTGGCTATTCCTCCTGGGTATTGCCTACTTAGATTAGATAGACAGAAGCAGCGAGGAGGGGGCTAGCTCTTATTTACAAATCTGATCTAGAGTGTACCCTACAGAAAGCCATGATGCCTAACAGTGAAAGCGGTCTTTTTACCATAAAAGCAGGACCCAACACCGTTATAAACGGGCTGCTAATATCCCGCCGCCCGGAGGAGCAGCACAGTTTGGCGATCAGCTTCTGGAACTCAACCGGCACTCCGATATAAAAAGTTTCTTATTCTGGGTGACCTAAACCTCCACTTTGAAGATATAAAGTGCGGGGAGGCACAGGCTGTGGTTGCAACTCTGAAATCCTTGGGGTTCAACTTGCAATCTGTGGCTCCTTCGCACCAACTTGGCCATCTTTTGGACCCTATTTTTGCGAATTGGGAGGGTATTAAGGTCTCCTCTTCGATTAGAAAGACTTGGTCTGACCATTTTATTATTCCGTTTGAATTACAAGATGTGCGCCTAGAAACGAGATTTGGCAGACCCTTACCCCAGAAACGTAGGAATTGGAAAAACTTCAAGCAGGAGACATTTCAGCTCGCCCTGCAGGAAAAACCTCCACCTCCTAGCAACACTTTGCAGGAGGCATGGAGTAGTTATGAAAAATGGGTGTCCAATGCGCTGGATACGGTAGCACCCTGGACACTTAAACCTCCTGCAAGACAAACCAAAACTGCACCCTGGTTTTCAGAAAAACTAAAAACAGCCAAAGCCAAATGTAAAAACCTGGAACGGTGCTGGAGAAAAAGCTATAATCCAGAATGCAAAATACACTACAGGGCGGAATTAAAAAAATATCAGAAATGAGTGCGAGTAGAGAAGGGTATCCATCTTAAGAGTAGAATTGAATTAGCTGACAACCCCACCAGAGAACTTTTTGCCATCTACAAAGAGCTCACGGTCCCATCCAGACTCGAAGCTCAAGATAGTTACACCACTGAACTTTGTGATTCCATGGCTGACTTCTTTGTAGATAAGGTTGACAAGATCTATGCCACCTTTACAGATAGTGCTGACCTCTTGAGTAAACAGGTTGAAGCTAGGGCTAACGTATAGGGAAAACTCATCTCACATGTTTTAAGATACCCGAGAGACAGGAATTATTAAACATTGCCAACAGCATCCAGTCTGGCTCTCCTTGCGACGTGTGTCCACCTGTACGTTGCAAAGGAGTTATGGAGAGTATGATTGATCAGATTAGTCATATTGTTACTCTGTCTCTCCAACATTGCCAGGTGCTAGATGCGTGGAAAACAGCTCAGGTTATTCCATAAAAAAAAAAACTAACATCCACATCTCTCAATTCCAAAATCTGCGTCCCATCTCCCTTCTTCCCTTTTGTTCTAAAATTGTGGAAAAGGTGGTTAATGGGCAACTCATGAAACATTTGGAGGAGGAGTCGCTCCTTCACCCCACTCAATCGGGATTCAGAGCCGGCTACTCTACGGAGTCAGCCGTCCTCTACTCTACTGAGTGCCTTAGACAGATTGCGGATGAAGGGCAGACAGCAGCGTTGATTTTTATTAGACCTGAGTGCAGCCTTTGACACCGTGCTGCACACAACGCTGCTGTCACGTCTCTCTGAGATGGGAGTGGAGGGATCGGCCCATGCCTGGATACAATCCTTCCTGACCAACAGGAGCTTTCAGGTGCACTGCCCCCCTTTTAAATCTTCTTTGCGGAAGTTGAGCCATGGGGTTCCTCAGGGCTCGAGTTTGAGCCCCACTTTGTTCAACCTATACATGGAACCCCTGGCTCACATAGTGGAATCGTTTGGGGTGGGTATTGTCAGCTATGCTGATGACACCCAACTGATGTTTAGGCTTACGCAGGACTGCAGAGAAGATGCCACCAACTTTTCCAACTGCCTGTCATCCGTGGCAACATGGATGAACAATAACTGTTTGCGCCTAAATGGCGAAAAAACAGAATTGTTGGTCGTGGGGAAGTCTTCTTCAGCTTGGTCGCATATGTGGTGGCCCACTGAACTGGGTAACCCCCCTCCCCGCTGACTCCGTGAAAAATCTAGGAGTTATGCTCGATTCTGATCTCTCATACAAGTCTCACGTCAGTAAAGTGACAGGCAGGTGTTTCAGCATACTGAAAACTCTTCGAAAAATCTTAGATCTCCTCCCTATTAGCGCTAGAAAGACCATTGTCCATGCCCTAGTCACACCCCATCTTGACTATGGTAATGCTATACTAGTGGGTCTGAGTAAAAAACATCTTCACCAATTGCAGTGCGTTCAGAACGCAGCTGCACGCCTTGTACTCAACCTACCACGCAGAGCATCTGGGAAGACTGCTTTGACCAAACTCCACTGGCTCCCAGCTAGGGAGCGTATTAAATTCAAGGCTCTCTGCTTTGCGCATCGTATAGCCCATGGCAAAGGCCCAGGCTACCTGCAAAACCTTCTTGCTGTCCACAGTCCCACCCGGAATTTGAGATCGTCCGGAGCGATGCTGTTCAAGCCCCCTTGTATTGTCTGAGCCAGGATGGGCGGGTGCTCGTTCAGGTATCTGGCTTCTAAACATTGGAATGCTCTTCCTCTCGATCTTCGTATGGAACCCTCAGAAGCCAGATTCCGCGGAAAACTTAAAACGCTCCTCTCCCCTTCGACTTAACTCTTCTGTATGCTCTCACCTTGGCCTTTCACCCTAACTTTTGCCTCTCGATGACTTAGCAGCATCTAGCGCGGGGACACACTGTTTTTGTGCAGCCAGGCGCTCTAGAAATGTCTTATTATTATTATTATTAGAATGCATAACAATGTCATACATTCACCCCAGTACAGAGATCTGGGCCTAAAACCATTGTTTTCTTGCTCACCACACCACCCCGGTTCAGACATGCCATATGCAAATCAGCCTTGACCCTGTGCCTCATGTGAACAGTCCAGCCCGAACTGTCAGGCCATGTCTTCCCTGGACAGGAATCAAGCATCCTAGGACCGGTTTCTGGCTATCAGCCGTCTTCAGCCAGGATAGCTTGACTCCAGTGGCGTGGAGAGCACGGGACTCTCGTCTGAGCATACCCGTCTCACTCGGGGTGACAAATGCAAAAACAACAGTTGATGTACAGATAGCAGAACAATGTCATACATTCACCCCAGTACAGAGATCTGCGCCTAAATCCATCGTTTTCTTGCTCACCACACCACCCCAGTTCAGACATGGCCATATGCAAATCAGCCTTGACCCTGTGCCTCATGGGAACAGTCCAGCCCAAACTGCCAAGCCATGTCTTCCCTGGACGGGAATCAAGCATCCTAGGACCGGTTTCTGGCTATCAGCCGTCTTCAGCCAGGATAGCTTGACTCCAGAGGCGTGGAGAGCACGGGACTCTCGTCTGAGCATACCCGTCCCACTCGGGGTGACAAATGCAAAAACAACAGTTGATGGACAGAATGCAGAACAATGTTATACATTCACCCCAGTACAGAGATCTGGGTCTAAATCCATTGTTTCTTTGCTCACCACACCACCCTAGTTCAGACATGGTCATATGCAAATCAGCCTTGACCCTGTGCCTCATGGGAACAGTCCAGCCCGAACTGCCAAGCCATGTCTTCCCTGGACCGGAATCAAGCATCCTAGGACCGGTTTCTGGCTATCAGCTGTCTTCAGCCAGGATAGCTTGACTCCAGTGGCGTGGAGAGCACGGGACTCACGTCTGAGCATAGCCGTCCCACTCGGGGTGACAAATGCAAAAACAACAGTTGATGGACAGAATGCAGAACAATGTCATACATTCAACCCAGTACAGAGATCTGGGTCTAAATCCATAGTTTTCTTGCTCACCACACCACCCCAGTTCAGACATGGCCATATGCAAATCAGCCTTGACCCTGTGCCTCATGGGAACAGTCCAGCCCGAACTGCCAAGCCATGTCTTCCCTGGACCGGAATCAAACATCCTAGGACCGGTTTCTGGCTATCAGCCGCCTTCAGCCAGGATAGGTTGACTCCAGTGGCGTGGAGAGCACGGGACTCACGTCTGAGCATACCCGTCCCACTCGGGGTGACAAATGCAAAAACAACAGTTGATGGACAGAATGCAGAACAATGTCATACATTCACCCCAGTACAGAGATATGGGCCTAAATCAATTTTTTTCTTGCTCACCACACCACCCCAGTTTAGACATGGCCATATGCAAATCAGCCTTGACCCCGTGCCTCATGGGAACAGTCCAGCCCGAACTGCCGAGCTATGTCTTCCCTGGACCGGAATCAAGCATCCTAGGACCGGTTTCTGGCTATCAGCCGTCTTCAGCCAGGATAGCTTGACTCCAGTGGCGTGGAGAGCACGGGACTCACGTCTGAGCATACCCTTCCCACTCGGGGTGACAAATGCAAAACAAAGATGATGGACAGAATGCAGAACAATGTCATACATTCACCCCAGTACAGAGATCTGGGCCTAAATCCATTGTTTTCTTGCTTACCACACCACCCCAGTTCAGACATGGCCATACGCAAATCAGCCTTGACCCTGTGCCTCCTGGGAACAGTCCAGCCCGAACTGCCTAGCCATGTCTTCTCTGGACCGGAATCAAGCATCCTAGGACCGGTTTCTGGCTATCAACCGTCTTCTGCCAGGATAGCTTGACTCCAGTGGCGTGAAGAGCACGGGACTCACGTCTGAGCATACCCGTCTCACTCGGGGTGACAAATGCAAAAACAACAGTTGATGGACAGAATGCAGAACAATGTCATACATTCACCCCAGTACAGAGATCTGGGCCTAAATCCATTGTTTTCTTGCTCACCACACCACCCCAGTTCAGACATGGCCATATGCAAATCAGCCTTGACCCTGTGCCTCATGGGAAAAGTCCAGCCCGAACTGCCAAGCCATGTCTTCCCTGGACCGGAATCAGGCATCCTAGGACCAGTTTCTGGCTATCAGCCGTCTTCAGCCAGGATAGCTTGACTCCAGTGGCGTGGAGAGCACGGGACTCATGTCTGAGCATACCCGTCCCACTCGGGTAGGTAGGCGTAGTAGACTACACTATGCACACTCGTGGACGGAGCGAAGTTGCCCACCGCCTGCCTCCCTCCCGCCCTCTTCTACACCCCTAATTCGGATTTTAAATATGTTAAAAAGTAAAGAAAAGCACTTACCTTTTATGCGTGTCCCGGGGCTCCATCTTCTTCTTTGTGCCGACTTCTTCCAACCAAATGCGCCACTGGAGTCAAGCTACCCTGGCTGAAGACGGCTGATAGCCAGAAACCGGTCCTAGGAAGCTTGTTTCCGGTCCAGGGAAGGCATGGCTTGGCAGTTCGGGCTGGACTGTTCCCATGAGGCACAGGTTCAGACTGATTTGCATATGGCAATGTCTGAACTGGGGTGGCAGAGTGGGCTAAAGAACGGTGATGGATTAAACCATGATCTTTTGACTGGGTGTGAGTGTTTGATTGGTTCAGATGCTCCGTCCATCACCACCATCGACAAACGGGCCCTTTCATTCTTAGACGTATGGATCGAAATTAAATCAGGACAATGGAACACACGTGTGTACAGAAAAAGCACAGACAAAAACAATTGTTTGTTGTTTAGTAGCTTCCATCCTCCTTCATTAATAAGGAATTTACCAGCGTCTCAATTTTTAAGAACTCGACAGATCTCATCAAACGAACAGGCATGTGAAGAAACATGGGAGAATCAAAAAATCAATTACATACAAAGAGGATATCCTGAAGAAATCTTAAACCAACATTTAAGTAAAATCAAACTGCTTCCCAGAGCACAACTGCTGAAGAAGGTCACTAAAAATCCTCAAAATAGAATGGTGTTTGTATCAAAATATTCGAAGGCATCCACTAAGATTAAAACAATCATCAACAAGCGATGGGATCTACTTGAGTCAGAAACTGATTTCAATAATTTATTCTGTAATAAACCATTGTTTGCATACACACGAGCACGCAATTTAAAAGAGATCCTATCAAGCAAGGTAAAACAATCTAACTATCAAATCAGAACAGCAAAAAATGGAACACAAAAATGTTGGAATTGCATTCATTGCAATAATGTCATCATTGGTGAGACATTGTCACACCCCAGAACTGGCGAAAAAATTAAACTTCGAGACAGCACGAATTGCAACTCTGAAAATGTAGTTTACACCATTAAATGCCCATGTGGGTTGCCATACGTAGGAAAAACTGAGAGAAAGATGAAAATCAGACTAACTGAACACAAAAGCAAAATACGTACGAAAAACGCAACATCTAGTCTAGCAGTCCACTGGGATGAGAAGCATCATAACATTGCTCAACTAAAGTTTCAAATCATTGAACAAGTTACGAAATTACCAGGCACAGACAATTCCAAAAGACTCTTACAAAGAGACGTTTTTTGGATTAAAAGACTACAGACGATGATGCCATTAGGTCTAAATGATAAATTGGAAATGGCATGCTTCCTTTAAAAACATATCCAGGATATCTACGGGGGATCTTCAATTAGTTCGACCACCATCTAATGTGACCTACACACATCACTTAACACTTACATTCACCACTAGGAAAAACACGCATACATAATAGGTCTATCATCTCGTCACTTGCAATTGTATGGGGTTGTGTGATTCTTTTTTATAACGTATTTGCCAAATGCAAAACCACAATGGGATAACGGAGTTTTGTAACAATCTTTATTGACATCCCAAAATTTACATGCATCATGTTGTGTTTAATGTTTTTGTATATTCTGCATAAATGTTCTCAGATAAGTGACAAGAAGAATACACGCACATTGAACACGCTCTATTAACTTGAAGACACCCCACTACGTTTTTATGCACATATTTCATTTGTTAAAGCTGGTTTTCGCACCACCCTCGTCTTGTAATTTATTATCGGCTATTATTGTGATTAGCATGGTGACTACTGTTACGAAGAGAGAGTAGCAGAGTGTCCATTCTTTTTCTTTTCTTCATCACTCCTGTTTTTATTCAGTGGGATGTGCTTAAGTACACATCCCGGGTTGTTGAGACAGTCCGCTTGCTATACTTATTTGGGTCGATCACGTGATCACGTGATCGAGCTGTGTTTGTCCAGAAGTCTGAGTCTTATAATGCCGCAGTGAGTTCGCTGAAGGTTTCGAGGCACGATCATATCGCCCAGAAGATTTTAAGATGAAACTGAGGCTATTTCAGGTCAGTACATTAATGAAATCCACAGAATGTTTTTTTCGAATAGAGGAGTTGGACATGGTACTAGCGGGATTTTATTCGAGTGGCATATACGCAGTATAGTTGTTGTTTGCAGGAGAGTAGAGCATTATGTCAGCGCATGACCTCAAGGGCGCGTTAGAAATGTGAAAGCATTCAGTATTAAACTAGCAGGGAGTGTCCTCTCAGACTATTTTAATAGTTGGAATGTTCCCACAGGCAACACCTGAGACAGTGACATTCACGGAGGGAAGACTGTTGCAACTCGTGTTGGTAGGAATAATCGCCAGAAAGGTCAGTTCACATGATTTGAGAATGTTTCCTTCTTTGTTTCGGCATAGATTTTCTGTTCGATAAGTCTGTTGACACTAGGCAATTGGTATTTGCAGATCCCGGTGATTCCATTGTTCTTGATTTCTTTCACGAGCTTCTCGGAGGCGTGATTAAAATTGCTATCGCTTGAATGTTTTGGAGTGGGATTTATCTCAGAGACCACAGGTACGTGGTATCTAGAGGTGTGGCCAGTTAATCCAAAACACACACATGTATATAGACCCTAGACTTTGAAATCATTTTATGTTATCTTTTTTCTCATTTAGCTTCCAGCTGTGTAGAAAAAGTAAGGGCTTTGAATTTGTTCACAGCACAAAGGTATGGGTTGCATGTCACAACACATGTGTCACACTAGTATTACTTTGTTTAACCGATCCGCAGGTGCTTCATTGGAAATGTTTTCTTTGCCTTACAGATTACCCCTGATGAAGGGACTCGGTCCCGAAATGCATTGGGTCACCACAATTTATTACATTTAATTTGATTTAGTTCTTGAATCTGTCATAACATGATTGTTGTTTTGTGAAACAAACATTTAAAGCTATAAGAAGAATTTCATGTGTATGTAACATGATTTACTGTTTGAGAATTTTGCATTAAATATGTGTTTGCATTGAGTATTTGTTTACAAGTAGTGCGTGTTGGGGTCCTAGCCATCCTTTGGGGTTAGGCCACTTTTACGTTATATTACATATGTCTCGCAGACATATTCCCAACACTGCACACATATCGTTATATATAGTCTAACTTCATCAGCCGAGTACGCTCCTCACCCACATACTTATCTGCCATATTTGCCACATAATACATCATCTGCTGAATAATCTGACGATGTTAACTAGTACATTGTTTATAGCTCAAACAGGTCAAAGGTTCCTAAAAAATGTAACTTGTGCTGCTGTAAAGTGGAGGGCCCTTTGCAAAGATTGACTGGTCACCTTTCTCACTGCTGCAGTTGTATGTTCCATTGGTACTAATAAGGAAAAATCTTTGCAGAGACTGTTAGCATGTGTAAAAATGTCAAAATAATAAAGTATCAGAAAATTTACAGCACCACTAATACCAGTGTAGGGTGTCATAGCACTTTAAATCACACATATTACACAGAGACAATCAACCAGAAGTGTGTAAATCACTGTATAGTAAATGTTACATAGGACAAAGGACTATAAGGTGTAGGAGTCACATGACAACCATACTAATTGGCAACATAGTTTAATAGTGATTGGTCTGGAGAAACACAAACTCAGAATTTAAAACATAATACCATGGTTGGTGGTTCTATTAAATAATCAGAATTGATTTCTACCCAAAGAACCCTTGTTCTGCAACAATAGGATAATCAAAGACTGTAGAAAAAACCATAAAGCTCTAATTTATACCTTGCAGTTTGCATGCAGCTCGTACATGACAGTTAAGAGCTCACTGTTCTATGCTAGCATTTTAACTTACTAACTGCAAGTAATAATAGGGTCTCTCTGAAAACAGCAATAACCCACTGACCTATTTACATTATGTGCACTTTGTGATCTGCATGGTACATGTTCTTAGCAGCCGGCACATTAACCCTCTGTGCTTCCTTTCCATGGGTCACAATGTCCACTAGACAAAACACCATCTCTCTCTACTAAGAACATTAATCACTAGAGTTATCATGACATTTTTATTTTTGCCGAAAATTGTTGGAGGCCAGGAAGAAGGCAGCAAGTGCTCTTAAAACCATAATCTACTTGCAAACACGACGACCCCACCTGAAGTCAGGGCCAGCCGCGGTCCATCCAGATAACAGCTGTGGGGCGGTGGGCCGGGTAAGGGGGAATATCGAGGGACGATGCAGAGGGAAAATTATTTATTTAATTTTCCTCCTGCATCGTCCCTAGAAATTCCCCCTTACCTGGCCCCTCTGCCCACCGCTGTTAGCTGCATGGACCGCGGCTGTTCAGCACCTGGTGTGGTCGCACTGCCCAAGAGCCCCCTGCTCAAGGGTCCTGTGATCTCAGTGACAGAGTCATAGTCCCTCTACGGTGTGCTGTTTCATAGGCCTGCCTGCAAGACTGGAGGTGAACTTCAGAATGAATTATGGCGGACAGGCCTTGACTGCTGGGACCTGCGGAAAGAGACCAGGATCCCCACCCGGAGAGAAGTGTGTGCATAGATTCTGCTGGGCTGGCCATCTGCTGCCAGCTGTGGTCCTCAAAATGGGCAGAGTGACCAAAAGGAAAGGGTTTGAGGTGTTACCGGTCGAGGAGCCGGGACATAGCATAGATGAAGAGGAAGCTGCAACTGGGGGTAGCGTGCCCACACAACCCGGGACACTTCCTTGGTTGACATTATGCAAGCCATCATGGCCTCGAGAGAGGCTTTGGAGAAGAGGATGGATGCCATAGGTTCAGACCTTTCTCTGCTAAAAGATGACCATCGGAAGCTCAAGGAGCGAGTGGCGGCTAACGAGACCACCATCAAAGACATCCCAGACACGGTCACTGCCCTACAAAAGACACTGAATGAGGTGGTGCAGAGGGTCCATGTGTTGGAGGTGAGAGCAGAGGACAGCGAGGGGCGCTCCAGGCAGAACAACCTCCGCATAGTGGGAATGCCAGAGCGGGAAAAGGGATCTGATACGGTTCAATTCTTGGAGGCATGGATAAAAACAGAAGTGGCGCCGGAGGGCCTATCTCCATCCTACGCTCTGGAACGCGCGCATAGGTTTCCAGCTCACCCACCGAGACCTGGGGCGCCACCTCACCCAATGGTGGTGAAACTCCTTCATTACCAGGACCGGGACCTTATCCTGCAGAGGGCCAGAGAGCTACAGAATTTGCGTATTGGGAACAGCAAAGTAATGATCTTTCTGGACTACACCAGGGAGGTGCAGCGCCAAAGAGCCTCTTTTTAGCAGTTAAACGGAAATTGCGGCAACTATATCTCCCTTATGCAATGCTGTTCCCGGCCCGGCTATGAGTAACTGCTGACGGGGGTAAGCACTTCTTCCTCACGCCGCAGGCCGCCTGGGTCTGGCTGGAGACCCGAGGGGAGCCTGGCGCGCGTTCACCACCTGCGGCCTCTCCTCGCAATCACTGCTGATGTAGGGACCCGCTTCTCTCACAGACTGGCATCAGGAGCGAGACAAGGCGGTATTGGCGGTGGCTGCCATCAGCCACGGAGCTCTTAGCCCAGCCAGTAATATGTCGGAGCACATGAAGAGTGGAGCGGAGAGCCCCAGTTCAAGCAGCGCCCATGGGCTTTCGGATGCAGATCTGCCAGTGGTTACCCCGCAAACGGCGGATGGGGTGTTCGGATGAAGGGGCACCGAGAATAGTGTGGCTGACTTCATGAGGTATCTGCGCTGCCTATTGGACCTTGTGATCTCTTACTTGTGTTGGGGCGGGCTGGCTGGGAGAACCACAAGATACATGAGGGGGGCCTGGGTGGAAGTATTAGTCAATGGGGGGGGTCGGGAGGGTTTCTGGAGACATAGAATTGACGGATCAAGCAGCCTCCACTGGGTAGATTTTGTAAGCACAATTTTGTTGTTTGGATGGGGTTGCCTCATTGGGTGCCTGTCCTGAGGAGGGGTAATTGGGGATATATTACTTATGAGGTTTTGTTCGGGGGAACCAGGCGTGTCATGGGTGTAGGAGTAATGGAGTATTGGATATGTCATTGTAAGCAATGGGACCCACATTAGGCTACACATGTCTCACTTGGAATGTACGGGGTATGCACACAATGCATCAGCGCCACAAAATACACTCGTTCTTAATCCGCAGGGGCGTACACATCAGGAAACCCACCTCATTGCGACAGAAGGGAAAGCTTTACAGCGCCGTTGGAGGGGTCAGGTCTATTACACTACATACTCTGCATATGCGAGGGGGGTTTTAATCTGGATTAGAGCGGGGGTTCCCTTCCAATGTGCGACGCAATTGATTGACCCGGAGGGCAGATATGTGGTGATCCAGGGGAAGCTAGATGGTTGGGATTTAACGCTGGGATGTCTATATGCACCTAATGCTGACCAACCTGCCTTTTTTCCCATCTGTCTCACAAGCTAGCGACTGACCTTGCAGGGCCACTGTTATTTGAACTATAACCTTTCAGTGGAAAGCAAAAAAGGGCCCCAGCCTGGATAAATGGAGGGCTGAACTTTGAAAATGGGCTGACTGTGAAGGTACTATCCGACTTCAAATTGCACACAGAATGGGTAGCGAGCAGGCGATGGAGAGGGCAAGAGCCTGGGTAAGGCTGGTCATGGAACGTACGCCCCCTGAGAATGAGGATGTTGAGGCCCCGGCTAATAGCCCTGAGGCTCGCCCACTATAGTATACTACACTGCCTCTGGGGCTACTTCATAAGCCGATGACAAACTGCTGCCCCTACCCATGGGTGGGACACTTCATTCCACAACATAGTACTTGGTCCCATTGCTAGATACGATCAGGAGCATAGGCCCACTTGTGTCCTAGGAAATATATACCATGGCACATCTGAGGGGGAGGGGGGAGGGAGATGGGGGAGGGGGTGAGAGGGGAATGGTTGAAGGTGACTAAAGTTGGTTGGGAGCTCGGGGAAGCGGGGAGTAATTGTTTAATAGATACTGATACGGCGACCACACATGGATTGCACTGAAAGTGAAAGGAAGCACGGTAGATAGGTGGGACAATGAACTTTCTTATAGGAGAAGATGGTGTACCTTGTGCATACCTTGTGGAATGTGGATGACTATGATTGGGATGACATTTATATGTACGGCGTGCTATTTTGTCGTTAAACCAATAAAAATGGTTAAAAAAAATGGCGGACAGGCCTTCAAGGTTAACCCGCACTTGCCACTGCTGGGGTCTACATGCTGGTGCTACAACAACAGGGCTTTTAAGATCTTGTGGGGCCTTTTAAGTTCTAGTAAGGGAATGTGCTATCTCAGGGGGAGTGGTCTACTGGACTGGTCAAGAAGGCTGAACCTGGTTTCCCAGTTCCAAATTCAGCAGCTCAGACCATGGTGCCACATCTTCTCCCCCACTGAACACCATCCTACCCCACTGAGAGAAACTTGCACTGCACTGACCCACTATAAACACCTGGATGTGACTCAATTCAAATTATGGACTAGAAAAGAGCAAATGGTGCCTAAAAAAAAATGAACAACATCCTAGAACAAGCATTTGCAATGCAATAGGTCTCGCATTAGGAAAGATTGAGCTATTGGTATTGTAAATGACACATTTTTTATTTATGTGTTGGTTTTGAAAATAGCGAAGTTAATACCTTTGTGATTTACAATGCCAATAGTATTAATCTTTCGCAAATGTGACACCTATAGCATTTGTAATGCAATATGTGTTGTATTTACGTGACTTAGATGTATTGATATTACAAATAACAATAGCTTTTAATTTTTTTATTAACTAATACTTAAATAAAAGTTATTGTAATTTATGATGGCAATAGCTTAAACTTTTGTAAGTAACTTTTGTGAAGATTATGTTCAGTGTATTTTATTGTGACGAAAATCCAAGAACAGAAGTGACATTTGTAATAAAGCTTGAAACATTGAGAGAACATATTTGAACCAGTTATTGTTGAATGGTTGCACAGATTGATGCTGTAGTGGTGCTGAGTGATGTTGTGGTGGCGACGAGTGATGCTGTGGCATTCAGTGAGGCTGTGTTAGTGCATAGTGAGGTTGTGGTGCCCCTGAGTGATGCTGTGGTGGTGCTGAGTGATGCTGTGGTGATGCGATAGATAGATAGAGTGAGAGCGATAGATAGATAGAGTGAGGGTGATAGATAGACAGATTGAGGGCGATAGAGAGAGGGAGGGCGATAGATAGAGGGAGGGTGATAGATAGATAGAGTGAGGGCGATAGATAGATAGATAGAGTGAGGGCGATAGATAGATAGATAAATACATAGATAGATAGAGTGAGGGCGATAGATTGATAGACAGATAGATAGAGTGAGGGTGATCAATAGATAGATAGATAGATAGATAGATAGATAGATAGATAGATAGATAGATAGAGTGATGGTGATATATAGAGTGAGTGCAATAGATAGATAGAGTGAGGGTGATACATTGACAAATAGATAGAGTGAGGGCGATAGATAGATTGAGGGCGATAGATAGAGAGATAGATAGATAGATAGATAGATAGATAGATAAATAGATAGATAGATAGATAGATAGATAGATAGATAGATAGATAGATAGATAGATAGATAGATAGATAGATAGATAGATAGATAGATAGATAGATAGATAGATAGCTTGGTCACCCCACTCACTGCTGCCGCTCCTGCCTGCCTTTGCCGCCTCCTGCCTGCAGATTCCTTCGCTCGCTGCCCGCTGCTCCTGGGAATTTCCCGCTGCTCCTGGGAATTTCCCGCTGCCCGCTGCTTCTTGGAATTTCCCGCCGCTGCCTCCCTGCGGCCCCGCCCCCCTGTGATTCCATTCGCCGCCCCTCTCCCGCCACCCAGCTGCTCCTCCCTCCCGGCTCCTTACTTAAGGGGACCGTAGGGGACCACAGAGTGTGACCGCTCAGCCCTCCACAGGGCTTGGTCACCCCACTCACTGCTGCCACTCCTGCCTGCCTTTGCCGCCTCCTGCCTGCAGATTCCTTCGCTCGCTGCCCGCTGCTCCTGGGAATTTCCCGCTGCTCCTGGGAATTTCCCGCTGCCTGCTGCTTCTTGGAATTTCCCGCCGCTGCCTCCCTGCGGCCCCGCCCCCCTGTGATTCCATTCGCCGCCCCGCTCCCGCCACCCAGCTGCTCCTCCCTCCCGGCTCCTTACTTAAGGGGACCACAGAGTGTGACCGCTCAGCCCTCCACAGGGCTTGGTCGCCCCACTCACTGCTGCCGCTCCTGCCTGCCTTTGCCGCCTCCTGCCTGCAGATTCCTTCGCTCTCTGCCCGCTGCTCCTGGGAATTTCCCGCTGCTCCTGGGAATTTCCCGCTGCTTCTTGGAATTTCCCGCCGCTGCCTCCCTGCGGCCCCGCCCCCCTGTGATTCCATTCGCCGCCCCGCTCCCGCCACCCAGCTGCTCCTCCCTCCCGGCTCCTCACTTAAGGGGACCGTAGGGGACCACAGAGTGTGACCACTCAGCCCTCCACAGGGCTTGGTCACCCCACTCACTGCTGCCGCTCCTGCCTGCCTTTGCCGCCTCCTGCCTGCAGATTCCTTCGCTCGCTGCCCGCTGCTCCTGGGAATTTCCCGCTGCCCGCTGCTTCTTGGAATTTCCCGCCGCTGCCTCCCTGCGGCCCCGCCCCCCTGTGATTCCATTCGCCGCCCCGCTCCCGCCACCCAGCTGCTCCTCCCTCCCGGCTCCTTACTTAAGGGGACCGTAGGGGACCACAGAGTGTGACCGCTCAGCCCTCCACAGGGCTTGGTCGCCCCACTCACTGCTGCCGCTCCTGCCTGCCTTTGCCGCCTCCTGCCTGCAGATTCCTTCGCTCGCTGCCCGCTGCTCCTGGGAATTTCCCGCTGCTCCTGGGAATTTCCCGCTGCCCGCTGCTTCTTGGAATTTCTTGCCGCTGCCTCCCTGCAGCCCCGCCCCCCTGTGATTCCATTCGCCGCCCCGCTCCCGCCACCCAGCTGCTCCTCCCTCCCGGCTCCTTACTTATGACGCCCCCAGAGCGACCGCGCAGCGGTAGCGCCGATTGAGCGCTGAAGGCGCGCCAAAGGTAAGCCCGTCTGCGCCCGTCCGCGCCTGGCCCGCGCCCAGCGCCAGGACCCCTGGCCCTCCCCGCAGAGGCAAGACGACCCGACTGACCTACGACGCCGCCACTCTCAACGCAAACAATGCCGGCCGGACCCACGCCTGCTGCCGAGCCACCCCGAGACACACCCACGGACCCTTCACCTGCTGCACCTGCAAGTTCACCTGCCTCCGAACCTGCCCCGCACCCGCCAAGACAAACACCAGCAGCAACCACCTCAAGTGCATCCTGATCAACACCCGCTTTGTCCACAGATACGCCGTGGAACTCTGGAACCTACTCGACGCTACATCACCGGACGTCGCCTTCCTCACGGAAACCTGGATGAACGCCTCCTCTGCACCTGACATCGCCATCGCCATCCCGGACGGGTACAAGATCATCAGGAGGGACCGCATCAACCAGACCGGAGGTGGCATCGCCATCGTCCACAGGAACACCATCCGCATCACGACCGACGCCAACGACTCCTTCGCCGCAGCCGAACATCTCCACTTCCAGATTCACACCGACCCTAAGACGACCCTCAGAGGCACCCTCGTCTACAGACCCCCGGGACCACGCACACAATTCAGCGAAGACATCACAGACTTCATCAGCCCGCACGCCCTCCCCTCCACTGACTACATCCTCCTCGGGGACCTCAACTTCCACCTGGAGAACAACAAGGACCGCAACACCACCGCCCTGCTGGAAAACCTTGCCAACCTCGGACTCAAGCAACTGGTCAACACCCCCACCCACTACGCCGGCCACACGCTTGATCCCATCTTCTCTTCCAGCAAGTACATCACCTTCAGCCATGCCACCGGACTCCACTGGACCGACCACAGCTGCATCCACTTCAGCTTCAAAAGATCCACGACCCACCACCACCCGCAACAGGTACCTCACAGGAATTGGAGCAAGATCACCGCAGACCAGCTCACCACCTCCCTCAGCCAGAGCCCACCCGCCAACACAACGGACCCCAACGAAGCAGCCCGCAACTTCACACAGTGGCTGACCGCCTGCGCTGACGACCTCGCGCCACTAAAGAACCCTCCCAGCAGACCCAGAAGCAAGAAGGCATCCTGGTTCACCGGCGACCTCAAGGACTCCAAGAAGACCTGCCGCACCCTCGAGAAAGCCTGGCTCCTCGACCGGACCACCGACAACATGACCGCCCTCAAACACGCTACCCGCAAGCACCACCAGCTCATCCGCACCACCAAGAAGAAATCCCTGAAGGAACGACTGGACAACAACGCCCCCGACAGCAAAGAGCTCTTCACTATCGTCAAGGAGTTCTCCAACCCCAGCACCGGCACCAACGACATCACTCCGTCACAAGACCTCTGCGACTCCCTCGCCTCGTTCTTCCACCGCAAGATCGCCGACATCCACAACAGCTTTGGCGCCCCACCCACGCACCCAACCGTCGGACCAACGCCCCCCCACCACCACCCTTCGCACCTGGACCACGGTGACCACCGAAGACACAGCCCGCACGATGAACACCATCCACTCCGGATCACCGACCGACCCCTGCCCACACCACGTCTTCAACAAGGCCGACTTCACCATCGCACCCCAACTCCGGAACATCATCAACGCCTCCTTCAACACCGCCACCTTCCCGGAGAGCTGGAAGCACGCCGAGATCAGCGCCCTCCTGAAGAAACCTACAGCGGACCCCACCGATCTCAAAAACTTCCGCCCCATCTCGCTCCTCTCTTTTCCTGCTAAAGTCATCGAGAAGATCGTCAACAGACAGCTGACCGCCTTCCTCGAGACGAACGGATCCCTCGACCCCTCGCAGTCCGGCTTCAGAGCCAACCACAGCACCGAGACCGCCCTCATCGCAGCCACCGACGACATCCGGACCCTCTCGACAAGGGGGAAACAGTGGCCCTCATCCTCCTGGACCTCTCCGCTGCGTTCGACACTGTCTGCCACCGCACCCTAGTCCAGCGCCTCAGCAACATCGGTATCCAAGAGAAGGCACTGGAGTGGATCATCTCGTTCCTCGCCGGAAGAACACAAAGAGTCCGTCTCCTCCCGTTTCGCTCCGAGGCCACCGAAGTCATCTGCGGTGTCCCGCAAGGATCCTCACTCAGCCCCACCCTCTTCAACATCTAAATGAAACCTCTCGCAGCCATCGCACGCCAGCACAACCTCAACATCATCTCTTACGCCGACGACACCCAGCTGATCCTCTCCTCTCCCTCACCAGAGACCCCGACACCACCAGAACCTGCCTACACGAAGGGATGAAAGACGTCGCCGAGTGGATGAAGGACAGCCGCCTGAAACTGAACTCGGACAAGACGGAAGTCCTCATCATGGGATCTTCGCCCTCCGCCTGGGACGTCTCCTGATGGCCCCCAGCCCTGGGCACCGCACCCAAGCCAACCGACCACGCACGCAACCTGGGCTTCATCCTGGACCCTCCCTCTCGATGACCAGACAAGTCAACGCCGTCTCCTCATCGTGCTTCAACACCCTGCGTATGCTTCGCAAGATCTTCCGCTGGATCCCGACCGAGACCAGGAAGACTGTCACCCAGACACTCGTCACCAGCCGACTGGACTACGGAAACGCCCTCTACGCCGGAACCACAGCCAAACTACAGAAAAGACTCCAGCGCATCCAGAACACCTCCGCCTGACTCATCCTGGATGTCCCCCGACGCAGCCACATCTCCAGCCACCTGAGGAACCTGCACTGGCTCCCCATCGATAAGAGGATCACGTTCCGGCTCCTCACCCACGCACACAAGTCTCTCCACGACCTGGGCCCCAAGTACCTCAACGACCGCCTGACCTTCTACACGCCCACCCGCCAGCTACGGTCCACCAGCCTCGCCCTCGCAGCCGTACCACGCATCCGAAGAGCCACCGCCGGAGGAAGATCCTTCTCTTACCTGGCTGCCAAGACTTGGAACTCCCTCCCCATCCACCTTCGGCTGACCCAGGACCATCTCGCCTTCAGGAAACAACTCAAGACCTGGCTGTTCGAGCAGTAGCATACCCCTCCCCCCAAGCGCCTTGAGACCCTCCCGGGTGAGTAGTGCGCTATACAAATGGCATGATTGATTGATTGATATAGATAGATAGATAGATAGATAGAGTGAGGGCGATAGATAGAGTGAGAGCAATAGATAGATTGCTTGACAGAGTGAGGGGCGATAGATAGAGTGAGGGCGATAGATAGAGTGAGGGTGATAGATAGATAGATAGATAGATAGATAGATAGATAGATAGATAGATAGATAGATAGATAGATAGAGTGAGGGTGATAGATATTTAGATAGATAGATAATTAGATAGATAGATAGATAGATAGATAGATAGATAGATAGAGTGACGGCGATAGATGGATAGATAGATAGATAGATAGATAGATAGATAGATAGATAGATAGATAGATAGATAGATAGATAGATAGATAGATAGATAGAGCGAGGGCGATAGATAGATAGATAGATAGATAGATAGATAGATAGATAGATAGATAGATAGATAGATAGATAGATAGATAGATAGATAGTGTAATTGTGTGGCGTGTAATTATGTGGCACTGAGTGGTATTTGGAGTGTATGTTGCGTTGAGCTCAGTATAAATATGTAGCACATAATTATGTGGCACTGAGTGGTATTTGGAGTATATGTTGCTTTGAGCGCAGTGTAATTATGTAGCATATAATTATGTGGCACTGAGTGGTATTATGAGGAGTGCATGTTGTATTCAGTAGAGTGTAATTGAGTGGCGTGTAATTATGTGGCACTGAGTGGTATTGTTTGGAGTGTATGTTGCATTGTAATTATGTAGCATATAATTATGTGGCCCTGAGTGGTATTGTGTGGAGTGTGTGTTGCATTCAGTAGAGTGTAATTATATGGTGTGTAATTATGTGGCATTGAGTGGTATTTGGAGTGTATGTTGCACTGAGTGCAGTGTAAATAGGTAGCTTATAGTTATGTGGCACTGAGTGGTATTGTGTGGAGTGTATGCTGTATTCAGTAGAGTGTAATTGTGTGGTGTGTAATTATGTGGCACTGAGTGGTATTGTTTGGAGTGTATATTGCATTGAGTGCAGTGTAATTATGTGGCGTGTAATTATGTGGCACTGAGTGGTTTTTGGAGTATATGTTGCATTAAGTGCAGTGTAATTATGTAGCGTGTAACTATGTGGCACTGAGTGGTATTTGGAATGTATGCTGCATTGAGTAGAGTGTAATGTTGTTGCGTGTAATTATGTGACATTGAGTGGTATTATGAGGAGTGTATGTTGTATTCAGTAGAGTGTAATTGTGTGGCGTGTAATTATGTGGCACTGAGTGGTATTGTTTGGAGTGTATGTTGCATTGAGTGCAGTGTAATTATGTAGCATATAATTATGAGGCACTGTGTGGTATTGTGTGGAGTGTGTGTTGCATTCAGTAGAGTAATTATGTGGTGTGTAATTATGTGGCACTGAGTGGTATTTGGAGTGTATGTTGCATTGAGTGCAGTGTAATTATGTTGCATATAACTATGTGGCACTGAGTGGTATTTGGAGTGAATGTTGCATTGAGATCTGTGTAATTGTGTGGCGTGTAATTATGTGGCACTGAGTGGGATTTGGAGTGTATGTTGCATTGAGTGCAGTGTAATTATGTGGTGTGTAATTGTGTGGCACTCAGTGGTATTTGGAGTGTGTGTTGCATTGAGTAAAGTGTAATTATTTTGCTTATAACTATATGGCACTGAGTGGTATTTGGAGTGTATGTTGCATTGAGTGCAGTGTAATTATGTGGTGTGTAAATATGTGGCACTGAGTGGAATTGGGAGTGTATGTTGCATTGAGTGCAGTGTAATTATGTGGCATGTAATTATGTGGCACTGAGTGGTATTTGGAGTGTATGTTGCATTGAGTGCAGTGTAAGTATGTGGTGTGTATTTATGTGACACTGAGTGGTAGTTGGAGTGTATGTTGCATTGAGTGCAGTGTAATTATGTGGCGTGTAATTATGTGGCACTGAGTGGTATTTGGAGTGTATATTACATTGAATGCACTGTAATTATGTGGCATATAATATGGCACTGAGTGGTATTTGGAGTGTATGTTGCATTGAGTGCAGTGTAATTATGTGATGTGTAATTATGTGGCAGTGAGTGGTATTGTTTGGGGTGTATGTTGCATTGTAATTATGTAGCATATAATTATGTGGCCCTGAGTGGTATTGTGTGGAGTGTGTGTTTCATTAAGTAGAGTGTAATTATGTGGTGTGTAATTATGTGGCATTGAGTGGTATTTGGAGTGTATGTTGCACTGAGCGTAGTGTAAATAGGTAGCTTGTAGTTATGTGGCACTGAGTGGTATTGTGTGGAGTGTATGTTGTATTCAGTAGAGTGTAATTGTGTGGTGTGTAATTATGTGGCACTGAGTGGTATTGTTTGGAGTGTATATTGCATTGAGTGCAGTGTAATTATGTGGCGTGTAATTATGTGGCACTGAGTGGTATTTGGAGTATATGTTGCATTGAGTGCAGTGTAATTATGTAGCATGTAACTATGTGGCACTGAGTGGTATTTGAAGTGTATGCTGCATTGAGTAGAGTGTAATTTTGTTGAGTGTAATTATGTGGCACTGAGTGGTATTATGAGGAGTGTATGTTGCATTGAGTGCAGTGTAAGTATGTGGTGTGTAATTATGTGGCACTGAGTGGTATTTGGAGTGTATGTTGCATTGAGTGCAGTGTAAGTATGTGGTGTGTAATTATGTGGCACTGAGTGGTATTTGGAGTGTATGTTGCATTGAGTGCAGTGTAATTATGTGGTATGTAATTATGTGGCAGTGAGTGGTATTGTTTGGAGTGTATGTTGCATTGTAATTATGTAGCATATAATTATGTGGCCCTGAGTGGTATTGTGTGGAGTGTGTGTTTCATTAAGTAGAGTGTAATTATGTGGTGTGTAATTATATGGCATTGAGTGGTATTTGGAGTGTATGTTGCACTGAGCACAGTGTAAATAGGTAGCTTATAGTTATGTGGCACTGAGTGGGATTGTGTGGAGTGTATGTTGTATTCAGTAGAGTGTAATTGTGTGGTGTGTAATTATGTGGCACTGAGTGGTATTGTTTGGAGTGTATATTGCATTGAGTGCAGTGTAATTATGTGGCGTGTAATTATGTGGCACTGAGTGGTATTTGGAGTATATGTTGCATTGAGTGCAGTGTAATTATGTAGCGTGTAACTATGTGGCACTGAGAGGTATTTGAAGTGTATGCTGCATTGAGTAGAGTGTAATTTTGTTGCGTGTAATTATGTGGCACTGAGTGGTATTATGAGGAGTGTATGTTGTATTCAGTAGAGTGTAATTGTGTGGCGTGTAATTATGTGGCACTGAGTGGTATTGTTTGGAGTGTATGTTGCATTGAGTGCAGTGTAATTATGTAACATATAATTAGGAGGCACTGTGTGGTATTGTGTGGAGTGTGTGTTGCATTCAGTAGAGTAATTATGTGGTGTGTAATTATGTGGCACTAAGTGGTATTTGGAGTGTATGTTGCATTGAGTAAAGTGTAATTATTTTGCGTATAACTATATGGCACTGAGTGGTATTTGGAGTGTATGTTGTATTGAGTGCAGTGTAATTATGTGGCGTGTAATTATGTGGCACTGAGTGGTATTTGGAGTGTATGTTGCATTGAGTGCAGTGTAATTATGTGGTGTGTAATTATGTGGCAGTGAGTGGTATTTAGAGTGTATGTTGCGTTGAGCGCAGGGTAATTATGTAGCATATAATTATGTGGCACTGAGTGGTATTGTGTGGAGTGTATGTTGTATTCAGTAGAGTGTATTTCTGTGGCGTGCAATTATGTGGCACTAAGTGGTATTGTTTGGAGGGTATGTTGCATTGAGTGCAGTGTAAATATGTAGCATATAATTATGTGGCACTGAGTGGTATTTGAAGTGTATGTTGCATTGAGTATAGTGTAATTATGTGGCGTGTAATTATGTGGCAGTGAGTGGTATTTGGAGTGAATGTTGCATTGAGTGCAGTGTAATTATGGGGCATATAGTTATTGGGCACTGAGAGGTATTGTGTGGAGTGTGTGTTGCATTCAGTAGCGTGTAGCTATGTGGCACTGAGTGGTATTTGGAGTGTATGTTGCATTGAGTGCAGTGTAATTATGTGGCATGTAACTTTGTGGCATTGAGTGGTATTTGGAGTGTATGTTGCATTGAGCGCAGTGTAATTATGTAGCATATATTTATGTGGCACTCAGTGGTATTGTCTGGAGTGTATCTTGTATTCAGTAGAGTAATTATGTGCAGTGTAACTATGTGGCACTAAGTGGTATTTTTTGGAGTGTATTTTGCATTGAGTGCAGTAAAATTATGTAGCATATAATTATGTGGCACTGAGTGGTATTGTGTGGAGTGTGTGTTGCATTCAGTAGAGTGTAATTATGTGGCGTGTAATTAGGTGGCACTGAGTGGTATTTGGAGTGCATGTTGCATTGAGTGCAGTGTAATTATGTGGCGTGTAACTATGTGGCACTGAGTGGTATTTGGAGTGTATGTTGCTTTGAGTGCAGTGTAATTATGGGGCATGTAATTATGTGGCACTGAGTGGTATTTCAAGTGTATGTTGCATTGAGTGCAGTATAATTATGTGGCGTGTAATTATGTGGCAATGAGTGGTATTTAGAGTGTATGTTGTATTGATTGCAGTGTAATTATGTGGCATGTAATTATGTGGCACTGAGTGGTATTTGGCTTGTATGTTGCGTTGAGCGCAGTGGAATTATGTAGCATACAATTATGTGGCACTGAGTGGTATTGTCTGGAGTGTATGTTGTATTCAGAAGAGTGTAATTATGTGGCGTGTAATTATGTGGCACTGAGTGGTATTGTTTTGAGTGTATGTTGCATTGAGTGCAGTGTAATTATGTAGCATATAGTTATGTGGCACTGAGTGGTATTTAGAGTGCATATTGCATTGAGTGCAGTATAATTATGTGGTGTGTAACTATGGGGCACTGAGTGGTATTTGGAGTGTCTGTAGCATTGAGTGCAGTGTAATTATGTGGCATGTTACTATGTGGCAATGAGTGGTATTTGGAGTGTATATTGCATTGAGTGCAGTGTAATTATGTGGTGTGTAATTATGTGGCACTGAGTGGTATTTGAAGTGTATGTTTCATTGAGTGTAGTGTAATTATGTGGCGTGTAATTTTGTGGCACTGAGTGGTATTTGGAGTTCATGTTGCATTGAGTGAAGTGTAATTATGTGGCGTGTAATTAATTTGGCACTGAGTAGTATTTGGAGTGTATGTTGGTTGAGCGAAGTGTAAATATGTAGCATATAATTATGTTGCACTGCGTGGTATTTGAAGTTTATGTTGCATTGAGTGCAATGTAATTGTGTGGGGGTAATTATGTGGCACTAAGTGGTATTTGGAGTGTATGTTGCATTGAGCGGAGTGTAAATATGTAACATATAATTATGTGGCACTGAGTGGTATTATGCGGAGTGTATGTTGTATACAGTAGAGTGTAATTGTGTGGCATGTAATTATTTGGCACTGAGTGGTATTGTTCGGAGTGTATGTTGCATTGTAATTATGTAGCATATAATTATGTGGCACTGAGTGGTATTGTGTGGAGTCTGTGTTGCATTCAGTAGAGTGTAATTATGTGGTTTGTAACTATGTGGCACTGAGTGGTATTTGGAGTGTATGTTGCATTGAGCACAGTGCAATTATGTAGCATATAATTATGTGGCACTAATTGGTATTGTGTGGAGTGTATGTTGTATTCAGTTGAGTGTAATTTTGTGGCATGTAATTATGTGGCACTGAGTGGTATTGTTTGGAGTGTATGTTGCATTGTGTGCAGTGTAATTATGTAGCATATAATTTTGTGGCACTCAGTGGCATTGTGTGGAGCGTGTGTTGCATTGAGTACAGTGTAATTATGTGGCGTGTAATTATGTGGCACTGATTGGTATTTGGAGTGTATGTTGCATTGAATGCAGTGTAATTATGCGGCGTGTAACTATATGGCACTGAGTGGTTTTTGGAATGCATGTTACTTGGAGTGCAGTGTAATTATGTGGTGTGTAATTATGTGGCACTGAGTGGTGTTTGGAGTGTATGTTGCATTGAGCGCAGTGTAATTATGTAGCATATAATTATGTGGCACTGAGTGGTATTACCTGGAGTGTATGTTGTTTTCCGTTTTTTCAGTAGAGTGTAACTATGTGGCGTGTTATTATGTGGCACTGAGTGATATTGTTTGGAGTGTATGTTACATTGAGTGCAGTGTAATTATGTAGCATATATTTATGTGGCACTGAGTGGTATTGTGTAGAGTGTATGTTGCATTCAGTAGAGTGTAATTATGTGGCGTGTAATTATGTGGCACTGAGTGGTATTTGGAGTGTATGTTGCATTGAGATCTGTGTAATTGTGTGGCGTGTATTTATGTGGCACTGAGTGGTATTTGGAGTGTATGTTGCATTGAGTGCAGTGTAATTATGTGGTGTGTAATTGTGTGGCACTCAGTGGTATTTGGAGTGTATGTTGCATTGAGTGCAGTGTAATTATGCGGCGTGTAACTATATGGCACTGAGTGGTTTTTGGAATGCATGTTACATGGAGTGCAGTGTAATTATGTGGTGTGTAATTATGTGGCACTGAGTGGTGTTTGGAGTGTATGTTGCATTGAGCGCAGTGTAATTATGTAGCATATAATTATGTGGCACTGAGTGTTATTACCTGGAGTGTATGTTGTTTTCAGTTTTTTCAGTAGAGTGTAACTATGTGGCGTGTTATTATGTGGCACTGAGTGATATTGTTTGGAGTGTATGTTACATTGAGTGCAGTGTAATTATGTAGCATATATTTATGTGGCACTGAGTGGTATTGTGTGGAGTGTATGTTGCATTCAGTAGAGTGTAATTATGTGGCGTGTAATTATGTGGCACTGAGTGGTATTTGGAGTGTATGTTGCATTGAGATCTGTGTAATTGTGTGGCGTGTATTTATGTGGCACTGAGTGGTATTTGGAGTGTATGTTGCATTGAGTGCAGTGTAATTATGTGGTGTGTAATTGTGTGGCACTGAGTGGTGTTTGGAGTGTATGTTGCATTGAGCGCAGTGTAATTATGTAACATATAATTATGTGGCACTGAGTGGTATTACCTGGAGTGTATGTTGTTTTCAGTTTTTTCAGTAGAGTGTAACTATGTGGCGTGTTATTATGTGGCACTGAGTGATATTGTTTGGAGTGTATGCTGCATTGAGTGCAGTGTAATTATGTAGCATATATTTATGTGGCACTGAGTGGTATTGTGTGGAGTGTATGTTGTATTCAGTAGAGTGTAATTATGTGGTGTGTAATTATGTGGCACTTAGTGGTATTTTTGGAGTGTATGTTGCATTGTAATTATGTAGCATATAATTATGTGGCACTGAGTGGTATTGTCTGGAGTGTATGTTGTATTCAGAAGTGTAATTATGTGGCCTGTAATTATGTGGCACTGAGTGGTATTGTTTGGAGTGTATGTTGCATTGAGTGCAGTGTAATTATGTAGCATATAGTTATGTGGCACTGAGTGGTATTGTATGGAGTGTGTGTTGCATTCAGTAGAGTGTAATTATGTGGCGTGTAATTATGTAGCACTGAGTGGTATTTGGAGTGTTTGATGCATTGAGTACAGTGTAATTATGTGTGGTGTAATTATGTAGCACTGAGTGGTATTTGGAGTGTATGTTGCATTGAGTGCAGTATATTTATGTGGTGTGTATTTATGTGGCACTGAATGGTATTTGGAGTGTATGTAGCATTGAGTGCAGTGTAATTATGTGGCATGTTACTATGTGGGACTGAGTGGTATTTGGAGTGTATATTGCATTGAGTGCAGTGTAATTATGTGGTGTGTAATTATGTGGCACTCAGTGGTATTTGAAGTGTATGTTTCATTGAGTGCAGTGTAATTATGTGGTGTGTAATTATGTGGCACTGAGTGGTATTTGGAGTTTATTTTGCATTGAGTGCAGTGTAATTATGTGGCGTATAATTATGTGGCACTGAGTAGTATTTGGAGTGTATATTGGTTGAGCGCAGTGTAAATATGTAGCATATATTTATGTTGCACTGAGTGGTATTTGGAGTGCATGTTGCATTGAGTGCAGTGTAATTATGTGGCGTGTAATTATGTGGCACTGAGTGGTATTTGGAGTGTATGTTGCATTGAGATCTGTGTAATTGTGTGGCGTGTATTTATGTGGCACTGAGTGGTATTTGGAGTGTATGTTGCATTGAGTGCAGTGTAATTATGTGGTGTGTAATTGTGTGGCACTGAGTGGTGTTTGGAGTGTATGTTGCATTGAGCGCAGTGTAATTATGTAACATATAATTATGTGGCACTGAGTGGTATTACCTGGAGTGTATGTTGTTTTCAGTTTTTTCAGTAGAGTGTAACTATGTGGCGTGTTATTATGTGGCACTGAGTGATATTGTTTGGAGTGTATGCTGCATTGAGTGCAGTGTAATTATGTAGCATATATTTATGTGGCACTGAGTGGTATTGTGTGGAGTGTATGTTGTATTCAGTAGAGTGTAATTATGTGGTGTGTAATTATGTGGCACTTAGTGGTATTTTTGGAGTGTATGTTGCATTGTAATTATGTAGCATATAATTATGTGGCACTGAGTGGTATTGTCTGGAGTGTATGTTGTATTCAGAAGTGTAATTACGTGGCCTGTAATTATGTGGCACTGAGTGGTATTGTTTGGAGTGTATGTTGCATTGAGTGCAGTGTAATTATGTAGCATATAGTTATGTGGCACTGAGTGGTATTGTATGGAGTGTGTGTTGCATTCAGTAGAGTGTAATTATGTGGCGTGTAATTATGTAGCACTGAGTGGTATTTGGAGTGTTTGATGCATTGAGTACAGTGTAATTATGTGTGGTGTAATTATGTAGCACTGAGTGGTATTTGGAGTGTATGTTGCATTGAGTGCAGTATATTTATGTGGTGTGTATTTATGTGGCACTGAATGGTATTTGGAGTGTATGTAGCATTGAGTGCAGTGTAATTATGTGGCATGTTACTATGTGGGACTGAGTGGTATTTGGAGTGTATATTGCATTGAGTGCAGTGTAATTATGTGGTGTGTAATTATGTGGCACTCAGTGGTATTTGAAGTGTATGTTTCATTGAGTGCAGTGTAATTATGTGGTGTGTAATTATGTGGCACTGAGTGGTATTTGGAGTTTATTTTGCATTGAGTGCAGTGTAATTATGTGGCGTATAATTATGTGGCACTGAGTAGTATTTGGAGTGTATATTGGTTGAGCGCAGTGTAAATATGTAGCATATATTTATGTTGCACTGAGTGGTATTTGGAGTGCATGTTGCATTGAGTGCAGTGTAATTATGTGGCGTGTAATTATGTGGCACTGAGTGGTATTTGGAGTGTATGTTGCATTGAGCGCAGTGTAATTATGTAGCATATAGTTATGTGGCACTGAGTGGTATTGTCTGGAGTGTATCTTGTATTCAGTAAAGTAATTATGTGCAGTGTAACTATGTGGCACCAAGTGGTATTTTTTGGAGTGTATTTTGCATTGAGTGCAGTGAAATTATGTAGCATATAATTATATGGCACTGAGTGGTATTGTGTGGAGTGTGTGTTACATTCAGTAGAGTGTAATTATGTGGCATGTAATTAGGTGTCACTGAGTGGTATTTGGAGTGTTTGTTGTATTGAGAGCAGTGTAAATATGTGGCGTGTAACTATGTGGCACTGAGTGGTATTTGGAGTGTATGTTGCTTTGAGTGCAGTGTAATTATGGGGCGTGTAATTATGTGGCACTGAGTGGTATTTCAAGTGTATGTTGCATTGAGTGCAGTATAATTATGTGGCGTGTAATTATGTGGCAATGAGTGGTATTTAGAGTGTATGTTGTATTGATTGCAGTGTAATTATGTGGCATGTAATTATGTGGCACTGAGTGGTATTTGGCTTGTATGTTGCGTTGAGCGCAGTGGAATTATGTAGCATACAATTATGTGGCACTGAGTAGTATTGTCTGGAGTGTATGTTGTATTCAGAAGAGTGTAATTATGTGGCGTGTAATTATGTGGCACTGAGTGGTATTGTTTTGAGTGTATGTTGCATTGAGTGCAGTGTAATTATGTAGCATATAGTTATGTGGCACTGAGTGGTATTTGGAGTGCATATTGCATTGAGTGCAGTATAATTATGTGAGTTATAACTATGGGCCACTGAGTGGTATTTTGAGTGTATGTAGCATTGAGTGCAGTGTAATTATGTGGCATGTTACTATGTGGCAATGAGTGGTATTTGGAGTGTATATTGCATTGAGTGCACTGTAATTATGTGGCGTGTAATTTTGTGGCTCTGAGTGGTATTTGGAGTTCATGTTGCATTGAGTGAAGTGTAATTATGTGGCGTGTAATTAATTTGGCACTGAGTAGTATTTGGAGTGTATGTTGGTTGAGTGCAGTGTAAATATGTAGCATATAATTATGTTGCACTGAGTGGTATTTGAAGTGTATGTTGCATTGAGTGCAATGTAATTGTGTCGCGTGTAATTATGTGGCACTAAGTGGTATTTGGAGTGTATGTTGCATTGAGCGGAGTGTAAATATGTAACATATAATTATGTGGCACTGAGTGGTATTATGAGGAGTGTATGTTGTATTCAGTAGAGTGTAATTGAGTGGCATGTAATTATGTGGCACTGAGTGGTATTGTTCGGAGTGTATGTTGCATTGTAATTATGTAGCATATAATTATGTGGCACTGAGTGGTATTGTGTGGAGTCTGTGTTGCATTCAGTAGAGTGTAATTATGTGGTGTGTAACTATGTGGCACTGAGTGGTATTTGGAGTGTATGTTGCATTGAGCACAGTGCAATTATGTAGCATATAATTATGTGGCACTAAGTGGTATTGTGTGGAGTGCATGTTCTATTGAGTTGAGTGTAATTTTGTGGCATGTAATTATGTGGCACTGAGTGGTATTGTTTGGAGTGTATGTTGCATTGTGTGCAGTGTAATTATGTAGCATATAATTTTGTGGCACTCAGTGGCATTGTGTGGAGCGTGTGTTGCATTGAGTACAGTGTAATTATGTGGCGTGTAATTATGTGGCACTGATTGGTATTTGGAGTGTATGTTGCATTGAGTGCAGTGTAATTATGCGGCGTGTAACTATATGGCACTGAGTGGTTTTTGGAATGCATGTTACATGGAGTGCAGTGTTATTATGTGGCGTGTAATTATGTGGCACTGAGTGGTGTTTGGAGTGTATGTTGCTTTGAGTGCAGTGTAATTATGTAGCATATAATTATGTGGCACTGAGTGGTATTGCCTGGAGTGTATGTTGTTTTCAGTTTTTTCAGTAGAGTGTAACTATGTGGGGTGCTATTATGTGGCACTGAGTGATATTGTTTGGAGTGTATGTTACATTGAGTGCAGTGTAATTATGTAGCATATATTTATGTGGCACTGAGTGGTATTGCGTGGAGTTTGTGTTGCATTCAGTAGAGTGTAATTATGTGGCGTGTAATTATGTGGCACTGAGTGGTATTTGGAGTGTATTTTGCATTGAGTGCATTGTAATTATGTGGCGTTTAACTATGTGGCACTGAGTGGTATTTGGAGTTTTTATTGCATAGAGTGCAGTGTAATTATGTGGCGTGTAACTATGTGGCAATGAGTGGTATTTAGAGTGTATGTTGCATTGATTGCAGTGTAAATATGTGGCGTGTAATTATGTGGCACTGAGTGGTATTTGGAGTTTATATTGCATAGAGTGCAGTGTAATTATGTGGCGTGTAACTATGTGGCAATGAGTGGTATTTAGAGAGTATGTTACATTGAGTGCAGTGTAATTATGTGGCATGTAATTATGTGGCACTGAGTGGTATTTGGAGTGCATGTTGCATTGAAAGCAGTGTAAATACGTGGCGTGTAATTATGTGGCACTGAGTGGTATTTGGAGTGTATGTTGCATTGAGCGCAGTGTAAATATGTAGCATATAATTATGTGGCACCGAGGGGTATTTGCACTGTATGTTGCATTGAGTGCAGTGTAATTTTGTGGTGTGTAATTATGTGACACTGAGTGGTATTTGGAGTGTATGTTGCGTTGAGTGCAGTGTAATTCTGTAGCATATAATTATGTGGCACTGATTGGTATTATGAGGAGTGTATGTTGTATTCAGCAGAGTGTATTTGTGCGGCATGTATTTATGTGGCACTGAGTGGTATTGTTATGAGTGTATGTTGCATTGTAATTATGTAATATATAATTATGTGGCACTGAGTGGTATTGTGTGGAGTGTGTGTTGCATTCAGTAGAGTGTAAATATGTGGCGTGTAATTATGTGGCACTGAGTGGTATTTGGAAAGTATGTTGCATTGAGTGCAATGTAATTTCGTGGCGTGTAATTATGTGGCACTGAGTGGTATTTGGAGTGTATGTTGCATTGAGTGCATTGTAACTATGATGCACTGAGTGGTATTTGGTGTGTATGTTGCATTGAGTGCAGTGTAATTAAGCGGCGTGTAATTATGTGGCACTCAGTGGTATTTGGAGTGCATGTTAAGTTGAGCGCAGTGTAATTATGTGGCGTGTAATTATGTGGCACTGAGTGGTATTTGGAGTGTATGTTGCATTGGGTGAAGTGTAATTATGTGGCGTGTAATTATGTGGCACTGAGTGGTATGTGGAATGTCTGTTGCATTGAGTGCAGTGCAATTATGTGGCGTGTAATTATGTGGCACTGCGTGGTGTTTGGAGTGTATGTTGCATTGAGTGCAGTGTAATTATGTGGCTTGCAGTTATGTGGCACTGAGGGGTATTTGGAGTGTATGTTGCATTAAGTGCAGTGTAATTATGTGGTGTGTAATTATGTGGCAGTGAGTGGTATTTAGAGTGTATGTTGCGTTGAGCGCAGGGTAATTATAAAGCATATAATTATGTGGCACTAAGTGGTATTGTGTGGAGTGTATGTTGTATTCAGTAGAGTGTATTTCTGTGGCGTGCAATTATGTGGCACTAAGTGGTATTGTTTGGAGGGTATGTTGCATTGAGTGCAGTGTAAATATGTAGCATATAATTATGTGGCACTGAGTGGTATTTGAAGTGTATGTTGCATTGAGTGCAGTGTAATTATGTAGCGTGTATTTATGTGGCAGTGAGTGGTATTTGGAGTTAATGTTGCATTGAGTGCAGTGTAATTATGGGGCATATAATTATTGGGCACTGAGTGGTATTGTGTGGAGTGTGTGTTGCATTCAGTAGCGTGTAGCTATGTGGCACTGAGTGGTATTTGGAGTGTATGTTGCATTGAGTGCAGTGTAATTATGTGGCGTGTAATTATGTGGCACTGAGTGGTATTTTTGGAGTGTATTTTGCATTGAGTGCAGTGAAATTATGTAGCATATAATTATGTGGCACTGAGTGGTATTGTGTGGAGTGTGGTTTGCATTCAGTAGAGTGTAATTATGTGGCGTGTAATTAGGTGGCACTGAGTGGTATTTGGAGTGTATGTTGCATTGAGTGCAGTGTAATTATGTGGCGTGTAACTATGTGGCACTGAGTGGTATTATGAGGAGTATATGTTGTAATCAGTAGAGTGTAATTGTGTGGCATGTAATTATGTGGCACTGAGTGGTATTGTTTGGAGTGTATGTTGCATTGTAATTATGTAGCATATAATTATGTGTCACTGAGTGGTATTGTGTGGAGTGTATGTTGTATTCAGTAGAGTGTAATTTTGTGGCATGTAATTATGTCAGTCATAAGTGCTGAATAGAGTAGCAAGCCCATCCTCATATAGAGCAGTGGAGGACAAAGACGATAAACTGGCAAGGTGAAAAGAAAGATTTCTGAGGGAAGCATGCCATACTTAAGCATCTGCTCTAGAATCAGGAACTAGGCAGTAGTGCTCGGTGAATGTATGTATTGATTTCCAGGTAGCTGCTTTACAGATTTCTGGAATAGGGTTATTGCATAGTAATGAGTACTATTGTGAGAGGTGCGTGTTTGCTGATGTCCTGAGGCGGAAAGCCGGGACTTACTGTGTGAAAGCTTCGTTTTTTAAAAACTGTAATTTTTATTCTGTCACTTGTGAATACTGTATTTTTAGCGCCGATTGGTTTTAATATTTTTTTAAAACCTACCAATTGTCGGTCGCCTGACACAGCGTGTCTCCCCCTCTGCTGCAGACTCCGGCCCGCCCACTCTATCGTGAGTCCTGCCTTGATTTTGCCTTTTCCAGCTGAGTAGACGCTGGTTAAAGGTCCCGCCATCTTAGGTGAGGAGGAAGGTGAGGGGAAGCAGATTCGGGCTAAGCCCCTCCCCACCTCACGACCGGACCTATACAAAATGGAGCACTCACACCGGAGGCGCAGCGGACGGGCGCAGCGGGCGCGCCGGCGGCGTGCCGAAGGCGCGCCAAAGGCAAGCCCGTCTGTGCCCGTCCGTGACCGCCCGGGACCAGGGGCTACAACCCCTGGCAAAAATGAGATTCGCATACAATGGAGTGCTCAACAACTCCATGACCTATGTCCCGATTATGCCAAAGCCTGCCTCCATAGTTTGAACGTGGAAGACTCTATGAGCTGCAAGGTATGTCACTATAACTGGCTGAGTAGTTCTCCTATCAGGGCTGAACACACTAAACTTAGGTGTGGCCTACTTAACACCAGGTCCATGAGGAAACACTCTCTGGATATATATGATCTGCTATCTGATATGAAACTCGACCTACTGTTTCTTACGGAAACATGGCTCGACTCCAACTCTGAGCCGGACATAGTCGCCTCTCTTCCTGCCGACTATACTCTAGCTCATTTGGATAGACCTATAGGCAGAGGCGGGGGGATAGGGATAATATCCAAACTGACATTGAGTTGTCATATCGAATCTCTTGCTGTTGCCGACAGTGAGGCAGGAGCATTCTCAATTAAGGTTAATACGGGGAATACGATGAATGGCATATTGATTTATCGTCCCCCTGGCCCCTCTACCCAATTTATCACCAGCCTGACTGAAGTTATTACCGAGACGGCCCTGCGTAGGGACAAGTTTTTACTGCTGGGAGATCTTAATATCCACTTGGATAATCTAGCAGATAAAAATATCACTGATTTTCATCAGCAACTTCACTCCCTTCAACTCTCCATTGGATCTAAAAACCCTACCCATCTTAAGGGTCATTTGTTGGATCCTATTTTTTCCAACTGGGCAGGGGTAGAAGTCCAGTCCCCAGTCCCGGTCCCCTGGTCTGACCACTTTTTAGTTCCTTTTACAATAACAATTCCTGCCGGTAATGCCCAAAAGTTCTCCAACTTGAAGTACTTGAGCCGCAAATGGACGGCGTTCTCTAAGGCAGGGTTTGATTCCGCCCTCACTAGTGGTGACAGACCTGGGGGGAAGGATGCTGTTATAGCATCCGATAGACTGGATGAGCGCATTATTAATGCCTTGGACAGCATAGCCCCCCTCTGCCATAAGAAACCCTGGAGTAGACCTCACAAATCCGCCCCCTGGTTTACTGCGGAACTTCGCCTATTGAAAACTGAATGCAAGCAATTAGAAAGGCAATGGAGGAGAGCTTATTTTGATCAAGCCAAACTGAGTTATATTAGCAAACGCAGGGAATATCATAATCTGATCAGGCGGGCCAAAACCAACTATTTTTCAGACAGGATTGGAGATGCTCGCAACTCCACTAAGGAATTATTTAAAATTTATAAAGAAATTTCCCTCTGTAGCTCCTCTGTTGATCCCTCCTTGGTTTCGGAGGAATCCTGTAACCGAATTGCCACCTATTTTTCGGATAAAGTGGCCACGATCTATTCTGCCTTCATAGGGGGAAAGGAGAAGGCAATGGAGTTCTGTGAAAATCCATCTCTAGTTAAGGGCGCTAACAGTCTTAGCAACTTTGTCACTCCTCCATCTAATGAGCTTCAGCAGATCTGTCGCTCGATCAAGTCAGGCTCCCCCCGTGATCCGGCCTCTCCTAAACTTCTGGGAGGAAGTTTAGAAATTCTTGAGCCCTACATCAGAGATGTTCTGGATCTTTCTTTTTCAACTGGCACAGTACCCAAAAAATGGAAACAAGCGATTGTGCTCCCACTCCAAAAAAAACCTAATCTAAGCTGGGAGCGGTTAGACAATCTCCGGCCCATCTCCCTTCTTCCATACTTGGCCAAGGTGGCAGAAAAGGTGGCCAATCGCCAACTTATGACTTTTGTGGAGGAAGCCAACCTTCTTCATCCCACCCAATTTGGTTTTCGGGCACGACACTCTACGGAGTCTGCGATGCTTCTAGCCACCGAAACCATTAGGCAAGGGGTAGATGAGGGGCATACTATGGCTCTTGTCCTACTCGACCTAAGTGCCGCATTCGACACTGTAGCACATTCCACCTTGCTACAGTGTCTCAACAGTGGTGGAGTGAAGGGGATGGCACTCAGTTGGATGCAGTCCTTTCTGACTGAGAGGGGTTTTCAGGTTAAACAGGGAGAACACTACTCTCGGGTGTTCAATCTCGATCAAGGGGTCCCTCAGGGCTCAGCCCTCAGCCCCACCCTGTTTAACCTTTACGCCTCCCCTGTAGCCACCATTGTTGAAAGATACGGCATCCAACTGGTATCTTACGCCGACGACACACAACTGGTCATCTCTCTATCACGGGCACCCGAAATTGCGGCACTCAACTTCAGTGCTTGCATGCAGGAGCTTGCCTCCTGGATGTCTAACAACTGCCTGAAGTTGAACGGCTCCAAAACGGAAGTGCTTGTGATGGGGGGGGGCCCTTCTGTGTGGACCTCGGCATGGTGGCCGGACTGCCTCGGACCTAATCCCGTACCAGGTCAACAGGCTAAAAACCTGGGGGTTCTATTTGATTCTGACCTGTCTTTTACTCCTCAAGTAAACAGAGTGGTTGGAATCTGTTTCGGGATACTTAAAAGCCTACGCAAAGTGCTTGATATGCTTCCAGTGGATGCCAGACAAACGCTTGTGCATGCCTTGGTCACATCGAGACTTGATTATGCCAACCTACTTTACCTGGGTATCACAGCCAAAAATCTCAATCGTCTCCAGGTACTGCAAAATGCCACAGCCCGCCTGGTGCTGAGGCTTCCCAGGAGAGCACCCTCCAAAGCTGCGCTAAGGTCCCTTCACTGGCTTCCAATCCGTGAAAGGATTACTTTCAAAGCTCTATGCACGTGCCATCGCATCTTTGGAGGTAGGGCACCCAGTCCTCTGAACAGCCTTATCACCCCTTACAGACCAGAGCGGATGCTCAGATCCTCTGGCACGGGTCTGGCTGTTGTCCCCAAAATACACAAAGCTCGAATGGGGGGCAGATCATTCCGGCTTCTTGCAGCCAAGAGTTGGAATATGCTACCCTCCGAACTACGGCTTGAACCCTCTGAGACCAAATTCCGTAGAGCCCTTAAGACCCATCTCTTCCGTCAAGCATTGATGTAAACTCTTGTCTTCTCTTCTCATCTGTATACTCTCAGCGCGGGGACACGCCGGTGCGCGTAACCATGCGCTTTATAAATCTCCTAAATAAATAAATAAATAAATAAAATAAATGTGGCACTGAGTGGTATTTGGAGTGTATGTTGCATTGAGTGCAGTGTAATTATATAGCGTGTAACTATGTGGCACTAAGTGGTATTTGGAGTGTATGTTGCTTTGAGTGCAGTGTAATTATGGGGCGTGTAATTATGTGGCACTGAGTGGTATTTCAATGTATGTTGCATTGAGTGCAGTATAATTATGTGGCGTGTAATTATGTGGCAATGAGTGGTATTTAGAGTGTATGTTGTATTGATTGCAGTGTAATTATGTGGCATGTAATTATGTGGCACTGAGTGGTATTTGGCTTGTATGTTGCGTTGAGCGCATTGGAATTATGTAGCATACAATTATGTGGCACTGAGTGGTATTGTCTGGAGTGTATGTTGTACTCAGAAGAGTGTAATTATGTGGCGTGTAATTATGTGGCACTGAGTGGTATTGTTTTGAGTGTATGTTGCATTGAGTGCAGTGTAAATATGTAGCATATAGTTATGTGGCACTGAGTGGTATTTGGAGTGCATATTGCATTGAGTGCAGTATAATTATGTGGTGTGTAACTTTGGGGCACTGAGTGGTATTTGGAGTGTATGTAGCATTGAGTGCAGTGTAATTATGTGGCATGTTACTATGTGGCAATGAGTGGTATTTGGAGTGTATATAGCATTGAGGGCCGTGTAATTATGTGGTGTGTAATTATGTGGCACTGAGTGGTATTTGAAGTGTATGTTTCATTGAGTGCAGTGTAATTATATGGCGTGTAATTTTGTGGCACTGAGTGGCATTTGGAGTTCATGTTGCATTGAGTGAAGTGTAATTATGTGGCGTGTAATTAATTTGGCAGTGAGTAGTATTTGGAGTGTATGTTGGTTGAGCGCAGTGTAAATATGTAGCATATAATTATGTTGCACTGAGTGGTATTTGAAGTGTATGTTGCATTGAGTGCAGTGTAATTATGTAGCGTGTAACTATGTGGCACTGAGAGGTATTTGAAGTGTATGCTGCATTGAGTAGAGTGTAATTTTGTTGCGTGTAATTATGTGGCACTGAGTGGTATTATGAGGAGTGTATGTTGTATTCAGTAGAGTGTAATTGTGTGGCGTGTAATTATGTGGCACTGAGTGGTATTGTTTGGAGTGTATGTTGCATTGAGTGCAGTGTAATTATGTAACATATAATTAGGAGGCACTGTGTGGTATTGTGTGGAGTGTGTGTTGCATTCAGTAGAGTAATTATGTGGTGTGTAATTATGTGGCACTAAGTGGTATTTGGAGTGTATGTTGCATTGAGTAAAGTGTAATTATTTTGCGTATAACTATATGGCACTGAGTGGTATTTGGAGTGTATGTTGTATTGAGTGCAGTGTAATTATGTGGCGTGTAATTATGTGGCACTGAGTGGTATTTGGAGTGTATGTTGCATTGAGTGCAGTGTAATTATGTGGTGTGTAATTATGTGGCAGTGAGTGGTATTTAGAGTGTATGTTGCGTTGAGCGCAGGGTAATTATGTAGCATATAATTATGTGGCACTGAGTGGTATTGTGTGGAGTGTATGTTGTATTCAGTAGAGTGTATTTCTGTGGCGTGCAATTATGTGGCACTAAGTGGTATTGTTTGGAGGGTATGTTGCATTGAGTGCAGTGTAAATATGTAGCATATAATTATGTGGCACTGAGTGGTATTTGAAGTGTATGTTGCATTGAGTATAGTGTAATTATGTGGCGTGTAATTATGTGGCAGTGAGTGGTATTTGGAGTGAATGTTGCATTGAGTGCAGTGTAATTATGGGGCATATAGTTATTGGGCACTGAGAGGTATTGTGTGGAGTGTGTGTTGCATTCAGTAGCGTGTAGCTATGTGGCACTGAGTGGTATTTGGAGTGTATGTTGCATTGAGTGCAGTGTAATTATGTGGCATGTAACTTTGTGGCATTGAGTGGTATTTGGAGTGTATGTTGCATTGAGCGCAGTGTAATTATGTAGCATATATTTATGTGGCACTGAGTGGTATTGTCTGGAGTGTATCTTGTATTCAGTAGAGTAATTATGTGCAGTGTAACTATGTGGCACCAAGTGGTATTTTTTGGAGTGTATTTTGCATTGAGTGCAGTGAAATTATGTAGCATATAATTATGTGGCACTGAGTGGTATTGTGTGGAGTGTGTGTTACATTCAGTAGAGTGTAATTATGTGGCATGTAATTAGGTGTCACTGAGTGGTATTTGGAGTGTTTGTTGTATTGAGAGCAGTGTAAATATGTGGCGTGTAACTATGTGGCACTGAGTGGTATTTGGAGTGTATGTTGCTTTGAGTGCAGTGTAATTATGGGGCGTGTAATTATGTGGCACTGAGTGGTATTTCAAGTGTATGTTGCATTGAGTGCAGTATAATTATGTGGCGTGTAATTATGTGGCAATGAGTGGTATTTAGAGTGTATGTTGTATTGATTGCAGTGTAATTATGTGGCATGTAATTATGTGGCACTGAGTGGTATTTGGCTTGTATGTTGCGTTGAGCGCAGTGGAATTATGTAGCATACAATTATGTGGCACTGAGTAGTATTGTCTGGAGTGTATGTTGTATTCAGAAGAGTGTAATTATGTGGCGTGTAATTATGTGGCACTGAGTGGTATTGTTTTGAGTGTATGTTGCATTGAGTGCAGTGTAATTATGTAGCATATAGTTATGTGGCACTGAGTGGTATTTGGAGTGCATATTGCATTGAGTGCAGTATAATTATGTGGTGTGTAACTTTGGGGCACTGAGTGGTATTTGGAGTGTATGTAGCATTGAGTGCAGTGTAATTATGTGGCATGTTACTATGTGGCAATGAGTGGTATTTGGAGTGTATATAGCATTGAGGGCCGTGTAATTATGTGGTGTGTAATTATGTGGCACTGAGTGGTATTTGAAGTGTATGTTTCATTGAGTGCAGTGTAATTATATGGCGTGTAATTTTGTGGCACTGAGTGGCATTTGGAGTTCATGTTGCATTGAGTGAAGTGTAATTATGTGGCGTGTAATTAATTTGGCAGTGAGTAGTATTTGGAGTGTATGTTGGTTGAGCGCAGTGTAAATATGTAGCATATAATTATGTTGCACTGAGTGGTATTTGAAGTGTATGTTGCATTGAGTGCAATGTAATTGTGTGGCGTGTAATTATGTGGCACTAAGTGGTACTTGGAGTGTATGTTGCATTGAGCGGAGTGTAAATATGTAACATATAATTATGTGGCACTGAGTGGTATTGTGTGGAGTCTGTGTTGCATTCAGTAGAGTGTAATTATGTGGTGTGTAACTATGTGGCACTGAGTGGTATTTGGAGTGTATGTTGCATTGAGCACAGTGCAATTATGTAGCATATAATTATGTGGCACTAAGTGGTATTGTGTGGAGTGTATGTTGTATTCAGTTGAGTGTAATTTTGTGGCATGTAATTATGTGGCACTGAGTGCTATTGTTTGGAGTGTATGTTGCATTGTGTGCAGTGTAATTATGTAGCATATAATTTTGTGGCACTCAGTGGCATTGTGTGGAGCGTGTGTTGCATTGAGTACAGTGTAATTATGTGGCGTGTAATTATGTGGCACTGATTGGTATTTGGAGTGTATGTTGCATTGAGTGCAGTGTAATTATGCGGTGTGTAACTATATGGCATTGAGTGGTTTTTGGAATGCATGTTACATGGAGTGCAGTGTAATTATGTGGCGTGTAATTATGTGGCACTGAGTGGTGTTTGGAGTGTATGTTGCGTTGAGCGCAGTGTAATTATGTAGCATATAATTATGTGGCACTGAGTGGTATTGCCTGGAGTGTATGTTGTTTTCAGTTTTTTCAGTAGAGTGTAACTATGTGGCGTGTTATTATGTGGCACTGAGTGATATTGTTTGGAGTGTATGTTACATTGAGTGCAGTGTAATTATGTAGCATATATTTATGTGGCACTGAGTGGTATAGTGTGGAGTGTGTGTTGCATTCAGTAGAGTGTAATTATGTGGCGTGTAATTATGTGGCACTGAGTGGTATTTGGAGTGTATGTTGCATTGAGTGCATTGTAAGCATGTGGCGTTTAACTATGTGGCACTGAGTGGTATTTGGAGTTTTTATTGCATAGAGTGCAGTGTAATTATGTGGCGTGTAACTATGTGGCAATGAGTGGTATTTAGAGTGTATGTTGCATTGATTGCAGTGTAAATATGTGGCGTGTAATTATGTGGCACTGAGTGGTATTTGGAGTTTATATTGCATAGAGTGCAGTGTAATTATGTGGCGTGTAACTATGTGGCAATGAGTGGTATTTAGAGAGTATGTTACATTGAGTGCAGTGTAATTATGTGGCATGTAATTATGTGGCACTGAGTGGTATTTGGAGTGCATGTTGCATTGAAAGCAGTGTAAATACGTGGCGTGTAATTATGTGGCACTGAGTGGTGTTTGGAGTGTATGTTGCGTTGAGCGCAGTGTAATTATGTAGCATATAATTATGTGGCACTGAGTGGTATTGCCTGGAGTGTATGTTGTTTTCAGTTTTTTCAGTAGAGTGTAACTATGTGGCGTGTTATTATGTGGCACTGAGTGATATTGTTTGGAGTGTATGTTACATTGAGTACAGTGTAATTATGTAGCATATATTTATGTGGCACTGAGTGGTATAGTGTGGAGTTTGTGTTGCATTCAGTAGAGTGTAATTATGTGGCGTGTAATTATGTGGCACTGAGTGGTATTTGGAGTGTATGTTGCATTGAGTGCATTGTAATCATGTGGCGTTTAACTATGTGGCACTGAGTGGTATTTGGAGTTTTTGTTGCATAGAGTGCAGTGTAATTATGTGGCGTGTAACTATGTGGCAATGAGTGGTATTTAGAGTGTATGTTGCATTGATTGCAGTGTAAATATGTTGCGTGTAATTATGTGGCACTGAGTGGTATTTGGAGTGTATGTTGCATTGAGCGCAGTGTAAATATGTAGCATATAATTATGTGGCACCGAGGGGTATTTGCACTGTATGTTGCATTGAGTGCAGTGTAATTTTGTGGTGTGTAATTATGTGACACTGAGTGGTATTTGGAGTGTATGTTGCGTTGAGTGCAGTGTAATTCTGTAGCATATAATTATGTGGCACTGATTGGTATTATGAGGAGTGTATGTTGTGTTCAGCAGAGTGTAAATATGTGGCGTGTAATTATGTGGCACTGAGTGATATTTGGAAAGTATGTTGCATTGAGTGCAATGTAATTATGTGGCGTGTAATTATGTGGCACTGAGTGGTATTTGGAGTGTATGTTGCATTGAGTGCAGTGTAATTATGTGGTGTGTAATTATGTGGCACTGAGTGGTATTTGGAGTGTATCTTTCATTGAGTGCAGTGCAATTATGTGGCTTGTAATTATGTGGCACTGAGTGGTATTTGGAGTGTATGTTGCATTGAGTGCAGTGTCATTTGTGGCAGTGAGTAGTATTTGGAGTGTATGTTGCGTTGAGCTCAGTGTAAATATGTAGCATATAATTATATGGCAGTGAGTGGTATTATGAGGAGTGTATGTTGTATTCAGTAGAGTGTAATTGTGTGGCGTGTAATTACGTGGCACTGAGTGGTATTGTTTGGAGTGTATGTTGCATTGTAATGTTTGTAACATATAATTATGTGGCACTGAGTGGTATTGTGTGGAGTCTGGGTTGCATTCAGTAGAGTGTACTTATGTGGTGTGTAACTATGTGGCACTGAGTAGTATTTGGAGTGTATGTTGCATTGATAGCAGTGTAATTATGTGGCATGTAATTATGTGGCACTGAGTGGTATTTGGAGTGTATGTTGCATTGAGTGCATTGTAATTAGGTGGCATGTAACTATGTGACACTGAGTGGTATATGGAGTGTATGTTGCATTGAGTGCAGTGTAATTATGTGGTGTGTAATTATGTGGCACTGAGTGGTATTTGGAGTGTATCTTTCATTGAGTGCAGTGTAATTATTTGGCTTGTAATTATGTGGCACTCAGTGGTATTTGGAGTGTATGTTGCATTGAGTGCAGTGTAATTATGTGGCAGTGAGTAGTATTTGGAGTGTATGTTGCGTTGAGCGCAGTGTAAATATGTAGCATATACTTATGTGGCACTGAGTGGTATTTGGAGTGTATGTTGCATTGAGTGCAGTGTAATTATGTGGTGTGTAATTATGTGGCACTGAGTGGTATTTGGAGTGTATCTTTCATTGAGTGCAGTGCAATTATGTGGCGTGTAATTATGTGGCACTGAGTGGTATTTGGAGTGTATGTTGCGTTGAGCGCAGTGTAATTATGTAACATATAATTATGTGGCAGTGAGTGGTATTATGAGGAGTGTATGTTGTATTCAGTAGAGTGTAATTGTGTGGCGTGTAATTATGTGGCACTGAGTGGTATTGTTTGGAGTGTATGTTGCATTGTAATTTTGTAGCATATAATTATGTGGCACTGAGTGGTATTGTGTGGAGTCTGTATTAAATTCAGTAGAGTGTAATTATGTGGTGTGTAACTATGTGGCACTGAGTAGTATTTGGAGTGTATGTTGCATTGATTGCAGTTTAATTATGTGGCATGTAATTATGTGGCACTGAGTGGTATTTGGAGTGTATGTTGCGTTGAGCGCAGTGTAATTATGTAACATATAATTATGTGGTAGTGAGTGGTATTATGAGTAGTGTATGTTGTATTCAGTAGAGTGTAATTGTGTGGCGTGTAATTATGTGGCACTGAGTGGTATTGTTTGGCGTGTATGTTGCATTGTAATTATGTAACATATAATTATGTGGCACTGAGTGGTATTATGAGGAGTGTATGTTATATTCAGTAGAGTGTAATTGTGGGGCGTGTAATTATGTGGCACTGAGTGGTATTGTTTGGAGTGTATGTTGCATTAAGGGCAGTGTAATTATGTAGCATATATTTAAGTGGCACTGAGTGGTATTGTGTGGAGTGTCTGTTGCATTCAGTGGAGTGTAATTATGTGGTGTGTAATTATGTGGCACTGAGTGGTATTTGGAGTGTATGTTGCATTGAGTGCAGTGTAATTATGTAGCATATAATTATGTGGCACTGAGTGGTATTGTGTGGAATGTGTGTTGCATTGACTGCAGTGTAATTATGTGGCATGTAATTATGTGGAACTGATTGGTATTTGGAATGTATGTTGCATTGAGCGAAGTGTAATTATGTATCATATAATTATGTGACACTGAGTGGTATTGTGTGGAGTGTGTGTTGCATTCAGTAGAGTGTAATTATGTGGCGTGTAATTATGTGGCACTAAGTGGTATTGTTTGGAGTGCATGTTGCATTGAGTGCAGCGTGATTATGTAACATATATTTATGTGGCACTGAGTGGTATTGTGTGGAGTGTGTGTTGCATTCAGTAGAGTGTAATTATGTGGCGTGTAATTATGTGGCACTGAGTGGTATTTGGAGTGTTTGTTGCATTGAGTGCAGTGTAATTATGTGACGTGTAATTATGTGGCACTGAGTGGTATTTGGAGTGTATGTTGCATTGAGTGCATTGTATTTGTGTGGCGTGTAACTATCTGGCACTGAGTGGTATTTGGAGATTATGTTGCATTGAGTGCAGTGTAATTATGTGGCGTGTAACTATGTGGCACTGAGTGGTATTTGGAGTGTATGTTGCATTGAGTGCAGTGTAATTATGTGGCGTGTAATTACATGGCACTGAGTGGTATTTGGAGTGTATGTTGCGTTGAGCGCAGTATAATTATGTAGCATATAAATATGAGGCACTGAGTGGTATTATGAGGAGTGCATGTTGTATTCATTAGAGTGTAATTGCGTGATGTGTAATTATGTGGCACCGAGTGGTATTGTTTGGAGTGTATGTTGCATTGTAATTATGTAGCATATAATTATGTGGCACTGAGTGGTATTGTGTGGAGTGTATGTTGTATTCAGTAGAGTGTAATTGTGTGGTATGTAATTATGTGGCACTGAGTGGTATTATGTTTGGAGTGTATGTTGCATTGAGTGCAGTGTACTGATGTGGCGTGTAATTCTGTTACACTGAGTGGTATTTGGAGTGTATGTTTCATTGAGTGCAGTGTAATTATATGGCGTGTAACTATGTGGCACTGAGTGGTATTTGGAGTGTATGTTGCATTGAGTAGAGTGTAATTATGTTGCATGTAATTATGTGGCACTGAGTGGTATTATGAGGAGTGTATGTTGTATTCAGTAGAGCGTAATTGTGTGGTGTGTAATTATGTGGCGCTGAGTGGTATTGTTTGGAGTGTATGTTGCATTGAGTGCAGTGTAATTATGTAGCATATAATTATGAGGCACTGTGTGGTATTGTATGAAGTGTGTGTTGCATTCAGTAGAGTAATTATGTGGTGTGTAATTATGTGGCACTACGTGGTATTTGGACTGTATGTTGTATTGAGTGCAGTGTAATCATGTGGTGTGTAATTATGTGGCACTGAGTGGTATTTGGAGTGTATCTTTCATTAAGTGCAGTGTAATTATGTGGCACTGAGTGGTATTTGGAGTGTATGTTGCATTGAGTGCAGTGTAATTATGTGGGGTTTAATTATGTGGCAATGAGTAGTATTTGGAGTGTATGTTGCGTTGAGCGCAGTGTAACTATGTAGCATATAATTATGTTGCACTGAGTGGTATTTGGAGTGTATGATGCATTGAGTGCAGTGTAATATGTGGCGTGTAATTATGTGGCACTGAGTGGTATTTGGAGTGTAAGTTGCGTTGAGCGCAGTGTAGTTATGTAACATATAATTATGTGGCAGTAAGTGGTATTATGAGGAATGTATGTTGTATTCAGTAGAGTGTAATTGTGTGGTGTGTAATTATGTGGCACTGAGTGGTATTGTTTGGAGTGTATGTTGCATTGTAATTTTGTAGCCTATAATTATGTGGCACTGAGTGGTATTGTGTGGAGTCTGTATTGCATTCAGTAGAGTGTAATTATGTGGTGTGTAACTATGTGGCACTGAGTAGTATTTGGAGTGTATGTTGCATTGATTGCAGTGTAATTATGTGGCATGTAATTATGTGGCACTGAGTGGTATTTGGAGTGTATGTTGCGTTGAGCGCAGTGTAATTATGTAACATATATTTATGTGGTAGTGAGTGGTATTATGAGGAGTGTATGTTGTATTCAGTAGAGTGTAATAGTGTGGCGTGTAATTATGTGGCACTGAGTAGTATTGTTTGGAGTGTATGTTGCATTGTAATTATGTAGCATAAAATTATGTGGCACTGAGTGGTATTGTGTGGAGTGTATGTTGTATTCAGTAGAGTGTAATTTTGTGGCATGTAATTATGTGGCACTGAGTGGTATTTGGAGTGTATGTTGCATTGAGTGCAGTGTAATTATGTGGGGTGTAATTATGTGGCACTGAGTAGTATTTGGAGTGTATGTTGCGTTGAGCGCAGTGTAAATATGTAGCATATAATTATGTTGCACTGAGTGGTATTTGGAGTGTTTGATGCATTGAGTGCAGTGTAATTATGCGGTGTGTAACTATATGGCATTGAGTGGTTTTTGGAATGCATGTTACATGGAGTGCAGTGTAATTATGTGGCGTGTAATTATGTGGCACTGAGTGGTGTTTGGAGTGTATGTTGCGTTGAGCGCAGTGTAATTATGTAGCATATAATTATGTGGCACTGAGTGGTATTGCCTGGAGTGTATGTTGTTTTCAGTTTTTTCAGTAGAGTGTAACTATGTGGCGTGTTATTATGTGGCACTGAGTGATATTGTTTGGAGTGTATGTTACATTGAGTGCAGTGTAATTATGTAGCATATATTTATGTGGCACTGAGTGGTATAGTGTGGAGTGTGTGTTGCATTCAGTAGAGTGTAATTATGTGGCGTGTAATTATGTGGCACTGAGTGGTATTTGGAGTGTATGTTGCATTGAGTGCATTGTAAGCATGTGGCGTTTAACTATGTGGCACTGAGTGGTATTTGGAGTTTTTGTTGCATAGAGTGCAGTATAATTATGTGGCGTGTAACTATGTGGCAATGAGTGGTATTTAGAGTGTATGTTCTATTGAGTGCCGTGTAATTATGTGGTGTGTAATTATGTGGCACTGAGTGGTATTTGAAGTGTATGTTTCATTGAGTGCAGTGTAATTATGTGGCGTGTAATTTTGTGGCACTGAGTGGTATTTGGAGTTCATGTTGCATTGAGTGAAGTGTAATTATGTGGCGTGTAATTAATTTGGCAGTGAGTAGTATTTGGAGTGTATGTTGGTTGAGCGCAGTGTAAATATGTAGCATATAATTATGTTGCACTGAGTGGTATTTGAAGTGTATGTTGCATTGAGTGCAATGTAATTGTGTGGCGTGTAATTATGTGGCACTAAGTGGTATTTGGAGTATATGTTGCATTGAGCGGAGTGTAAATATGTAACATATAATTATGTGGCATTGAGTGGTATTATGAGGAGTGTATGTTGTATTCAGTAGAGTGTAATTGTGTGGCATGTAATTATGTGGCACTGAGTGGTATTGTTCGGAGTGTATGTTGCATTGTAATTATGTAGCATATAATTATGTGGCACTGAGTGGTATTGTGTGGAGTCTGTGTTGCATTCAGTAGAGTGTAATTATGTGGTGTGTAACTATGTGGCACTGAGTGGTATTTGGAGTGTATGTTGCATTGAGCACAGTGCAATTATGTAGCATATAATTATGTGGCACTAAGTGGTATTGTGTGGAGTGTATGTTGTATTCAGTTGAGTGTAATTTTGTGGCATGTAATTATGTGGCACTGAGTGGTATTGTTTGGAGTGTATGTTGCATTGTGTGCAGTGTAATTATGTAGCATATAATTTTGTGGCACTCAGTGGCATGGTGTGGAGCGTGTGTTGCATTGAGTACAGTGTAATTATGTGGCGTGTAATTATGTGGCACTGATTGGTATTTGGGGTGTATGTTGCATTGAGTGCAGTGTAATTATGCGGTGTGTAACTATATGGCATTGAGTGGTTTTTGGAATGCATGTTACATGGAGTGCAGTGTAATTATGTGGCGTGTAATTATGTGGCACTGAGTGGTGTTTGGAGTGTATGTTGTGTTGAGCGCAGTGTAATTATGTAGCATATAATTATGTGGCACTGAGTGGTATTGCCTGGAGTGTATGTTGTTTTCAGTTTTTTCAGTAGAGTGTAACTATGTGGCGTGTTATTATGTGGCACTGAGTGATATTGTTTGGAGTGTATGTTACATTGAGTACAGTGTAATTATGTAGCATATATTTATGTGGCACTGAGTGGTATAGTGTGGAGTTTGTGTTGCATTCAGTAGAGTGTAATTATGTGGCGTGTAATTATGTGGCACTGAGTGGTATTTGGAGTGTATGTTGCATTGAGTGCATTGTAATCATGTGGCGTTTAACTATGTGGCACTGAGTGGTATTTGGAGTTTTTGTTGCATAGAGTGCAGTGTAATTATGTGGCGTGTAACTATGTGGCAATGAGTGGTATTTAGAGTGTATGTTGCATTGATTGCAGTGTAAATATGTTGCGTGTAATTATGTGGTACTGAGTGGTATTTGGAGTGTATGTTGCATTGAGCGCAGTGTAAATATGTAGCATATAATTATGTGGCACCGAGGGGTATTTGCACTGTATGTTGCATTGAGTGCATTATAATTTTGTGGTGTGTAATTATGTGACACTGAGTGGTATTTGGAGTGTATGTTGCGTTGAGTGCAGTGTAATTCTGTAGCATATAATTATGTGGCACTGATTGGTATTATGAGGAGTGTATGTTGTGTTCAGCAGAGTGTAAATATGTGGCGTGTAATTATGTGGCACTGAGTGATATTTGGAAAGTATGTTGCATTGAGTGCAATGTAATTATGTGGCGTGTAATTATGTGGCACTGAGTGGTATTTGGAGTGTATGTTGCATTGAGTGCAGTGTAATTATGTGGTGTGTAATTATGTGGCACTGAGTGGTATTTGGAGTGTATCTTTCATTGAGTGCAGTGCAATTATGTGGCTTGTAATTATGTGGCACTGAGTGGTATTTGGAGTGTATGTTGCATTGAGTGCAGTGTCATTTGTGGCAGTGAGTAGTATTTGGAGTGTATGTTGCGTTGAGCTCAGTGTAAATATGTAGCATATAATTATATGGCAGTGAGTGGTATTATGAGGAGTGTATGTTGTATTCAGTAGAGTGTAATTGTGTGGCGTGTAATTACGTGGCACTGAGTGGTATTGTTTGGAGTGTATGTTGCATTGTAATGTTTGTAACATATAAGTATGTGGCACTGAGTGGTATTGTGTGGAGTCTGGGTTGCATTCAGTAGAGTGTAATTATGTGGTGTGTAACTATGTGGCACTGAGTAGTATTTGGAGTGTATGTTGCATTGATAGCAGTGTAATTATGTGGCATGTAATTATGTGGCACTGAGTGGTATTTGGAGTGTATGTTGCATTGAGTGCATTGTAATTAGGTGGCATGTAACTATGTGACACTGAGTGGTATATGGAGTGTATGTTGCATTGAGTGCAGTGTAATTATGTGGTGTGTAATTATGTGGCACTGAGTGGTATTTGGAGTGTACCTTTCATTGAGTGCAGTGTAATTATTTGGCTTGTAATTATGTGGCACTCAGTGGTATTTGGAGTGTATGTTGCATTGAGTGCAGTGTAATTATGTGGCAGTGAGTAGTATTTGGAGTGTATGTTGCGTTGAGCGCAGTGTAAATATGTAGCATATACTTATGTGGCACTGAGTGGTATTTGGAGTGTATGTTGCATTGAGTGCAGTGTAATTATGTGGTGTGTAATTATGTGGCACTGAGTGGTATTTGGAGTGTATCTTTCATTGAGTGCAGTGCAATTATGTGGCGTGTAATTATGTGGCACTGAGTGGTATTTGGAGTGTATGTTGCGTTGAGCGCAGTGTAATTATGTAACATATAATTATGTGGCAGAGAGTGGTATTATGAGGAGTGTATGTTGTATTCAGTAGAGTGTAATTGTGTGGCGTGTAATTATGTGGCACTGAGTGGTATTGTTTGGAGTGTATGTTGCATTGTAATTTTGTAGCATATAATTATGTGGCACTGAGTGGTATTGTGTGGAGTCTGTATTAAATTCAGTAGAGTGTAATTATGTGGTGTGTAACTATGTGGCACTGAGTAGTATTTGGAGTGTATGTTGCATTGATTGCAGTTTAATTATGTGGCATGTAATTATGTGGCACTGAGTGGTATTTGGAGTGTATGTTGCGTTGAGCGCAGTGTAATTATGTAACATATAATTATGTGGTAGTGAGTGGTAATATGAGTAGTGTATGTTGTATTCAGTAGAGTGTAATTGTGTGGCGTGTAATTATGTGGCACTGAGTGGTATTGTTTGGCGTGTATGTTGCATTGTAATTATGTAACATATAATTATGTGGCACTGAGTGGTATTATGAGGAGTGTATGTTATATTCAGTAGAGTGTAATTGTGGGGCGTGTAATTATGTGGCACTGAGTGGTATTGTTTGGAGTGTATGTTGCATTAAGGGCAGTGTAATTATGTAGCATATATTTAAGTGGCACTGAGTGATATTGTGTGGAGTGTCTGTTGCATTCAGTGGAGTGTAATTATGTGGTGTGTAATTATGTGGCACTGAGTGGTATTTGGAGTGTATGTTGCATTGAGTGCAGTGTAATTATGTAGCATATAATTATGTGGCACTGAGTGGTATTGTGTGGAATGTGTGTTGCATTGACTGCAGTGTAATTATGTGGCATGTAATTATGTGGAACTGATTGGTATTTGGAATGTATGTTGCATTGAGCGAAGTGTAATTATGTATCATATAATTATGTGACACTGAGTGGTATTGTCTGGAGTGTATGTTGTATTCAGTAGAGTGTAATTATGTGGCGTGTAATTATGTGGCACTAAGTGGTATTGTTTGGAGTGTATGTTGCATTGAGTGCAGCGTGATTATGTAACATATATTTATGTGGCACTGAGTGGTATTGTGTGGAGTGTGTGTTGCATTCAGTAGAGTATAATTATGTGGCATGTAAATATGTGGCACTGAGTGGTATTTGGAGTGTTTGTTGCATTGAGTGCAGTGTAATTATGTGACGTGTAATTATGTGGCACTGAGTGGTATTTGGAGTGTATGTTGCATTGAGTGCATTGTATTTGTGTGGCGTGTAACTATGTGGCACTGAGTGGTATTTGGAGATTATGTTGCATTGAGTGCAGTGTAATTATGTGGCGTGTAACTATGTGGCACTGAGTGGTATTTGGAGTGTATGTTGCATTGAGTGCAGTGTAATTATGTGGCGTGTAATTACATGGCACTGAGTGGTATTTGGAGTGTATGTTGCGTTGAGCGCAGTATAATTATGTAGCATATAAATATGAGGCACTGAGTGGTATTATGAGGAGTGCATGTTGTATTCATTAGAGTGTAATTGCGTGATGTGTAATTATGTGGCACCGAGTGGTATTGTTTGGAGTGTATGTTGCATTGTAATTATGTAGCATATAATTATGTGGCACTGAGTGGTATTGTGTTTGGAGTGTATGTTGCATTGAGTGCAGTGTACTGATGTGGCGTGTAATTCTGTTACACTGAGTGGTATTTGGAGTGTATGTTTCATTGAGTGCAGTGTAATTATATGGCGTGTAACTATGTGGCACTGAGTGGTATTTGGAGTGTATGTTGCATTGAGTAGAGTGTAATTATGTTGCATGTAATTATGTGGCACTGAGTGGTATTATGAGGAGTGTATGTTGTATTCAGTAGAGCGTAATTGTGTGGTGTGTAATTATGTGGCGCTGAGTGGTATTGTTTGGAGTGTATGTTGCATTGAGTGCAGTGTAATTATGTAGCATATAATTATGAGGCACTGTGTGGTATTGTATGAAGTGTGTGTTGCATTCAGTAGAGTAATTATGTGGTGTGTAATTATGTGGCACTACGTGGTATTTGGACTGTATGTTGTATTGAGTGCAGTGTAATCATGTGGCGTGTAATTATGTGGCACTGAGTGGTATTTGGAGTGTATCTTTCATTAAGTGCAGTGTAATTATGTGGCACTGAGTGGTATTTGGAGTGTATGTTGCATTGAGTGCAGTGTAATTATGTGGGGTTTAATTATGTGGCAATGAGTAGTATTTGGAGTGTATGTTGCGTTGAGCGCAGTGTAAATATGTAGCATATAATTATGTTGCACTGAGTGGTATTTGGAGTGTATGATGCATTGAGTGCAGTGTAGTTATGTAACATATAATTATGTGGCAGTAAGTGGTATTATGAGGAATGTATGTTGTATTCAGTAGAGTGTAATTGTGTGGTGTGTAATTATGTGGCACTGAGTGGTATTGTTTGGAGTGTATGTTGCATTGTAATTTTGTAGCCTATAATTATGTGGCACTGAGTGGTATTGTGTGGAGTCTGTATTGCATTCAGTAGAGTGTAATTATGTGGTGTGTAACTATGTGGCACTGAGTAGTATTTGGAATGTATGTTGCATTGATTGCAGTGTAATTATGTGGCATGTAATTATGTGGCACTGAGTGGTATTTTGAGTGTATGTTGCGTTGAGCGCAGTGTAATTATGTAACATATATTTATGTGGTAGTGAGTGGTATTATGAGGAGTGTATGTTGTATTCAGTAGAGTGTAATTGTGTGGCGTGTAATTATGTGGCACTGAGTAGTATTGTTTGGAGTGTATGTTGCATTGTAATTATGTAGCATAAAATTATGTGGCACTGAGTGGTATTGTGTGGAGTGTATGTTGTATTCAGTAGAGTGTAATTTTGTGGCATGTAATTATGTGGCACTGAGTGGTATTTGGAGTGTATGTTGCATTGAGTGCAGTGTAATTATGTGGGGTGTAATTATGTGGCACTGAGTAGTATTTGGAGTGTATGTTGCGTTGAGCGCAGTGTAAATATGTAGCATATAATTATGTTGCACTGAGTGGTATTTGGAGTGTTTGATGCATTGAGTGCAGTGTAATATGTGGCGTGTAACTATGTGGCACTGAGTGGTATTGTGTGGAGTGTATGTTGTATTCAGAAGTGTAATTATGTGGCGTGTAATTATGTGGCACTGAGTGGTATTGTTTGGAGTGTATGTTGCATTGAGTGCAGTGTAATTATGTAGCATATAGTTATGTGGCACTGAGTGGTATTGTATGGAGTGTGTGTTGCATTCAGTAGAGTGTAATTATGTGGTGTGTAATTATGTAGCACTGAGTGGTATTTGGATTGTATGATGCATTGAGTACAGTGTAATTATGTGGCGTGTAACTATGTGGCACTGAGTGGTATTTGGAGTGTATGTTGCATTGAGTAGAGTGTAATTATGTTGCATGTAATTATGTGGCACTGAGTGGTATTATGAGGAGTGTATGTTGTATTCAGTAGAGCGTAATTGTGTGGCGTGTAATTATGTGGCGCTGAGTGGTATTGTTTGGAGTGTATGTTGCATTGAGTGCAGTGTAATTATGTAGCATATAGTTATGTGGCACTGAGTGGTATTGTATGGAGTGTGTGTTGCATTCAGTAGAGTGTAATTATGTGGTGTGTAATTATGTAGCACTGAGTGGTATTTGGAGTGTATGATGCATTGAGTACAGTGTAATATGTGGCGTGTAATTATGTGGCACTGAGTGGTATTTGGAGTGTATGTTGCGTTGAGCGCAGTGTAGTTATGTAACATATAATTATGTGGCAGTGAGTGGTATTATGAGGAATGTATGTTGTATTCAGTACAGTGTAATTGTGTGGTGTGTAATTATGTGGCACTGAGTGGTATTGTTTGGAGTGTATGTTGCATTGTAATTTTGTAGCATATAATTATGTGGCACTGAGTGCTATTGTGTGGAGTCTGTATTGCATTCAGTAGAGTGTAATTATGTGGTGTGTAACTATGTGGCACTGAGTAGTATTTGGAGTGTATGTTGCATTGATTGCAGTGTAATTATGTGGCATGTAATTATGTGGCACTGAGCGGTATTTGAAGTGTATGTTGCGTTGAGCACAGTGTAATTATGTAACATATAATTATGTGGTAGTGAGTGGTATTATGAGGAGTGTATGTTGTATTCAGTAGAGTGTAATTGTGTGGCGTGTAATTATGTGGCACTGAGTAGTATTGTTTGGAGTGTATGTTGCATTGTAATTATGTAGCATATAATTATGTGGCACTGAGTGGTATTGTGTGGAGTGTATGTTGTATTCAGTAGAGTATAATTTTGTGGCATGTAATTATGTGGCACTGAGTGGTATTGTTTGGAGTGTATGTTGCATTGTAATTATGTAGCATATAATTATGTGGCACTGAGTGGTATTTTGTGGAGTGTATGTTGTATTCAGTAGAGTGTAATTGTGTGGCGTGTAATTATGTGGCACTGAGTGGTACTGTTTGGAGTGTATGTTGCATTGTAATTATGTAGCATATAATTATGTGGCACTGAGTGGTATTGTGTGGAGTTTATGTTGTATTCAGTAGAGTGTAATTTTGTGGCATGTAATTATGTGGCACTCAGTGAGATTGCGTGGAGCGTGTGTTGCATAGAGTGCAGTGTAATTATGTGGCGTGTAATTATGTGGCACTGATTGATATTTGGAGTGTATGTTGCATTGAGTGCAGTGTAATTATGCGGCGTGTAATTATGTGGCACTCAGTGGTATTTGGAGTGTATGATGCATTGAGCGGAGTGTAATTATGTAACATATAATTATGTGGCACTGAGTGGTATTATGAGGAGTATATGTTGTATTCAGTAGAGTGTAATTGTGTGGTATGTAATTATGTGGCACTGAGTGGTATTATGTTAGGAGTGTATGTTGCATTGAGTGCAGTGTACTGATGTGGCGTGTAATTCTGTTACACTGAGTGGTATTTGGAGTGTATGTTTCATTGAGTGCAGTGTAATTATGTGGCGTGTAACTATGTGGCACTGAGTGGTATTTGGAGTGTATGTTGCATTGAGTAGAGTGTAATTATGTTGCATGTAATTATGTGGCACTGAGTGGTATTATGAGGAGTGTATGTTGTATTCAGTAGAGCGTAATTGTGTGGCGTGTAATTATGTGGCGCTGAGTGGTATTGTTTGGAGTGTATGTTGCATTGAGTGCAGTGTAATTATGTAGCATATAATTATGAGGCACTGTGTGGTATTGTATGAAGTGTGTGTTGCATTCAGTAGAGTAATTATGTGGTGTGTAATTATGTGGCACTACGTGGTATTTGGACTGTATGTTGTATTGAGTGCAGTGTAATCATGTGGCGTGTAATTATGTGGCACTGAGTGGTATTTGGAGTGTATCTTTCATTAAGTGCAGTGTAATTATGTGGCACTGAGTGGTATTTGGAGTGTATGTTGCATTGAGTGCAGTGTAATTATGTGGGGTTTAATTATGTGGCAATGAGTAGTATTTGGAGTGTATGTTGCGTTGAGTGCAGTGTAAATATGCGGCGTGTAATTATGTGGCACTCAGTGGTATTTGGAGTGTATGATGCATTGAGCGGAGTGTAATTATGTAACATATAATTATGTGGCACTGAGTGGTATTATGAGGAGTATATGTTGTATTCAGTAGAGTGTAATTATGTGGCATGTAATTATGTGGCACTGAGTGGTATTGTTTGGAGTGTATGTTGCATTGTAATTATGTAGCATATAATTATGTGGCACTGAGTGGTATTGTCTGGAGTGTATGTTGTATTCAGAAGTGTAATTATGTGGCGTGTAATTATGTGGCACTGAGTGGTATTGTTTGGAGTGTATATTGCATTGAGTGCAGTGTAATTATGTAGCATATAGTTATGTGGCACTGAGTGGTATTGTATGGAGTGTGTGTTGCATTCAGTAGAGTGTAATTATGTGGTGTGTAATTATGTAGCACTGAGTCGTATTTGGAGTGTATGATGCATTGAGTACAGTGTAATTATGTGGCGTGTAACTATGTGGCACTGAGTGGTATTTGGAGTGTATGTTGCATTGAGTAAAGTGTAATTATGTTGCATGTAATTATGTGGCACTGAGTGGTATTATGAGGAGTGTATGTTGTATTCAGTAGAGCGTAATTGTGTGGCGTGTAATTATGTGGCGCTGAGTGGTATTGCTTGGAGTGTATGTTGCATTGAGTGCAGTGTAATTATGTAGCATATAATTATGAGGCACTGTGTGGTAATGTGTGAAGTGTGTGTTGCATTCAGTAGAGTAATTATGTGGTGTGTAATTATGTGGCACTACGTGGTATTTGGACTGTATGTTGTATTGAGTGCAGTGTAATCATGTGGCGTGTAATTATGTGGCACTGAGTGGTATTTGGAGTGTATCTTTCATTAAGTGCAGTGTAATTATGTGGCACTGAGTGGTATTTGGAGTGTATGTTGCATTGAGTGCAGTGTAATTATGTGGGGTGTAATTATGTGGCAATGAGTAGTATTTGGAGTGTATGTTGCGTTGAGCGCAGTGTAAATATGTAGCATATAATTATGTTGCACTGAGTGGTATTTGGAGTGTATGATGCATTGAGTGCAGTGTAATATGTGGCGTGTAATTATGTGGCACTGAGTGGTATTTGGAGTGTATGTTGCGTTGAGCGCAGTGTAGTTATGTAACATATAATTATGTGGCAGTAAGTGGTATTATGAGGAATGTATGTTGTATTCAGTAGAGTGTAATTGTGTGGTGTGTAATTATGTGGCACTGAGTGGTATTGTTTGGAGTGTATGTTGCATTGTAATTTTGTAGCATATAATTATGTGGCACTGAGTGGTATTGTGTGGAGTCTGTATTGCATTCAGTAGAGTGTAATTATGTGGTGTGTAACTATGTGGCACTGAGTAGTATTTGGAGTGTATGTTGCATTGATTGCAGTGTAATTATGTGGCATGTAATTATGTGGCACTGAGTGGTATTTGGAGTGTAGGTTGCGTTGAGCGCAGTGTAATTATGTAACATATATTTATGTGGTAGTGAGTGGTATTATGAGGAGTGTATGTTGTATTCAGTAGAGTGTAATTGTGTGGCGTGTAATTATGTGGCACTGAGTAGTATTGTTTGGAGTGTATGTTGCATTGTAATTATGTAGCATAAAATTATGTGGCACTGAGTGGTATTGTGTGGAGTGTATGTTGTATTCAGTAGAGTGTAATTTTGTGGCATGTAATTATGTGGCACTGAGTGGTATTTGGAGTGTATGTTGCATTGAGTGCAGTGTAATTATGTGGGGTGTAATTATGTGGCACTGAGTAGTATTTGGAGTGTATGTTGCGTTGAGCGCAGTGTAAATATGTAGCATATAATTATGTTGTACTGAGTGGTATTTGGAGTGTTTGATGCATTGAGTGCAGTGTAATATGTAGCATATAATTATGTTGCACTGAGTGGTATTTGGAGTGTATGTTGTATTCAGTAGAGTGTAATTGTGTGGCGTGTAATTATGTGGCACTGAGTAGTATTGTTTGGATTGTATGTTGCATTGTAATTATGTAGCATATAATTATGTGGCACTGAGTGGTATTGTGTGGAGTGTATGTTGTATTCAGTAGAGTGTAATTTTGTGGCATGTAGTTATGTGGCACTGAGTGGTATTGTTTGGAGTGTATGTTGCATTGTAATTATGTAGCATATAATTATGTGGGACTGAGTGGTATTGTGTGGAGTGTATGTTGTATTCAGTAGAGTGTAATTGTGTGGCGTGTAATTATGTGGCACTGAGTGGTACTGTTTGGAGTGTATGTTGCATTGTAATTATGTAGCATATAATTATGTGGCACTGAGTGGTATTGTGTGGAGTGTATGTTGTATTCAGTAGAGTGTAATTTTGTGGCATGTAATTATGTGGCACTGAGTGGTATTGTTTGGAGTGTATGTTGCATTGACTGCAGTGTAATTATGTAGCATATAATTATGTGGCACTCAGTGAGATTGCGTGGAGCGTGTGTTGCATAGAGTGCAGTGTAATTATGTGGCGTGTAATTATGTGGCACTGATTGGTATTTGGAGTGTATGTTGCATTGAGTGCAGTGTAATTATGCGGCGTGTAATTATGTGGCACTCAGTGGTATTTGGAGTGTATGATGCATTGAGCGGAGTGTAATTATGTAACATATGATTATGTGGCACTGAGTGGTATTATGAGGAGTATATGTTGTATTCAGTAGAGTGTAATTATGTGGCATGTAATTATGTGGCACTGAGTGGTATTGTTTGGAGTGTATGTTGCATTGTAATTATGTAGCATATAATTATGTGGCACTGAGTGGTATTGTCTGGAGTGTATGTTGTATTCAGAAGTGTAATTATGTGGCGTGTAATTATGTGGCACTGAGTGGTATTGTTTGGAGTGTATGTTGCATTGAGTGCAGTGTAATTATGTAGCATATAGTTATGTGGCACTGAGTGGTATTTAGAGTGTATGTTGCATTGATTGCAGTGTAAATATGTTGCGTGTAATTATGTGGCACTGAGTGGTATTTGGAGTGTATGTTGCATTGAGCGCAGTGTAAATATGTAACATATAATTATGTGGTAGTGAGTGGTATTATGAGGAGTGTATGTTGTATTCAGTAGAGTGTAATTGTGTGGCGTGTAATTATGTGGCACTGAGTAGTATTGTTTGGAGTGTATGTTGCATTGTAATTATGTAGCATATAATTATGTGGCACTGAGTGGTATTGTGTGGAGTGTATGTTGTATTCAGTAGAGTGTAATTTTGTGGCATGTAATTATGTGGCACTGAGTGGTATTGTTTGGAGTGTATGTTGCATTGTAATTATGTAGCATATAATTATGTGGCACTGAGTGGTATTGTGTGGACTGTATGTTGTATTCAGTAGAGTGTAATTGTGTGGCGTGTAATTATGTGGCACTGAGTGGTACTGTTTGGAGTGTATGTTGCATTGTAATTATGTAGCATATAATTATGTGGCACTGAGTGGTATTGTGTGGAGTGTATGTTGTATTCAGTAGAGTGTAATTTTGTGGCATGTAATTATGTGGCACTGAGTGGTACTGTTTGGAGTGTATGTTGCATTGACTGCAGTGTAATTATGTAGCATATAATTATGTGGCACTCAGTGAGATTGCGTGGAGCGTGTGTTGCATAGAGTGCAGTGTAATTATGTGGCGTGTAATTATGTGGCACTGATTGGTATTTGGAGTGTATGTTGCATTGAGTGCAGTGTAATTATGCGGCGTGTAATTATGTGGCACTCAGTGGTATTTGGAGTGTATGATGCATTGAGCGGAGTGTAATTATGTAACATATAATTATGTGGCACTGAGTGGTATTATGAGGAGTATATGTTGTATTCAGTAGAGTGTAATTATGTGGCATGTAATTATGTGGCACTGAGTGGTATTGTTTGGAGTGTATGTTGCATTGTAATTATGTAGCATATAATTATGTGGCACTGAGTGGTATTGTCTGGAGTGTATGTTGTATTCAGAAGTGTAATTATGTGGCGTGTAATTATGTGGCACTGAGTGGTATTGTTTGGAGTGTATGTTGCATTGAGTGCAGTGTAATTATGTAGCATATAGTTATGTGGCACTGAGTGGTATTGTATGGAGTGTGTGTTGCATTCAGTAGAGTGTAATTATGTGGTGTGTAATTATGTAGCACTGAGTGGTATTTGGAGTGTATGATGCATTGAGTACAGTGTAATTATGTGGCGTGTAACTATGTGGCACTGAGTGGTATTTGGAGTGTATGTTGCATTGAGTAGAGTGTAATTATGTTGCATGTAATTATGTGGCACTGAGTGGTATTATGAGGAGTGTATGTTGTATTCAGTAGAGCGTAATTGTGTGGCGTGTAATTATGTGGCGCTGAGTGGTATTGCTTGGAGTGTATGTTGCATTGAGTGCAGTGTAATTATGTAGCATATAATTATGAGGCACTGTGTGGTAATGTGTGAAGTGTGTGTTGCATTCAGTAGAGTAATTATGTGGTGTGTAATTATGTGGCACTACGTGGTATTTGGACTGTATGTTGTATTGAGTGCAGTGTAATCATGTGGCGTGTAATTATGTGGCACTGAGTGGTATTTGGAGTGTATCTTTCATTAAGTGCAGTGTAATTATGTGGCACTGAGTGGTATTTGGAGTGTATGTTGCATTGAGTGCAGTGTAATTATGTGGGGTGTAATTATGTGGCAATGAGTAGTATTTGGAGTGTATGTTGCGTTGAGCGCAGTGTAAATATGTAGCATATAATTATGTTGCACTGAGTGGTATTTGGAGTGTATGATGCATTGAGTGCAGTGTAATATGTGGCGTGTAATTATGTGGCACTGAGTGGTATTTGGAGTGTATGTTGCGTTGAGCGCAGGGAAGTTATGTAACATATAATTATGTGGCAGTAAGTGGTATTATGAGGAATGTATGTTGTATTCAGTAGAGTGTAATTGTGTGGTGTGTAATTATGTGGCACTGAGTGGTATTGTTTGGAGTGTATGTTGCATTGTAATTTTGTAGCATATAATTATGTGGCACTGAGTGGTATTGTGTGGAGTCTGTATTGCATTCAGTAGAGTGTAATTATGTGGTGTGTAACTATGTGGCACTGAGTAGTATTTGGAGTGTATGTTGCATTGATTGCAGTGTAATTATGTGGCATGTAATTATGTGGCACTGAGTGGTATTTGGAGTGTATGTTGCGTTGAGCGCAGTGTAATTATGTAACATATATTTATGTGGTAGTGAGTGGTATTATGAGGAGTGTATGTTGTATTCAGTAGAGTGTAATTGTGTGGCGTGTAATTATGTGGCACTGAGTAGTATTGTTTGGAGTGTATGTTGCATTGTAATTATGTAGCATAAAATTATGTGGCACTGAGTGGTATTGTGTGGAGTGTATGCTGTATTCAGTAGAGTGTAATTTTGTGGCATGTAATTATGTGGCACTGAGTGGTATTTGGAGTGTATGTTGCATTGAGTGCAGTGTAATTATGTGGGGTGTAATTATGTGGCACTGAGTAGTATTTGGAGTGTATGTTGCGTTGAGCGCAGTGTAAATATGTAGCATATAATTATGTTGCACTGAGTGGTATTTGGAGTGTTTGATGCATTGAGTGCAGTGTAATATGTAGCATATAATTATGTTGCACTGAGTGGTATTTGGAGTGTATGTTGTATTCAGTAGAGTGTAATTGTGTGGCGTGTAATTATGTGGCACTGAGTAGTATTGTTTGGATTGTATGTTGCATTGTAATTATGTAGCATATAATTATGTGGCACTGAGTGGTATTGTGTGGAGTGTATGTTGTATTCAGTAGAGTGTAATTTTGTGGCATGTAGTTATGTGGCACTGAGTGGTATTGTTTGGAGTGTATGTTGCATTGTAATTATGTAGCATATAATTATGTGGCACTGAGTGGTATTGTGTGGAGTGTATGTTGTATTCAGTAGAGTGTAATTGTGTGGCGTGTAATTATGTGGCACTGAGTGGTACTGTTTGGAGTGTATGTTGCATTGTAATTATGTAGCATATAATTATGTGGCACTGAGTGGTATTGTGTGGAGTGTATGTTGTATTCAGTAGAGTGTAATTTTGTGGCATGTAATTATGTGGCACTGAGTGGTATTGTTTGGAGTGTATGTTGCATTGACTGCAGTGTAATTATGTAGCATATAATTATGTGGCACTCAGTGAGATTGCGTGGAGCGTGTGTTGCATAGAGTGCAGTGTAATTATGTGGCGTGTAATTATGTGGCACTGAGTGGTATTGTTTGGAGTGTATGTTGCATTGTAATTATGTAGCATATAATTATGTGGCACTGAGTGGTATTGTCTGGAGTGTATGTTGTATTCAGAAGTGTAATTATGTGGCGTGTAATTATGTGGCACTGAGTGGTATTGTTTGGAGTGTATGTTACATTGAGTGCAGTGTAATTATGTAGCATATAGTTATGTGGCACTGAGTGGTATTGTATGGAGTGTGTGTTGCATTCAGTAGAGTGTAATTATGTGGTGTGTAATTATGTAGCACTGAGTGGTATTTGGAGTGTATGATACATTGAGTACAGTGTAATTATGTGTGGTGTATTTATGTGGCACTGAGTGGTATTTGGAGTGTATGTAGCATTGAGTGCAGTGTAATTATGTTGCATGTTACTATGTGGAACTGAGTGGTATTTGGAGTGTATATTGCATTGAGTGCAGTGTAATTATGTGGTGTGTAATTATGTGGCAATGAGTGGTATTTGAAGTGTATGTTTCATTAAGTGCAGTGTAATTATGTGGTGTGTAATTATGTGGCACTGAGTGGTATTTGGAGTTTATATTGCATAGAGTGCAGTGTAATTATGTGGCGTGTAACTATGTGGTAATGAGTGGTATTTAGAGTGTATGTTACATTGAGTGCAGTGTAATTATGTGGCATGTAATTATGTGACACTGAGTGGTATTTGGAGTGCATGTTGCATTGAAAGCAGTGTAAATACGTGGCGTGTAATTATGTGGCACTGAGTGGTATTTGGAGTGTATGTTGCATTGAGCGCAGTGTAAAGATGTAGCAAATAATTATGTGGCACCGAGGGGTATTTGCACCGTATGTTACATTGAGTGCAGTGTAATTATGTGACACTGAGTGGTATTTGGAGTGTATGTTGCGTTGAGTGCAGTGTAATTCTGTAGCATATAATTATGTGGCACTGATTGGTATTATGAGGAGTGTATGTTGTATTCAGCAGAGTGTATTTGTGCGGCATGTATTTATGTGGCACTGAGTGGTATTGTTATGAGTGTATGTTGCATTGTAATTATGTAGTATATCATTATGTGGCACTGAGTGGTATTGTGTGGAGTGTGTGTTGCATTCAGTAGAGTGTAAATATGTGGCGTGTAATTATGTGGCACTGAATGGTATTTGGAAAGTATGTTGCATTGAGTGCAATGTAATTATGTGGCGTGTAATTATGTGTCACTGAGTGGTATTTGGAGTGTATGTTGCATTGAGTGCATTGTAACTATGATGCACTGAGTGGTATTTGGTGTGTATGTTGCATTAAGTGCAGTGTAATTATGCGGCATGTAATTATGTGGCACTCAGTGGTATTTGGAGTGTATGTTGCGTTGAGCGCAGTGTAATTATGTGGCACTGAGTGGTGTTTGGAGTGTATGTTGCATTGCGTGCAGTGTAATTATGTGGCGTGCAGTTATGTGGCACTGAGGGGTATTTGGAGTGTATGTTGCATTAAGTGCAGTGTAATTATGTGGTGTGTAATTATGTGGCAGTGAGTGGTATTTAGAGTGTATGTTGCGTTGAGCGCAGGGTAATTATGTAGCATATAATTATGTGGCACTGAGTGGTATTGTGTGGAGTGTATGTTGTATTCAGTAGAGTGTATTTCTGTGGCGTGAAATTATGTGGCACTAAGTGGTATTGTTTGGAGGGTATGTTGCATTGAGTGCAGTGTAAATATGTAGCATATAATTATGTGGCACTGAGTGGTATTTGAAGTGTATGTTGCATTGAGTGCAGTGTAATTATGTGGCGTGTATTTATGTGGCAGTGAGTGGTATTTGGAGTGAATGTTGCATTGAGTGCAGTGTAATTATGGGGCATATAATTATTGGGCACTGAGTGGTATTGTGTGGAGTGTGTGTTGCATTCAGTAGCGTGTAGCTATGTGGCACTGAGTGGTATTTGGAGTGTATGTTGCATTGAGTGCAGTGTAATTATGTGGCATGTAACTATGTGGCATTGAGTGGTATTTGGAGTGTATGTTGCATTGAGTGCAGTGTAATTATGTGGCATGTAATTATGTGGCACTGAGTGGTATTTTTTGGAATGTATTTTGAATTGAGTGCAGTGTAATTATGGGGCGTGTAATTATGTGGCACTGAGTGGTATTGTGTGGAGTGTGTGTTGCATTCAGTAGAGTGTAATTATGTGGCGTGTAATTAGGTGGCACTGAGTGGTATTTGGAGTGTATGTTGCATTGAGTGCAGTGTAATTATGTGGCGTGTAACTATGTGGCACTGAGTGGTATTTGGAGTGTATGTTGCTTTGAGTGCAGTGTAATTATGGGGCGTGTAATTATGTGGCACTGAGTGGTATTTCAAGTGTATGTTGCATTGAGCGCAGTATAATTATGTGGCGTGTAATTATGTGGCAATGAGTGGTATTTAGAGTGTATGTTGTATTGATTGCAGTGTAATTATGTGCAACTGAGTGGTATTTGGCTTCTATGTTGCGTTGAGCGCAGTGGAATTATGTAGCATACAATTATGTGGCACTGAGAGGTATTGTCTGGAGTGTATGTTGTACTCAGAAGAGTGTAATTATGTGGCGTGTAATTATGTGGCACTGAGTGGTATTGTTTTGAGTGTATGTTGCATTGATTGCAGTGTAATTATGTAGCATATAGTTATGTGGCACTGAGTGGTATTGTGTGGAGTGTATGTTGTATTCAGTAGAGTGTAATTTTGTGGCATGTAATTATGTGGCACTGAGTGGTACTGTTTGGAGTGTATGTTGCATTGACTGCAGTGTAATTATGTAGCATATAATTATGTGGCACTCAGTGAGATTGCGTGGAGCGTGTGTTGCATAGAGTGCAGTGTAATTATGTGGCGTGTAATTATGTGGCACTGATTGATATTTGGAGTGTATGTTGCATTGAGTGCAGTGTAATTATGCAGCGTGTAATTATATGGCACTCAGTGGTATTTGGAGTGTATGATGCATTGAGCGGAGTGTAATTATGTAACATATAATTATGTGGCACTGAGTGGTATTATGAGGAGTATATGTTGTATTCAGTAGAGTGTAATTATGTGGCATGTAATTATGTGGCACTGAGTGGTATTGTTTGGAGTGTATGTTGCATTGTAATTATGTAGCATATAATTATGTGGCACTGAGTGGTATTGTCTGGAGTGTATGTTGTATTCAGAAGTGTAATTATGTGGCGTGTAATTATGTGGCACTGAGTGGTATTGTTTGGAGTGTATGTTGCATTGAGTGCAGTGTAATTATGTAGCATATAGTTATGTGGCACTGAGTGGTATTGTATGGAGTGTGTGTTGCATTCAGTAGAGTGTAATTATGTGGTGTGTAATTATGTAGCACTGAGTGGTATTTGGAGTGTATGATGCATTGAGTACAGTGTAATTATGTGGCGTGTAACTATGTGGCACTGAGTGGTATTTGGAGTGTCAGTTGCATTGAGTAGAGTGTAATTATGTTGCATGTAATTATGTGGCACTGAGTGGTATTATGAGGAGTGTATGTTGTATTCAGTAGAGCGTAATTGTGTGGCGTGTAATTATGTGGCGCTGAGTGGTATTGTTTGGAGTGTATGTTGCATTGAGTGCAGTGTAATTATGTAGCATATAATTATGAGGCACTGTGTGGTATTGTGTGAAGTGTGTGTTGCATTCAGTAGAGTAATTATGTGGTGTGTAATTATGTGGCACTAAGTGGTATTTGGACTGTATGTTGTATTGAGTGCAGTGTAATCATGTGGCGTGTAATTATGTGGCACTGAGTGGTATTTGGAGTGTATCTTTCATTAAGTGCAGTGTAATTATGTGGCACCGAGTGGTATTTGGAGTGTATGTTGCATTGAGTGCAGCGTAATTATGTGGGGTGTAATTATGTGGCAATGAGTAGTATTTGGAGTGTATGTTGCGTTGAGCGCAGTGTAAATATGTAGCATTGTTGCACTGAGTGGTGTTTGGAGTGTATGTTGCATTGCGTGCAGTGTAATTATGTGGCGTGCAGTTATGTGGCACTGAGGGGTATTTGGAGTGTATGTTGCATTAAGTGCAGTGTAATTATGTGGTGTGTAATTATGTGGCAGTGAGTGGTATTTAGAGTGTATGTTGCGTTGAGCGCAGGGTAATTATGTAGCATATAATTATGTGGCACTGAGTGGTATTGTGTGGAGTGTATGTTGTATTCAGTAGAGTGTATTTCTGTGGCGTGAAATTATGTGGCACTAAGTGGTATTGTTTGGAGGGTATGTTGCATTGAGTGCAGTGTAAATATGTAGCATATAATTATGTGGCACTGAGTGGTATTTGAAGTGTATGTTGCATTGAGTGCAGTGTAATTATGTGGCGTGTATTTATGTGGCAGTGAGTGGTATTTGGAGTGAATGTTGCATTGAGTGCAGTGTAATTATGGGGCATATAATTATTGGGCACTGAGTGGTATTGTGTGGAGTGTGTGTTGCATTCAGTAGCGTGTAGCTATGTGGCACTGAGTGGTATTTGGAGTGTATGTTGCATTGAGTGCAGTGTAATTATGTGGCATGTAACTATGTGGCATTGAGTGGTATTTGGAGTGTATGTTGCATTGAGTGCAGTGTAATTATGTGGCATGTAATTATGTGGCACTGAGTGGTATTTTTTGGAATGTATTTTGAATTGAGTGCAGTGTAATTATGGGGCGTGTAATTATGTGGCACTGAGTGGTATTGTGTGGAGTGTGTGTTGCATTCAGTAGAGTGTAATTATGTGGCGTGTAATTAGGTGGCACTGAGTGGTATTTGGAGTGTATGTTGCATTGAGTGCAGTGTAATTATGTGGCGTGTAACTATGTGGCACTGAGTGGTATTTGGAGTGTATGTTGCTTTGAGTGCAGTGTAATTATGGGGCGTGTAATTATGTGGCACTGAGTGGTATTTCAAGTGTATGTTGCATTGAGCGCAGTATAATTATGTGGCGTGTAATTATGTGGCAATGAGTGGTATTTAGAGTGTATGTTGTATTGATTGCAGTGTAATTATGTGCAACTGAGTGGTATTTGGCTTCTATGTTGCGTTGAGCGCAGTGGAATTATGTAGCATACAATTATGTGGCACTGAGAGGTATTGTCTGGAGTGTATGTTGTACTCAGAAGAGTGTAATTATGTGGCGTGTAATTATGTGGCACTGAGTGGTATTGTTTTGAGTGTATGTTGCATTGATTGCAGTGTAATTATGTAGCATATAGTTATGTGGCACTGAGTGGTATTGTGTGGAGTGTATGTTGTATTCAGTAGAGTGTAATTTTGTGGCATGTAATTATGTGGCACTGAGTGGTACTGTTTGGAGTGTATGTTGCATTGACTGCAGTGTAATTATGTAGCATATAATTATGTGGCACTCAGTGAGATTGCGTGGAGCGTGTGTTGCATAGAGTGCAGTGTAATTATGTGGCGTGTAATTATGTGGCACTGATTGATATTTGGAGTGTATGTTGCATTGAGTGCAGTGTAATTATGCAGCGTGTAATTATATGGCACTCAGTGGTATTTGGAGTGTATGATGCATTGAGCGGAGTGTAATTATGTAACATATAATTATGTGGCACTGAGTGGTATTATGAGGAGTATATGTTGTATTCAGTAGAGTGTAATTATGTGGCATGTAATTATGTGGCACTGAGTGGTATTGTTTGGAGTGTATGTTGCATTGTAATTATGTAGCATATAATTATGTGGCACTGAGTGGTATTGTCTGGAGTGTATGTTGTATTCAGAAGTGTAATTATGTGGCGTGTAATTATGTGGCACTGAGTGGTATTGTTTGGAGTGTATGTTGCATTGAGTGCAGTGTAATTATGTAGCATATAGTTATGTGGCACTGAGTGGTATTGTATGGAGTGTGTGTTGCATTCAGTAGAGTGTAATTATGTGGTGTGTAATTATGTAGCACTGAGTGGTATTTGGAGTGTATGATGCATTGAGTACAGTGTAATTATGTGGCGTGTAACTATGTGGCACTGAGTGGTATTTGGAGTGTCAGTTGCATTGAGTAGAGTGTAATTATGTTGCATGTAATTATGTGGCACTGAGTGGTATTATGAGGAGTGTATGTTGTATTCAGTAGAGCGTAATTGTGTGGCGTGTAATTATGTGGCGCTGAGTGGTATTGTTTGGAGTGTATGTTGCATTGAGTGCAGTGTAATTATGTAGCATATAATTATGAGGCACTGTGTGGTATTGTGTGAAGTGTGTGTTGCATTCAGTAGAGTAATTATGTGGTGTGTAATTATGTGGCACTAAGTGGTATTTGGACTGTATGTTGTATTGAGTGCAGTGTAATCATGTGGCGTGTAATTATGTGGCACTGAGTGGTATTTGGAGTGTATCTTTCATTAAGTGCAGTGTAATTATGTGGCACCGAGTGGTATTTGGAGTGTATGTTGCATTGAGTGCAGCGTAATTATGTGGGGTGTAATTATGTGGCAATGAGTAGTATTTGGAGTGTATGTTGCGTTGAGCGCAGTGTAAATATGTAGCATATAATTATGTTGCACTGAGTGGTATTTGGAGTGTATGATGCATTGAGTGCAGTGTAATATGTGGCGTGTAATTATGTGGCACTGAGTGGTATTTGGAGTGTATGTTGCGTTGAGCGCAGTGTAGTTATGTAACATATAATTATGTGGCAGTGAGTGGTATTATGAGGAATGTATGTTGTATTCAGTAGAGTGTAATTGTGTGGTGTGTAATTATGTGGCACTGAGTGGTATTGTTTGGAGTGTATGTTGCATTGTAATTTTGTAGCATATAATTATGTGGCACTGAGTGGTATTGTGTGGAGTCTGTATTGCATTCAGTAGAGTGTAGTTATGTGGTGTGTAACTATGTGGCACTGAGTAGTATTTGGAGTGTATGTTGCATTGATTGCAGTGTAATTATGTGGCATGTAATTATGTGGCAATGAGTGGTATTTGGAGTGTATGTTGCGTTGAGCGCAGTGTAAATATGTAACATATATTTATGTGGTAGTGAGTGGCATTATGAGGAGTGTATGTTGTATTCAGTAGAGTGTAATTGTGTGGCGTGTAATTATGTGGCACTGAGTAGTATTGTTTGGAGTGTATGTTGCATTGTAATTATGTAGCATAAAATTATGTGGCACTGAGTGGTATTGTGTGGAGTGTATGTTGTATTCAGTAGAGTGTAATTTTGTGGCATGTAATTATGTGGCACTGAGTGGTATTTGGAGTGTATGTTGCATTGAGTGCAGTGTAATTATGTGGGGTGTAATTATGTGGCACTGAGTAGTATTTGGAGTGTATGTTGCGTTGAGCGCAGTGTAAATATGTAGCATATAATTATGTTGCACTGAGTGGTATTTGGAGTGTTTGATGCATTGAGTGCAGTGTAATATGTAGCATATAATTATGTTGCACTGAGTGGTATTTGGAGTGTATGTTGTATTCAGTAGAGTGTAATTGTGTGGCGTGTAATTATGTGGCACTGAGTAGTATTGTTTGGATTGTATGTTGCATTGTAATTATGTAGCATATAATTATGTGGCACTGAGTGGTATTGTGTGGAGTGTATGTTGTATTCAGTAGAGTGTAATTTTGTGGCATGTAGTTATGTGGCACTGAGTGGTATTGTTTGGAGTGTATGTTGCATTGTAATTATGTAGCATATAATTATGTGGCACTGAGTGGTATTGTGTGGAGTGTATGTTGTATTCAGTAGAGTGTAATTGTGTGGCGTGTAATTATGTGGCACTGAGTGGTACTGTTTGGAGTGTATGTTGCATTGTAATTATGTAGCATATAATTATGTGGCACTGAGTGGTATTGTGTGGAGTGTATGTTGTATTCAGTAGAGTGTAATTTTGTGGCATGTAATTATGTGGCACTGAGTGGTATTGTTTGGAGTGTATGTTGCATTGACTGCAGTGTAATTATGTAGCATATAATTATGTGGCACTCAGTGAGATTGCGTGGAGCGTGTGTTGCATAGAGTGCAGTGTAATTATGTGGCGTGTAATTATGTGGCACTGATTGGTATTTGGAGTGTATGTTGCATTGAGTGCAGTGTAATTATGCGGCGTGTAATTATGTGGCACTCAGTGGTATTTGGAGTGTATGATGCATTGAGCGGAGTGTAATTATGTAACATATGATTATGTGGCACTGAGTGGTATTATGAGGAGTATATGTTGTATTCAGTAGAGTGTAATTATGTGGCATGTAATTATGTGGCACTGAGTGGTATTGTTTGGAGTGTATGTTGCATTGTAATTATGTAGCATATAATTATGTGGCACTGAGTGGTATTGTCTGGAGTGTATGTTGTATTCAGAAGTGTAATTATGTGGCGTGTAATTATGTGGCACTGAGTGGTATTGTTTGGAGTGTATGTTGCATTGAGTGCAGTGTAATTATGTAGCATATAGTTATGTGGCACTGAGTGGTATTGTATGGAGTGTGTGTTGCATTCAGTAGAGTGTAATTATGTGGTGTGTAATTATGTAGCACTGAGTGGTATTTGGAGTGTATGATACATTGAGTACAGTGTAATTATGTGTGGTGTAATTATGTAGCACTGAGTGGTATTTGGAGTGTATGTTGCATTGAGTGCAGTATAATTATGTGGTGTGTATTTATGTGGCACTGAGTGGTATTTGGAGTGTATGTAGCATTGAGTGCAGTGTAATTATGTTGCATGTTACTATGTGGAACTGAGTGGTATTTGGAGTGTATATTGCATTGAGTGCAGTGTAATTATGTGGTGTGTAATTATGTGGCAATGAGTGGTATTTGAAGTGTATGTTTCATTAAGTGCAGTGTAATTATGTGGTGTGTAATTATGTGGCACTGAGTGGTATTTGGAGTTTATATTGCATAGAGTGCAGTGTAATTATGTGGCGTGTAACTATGTGGTAATGAGTGGTATTTAGAGTGTATGTTACATTGAGTGCAGTGTAATTATGTGGCATGTAATTATGTGACACTGAGTGGTATTTGGAGTGCATGTTGCATTGAAAGCAGTGTAAATACGTGGCGTGTAATTATGTGGCACTGAGTGGTATTTGGAGTGTATGTTGCATTGAGCGCAGTGTAAATATGTAGCAAATAATTATGTGGCACCGAGGGGTATTTGAACTGTATGTTGCATTGAGTGCAGTGTAATTATGTGACACTGAGTGGTATTTGGAGTGTATGTTGCGTTGAGTGCAGTGTAATTCTGTAGCATATAATTATGTGGCACTGAGTGGTATTTGGAGTGTATGTTGCTTTGAGTGCAGTGTAATTATGGGGCGTGTAATTATGTGGCACTGAGTGGTATTTCAAGTGTATGTTGCATTGAGCGCAGTATAATTATGTGGCGTGTAATTATGTGGCAATGAGTGGTATTTAGAGTGTATGTTGTATTGATTGCAGTGTAATTATGTGCAACTGAGTGGTATTTGGCTTGTATGTTGCGTTGAGCGCAGTGGAATTATGTAGCATACAATTATGTGGCACTGAGTGGTATTGTCTGGAGTGTATGTTGTACTCAGAAGAGTGTAATTATGTGGCGTGTAATTATGTGGCACTGAGTGGTATTGTTTTGAGTGTATGTTGCATTGAGTGCAGTGTAATTATGTAGCATATAGTTATGTGGCACTGAGTGGTTTTTGGAGTGCATATTGCATTGAGTGCAGTATAAATATGTGGTGTGTAACTTTGGGGCACTGAGTGGTATTTGGAGTGTATGTAGCATTGAGTGCAGTGTAATTATGTGGCATGTTACTATGTGGCAATGAGTGGTATTTGGAGTGTATATTGCATTGAGTGCCGTGTAATTATGTGGTGTGTAATTATGTGGCACTGAGTGGTATTTGAAGTGTATGTTTCATTGAGTGCAGTATAATTATGTGGCGTGTAATTTTGTGGCACTGAGTGGTATTTGGAGTTCATGTTGCATTGAGTGAAGTGTAATTATGTGGCGTGTAATTAATTTGGCAGTGAGTAGTATTTGGAGTGTATGTTGGTTGAGCGCAGTGTAAATATGTAGCATATAATTATGTTGCACTGAGTGGTATTTGAAGTGTATGTTGCATTGAGTGCAATGTAATTGTGTGGCGTGTAATTATGTGGCACTAAGTGGTATTTGGAGTGTATGTTGCATTGAGCGGAGTGTAAATATGTAACATATAATTATGTGGCACTGAGTGGTATTATGAGGAGTGTATGTTGTATTCAGTAGAGTGTAATTGTGTGGCATGTAATTATGTGGCACTGAGTGGTATTGTTCGGAGTGTATGTTGCATTGTAATTGAGCACAGTGCAATTATGTAGCATATAATTATGTGGCACTAAGTGGCATTGTGTAGAGCGTGTGTTGCATTGAGTACAGTGTAATTATGTGGCGTGTAATTATGTGGCATTGATTGGTATTTGGAGTGTATGTAGTATTGAGTGCAGTGTAATTATGTGGCATGTTACTATGTGGCAATGAGTGGTATTTGGAGTGTATATTGCATTGAGTGCCGTGTAATTATGTGGTGTGTAATTATGTGGCACTGAGCGGTATTTGGAGTGTATGTTGCATTGGGTGCAGTGTAATTATGTGGTGTGTAATTATGTGGCACTGAGTGGTATGTGGAATGTCTGTTGCATTGAGTGCAGTGTAATTATGTGGCGTGTATATATGTGGCACTGCGTGGTGTTTGGAGTGTATGTTGCATTGAGTGCGGTGTAATTATGTGGCGTGCAGTTATGTGGTACTGAGGGGTATTTGGAGTGTATCTTGCATTGAGTGCAGTGTAATTATGTGGTGTGTAATTATGTGGCAGTGAGTGGTATTTAGAGTGTATGTTACGTTGAGAGCAGGGTAATTATGTAGCATATAATTATGTGGCACTAAGTGGTATTGTGTGGAGTGTATGTTGTATTTAGTAGAGTGTAATTTTGTGGCATGTAATTATGTGGCACTGAGTGGTATTGTTTGGAGTGTATGTTGCATTGAGTGCAGTGTAATTATGTAGCATATAATTATGTGGCACTCAGTGGCATTGTGTGGAGCGTGTGTTGCATTGAGTGCAGTGTAATTATGTGGCGTGTAATTATGTGGCACTGATTGGTATTTGGAGTGTATGTTGCATTGAGTGCAGAGTAATTATGCGGCGTGTAACTATATGGCACTGAGTGGTTTTTGGAATGCATGTTACATGGAGTGCAGTGTAATTATGTGGCGTGTAATTATGTGGCACTGAGTGGAGATTGGAGTGTATGTTGTGTTGAGCGCAGTGTAATTATGTAGCATATAATTATGTGGCACTGAGTGGTATTGCCTGGAGTGTATGTTGTTTTCAGTAGAGTGTAATTATGTGGCGTGTAATTATGTGGCACTGAGTGGTATTTGGAGTGTATGTTGCATTGAGTGCATTGTACTTATGTGGCGTTTAACTATGTGGCACTGAGTGGTATTTGGAGTTTATGTTGCATTGATTGCAGTGTAAATATGTGGCGTGTAATTATGTGGCACTGAGTGGTATTTGGAGTTTATGTTGCATAGAGTGCAGTGTAATTATGTGGCGTGTAACTATGTGGCAATGAGTGGTATTTAGAGTGTATGTTGCATTGAGTGCAGTGTAATTATGTGGCATGTAATTATGTGGCACTGAGTGGTATTTGGAGTGCATGTTGCATTGAATAAAGAGTAAATATGTGGCGTGTATTTATGTGGCACTGAGTGGTATTTGGAGTGTATGTTGCATTGAGCGCAGTGTAAATATGTAGCATATAATAATGTGGTACCGAGGGGTATTTGCACTGTATGTTGCATTGAGTGCAGTGTAATTTTGTGGTGTGTAATTATGTGACACTGAGTGGTATTTGGAGTGTATGTTGCGTTGAGTGCAGTGTAATTCTGTAGCATATCATTATGTGGCACTGATTGGTATTATGAGGAGTGTATGTTGTATTCAGCAGAGTGTATTTGTGCGGCATGTAATTATGTGGCACTGAGTGGTATTGTTATGAGTATATGTTGCATTGTAATCATGTAGTATATAATTATGTGGCACTGAGTGGTGTTCTGTGGAGTTTGTGTTGTATTCAGTAGAGTGTAAATATGTGGCGTGTTATTATGTGGCACTGAGTGGTATTTGGAAAGTATGTTGCATTGAGTGCAATGTAATTATGTGGCACTGAGTGGTATTTGGAGTGTATGTTGCATTGAGTGCATTGTAACTATGTGGCATGTAACTATGTGGCACTGAGTGGTATTTGGTGTGTATGTTGCATTGAGTGCAGTGTAATTATGTGGTGTGTAATTATGTGGCACTGAGTGGTATTTGGAGTGTATGTTGCATTGAGTGCAGTGTAATTTGTGGCAGTGAGTAGTATTTGGAGTGTATGTTGCGTTGAGTTCAGTGTAAGTATGTAGCATATAATTATGTGGCAGTGAGTGGTATTATGAGGAGTGTATGTTGTATTCAGTAGAGTGTATTTGTGTGGCATGTAATTACGTGGCACTGAGTGGTATTGTTTCGAGTGTATGTTGCATTGTAATTTTTGTAGCATATAATTATGTGGCACTGAGTGGTATTGTGTGGAGTCTGGGTTGCATTCAGTAGAGTGTAATTATGTGGTGTGTAACTATGTGGCACTGAGTAGTATTTGGAGTGTATGTTGCCTTGATTGCAGTGTAATTATGTGGCATGTAATTATGTGGCACTGAGTGGTATTTGGAGTGTATGTTGCATTGAGTGCATTGTAATTAGGTGGCGTGTAACTATGTGACACTAAGTGGTATATGAAGTGTATGTTGCATTGAGTGCAGTGTAATTATGTGGTGTGCAAATATGTGGCACTGAGTGGTATTTGGAGTGTATCTTTCATTGAGTGCAGTGTAATTATTTGGCTTGCAATTATGTGGCACTCAGTGGTATTTGTAGTGTATGTTGCATTGAGTGCAGTGTAATTATGTGGCAGTGAGTAGTATTTGGAGTGTATGTTGCGATGAGCGCAGTGTAAATATGTAGCATATACTTATGTTGCACTGAGTGGTATTTGGAGTGTATGTTGCAATGAGTGCAGTGCAATTATGTGGCGTGTAATTATGTGGCACTGAGTGGTATTTAGAGTGTATGTTGCGTTGAGCGCTGTGTAATTATGTAACATATAATTATGTGGCAGTGAGTGGTATTATGAGGAGTGTATGTTGTATTCAGTAGAGTGTAGTTATGTGGTGTGTAATTATGTGGCACTGAGTGGTACTGTTTGGAGTGTATGTTGCATTGTAATTTTGTAGCATATAATTATGTGGCACTGAGTGGTATTGTGTGGAGTCTGTATTGCATTCAGTAGAGTGTAATTATGTGGTGTGTAACTATGTGGCACTGAGTAGTATTTGGAGTGTTTGTTGCATTGATTGCAGTGTAATTATGTGGCATGTAATTATGTGGCACTGAGTGGTATTTGGAGTGTATGTTGCGTTGAGCGCAGTCTAATTATGTAACATATAATTATGTGGTAGTGAGTGGCATTATGAGGAGTGTATGTTGTATTCAGTAGAGTGTAATTGTGTGGCGTGTAATTATGTGGCACTGAGTAGTATTGTTTGGAGTGTATGTTGCATTGTAATTATGTAACATATAATTATGTGGCACTGACTGGTATTATGAGGAGTGTATGTTATATTCAGTAGAGTGTAATTGTGTGGCGGGTAATTATGTGGCACTGAGTGGTATTGTTTGGAGTGTATGTTGCATTAAGGGCAGTGTAATTATGTAGCATATATTTATGTGGCACTGAGTGGTATTGTGTGGAGTGTGTGTTGCATTCAGTGCAGTGTAATTATGTGGCATGTAATTATGTGGAACTGATTGGTATTTGGAGTGTATGTTGCATTGTGCGCAGTGTAATTATGTGGCGTACAATTATGTGGCACTGAGTGGTATTTGGAATGTATGTTGCATTGAGCGAAGTGTAATTATGTAGCATATAATTATGTGACACTGAGTGGCATTGTCTGGAATGTATGTTGTATTCAGTAGAGTGTAATTATGTGGCGTGTAATTATGTGGCACTAAGTGGTATTATTTGGAGTGCATGTTGCATTGAGTGCAGTGTAATTATGTAACATATATTTATGTGGCACTGAGTGGTATTGTGTGGAGTGTGTGTTGCATTCAGTAGAGTGTAATTATGTGGCGTGTAATTATGTGGCACTGAGTGGTATTTGGAGTGTTTGTTGCATTGAGTGCAGTGTAATTATGTGGCACTGAGTGGTATTCGGAGTGTATGTTGCATTGAGTGCATTGTATTTGTGTGGCGTGTAACTATGTGGCACTGAGTGGTATTTGGATATTATGTTGCATTGAGTGCAGTGTAATTATGTGGCGTGTAACTATATGGCACTGAGTGGTATTTGGAGTGTATGTTGCATTGAGTGCAGTGTAATTATGTGGCATGTAATTATGTGGCACTGAGTGGTATTTGGAGTGTATGTTGAATTGAGTACATTGTCATTATGTGGCGTGTAATTACATGGCACTGAGTGGTATTTGGAGTGTATGTTGCGTTGAGCGCAGTGTTAGTATGTAGCATATAATTATGTGGCACTGAGTGATATTATGAGGAGTGCATGTTGTATTTATTAGAGTGTAATTGCGTGACGTGTAATTATGTGGCACCGAGTGGTATTGTTTGGAGTGTATGTTGCATTGTAATTATGTGGCATATAATTATGTGGCACTGAGTGGTATTGAGTGGAGTGTATGTTGTATTCAGTAGAGTGTAATTGTGTGGTATGTAATTATGTGGCACTGAGTGGTATTATGTTTGAAGTGTATGTTGCATTGAGTGCAGTGTACTGATGTGGCGTGTAACTATGTGGCACTGAGTGGTATTTGGAGTGTATGTTGCATTGAGTAGAGTGTAATTATGTTGCATGTAATTATGTGGCACTGAGTGGTATTATGAGGAGTGTATGTTGTATTCAGTAGAGTGTAATTGTGTGGCGTGTAATTATGTGGCACTGAGTGGTATTGTTTGGAGTGTATGTTGCATTGAGTGCAGTTTAATTATGTAGCATATCATTATGAGGCACTGTGTGGTATTGTGTGAAGTGTGTGTTGCATTCAGTAGAGTAATTATGTGGTGTGTAATTATGTGGCACTAAGTGGTATTTGGAGTGAATGTTGCATTGAGTGCAGTGTAATTATGTTGCGTATAACTATGTGGCACTGAGTGGTATTTGGAGTGTATGTTGTATTGAGTGCAGTGTAATCATGTGGCGTGTAATTATGTGGCACTGAGTGGTATTTGGAGTGTATCTTTCATTAAGTGCAGTGTAATTATGTGGCACTGAGTGGCATTTGGAGTGTATGTTGCATTGAGTGCAGTGTAATTATGTGGGGTGTAATTATGTGGCACTGAGTAGTATTTGGAGTGTATGTTGCTTTGAGCGCAGTGTAAATATGTAGCATATAATTCTGTTGCACTGAGTGGTATTTGGAGTGAATGATGCATTGAGTGCAGTGTAATATGTGGCGTGTAATTATGTGGCACTGAGTGGTATTTGGAGTGTATGTTGCGTTGAGAGCAGTGTAGTTATGTAACATATAATTATGTGGCAGTGAGTGGTATTATGAGGAATGTATGTTGTATTCAGTAGAGTGTAATTGTGTGGTGTGTAATTATGTGGCACTGAGTGGTATTGTTTGGAGTGTATGTTGCATTGAAATTTTGTAACATATAATTATGTGGCACTGAGTGGTATTGTGTGGAGTCTGTATTGCATTCAGTAGAGTGTAATTATGTGGTGTGTAACTATGTGGCACTGAGTAGTATTTGGAGTGTATGTTGCATTGATTGCAGTGTAATTATGTGGCATGTAATTATGTGGCACTGAGTGGTATTTGGAGTGTATGTTGCGTTGAGCGCAGTGTAATTATGTAACATATAATTATGTGGTAGTGAGTGGTATTATGAGGAGTGTATGTTGTATTCAGTAGAGTGTAATTGTGTGGCGTGTAATTATGTGGCACTGAGTAGTATTGTTTGGAGTGTATGTTGCATTGTAATTATGTAGCATATAATTATGTGTCACTGAGTGGTATTGTGTGGAGTGTATGTTGTATTCAGTAGAGTGTAATTTTGTGGCATGTAATTATGTGGCACTGAGTGGTATTTGGAGTGTATGTTGCGTTGAGCGCAGTGTAAATATGTAGCATATAATTATGTTGCACTGAGTGGTATTTGGAGTGTTTGATGCATTGAGTGCAGTGTAATATGTGGCGTGTAATTATGTGGTACTGAGTGGTATTTGGAGTGTATGTTGCGTTGAGCGCAGTGTAGTTATGTAACATATAATTATGTGGCAGTGAGGGGTATTATGGGGAATGTATGTTGTATTGAGTAGAGTGTAATTTTGTGGTGTGTAATTATGTGGCCCTGAGTGGTATTGTTTGGAGTGTATGTTGCATTGTAATTTTGTAACATATAATTATGTGGCACTGAGTGGTATTGTGTGGAGTCTGTATTGCATTTAGTAGAGTGCAATTATGTGGTGTGTGACTATGTGGCACTGAGTAGTATTTGGAGTGTATGTTGCATTGATTGCAGTGTAATTATGTGGCATGTAATTATGTGGCACTGAGTGGTATTTGGAGTGTATGTTGCGTTGAGCGCAGTGTAATTATGTAACATATAATTATGTGGTAGTGAGTGGTATTATGAGGAGTGTATGTTATATTCAGTAGAATGTAATTGTGTGGCGTGTAATTATGTGGCACTGAGTAGTATTGTTTTGAGTGTATGTTGCATTGTAAATATGTAGCATATAATTATGTGGCACTGAGTGGTATTGTGTGGAGTGTATGTTGTATTCAGTAGAGTGTAATTTTGTGGCATGTAATTATGTGGCACTGAGTGGTATTGTTTGGAGTGTATGTTGCATTGTAATTATGTAGCATATAATTATGTAGCACTGAGTGGTATTGTGTGGAGTGTATGTTGTATTCAGTAGAGTGTAATTGTGTGGCGTGAAATTATGTGGCACTGAGTGGTAATGTTTGGAGTGTATGTTGCATTGTAATTATGTAGCATATAATTATATGGCACTGAGTGGTATTGTGTGGAGTGTATGTTGTATTCAGTAGAGTGTAATTTTGTAGCATGTAATTATGTGGCACTGAGTGGTATTGTTTGGAGTGTATTTTGCATTGACTGCAGTGTAATTATGTAGCATATAATTATTTGGCACTAAGTGAGATTGTGTGGAGCGTGTGTTGCATAGAGTGCAGTGTAATTATGTGGCGTGTAATTATGTGGCACTGATTGGTATTTGGAGTGTATGTTGCATTGAGTGCAGTGTAATTATGTGGCGTGTAATTATGTGGCACTCAGTGGTATTTGGAGTGTATGTTGCATTGAGCGGAGTGTAATTATGTAACATATAATTATGTGGCACTGAGTGGTATTAGCAGGAGTATATGTTGTATTAAGTAGAATGTAATTGTGTGGCATGTAATTATGTGGCACTGAGTGGTATTGTTTGGAGTGTATGTTGCATTGTAATTATGTAGCATATAATTATGAGGCACTGAGTGGTATTGTCTGGAGTGTATGTTGTATTCAGAAGTGTAATTAAGTGACGTGTAATTATGTGGCACTGAGTGGTATTGTTTGGAGTGTATGTTGCATTGAGTGCAGTGTAATTATGTAGCATATAGTTATGTGGCACTGAGTGGTATTGTATGGAGTGTGTGTTGCATTCAGTAGAGTGTAATTATGTGGGGTGTAATTATGTAGCACTGAGTGGTATTTGGAGTGTATGATGCATTGAGTACAGTGTAATTATGTGTGGTGTAATTATGTAGCACTGAGTGGTATTTGGAGTGTATGTTGCATTGAGTGCAGTATAATTATGTGGTGTGTATTTATGTGGCACTGAGTGGTATTTGGAGTGTATGTAGCATTGAGTGCAGTGTAATTATGTTGCATGTTACTATGTGGAACTGAGTGGTATTTGGAGTGTATGTTTCATTAAGTGCAGTGTAATTATGTGGTGTGTAATTATGTGGCACAGAGTGGTATTTGGAGTTTATGTTGCATTGAGTGCAGTGTAATTATGCGGTGTGTAATTATGTGGCACTCAGTGGTATTTGGAGTGTATGTTGCGTTGAGCGCAGTGTAATTGAGTGGCGTGTAATTATGTGGCACTGAGTGGTATTTGGAGAGTATGTTGCGTTGGGTGCAGTGTAATTATGTGGTGTGTAATTATGTGGCAATGAGTGGTATTTGAAGTGTATGTTTCATTAAGTGCAGTGTAATTATGTGGTGTGTAATTATGTGGCACTGAGTGGTATTTGGAGTTTATGTTGCATTGAGTGCAGTGTAATTATGCGGTGTGTAATTATGTGGCACTCAGTGGTATTTGGAGTGTATGTTGCGTTGAGCGCAGTATAATTGAGTGGCGTGTAATTATGTGGCACTGAGTGGTATTTGGAGAGTATGTTGCGTTGGGTGCAGTGTAATTATGTGGTGTGTAATTATGTGGCACTGAGTGGTATGTGGATTGTCTGTTGCATTGAGTGCAGTGTAATTATGTGGTGTGTAATTATTTGGCAGTGAGTGGTATTTAGAGTGTTTGTTACGTTGAGCGCAGGGTAATTATGTAGCATATAATTATGTGGCACTAAGTGGTATTGTGTGGAGTGTATGTTGTATTCAGTAGAGTGTAATTTTGTGGCATGTAAATATGTGGCACTGAGTGGTATTGTTTGGAGTGTATGTTGCATTGAGTGCAGTGTAATTATGTGCCGTGTAATTATGTGGCACTGATTGGTATTTGGAGTGTATGTTGCATTGAGTGCAGTGTAATTATGCGGCGTGTAACTATATGGCACTGAGTGGTTTTTGGAATGCATGTTACATGGAGTGCAGTGTAATTATGTGGCGTGTAATTATGTGGCACTGAGTGGTGATTGGAGTGTATGTTGCATTGAGCGCAGTGTAATTATGTAGCATATAATTATGTGGCACTGAGTGGTATTGCCTGGAGTGTATGTTGTTTTCAGTTTTTTCAGTAGAGTGTAACTATGTGGCGTGTTATTATGTGGCACTGAGTGATAATGTTTGGAGTGTATGTTACATTGAGTGCAGTGTAATTATGTAGCATATATTTATGTGGCACTGAGTTGTATTGTGTGGAGTGTGTGTTGCATTCAGTAGAGTGTAATTATGTGGCGTGTAATTATGTGGCACTGAGTGGTATTTGGAGTGTATGTTGCATTGAGTGCATTGTAATTATGTGGCGTTTAACTATGTGGCACTGAGTGGTATTTGGAGTTTATGTTGCATAGAGTGCAGTGTAATTATGTGGCGTGTAACTATGTGGCAATGAGTGGTATTTAGAGTGTATGTTGCATTGATTGCAGTGTAAATATGTGACGTGTAATTATGTGGCACTGAGTGGTATTTGGAGTTTATGTTGCATAGAGTGCAGTGTAATTATGTGGCGTGTAACTATGTGGCAATGAGTGGTATTTAGAGTGTATGTTGCATTGAGTGCAGTGTAATTATGTGGCATGTAATTATGTGGCACTGAGTGGTATTTGGAGTGCATGTTGCATTGAATAAAGTGTAAATATGTGGCGTGTATTTATGTGGCACTGAGTGGTATTTGGAGTGTATGTTGCATTGAGCGCAGTGTAAATATGTAGCATATAATTATGTGGTACCGAGGGGTATTTGCACTGTATGTTGCATTGAGTGCAGTGTAATTTTGTGGTGTGTAATTATGTGACACTGAGTGGTATTTGGAGTGTATGTTGCGTTGAGTGCAGTGTAATTCTGTAGCATATAATCATGTGGCACTGATTGGTATTATGAGGAGTGTATGTTGTATTCAGTGGAGTGTATTTGTGCGGCATGTAATTATGTGGCACTGAGTGGTATTGTTATGAGTGTATATTGCATTGTAATCATGTAGTATATAACTATGTGGCACTGAGTGGTATTGTGTGGAATGTGTGTTGTATTCAGTAGAGTGTAAATATGTGGCGTGTAATTATGTGGCACTGAGTGGTATTTGGAAAGTATGTTGCATTGAGTGCAATGTAATTATGTGGTGTGTAATTATGTGGCACTGAGTGGTATTTGGAGTGTATGTTGCATTGAGTGCATTGTAACTATGTGGCATGTAACTATGTGTCACTGAGTGGTATTTGGTGTGTATGTTGCATTGAGTGCAGTGTAATTATGTGGTGTGTAATTATGTGGCACTGAGTGGTATTTGGAGTGTATCTTTCATTGAGTGCAGTGCAATTATGTGGCTTGTAATTATGTGGCACATAGTGGTATTTGGAGTGTATGTTGCATTGAGTGCAGTGTAATTTGTGGGAGTGAGTAGTATTTGGAGTGTATGTTGCGTTGAGCTCAGTGTAAATATGTAGCATATAATTATGTGGCAGTGAGATGTATTATGAGGAGTGTATGTTGTATTCAGTAGAGTGTAATTTTGTGGCATGTAAATATGTGGCACTGAGTGGTATTGTTTGGAGTGTATGTTGCATTGAGTGCAGTGTAATTATGTAGCATATAATTATGTGGCACTCAGTGGCATTGTGTGGAGCGTGTGTTGCATTGAGTGCAGTGTAATTATGTGCCGTGTAATTATGTGGCACTGATTGGTATTTGGAGTGTATGTTGCATTGAGTGCAGTGTAATTATGCGGCGTGTAACTATATGGCACTGATTGGTATTTGGAGTGTATGTTGCATTGAGTGCAGTGTAATTATGCGGTGTGTAATTATGTGGCACTCAGTGGTATTTGGAGTGTATGTTGCATTGAGCGGAGTGTAATTATGTAACATATAATTATGTGGCACTGAGTGGTATTATGAGGAGTATATGTTGTATTCAGTAGAGTGTAATTGTGTGGCATGTAATTATGTGGCACTGAGTGGTATTGTTTGAAGTGTATGTTGCATTGTCATTATGTAGCATATAATTATGTGGCACTGAGTGGTATTGTCTGGAGTGTATGTTGTATTCAGAAGTGTAATTAAGTGACGTGTAATTATGTGGCACTGAGTGGTATTGTTTGGAGTGTATGTTGCATTGAGTGCAGTGTAATTATGTAGCATATAGTTATGTGGCACTGAGTGGTATTGTATGGAGTGTGTGTTGCATTCAGTAGAGTGTAATTATGTGGGGTGTAATTATGTAGCACTGAGTGGTATTTGGAGTGTATGATGCATTGAGTACAGTGTAATTATGTGTGGTGTAATTATGTAGCACTGAGTGGTATTTGGAGTGTATGTTGCATTGAGTGCAGTATAATTATGTGGTGTGTATTTATGTGGCACTGAGTGGTAGTTGGAGTGTATGTAGCATTGAGTGCAGTGTAATTATGTTGCATGTTACTATGTGGAACTGAGTGGTATTTGGAGTCTATATTGCATTGAGTGCAGTGTAATTATGTGGTGTGTAATTATGTGGCAATGAGTGGTATTTGAAGGGTATGTTTCATTAAGTGCAGTGTAATTATGTGGTGTGTAATTATGTGGCACTGAGTGGTATTTGGAGTTTATGTTGCATTGAGTGCAGTGTAATTATGCGGTGTGTAATTATGTGGCACTCAGTGGTATTTGGATTGTATGTTGCGTTGAGCGCAGTGTAATTGAGTGGCGTGTAATTATGTGGCACTGAGTGGTATTTGGAGAGTATGTTGCGTTGGGTGCAGTGTAATTATGTGGTGTGTAATTATGTGGCACTGAGTGGTATGTGGAATGTCTGTTGCATTGAGTGCAGTGTAATTATGTGGTGTGTAATTATGTGGCAGTGAGTGGTATTTAGAGTGTATGTTACGTTGAGCGCAGGGTAATTATGTAGCATATAATTATGTGGCACTAAGTGGTATTTTGTGGAGTGTATGTTGCATTCAGTAGAGTGTAATTTTGTGGCATGTAAATATGTGGCACTGAGTGGTATTGTTTGGAGTGTATGTTGCATTGAGTGCAGTGTAATTATGTGGTGTGTAATTATGTGGCAGTGAGTGGTATTTAGACTGTATGTTACGTTGAGCGCAGGGTAATTATGTAGCATATAATTATGTGGCACTAAGTGGTATTGTGTGGAGTGTATGTTGTATTCAGTAGAGTGTAATTTTGTGGCATGTAAATATGTGGCACTGAGTGGCATTGTGTGGAGCGTGTGTTGCATTGAGTACAGTGTAATTATGTGCCGTGTAATTATGTGGCACTGATTGGTATTTGGAGTGTATGTTGCATTGAGTGCAGTGTAATTATGCGGCGTGTAACTATATGGCACTGAGTGGTTTTTGGAATGCATGTTACATGGAGTGCAGTGTAATTATGTGGCGTGTAATTATGTGGCACTGAGTGGTGATTGGAGTGTATGTTGCATTGAGCGCAGTGTAATTATGTAGCATATAATTATGTGGCACTGAGTGGTATTGCCTGGAGTGTATGTTGTTTTCAGTTTTTTCAGTAGAGTGTAACTATGTGGCGTGTTATTATGTGGCACTGAGTGATAATGTTTGGAGTGTATGTTACATTGAGTGCAGTGTAATTATGTAGCATATATTTATGTGGCACTGAGTTGTATTGTGTGGAGTGTGTGTTGCATTCAGTACAGTGTAATTATGTGGCGTGTAATTATGTGGCACTGAGTGGTATTTGGAGTGTATGTTGCATTGAGTGCATTGTAATTATGTGGCGTTTAACTATGTGGCACTGAGTGGTATTTGGAGTTTATGTTGCATAGAGTGCAGTGTAATTATGTGGCGTGTAACTATGTGGCAATGAGTGGTATTTAGAGTCTATGTTGCATTGATTGCAGTGTAAATATGTGGCGTGTAATTATGTGGCACTGAGTGGTATTTGGAGTTTATGTTGCATAGAGTGCAGTGTAATTATGTGGCGTGTAACTATGTGGCAATGAGTGGTATTTAGAGTGTATGTTGCATTGAGTGCAGTGTAATTTTGAGGTGTGTAATTATGTGACACTGAGTGGTATTTGGAGTGTATGTTGCGTTGAGTGCAGTGTAATTCTGTAGCATATAATTATGTGGCACTGATTGGTATTATGAGGAGTGTATGTTGTATTCAGCGGAGTGTATTTGTGCGGCATGTAATTATGTGGCACTGAGTGGTATTGTTATGAGTGTATGTTGCATTGTAATCATGTAGTATATAATTATGTGGCACTGAGTGGTATTGTGTGGAGTGTGTGTTGTATTCAGTAGAGTGTAAATATGTGGCGTGTAATTATGTGGCACTGAGTGGTATTTGGAAAGTATGTTGCATTGAGTGCAATGTAATTATGTGGTGTGTAATTATGTGGCACTGAGTGGTATTTGGAGTGTATGTTGCATTGAGTGCATTGTAACTATGTGGCATGTAACTATGTGGCACTGAGTGGTATTTGGTGTGTATGTTGCATTGAGTGCAGTGTAATTATGTGGTGAGCAAATATGTGGCACTGAGTGGTATTTGGAGTGTATCTTTCATTGAGTGCAGTGTAATTATTTGGCTTGCAATTATGTGGCACTCAGTGGTATTTGGAGTGTATGTTGCATTGAGTGCAGTGTAATTATGTAGCATATATTTATGTGGCACTGAGTGGTATTGTGTGGAGTGTGTGTTGCATTCAGTAGAGTGTAATTATGTGGCGTGTAATTATGTGGCACTGAGTGGTATTTGGAGTGTATGTTGCATTGAGCGCATTGTAATTATGTGGCGTTTAACTATGTGGCACTGAGTGGTATTTGGAGTTTATGTTGCATAGAGTGCAGTGTAATTATGTGGCGTGTAACTATGTGGCAATGAGTGGTATTTAGAGTCTATGTTGCATTGATTGCAGTGAAAATATGTGGCGTGTAATTATGTGGCACTGAGTGGTATTTGGAGTTTATGTTGCATAGAGTGCAGTGTAATTATGTGGCGTGTAACTATGTGGCAATGAGTGGTATTTAGAGTGTATGTTGCATTGAGTGCAGTGTAATTATGTGGCATGTAATTATGTGGCACTGAGTGGTATTTGGAGTGCATGTCGCATTGAATAAAGTGTAAATATGTGGCGTGTATTTATGTGGCACTGAGCGGTATTTGGAGTGTATGTTGCATTGAGCGCAGTGTAAATATGTAGCATATAATTATGTGGTACCGAGGGGTATTTGCACTGTATGTTGCATTGAGTGCAGTGTAATTTTGTGGTGTGTAATTATGTGACACTGAGTGGTATTTGGAGTGTATGTTGCGTTGAGTGCAGTGTAATTCTGTAGCATATAATTATGTGGCACTGATTGGTATTATGAGGAGTGTATGTTGTATTCAGCGGAGTGTATTTGTGCGGCATGTAATTATGTGGCACTGAGTGGTATTGTTATGAGCGTATGTTGCATTGTAATCATGTAGTATATAATTATGTGGCACTGAGTGGTATTGTGTGGAGTGTGTGTTGTATTCAGTAGAGTGTAAATATGTGGCGTGTAATTATGTGGCACTGAGTGGTATTTGGAAAGTATGTTGCATTGAGTGCAATGTAATTTTGTGGCGTGTAATTATGTGACACTGAGTGGTATTTAGAGTGTATGTTGCATTGAGTGCATTGTAACTATGTGGCATGTAACTATGTGGCACTGAGTGGTATTTGGTGTGTATGTTGCATTGAGTGCAGTGTAATTATGTGGTGTGTAATTATGTGGCACTGAGTGGTATTTGGAGTGTATCTTTCATTGAGTGCAGTGCAATTATGGAGAAGTGTGGCTCACTGGTTAGAGGAGGCAGACCTCGAAGCAGAGGTCAGCCCGGGACCAGGGTTCAATTCCCGGCTCGGCGGGGTCTTGAGTCCTAAAATGTCCATGGACTCGACAATTCTCGCTCCGGTGCCTACTCGATTCACGGGTTCACACTCTGCGACTCTGGGCAATAGCTTGCTTAATCTCCACAATGGCCCCTCGCGGTGGGATGCCTGGCTTTCACCTTGCGGATACCCTGCCTGGGTTATCTCACAGGGGAATACCAGGACGGGTTCCCTAAGCAAGCGCTTAGAAACCGCTTGGTGATTTGCGCTATATAAATTCCTGTACATTTACCTACACATTCGCATTATGTGGCTTGTAATTATGTGGCACATAGTGGTATTTGGAGTGTATGTTGCATTGAGTGCAGTGTAATTTGTGGCAGTGAGTAGTATTTGGAGTGTATGTTGCGTTGAGCTCAGTGTAAATATGTAGCATATAATTATGTGGCAGTGAGTGGTATTATGAGGAGTGTATGTTGTATTCAGTAGAGTGTAATTGTGTGGCATGTAATTATGTGGCACTGAGTGGTATTGTTTGGAGTGTATGTTGCATTGTAAATATGTAGCATATAATTATGTAGCACTGAGTGGTATTGTGTGGAGTCTGTGTTGCATTCAGTAGAGTGTAATTATGTGGTGTGTAACTATGTGGCACTGAGTGGTATTAGGAGTGTATGTTACTGTGAGCGCAGTTTCATTATGTAGCATATAATTATGTGGCACTGAGTGGTATTGTGTGGAGGTTATGTTGCATTCAGTAGAGTGTAATTATGTGGCGTGTAATTATGTGGCACTGAGTGGTATTTGGAGTGTATGTTGCATTGCGTGCAGGGTAATTATGTGGCGTGTATTTATGTAGCACTGAGTTGTATTTGGAGTGTATGTTGCATTGAGTGCATTGTATTTATGTGGCGTGTAACTATGTGGCACTGAGTGGTATTTGGAGTTTATGTTGCATTGAGTGCAGTGTAATTATGTGGCGTGTTACTATGTGGCACTGAGTGGTATTTGGAGTGTATGTTGCATTGAGTGCAGTGTAATTATGTGGCGTGTAATTATGTGGCACTGAGTGGTATTTGGAGTATATGTTGCATTGAGTGCGCTGTAATTATGTGACGTGTAATTACGTGGAACTGAGTGGTATTTGGAGTGTATGTTGCGTTGAGCGCAGTGTAATTATGTAGCATATAATTATGTGGCACTGAATGGTATTATGAGGAGTGCATGTTGTATTCATTAGAGTGTAATTGTGTGGCGTGTAATTATGTGGCACCGAGTGGTATTTGGGGTGTATGTTGCATTGAGCACAGTGTAATTATGTAGCATATACTTATGTGGCACTGAGTGGTATTGTGTGGAGTGTATGTTGTATTCAGTAGAGGATAATTGTGTGGCATGTAATTATGTGGCACTGAGTGGTAGTTGGAGTGTATGTTGTGTTGAGCGCAGTGTAATTATGTGGCCTGTAATTATGTGGCACTGAGTGGTATTTGGAGTGTATGTTGCATTGAGCACAGTGTAATTATGTAGCATATAATTATGTGGCACTCAGTGGCATTGTGTGGAGCGTGTGTGGCATTGAGTGCAGTGTAATTATGTGACCTGTAATTATGTGGCACTGATTGGTATTGGGGGTGTATGTTGAATTGAGTGCAGTGTAATTATGTGGCCTGTAATTATGTGGCACTGAGTGGTATTTGGAGTGTATGTTGCGTTGAGTGCAGTGTAATTATGTGGCGTGTAATTATGTGGCACTGAGTGGTATTTGGAGTGTATGTTGTATTGAGTGCAGTGTAATTATGTGGCGTGTAATTATGTGGCACTGAGTGGTATTGTCTGGAGTGTATGTTGCGTTGAGTGCAGTGTAATTATGTAGCATATAATTATGTGGCACTCAGTGGCATTGTGTGGAGCGTGTGTGGCATTGAGTGCAGTGTAATTATGTGACCTGTAATTATGTGGCACTGATTGGTATTGGGGGTGTATGTTGAATTGAGTGCAGTGTAATTATGTGGCCTGTAATTATGTGGCACTGAGTGGTATTTGGAGTGTATGTTGCGTTGAGTGCAGTGTAATTATGTGGCGTGTAATTATGTGGCACTGAGTGGTATTTGGAGTGTATGTTGTATTGAGTGCAGTGTAATTATGTGGCGTGTAATTATGTGGCACTGAGTGGTATTTGGAGTGTATGTTGCGTTTAGCGCAGTGTAATTATGTATCATATAATTATGTGGCACTGAGTGTTATTGTGTGGTGGGTATGTTGTATTCAGTAGGGTGTAATTGTGTGGCGTGTAATTATGTGGCACTGATTGGTATTTGGAGTGTATGTTGCATTGAGTACAGTGTAATTATGTGGCGTGTAACTATGTGGCACTGAGTGGTATTTGGAGTGTATGTTGCATTGAGTGCAGTGTAATTATGTGGCGTGTAATTATGTGGCAGTGAGTGGTATTTGGAGTGTATGTTGCGTTGAGCGCAGGGTAATTATGTAGCATATAATTATGTGGCACTGAGTGGTATTGTGTGGAGTGTATGTTGTATTCAGTAGAGTGTATTTGTGTGGCGTGCAATTATGTGGCACTGAGTGGTATTGTTTGGAGGGTATGTTGCGTTGAGCACAGGATAATTATGTAGCATATGATTATGTGGCACTGAGTGGTATTTTGTGGAGTGTGTGTTGCATTCAGTAGAGTGTTATTATGTGGCGTGTAATTATGTGGCACTGAGTGGTATTTGGCGTTTATGTTGCATTGAGTGCAGTGTAATTATATGGTGTGTAACTATGTGGCACTGAGTGGTATTTGGAGTGTATGTTGCATTGAGTGCAGTGTAATTATGTGGTGTGTAATTATGTGTCTGTTAGACCTGTCAGCCTTAGGGTGGTCTTTCCCTATTTTTTTTTTGCTTTTGCCTCATTTTTCCCACCTACTTTTTGTTGGCCTTATGTCTCTGGGCACCTTCCCATTGCTTATCAATGCTAAGGTGCAGGTGCTCTCTTCCCCTAACATGGCTTCCACTGACCCCTGCTACTGCAGCGTGGTCGTTATAGGCGCACTCTAGTAGCCAGGAGCTGGCTGGAACCCTTCAAACATTGTTGCAATACCAGCCTGCCAGCCTGCCCATAGCTAGAGTGAGGAAGCTCCTGGAACCTTCCAGAATAGGGGAGTTGACACCAACTGCCACTGCCAACTGCCAACTGACGCTATAAAGGAAAGGGAGGGAAACTTTCTAGTCAGTTGGGGCATCACTGACCCGGGGGACCCACGCAGGAAGACTTAGGCGGTAGGGTCTAGTCAGGGGCCTATCCCACCGGGTGTGACAGGGCTTAGGTGCTGCTTACCAAGTAGAGTGAGGAACCCTGAACTAGCCCACTGATCTGGCCTGGCGGGAGGGGAACCCAGGGACCACCTGAAGTGACCCGCTGAGGAAATCCTCCAACTCAACTCCCCCCCCCCTCAAGGAACCAAGAACCTCCTTCAACCAAAGGGCGCCAAAATCCATCAGCGCCAAGAAGAAGAACATTCGCTTTGACCAGGACTGCTGGGGATCAACCAGGTACCGGGCTGTGTCACCTCTGCGCCCCTTGCTTCAACCTGGACCCCCAGCGCTGTCCGGCCTCATCCCCCTCGCTAAACTGAGTTGCTGGGTGCTTCGTTCTGAGCACTATCCCCACCTTGAACTGCGGCCTGAAGTGAACTGTCTGTTAAGCACTCCGTCCGCGTAGCGCTAGAACTCTGACCTGCTGCCTGTGGCCCAAGCGCTGTATGCCCCTTAAGCGCTGCGGCACAGAGACCCTCTGTGGACCCAGAGACTGTTAGTGCTAAGGTGCCACTTGTCCCCACATGTTGTGCCCCTGGCGAGCGCTGCAGGAAAGAAAGCGCTGGCCGGTCAACTCACTGCAGCGGAGTCTGCTCCCCAAGCGCTTCTTCAGTTGGCGCGAAATCACCGTCGCAGCCCGTGAAGTGCTGTCATCTGCCCCCGGCGGCCCCGGTGCCAGGAGAGGGCCGCCGCCGTGTCGTTGTGGGCCGTGTCCGGCCCGGGAAGGCGATCGGGAAAAGTACTGCCCGCCAGTGCGCCTGAGAACTCTGGTCATCGCCGCAGCCCAGCCTTGTGAGGAAGGACCCCTGAGGAGAACACCACGCTAGGCCCGACGAGGCCTGAAGCCTCAACCCGGCATCATGTGACGGGTGTGCGCCGCGTCATCAGCCGCGCTCCCACCTTCTTTTTCAGCCATTGGAGGACGCCCCCGTGGGTCGCGCTGCCATTGGCGGCCGCGGGCGCGCCTCCCCTCAGCCAGCGGTGATTGGTCCTGAGGCCCGAGCAAGGCCAAGGGAGAAGCCCGGGCCCGTCCTGCTGCGGCTGCTGCCCGCGCTGTGTCCCTGACTGGTCCCGAGGCCGGAGGAGCCGGGACCGGTCCCACGGCAACGCAGGGCAAACTAGAGGGCTCCCGAAGGTGCCCGAGCCCTCCCCCCAGCAAACTGAACCGCTGCAAGAGCCCCGAGGGGGCTGAAGACCAAGGTAACCCTGGGGGAGGAGGGCGGAAGGTCGAAGGAGGCCCGAGTTGCCCCTCCCCTGGGAGAAAGCTGTAGTTGGGTCCCATTGGTCCCAATTGACCCTTCAGCCCCTAGAACTGGGCAAGAGCCCCACAGACTCTGTTGGGGGCATCCATTCTGAACCGGAAACCCCTGGTTGGGGAAATTAGTTGTTACAGACAACGTCTAGGCCTACTCCAGGGAGAGTTGATTCCTGCCATAAGAGTGGTTTATGCCTGAATACGGAACTGTTTATTTTTGCCTTCTGAAATGCTCATTTTGGCCTGATGCGTTGTTTATCCATGCCCAGTGAAAGGCTCATCCTTGCTTGATGATATGTCTAGTCATGCGTAGTGAAATGTTCTCCCACTATCTAGAGAAAGGTTATAAGCTTGCCTAATGAAATGTTGCTTGATTTTAAATGACATGCTTTAATCCTGTCTAGTGCAGTGGTTCCTGAACACCTACCATTATATGCTGAAAGGTTCTATGCTGCGTTAATGACCTGTTACTTGAATGTCTCTCCCATGACTTCTTTGCAGTTGCTGACTAGGAGCAATGCTGATGCCGGGACTACTGTTATTTAATATTTATTATTTATTTATTTAAGTATTTATAGCCGAGCAATGCAAGAAATGTGTTTTTAATGGAAAGTAATAAGTTGTACTTCTGTAATTTTTGATTCCCCGGAGCTGAAACATAAATAAAACGTATTTATTTGAATCAGCCATACTGGTGTGGTCTCGGTCTTTGCATGCCCTTATTGTCTCAGTGGATGCGTGTGCTGTGTAGTCACTTTACACCTAAGCTTTCGGGTGCCTACCCACTTGAGCCAGGCTACCCCCGGGGAACTGGTGACCCCAGTTTCCTACAGTGGCACTGAGTGGTATTTGGAGTGTATGTTGCATTTAGTGCAGTGTAATTATGTGGCGTGTAATTATGTGGCACTAAGTGGTATTTGGAGTGCATGTTGCATTGAGTGCAGTGTAATTATGTGGTGTGTATTTATGTGGCACTGAGTGGTATTTGGAGTGTATGTTGCATTCAGCGCAGTGTAAATATGTAGCATATAATTATGTTGCACTGAGGGGTATTTGCAGTGTATGTTGCATTGAGTGCAGTGTAATTTTGTGCCGTGTTTTTATGTGGCACTGAGTGGTATTTGGAGTGTATGTTGCGTTGAGTGCAGTGTAATTATGTAGCACATAATTATGTGGCACTGAGTGGTATTATGAGGAGTGTATGTTGTATTCAGCAGAATGTATTTGTGTGGCATGTAATTATGTGTCACTGAGTGGTATTGTTATGAGTGTATGTTGCATTGTAATTATGTGGCATATAATCATGTGGCACTGAGTGGTATTGTGTGGAGTGTGTGTTGCATTCAGTAGAGTGTACATACGTTGCATGTAATTATGTGGCACGAGTGGTATTTGGAAAGTATGTTGCATTGAGTGCAGTGTAATTATGTGGAGTGTAATTATGTGGCACTGAGTGGTGTTTGGAGTGTATGTTGCATTGAGTGCATTGTAACTATGTGGCGTGTAACTATGTGGCACTGAGTGGTATTTGGAGTGTATGTTGCATTGAGTGCAGTGTAATTATGTGGTGTGTAATTATGTGGCACTGAGTGGTATTTGGAGTGTATGTTTCATTGAGTGCAGTGTAATTATGTGGCTTGTAATTATGTGGAACTGAGTGGTATTTGGAGTGTATGTTGCATTGAGTGCAGTGTAATTATGTGGCATGTAATTATGTGGCACTGAGTAGTATTTGGAGTGTATGTTGTGTTGAGCACAGTGTAATTATGTCACATATAATTATGTGGCAGTAAGTGGTATTATGAGGAGTGTATGTTGTATTCAGTACAGTGTAATTGTGTGGCGTGTAATTATGTGGCACTGAGTGGTATAGTTTGGAGTGTATGTTGCATTGTAATTATGTAGCATATAATTATGTGGCACTGAGTTGTATTGTGTGGAGTGTGTGTTGCATTGAGTGCAGTGTAATTATGTGGCATGTAATTATGTGGCACTGATTGGTACTTGGAGTGTATGTTGCATTGAGTGCAGTGTAATTATGTGGCGTGTAACTATGTGGCACTGAGTGGTATTTGGAGTGTATGTTGCATGGAGTGCAGTGTAATTATGTAACATATATTTATGTGGCACTGAGTGGTATTGTCTGGAGTGTATGTTGTATTCAGTAGAGTGTAATTAGGTGGTGTGTAATTATGTGGCACTAAGTGGTATTGTTAGGAGTGCATGTTGCATTGAGTGCTGTGTAATTATGTAACATATATTTATGTGGCACTGAGTGTTATTTGGAGTGTTTGTTGCATTGAGTGCAGTGTAATTATGTGACGTGTAATTATGTGGCACTGAGTGGTTTGGAGTGTATGTTGCATTGAGTGCATTGTATTTGTGTGGCGTGTAACTATGTGGCACTGAGTGGTATTTGGAGATTATGTTGCATTGAGTGCAGTGTAATTATGTGGCGTGTAACTATGTGGCACTGAGTGGTATTTGGAGTGTATGTTGCATTGAGGGCAGTGTAATTATGTGGCGTGTAATTATGTGGCACTGAGTGGTATTTGGAGTGTATGTTGCATTGAGTACAGTGTCATTATGTGGCGTGTAATTACATGGCACTGAGTGGTATTTGGAGTGTATGTTGCGTTGAGCGCAGTGTAATTATGTAGCATATAATTATGTGGCACTGAGTGGTATTATGAGGAGTGCATGTTGTATTCATTAGAGTGTAATTGCGTGACGTGTAATTATGTGGCACCGAGAGGTATTGTTTGGAGTGTATGTTGCATTGTAAATATGTAGCATATAATTATGTGGCACTGAGTGGTATTGTGTGGAGTGTATGTTGTATTCCGTAGAGTGTAATTGTGTGGTATGTAATTATGTGGCACTGAGTGGTATTATGTTTGGAGTGTATGTTGCATTGAGTGCAGTGTACTGATGTGGCGTGTAACTATGTGGCACTGAGTGGCATTTGGAGTGTATGTTGCATTGAATAGAGTGTAATTATGTAGCATATAATTATGAGGCACTGTGTGGTATTGTGTGAAGTGTGTGTTGCATTCAGTAGAGTAATTATGTGGTGTGTAATTATGTGGCACTAAGTGGTATTTGGAGTGTATGTTGCATTGAGTGCAGTGTAAATATGTTGCATATAACTATGTGGCACTGAGTGGTATTTTGGAGTGTATGTTTCATTGAGTGCAGTGTAATTATGTGGCGTGTAACTATGTGGCACTGAGTGGCATTTGGAGTGTATGTTGCATTGAGTAGAGTGTAATTATGTTGCATGTAAATATGTGGCACTGAGTGGTATTATGAGGAGTGTATGTTGCATTGAGTGCAGTGTAATTATGTAGCATATAATTATGAGGCACTGTGTGGTATTGTGTGAAGTGTGTGTTGCATTCATTAGAGTAATTATGTGGTGTGTAATTATGTGGCACTAAGTGGTATTTGGAGTGTATGTTGCATTGAGTGCAGTGTAATTATGTTGCTTATAACTATGTGGCACTGAGTGGTATTTGGAGTGTATGTTGTATTGAGTGCAGTGTAATCATGTGGCGTGTAATTATGGGGCACTGAGTGGTATTTGGAGTGTATCTTTCATTAAGTGCAGTGTAATTATGTGGCACTGAGTGGTATTTGGAGTGTATGTTGCATTGAGTGCAGTGTAATTATGTGGGGTGTAATTATGTGGCACTGAGTGGTATTGTTTGGAGTGTATGTTGCGTTGAGCGCAATGTAATTATGTAGCATATATTTATGTGGCACTGAGTGGTATTGTGTGGAGTGTGTGTTGCATTCAGTGGAGTGTAATTATGTGGTGTGTAATTATGTGGCACTGAGTGGTATTTCCAGTGTATGTTGCATTGAGTGCAGTGTAATTATGTAGCATATAATTATGTGGCACTGAGTGGTATTGTGTGGAATGTGTGTTGCATTGAGTGCAGTGTAATTATGTGGCATGTAATTATGTGGAACTGATTGGTATTTGGAGTGTATGTTGCGTTGTGTGCAGTGTAATTATGTGGCTTGTAATTATGTGACACTGAGTGGTATTTGGAATGTATGTTGCATTGAGCGAAGTGTAAATATGTAGCATATAATTATGTGACACTGAGTGGTATTGTCTGGAGTGTATGTTGTATTCAGTAGAGTGTAATTGTGTGCCGTGTAATTATGTGGCGCTGAGTGGTATTGTTTGGAGTGTATGTTGCATTGAGTGCAGTGTAATTATGTAGCATATAATTATGAGGCACTGTGTGGTATTGTGTGAAGTGTGTGTTGCATTCATTAGAGTAATTATGTGGTGTGTAATTATGTGGCACTAAGTGGTATTTGGAGTGTATGTTGCATTGAGTGCAGTGTAATTATGTTGCTTATAACTATGTGGCACTGAGTGGTATTTTGAGTGTATGTTGTATTGAGTGCAGTGTAATCATGTGGCGTGTAATTATGGGGCACTGAGTGGTATTTGGAGTGTATCTTTCATTAAGTGCAGTGTAATTATGTGGCACTGAGTGGTATTTGGAGTGTATGCATACAAAGGAATGATTAAAAAGGCAAAAAGCGTCTACTTTTCCGCAAAAATTGAGATTGCGAAGAATTCCTCTCAAGAACTTTTTAAAACTGTGACTAATTTAAGTTCTTTGAAATCAGTCACTATTCCCCCTAGTCTGGAGCTATGCGAGACTCTTGCAAAATTCTTTTTGGGAAAGGTAGAGCTAATATTCTCCGCCCTGGAACATCAAGTGAGGCTCACTCTCAGTGAGAGAACCCATAAGTCCATGCAAGAGAACTCGCAGCCCCCGGAATTCGTGGAGTTCAGCCCAGTAAAAGTAGAAGAAACTATAAAGTTATTACTAAAAACTAAATCAGGCTCACCCCACGATCCCTGTCCAGCTGCTGTGGCCCAACTTGCAGCCACTCCCATCTCAGTTATGCTGACTGAAGTTTTTAACATGATGTTTAAAGGAGGAGAATATCCATTGTGTTGGAAGCAGGTCTCCATTGCACCTTTGCTTAAAAAGGCTACTTTGGACATCTCAGATCCTAACAGCTACAGGCCCATAGCTAGACTCCCATTGCCGGCCAAGCTTATTGAGAGGGCCATGAATGCTCAGCTCTGTGATTTCCTCAGATCCTCTCAGGGGCTTGACATGGCGCAACATGGATTTAGGGAGGGCCACAGCACTGAGACTGCCCTCATTAAGTCCACGGAAGAAATCAGGAAGGTGATGGATATGGGCGGACGGGCGGTCTTGGTGCTTCTTGATCTGTCCGCGGCCTTCGATACGGTCCACCATAGCATTTTGGTGGACCGCCTTGAAGGCTGCGGAGTGCGGGGAGTTGCGCTGAGCTTGCTGAAGTCTTTCCTCTCGGACAGGGTTCAGGTGGTGGCCCTGGGAGATTTTGAATCCACTCCTTTTACACTCCCAGGAGGGGTTCCTCAGGGCTCCTCCCTGAGCCCTACCCTCTTTAATATTTACATCTCCTACCTCGCCCCGGTGATTCGGTCATTTGGCTTTGAACTTACATCTTATGCAGATGATACACAAATTGTGGTATCTCTGCTCCCGGGTCGAGAGGAGGGAATAGCAGCAAGATTTCAGGACTGCATGACCGCAGTAAGCTCATGGATGGCCAGGAATTGCCTTAAATTGAACTCTTCGAAGACGGAGGTTCTTCTCTTTGGCAATGAGACCAACTTATGGACCCCCAACTGGTGGCCTCAAGAAATGGGAGATCTTCCCATACCTGCCACGACAGTAAAAAATCTAGGGATACTCATTGACAAACAACTTACTTTTAAGGCACAAGTCAATGCCCTCTCATCCTCAGTCCACTGGATTATAAAAACAATAAGGAAAATTCTCCCCTTTCTCTCCATTAGCAGTAGGAAAACTGTCGTGACAGCATTAGTGCTGTCACGCCTCGACTACTGCAACAGTCTGTATTTACAAGCACAGCAAGGGATCCTGAATAAGCTACAGACGCTGCAAAATGCTGCTGTTCGCTTAATCACGGGTCTACCCAAGTTTGCCTCCGTTTCTGGGGAACTGAGCAAATTGCACTGGCTCCCAGTACGGAAACGTATGATGTTCAAAGCATTGTGCATAGTGTTCAAGGCAGTGAATGGACTAGGTCCATCTTTCCTTCAACAACACTTCCAGCTGTACAAGCCAGGTCGACATTTAAGATCATCTAACAAATGGCTTGTCAAGACTGATCGCATTAGGAAAGTTCGATGGGGAGGCCGCAGTTTTATTTCCGGAGCAGCGGATATCTGGAATAAGATGCCCCTCCCCCTAAAACAAAGCACTGACCTAATGACATTTAGGAAGAACATTAAAACATGGCTTTTCAATCTATAGGGACTAACATCGCATGGAGAAAGCACATCATTTCAGCGCCAGGACACCTGCCCGGTAACAGTGCGCTTAATAAATGGTAAAAATAAATAAATAAATAAATAAATATGTTGCATTGAGTGCAGTGTAATTATGTGGGGTGTAATTATGTGGCACTGAGTGGTATTGTTTGGAGTGTATGTTGCGTTGAGCGCAATGTAATTATGTAGCATATATTTATGTGGCACTGAGTGGTATTGTGTGGAGTGTGTGTTGCATTCAGTGGAGTGTAATTATGTGGTGTGTAATTATGTGGCACTGAGTGGTATTTGCAGTGTATGTTGCATTGAGTGCAGTGTAATTATGTAGCATATAATTATGTGGCACTGAGTGGTATTGTGTGGAATGTGTGTTGCATTGAGTGCAGTGTAATTATGTGGCATGTAATTATGTGGAACTGATTGGTATTTGGAGTGTATGTTGCGTTGTGTGCAGTGTAATTATGTGGCTTGTAATTATGTGACACTGAGTGGTATTTGGAATGTATGTTGCATTGAGCGAAGTGTAAATATGTAGCATATAATTATGTGACACTGAGTGGTATTGTCTGGAGTGTATGTTGTATTCAGTAGAGTGTAATTATGTGGCGTGTAATTATGTGGCACTGAGTGGTATTGTTTGGAGTGCATGTTGCATTGAGTGCAGTGTAATTATGTAACATATATTTATGTGGCACTGAGTGGTATTGTGTGGAGTGTGTGTTGCATTCAGTAGAGTGTAATTATGTGGCGTGTAATTATGTGGCACTGAGTGGTATTTGGAGTGTTTGTTGCATTGAGTGCAGTGTAATTCTGTGAATTGTAATTATGTGGCACTGAGTGGTATTTGGAGTGTATGTTACATTGAGTGCATTGTATTTGTGTGGCGTGTAACTATGTGGCACTGAGTGGTATTTGGAGATTATGTTGCATTGAGTGCAGTGTAATTATGTGGCGTGTACTTATGTGGCACTGAGTGGTATTTAGAGATTATGTTGCATTGAGTGCAGTGTAATTATGTGGCATGTAACTATGTGGCACTGAGTGGTATTTGGAGTGTATGTTGCATTGAGTGCAGTGTAATTATGTGTCGTGTAATTATGTGGCACTGAGTGGTATTTAGAGTGTATGTTGCATTAAGTGCAGTGTAATTATGTGGCGTGTAATTACATGGCACTGAGTGGTATTTGGAGTGTATGTTGCGTTGAGGGCAGTGTAATTATGTAGCCTATAATTATGTGGCACTGAGTGGTATTATGAGGAGTGCATGTTGTATTCATTAGAGTGTAATTGCGTGGCGTGTAATTATGTGGCACAGAGTGGTATTGTTTGGAGTGTATGTTGTATTGTAATTATGTAGCATATAATTATGTGACACTGAGTGGTATTTGCAGTGTATGTTGCATTGAGTGCAGTGTAATTATGTGGCGTGTAACTATGTGGCACTGAGTGGTATTTGGAGTGTATGTTGCATTGAGTAGAGTGTAAATATGTTGCATGTAATTATGTGGCACTGAGTGGTATTATGAGGAGTGTATGTTGTATTCAGTAGAGTGTAATTGTGTGGCGTGTAATTATGTGGCACTGAGTGGTATTTGGAGTGTATCTTTCATTAAGTGCAGTGTAATTATGTGGCACTGAGTGGTATTTGGAGTGTATGTTGCATTGAGTGCAGTGTAATTATGTGGTGTGTAATTATGTGGCAGAGTGGTATTGTTTGGAGTGTATGTTGCGTTGAGCGCAATGTAATTATGTAGCATATATTTATGTGGCACTGAGTGGTATTGTGTGGAGTGTGTTTTGCATTCAGTGGAGTGTAATTATGTGGTGTGTTTGCAGTGTATGTTGCATTGAGTGCAGTGTAATTATGTAGCATATAATTATGTGGCACTGAGTGGTATTGTGTGGAATGTGTGTTGCATTGAGTGCAGTGTAATTATGTGGCATGTAATTATGTGGAACTGATTGGTATTTAGAGATTATGTTGCATTGAGTTCAGTGTAATTATGTGGCATGTAACTATGTGGCACTGAGTGGTATTTGGAGTGTATGTTGCATTGAGTGCAGTGTAATTATGTGTCGTGTAATTATGTGGCACTGAGTGGTATTTAGAGTGTATGTTGCATTAAGTGCAGTGTAATTATGTGGCGTGTAATTACATGGCACTGAGTGGTATTTGGAGTGTATGTTGCGTTGAGGGCAGTGTAATTATGTAGCCTATAATTATGTGGCACTGAGTGGTATTGTTTGGAGTGTATGTTGTATTGTAATTATGTAGCATATAATTATGTGACACTGAGTGGTATTTGCAGTGTATGTTGCATTGAGTGCAGTGTAATTATGTGGCGTGTAACTATGTGGCACTGAGTGGTATTTGGAGTGTATGTTGCATTGAGTAGAGTGTAAATATGTTGCATGTAATTATGTGGCACTGAGTGGTATTATGAGGAGTGTATGTTGTATTCAGTAGAGTGTAATTGTGTGGCGTGTAATTATGTGGCACTGAGTGGTATTTGGAGTGTATCTTTCATTAAGTGCAGTGTAATTATGTGGCACTGAGTGGTATTTGGAGTGTATGTTGCATTGAGTGCAGTGTAATTATGTGGGGTGTAATTATGTGGCAGAGTGGTATTGTTTGGAGTGTATGTTGCGTTGAGCGCAATGTAATTATGTAGCATATATTTATGTGGCACTGAGTGGTATTGTGTGGAGTGTGTGTTGCATTCAGTGGAGTGTAATTATGTGGTGTGTTTGCAGTGTATGTTGCATTGAGTGCAGTGTAATTATGTAGCATATAATTATGTGGCACTGAGTGGTATTGTGTGGAATGTGTGTTGCATTGAGTGCAGTGTAATTATGTGGCATGTAATTATGTGGAACTGATTGGTATTTGGAGTGTATGTTGCGTTGTGCGCAGTGTAATTATGTGGCTTGTAATTATGTGACACTGAGTGGTATTTGGAATGTATATTGCATGGAGCGTAGTGTAATTATGTAGCATATAATTATGTGACACTGAGTGGTATTGTCTGGAGTGTATGTTGTATTCAGTAGAGTGTAATTATGTGGTGTGTAATTATGTGGCACTGAGTGGTGTTGTTTGGAGTGCATGTTGCATTGAGTGTAGTGTAATTATGTAACATATATTTATGTGGCACTGAGTGGTATTGTGTGGAGTGTGTGTTGCATTCAGTAGAGTATAATTATGTGGCGTGTAATTATGTGGCACTGAGTGGTATTTGGAGTGTTTGTTGCATTGAGTGCAGTGTAATTCTGTGAATTGTAATTATGTGGCACTGAGTGGTATTTGGAGTGTATGTTGCATTGATTGCATTGTATTTGTGTGGCGTGTAACTATGTGGCACTGAGTGGTATTTGGAGATTATGTTGCATTGAGTGCAGTGTAATTATGTGGCATGTAATTATGTGGCACTGAGTGGTATTTGGAGATTATGTTGCATTGAGTGCAGTGTAATTATGTGGCATGTAACTATGTGGCACTGAGTGGTATTTGGAGTGTATGTTGCATTGAGTGCAGTGTAATTATGTGGCGTGTAATTATGTGGCACTGAGTGGTATTTAGAGTGTATGTTGCATTGAGTGCAGTGTAATTATGTGGCGTGTAATTACCTGGCACTGAGTGGTATTTGGAGTGTATGTTGCGTTGAGCGCAGTGTAATTATGTAGCATATAATTATGTGGCACTGAGTGGTATTATGAGGAGTGCATGTTGTATTCATTAGAGTGTAATTGCGTGGCGTGTAATTATGTGGCACAGAGTGGTATTGTTTGGAGTGTATGTTGCATTGTAATTATGTAGCATATAATTATGTAACACTGAGTGGTATTTGGAGTGTATGTTGCATTGAGTGCAGTGTAATTATGTGGCATGTAACTATGTGGCACTGAGTGGTATTTGGAGTGTATGTTGCATTGAGTAGAGTGTAAATAGGTTGCATGTAATTATGTGGCACTGAGTGGTATTATGAGGAGTGTATGTTGTATTCAGTAGAGTGTAATTGTGTGGCATGTAATTATGTGGCACTGAGTGGTATTGTTTGGAGTGTATGTTGCATTGAGTGCAGTGTATTTATGTAGCATATAATTATGAGGCACTGTATGGTATTGTGTGGAGTGTGTGTTGCATTCAGTAGAGTAATTATGTGGTGTGTAATTATGTGGCACTAAGTGGTATTTGGAGTGTATGTTGCATTGAGTGCAGTGTAATTATGTTGCGTATAACTATGTGGCACTGAGTGGTATTTGGAGTGTTTGTTGTATTGAGTGCAGTGTAATTATGTGGCGTGTAATTATGTGGCACTGAGTGGTATTTGGAGTGTATCTTTCATTGAGTGCAGTGTAATTATATGGCACTGAGTGGTATTTGGAGTGTATGTTGCATTGAGTGCAGTGTAATTATGTGGGGTGTAATTATGTGGCACTGAGTAGTATTTGGAGTGTATGTTGCGTTGAGCGCAGTGTAAATATGTAGCATATAATTATGTTGCACTGAGTGGTATTTGCAGTGTATGATGCATTGAGTGCAGTGTAATTATGTGGCCTGTAATTATGTGGCAGTGAGTGGTATTTGGAGTGTATGTTGCGTTGAGCGCAGTGTAGTTATGTAACATATAATTATGTGGCAGTGAGTGGTATTATGAGGAGTGTATGTTGTATTCAGTAGAGTGTAATTGTGTGGCATGTAATTATGTGGCACTGAGTGGTATTGTTTGGAGTGTATGTTGCATTGTAAATATGTAGCATATAATTATGTAGCACTGAGTGGTATTGTGTGGAGTCTGTGTTGCATTCAGTAGAGTGTAATTATGTGGTGTGTAACTATGTGGCACTGAGTGGTATTTGGAGTGTATGTTACTTTGAGCGCAGTTTCATTATGTAGCATATAATTATGTGGCACTGAGTGGTATTGTGTGGAGGTTATGTTGTCTTCAGTAGAGTGTAATTGTGTGGCGTGTAATTATGTGGCACTGAATGGTATTGTGTGGAGTGTGTGTTGCATTCAGTAGAGTGTAATTATGTGGCGTGTAATTATGTGGCACTGAGTGGTATTTGGAGTGTATGTTGCATTGCGTGCAGGGTAATTATGTGGCGTGTATTTATGTAGCACTGAGTGGTATTTGGAGTGTATGTTGCAATGAGTGCATTGTATTTATGTGGCGTGTAACTATGTGGCACTGAGTGGTATTTGGAGTTTATGTTGCATTGAGTGCAGTGTAATTATGTGGCGTGTAACTATGTGGCACTGAGTGGTATTTGGAGTGTATGTTGCATTGAGTGCAGTGTAATTATGTGGCGTGTAATTATGTGGCACTGAGTGGTATTTGGAGTATATGTTGCATTGAGTGCACTGTAATTATGTGACGTGTAATTACGTGGAACTGAGTGGTATTTGGAGTGTATGTTGCGTTGAGCGCAGTGTAATTATGTAGCATATAATTATGTGGCACTGAATGGTATTATGAGGAGTGCATGTTGTATTCATTAGAGTGTAATTGTGTGGCGTGTAATTATGTGGCACCGAGTGCTATTTGGAGTGTATGTTGCATTGAGCACAGTGTAATTATGTAGCATATGCTTATGTGGCACTGAGTGGTATTGTGTGGAGTGTATGTTGTATTCAGTAGAGGATAATTGTGTGTCATGTAATTATGTGGCACTGAGTGGTAGTTGGAGTGTATGTTGTGTTGAGCGCAGTGTAATTATGTGGCCTGTAATTATGTGGCACTGAGTGGTATTTGGAGTGTATGTTGCATTGAGCACAGTGTAATTATGTAGCATATAATTATGTGGCACTGAGCGATATTGTGTGGAGTGTATGTTGCATTCAGTAGAGTGTAATTTTGTGGCATGTAATTATGTGGCACTGAGTGGTATTGTTTGGAGTGTATGTTGCGTTGAGTGCAGTGTAATTATGTAGCATATAATTATGTGGCACTCAGTGGCATTGTGTGGAGCGTGTGTGGCATTGAGTGCAGTGTAATTATGTGACCTGTAATTATGTGGCACTGATTGGTATTGGGGGTGTATGTTGAATTGAGTGCAGTGTAATTATGTGGCCTGTAATTATGTGGCACTGAGTGGTATTTGGAGTGTATGTTGCGTTGAGTGCAGTGTAATTATGTGGCGTGTAATTATGTGGCACTGAGTGGTATTTGGAGTGTATGTTGTATTGAGTGCAGTGTAATTATGTGGCGTGTAATTATGTGGCACTGAGTGGTATTTGGAGTGTATGTTGCGTTTAGCGCAGTGTAATTATGTATCATATAATTATGTGGCACTGAGTGTTATTGTGTGGTGGGTATGTTGTATTCAGTAGGGTGTAATTGTGTGGCGTGTAATTATGTGGCACTGAGTGGTATTGTGTGGAGTGTGTGTTGCATTGAGTGCAGTGTAATTATGTGGCATGTAATTATGTGGCACTGATTGGTATTTGGAGTGTATGTTGCATTGAGTACAGTGTAATTATGTGGCGTGTAACTATGTGGCACTGAGTGGTATTTGGAGTGTATGTTGCATTGAGTGCAGTGTAATTATGTGGCGTGTAATTTTGTGGCAGTGAGTGGTATTTGGAGTGTATGTTGCGTTGAGCGCAGGGTAATTATGTAGCATATAATTATGTGGCACTGAGTGGTATTGTGTGGAGTGTATGTTGTATTCAGTAGAGTGTATTTGTGTGGCGTGCAATTATGTGGCACTGAGTGGTATTGTTTGGAGGGTATGTTGCGTTGAGCACAGGATAATTATGTAGCATATAATTATGTGGCACTGAGTGGTATTTTGTGGAGTGTGTGTTGCATTCAGTAGAGTGTTATTATGTGGCGTGTAATTATGTGGCACTGAGTGGTATTTGGCGTTTATGTTGCATTGAGTGCAGTGTAATTATATGGTGTGTAACTATGTGGCACTGAGTGGTATTTGGAGTGTATGTTGCATTGAGTGCAGTGTAATTATGTGGTGTGTAATTATGTGTCTGTTAGACCTGTCAGCCTTAGGGTGGTCTTTCCCTATTTTTTTTTTGCTTTTGCCTCATTTTTCCCACCTACTTTTTGTTGGCCTTAGGTCTCTGGGCACCTCCCCATTGCTTATCAATGCTAAGGTGCAGGTGCTCTCTTCCCCTAACATGGCTTCCACTGACCCCTGCTACTGCAGCGTGGTCGTTATAGGCGCACTCTAGTAGCCAGGAGCTGGCTGGAACCCTTCAAACATTGTTGCAATACCAGCCTGCCAGCCTGCCCATAGCTAGAGTGAGGAAGCTCCTGGAACCTTCCAGAATAGGGGAGTTGACACCAACTGCCACTGCCAACTGCCAACTGACGCTATAAAGGAAAGGGAGGGAAACTTTCTAGTCAGTTGGGGCATCACTGACCCGGGGGACCCACGCAGGAAGACTTAGGCGGTAGGGTCTAGTCAGGGGCCTATCCCACTGGGTGTGACAGGGCTTAGGTGCTGCTTACCAAGTAGAGTGAGGAACCCTGAACTAGCCCACTGATCTGGCCTGGCGGGAGGGGAACCCAGGGACCACCTGAAGTGACCCGCTGAGGAAATCCTCCAACTCAACTCCCCCCCCCCTCAAGGAACCAAGAACCTCCTTCAACCAAAGGGCGCCAAAATCCATCAGCGCCAAGAAGAAGAACATTTGCTTTGACCAGGACTGCTGGGGATCAACCAGGTACCGGGCTGTGTCACCTCTGCGCCCCTTGCTTCAACCTGGACCCCCAGCGCTGTCCGGCCTCATCCCCCTCGCTAAACTGAGTTGCTGGGTGCTTCGTTCTGAGCACTATCCCCACCTTGAACTGCGGCCTGAAGTGAACTGTCTGTTAAGCACTCCCTCCGCGTAGCGCTAGAACTCTGACCTGCTGCCTGTGGCCCAAGCGCTGTATGCCCCTTAAGCGCTGCGGCACAGAGACCCTCTGTGGACCCAGAGACTGTTATTGCTAAGGTGCCACTTGTCCCCACATGTTGTGCCCCTGGCGAGCGCTGCAGGAAAGAAAGCGCTGGCCGGTCAACTCACTGCAGCGGAGTCTGCTCCCCAAGCGCTTCTTCAGTTGGCGCGAAATCACCGTCGCAGCCCGTGAAGTGCTGTCATCTGCCCCCGGCGGCCCCGGTGCCAGGAGAGGGCCGCCGCCGTGTCGTTGTGGGCCGTGTCCGGCCCGGGAAGGCGATCGGGAAAAGTACTGCCCGCCAGTGCGCCTGAGAACTCTGGTCATCGCCGCAGCCCAGCCTTGTGAGGAAGGACCCCTGAGGAGAACACCACGCTAGGCCCGACGAGGCCTGAAGCCTCAACCCGGCATCATGTGACGGGTGTGTGCCGCGTCATCAGCCGCGCTCCCACCTTCTTTTTCAGCCATTGGAGGACGCCCCCGTGGGTCGCGCTGCCATTGGCGGCCGCGGGCGCGCTTCCCCATAGCCAGCGGTGATTGGTCCTGAGGCCCGAGCAAGGCCAAGGGAGAAGCCCGGGCCCGTCCTGCTGCGGCTGCTGCCCGCGCTGTGTCCCTGACTGGTCCCGAGGCCGGAGGAGCCGGGACCGGTCCCACGGCAACGCAGGGCAAACTAGAGGGCTCCCGAAGGTGCCCGAGCCCTCCCCCCAGCAAACTGAACCGCTGCAAGAGCCCCGAGGGGGCTGAAGACCAAGGTAACCCTGGGGGAGGAGGGCGGAAGGTCGAAGGAGGCCCCGAGTTGCCCCTCCCCTGGGAGAAAGCTGTAGTTGGGTCCCATTGGTCCCAATTGACCCTTCAGCCCCTAGAACTGGGCAAGAGCCCCACAGACTCTGTTGGGGGCATCCATTCTGAACCGGAAACCCCTGGTTGGGGAAATTAGTTGTTACAGACAACGTCTAGGCCTACTCCAGGGAGAGTTGATTCCTGCCATAAGAGAGGTTTATGCCTGAATACGGAACTGTTTATTTTTGCCTTCTGAAATGCTCATTTTGGCCTGATGCGTTGTTTATCCATGCCCAGTGAAAGGCTCATCCTTGCTTGATGATATGTCTAGTCATGCGTAGTGAAATGTTCTCCCACTATCTAGAGAAAGGTTATAAGCTTGCCTAATGAAATGTTGCTTGATTTTAAATGACATGCTTTAATCCTGTCTAGTGCAGTGGTTCCTGAACACCTACCAGTATATGCTGAAATGTTCTATGCTGGGTTAATGACCTGTTACTTGAATGTCTCTCCCATGACTTCTTTGCAGTTGCTGACTAGGAGCAATGCTGATGCCGGGACTACTGTTATTTAATATTTATTATTTATTTATTTAAGTATTTATAGCCGAGCAATGCAAGAAATGTGTTTTTAATGGAAAGTAATAAGTTGTACTTCTGTAATTTTTGATTCCCCGGAGCTGAAACATAAATAAAACGTATTTATTTGAATCAGCCATACTGGTGTGGTCTCGGTCTTTGCATGCCCTTATTGTCTCAGTGGATGCGTGTGCTGTGTAGTCACTTTACACCTAAGCTTTCGGGTGCCTACCCACTTGAGCCAGGCTACCCCCGGGGAACTGGTGACCCCAGTTTCCTACAGTGGCACTGAGTGGTATTTGGAGTGTATGTTGCATTTAGTGCAGTGTAATTATGTGGCGTGTAATTATGTGGCACTAAGTGGTATTTGGAGTGCATGTTGCATTGAGTGCAGTGTAATTATGTGGCGTGTATTTATGTGGCACTGAGTGGTATTTGGAGTGTATGTTGCATTCAGCGCAGTGTAAATATGTAGCATATAATTATGTTGCACTGAGGGGTATTTGCAGTGTATGTTGCTTTGAGTGCAGTGTAATTTTGTGCCGTGTTTTTATGAGGCACTGAGTGGTATTTGGAGTGTATGTTGCGTTGAGTGCAGTGTAATTATGTAGCACATAATTATGTGGCACTGAGTGGTATTATGAGGAGTGTATGTTGTATTCAGCAGAATGTATTTGTGTGGCATGTAATTATGTGTCACTGAGTGGTATTGTTATGAGTGTATGTTGCATTGTAATTATGTGGCATATAATTATGTGGCACTGAGTGGTATTGTGTGGAGTGTGTGTTGCATTCAGTAGAGTGTACATACGTTGCATGTAATTATGTGGCACGAGTGGTATTTGGAAAGTATGTTGCATTGAGTGCAGTGTAATTATGTGGCGTGTAATTATGTGGCACTGAGTGGTATTTGGTGTGTATGTTACATTGAGTGCATTGTAATTATGTGGCGTGTAACTATGTGGCACTGAGTGGTATTTGGAGTTTATGTTGCATTGAGTGCAGTGTAATTATATGGCGTATAACTATGTGGCACTGAGTGGTATTTGGAGTGTATGTTGCATTGAGTGCAGTGTAATTATGTGGCTTGTAATTATGTGGCACTGAGTGGTATTTGGAGTGTATGTTGCATTGAGTGCAATGTAATTATGTGGCGTGTAATTATGTGGCACTGACGGGTATTTGCAGTGTATGTTGCATTGAGTGCAGTGTATTTGTGTGGCGTGCAATTATGTGGCACTGAGTGGTATTGTTTGGAGGGTATGTTGCGTTGAGCACAGGGTAATTATGTAGCATATAATTATGTGGCACTGAGTGGTATTTTGTGGAGTGTGTGTTGTATTCAGTAGAGTGTTATTATGTGGCGTGTAATTATGTGGCACTGAGTGGTATTTGGCGTTTATGTTGCATTGAGTGCAGTGTAATTATATGGTGTGTAACTATGTGGCACTGAGTGGTATTTGGAGTGTATGTTGCATTGAGTGCAGTGTAATTATGTGGCGTGTAATTATGTGTCTGTTAGACCTGTCAGCCTTAGGGTGGTCTTTCCCTATTTTTTTTTGCTTTTGCCTCATTTTTCCCACCTACTTTTTGTTGGCCTTAGGTCTCTGGGTACCTTCCCATTGCTTATCAATGCTAAGGTGCAGGTGCTCTCTTCCCCTAACATGGCTTCCACTGACCCCTGCTACTGCAGCGTGGTCGTTATAGGCGCACTCTAGTAGCCAGGAGCTGGCTGGAACCCTTAAAACATTGTTGCAATACCAGCCTGCCAGCCTGCCCATAGCTAGAGTGAGGAAGCTCCTGGAACCTTCCAGAATAGGGGAAGGGACACCAACTGCCACTGCCAACTGCCAACTGACGCTATAAAAGGAAAGGGAGGGAAACTTTCTAGTCAGTTGGGGCATCACTGACCCGGGGGACCCACGCAGGAACCCTGAACTAGCCCACTGATCTGGCCTGGCGGGAGGGGAACCCAGGGACCACCTGAAGTGACCCGCTGAGGAAATCCTCCAACTCAACTCCCCCCCCCCCTCTCAAGGAACCAAGAACCTCCTTCAACCAAAGGGCGCCAAAATCCATCAGCGCCAAGAAGAAGAACATTCGCTTTGACCAGGACTGCTGGGAATCAACCAGGTACCGGGCTGTGTCACCTCTGCGCCCCTTGCTTCAACCTGGACCCCCAGCGCTGTCCGGCCTCATCCCCCTCGCTAAACTGAGTTGCTGGGTGCTTCGTTCTGAGCACTATCCCCACCTTGAACTGCGGCCTGAAGTGAACTGTCTGTTAAGCACTCCCTCCGCGTAGCGCTAGAACTCTGACCTGCTGCCTGTGGCCCAAGCGTTGTATGCCCCTTAAGCGCTGCGGCACAGAGACCCTCTGTGGACCCAGAGACTGTTAGTGCTAAGGTGCCACTTGTCCCCACATGTTGTGCCCCTGGCGAGCGCTGCAGGAAAGAAAGCGCTGGCCGGTCAACTCACTGCAGCGGAGTCTGCTCCCCAAGCGCTTCTTCAGTTGGCGCGAAATCACCGTCGCAGCCCGTGAAGTGCTGTCATCTGCCCCCGGCGGCCCCGGTGCCAGGAGAGGGCCGCCGCCGTGTCGTTGTGGGCCGTGTCCGGCCCGGGAAGGCAATCGGGAAAAGTACTGCCCGCCAGTGCGCCTGAGAACTCTGGTCATCGCCACAGCCCAGCCTTGTGAGAAAGGACCCCTGAGGAGAACACCACGCTAGGCCCGACGAGGCCTGAAGCCTCGACCCGGCATCATGTGACGTGTGTGCGCCACGTCATCAGCCGCGCTCCCACCTTCTTTTTCAGCCATTGGAGGACGCCCCCGTGGGTCGCGCTGCCATTGGCGACCGCGGGCGCGCCTCCCCTCAGCCAGCGGTGATTGGTCCTGAGGCCCGAGCAAGGCCAAGGGAGAAGCCCGGGCCCGTCCTGCTGCGGCTGCTGCCCGCGCTGTGTCCCTGACTGGTCCCGAGGCCGGAGGAGCCGGGACCGGTCCCACGGCAGCGCAGGGCAAACTAGAGGGCTCCCGAAGGTGCCCGAGCCCTCCCCCCAGCAAACTGAACCGCTGCAAGAGCCCCGAGGGGGCTGAAGACCAAGGTAACCCTGGGGGAGGAGGGCGGAAGGTCGAAGGAGGCCCCGAGTTGCCCCTCCCCTGGGAGAAAGCTGTAGTTGGGTCCCGTCGGTCCCAATTGACCCTTCAGCCCCTAAAACTGGGCAAGAGCCCCACAGACTCTGTTGGGGGCATCCATTCTGAATCGGAAACCCCTGGTTGGGGAAATTAGTTGTTACAGACAACGTCTAGGCCTACTCCAGGGAGAGTTGATTCCTGCCATAAGAGAGGTTTATGCCTGAATACGGAACTGTTTATTTTTGCCTTCTGAAATGCTCATTTTGGCCTGATGCGTTGTTTATCCATGCCCAGTGAAAGGCTCATCCTTGCTTGATGATATGTCTAGTCATGCGTAGTGAAATGTTCTCCCACTATCTAGAGAAAGGTTATAAGCTTGCCTAATGAAATGTTGCTTGATTTTAAATGACATGCTTTAATCCTGTCTAGTGCAGTGGTTCCTGAACACCTACCAGTATATGCTGAAATGTTCTATGCTGGGTTAATGACCTGTTACTTGAATGTCTCTACCATGACTTCTTTGCAGTTGCTGACTAGGAGCAATGCTGATGCCGGGACTACTGTTATTTAATATTTATTATTTATTTATTTAAGTATTTATAGCCGAGCAATGCAAGAAATGTGTTTTTAATGGAAAGTAATAAGTTGTACTTCTGTAATTTTTGATTCCCCGGAGCTGAAACATAAATAAAACGTATTTATTTGAATCAGCCATACTGGTGTGGTCTCGGTCTTTGCATGCCCTTATTCTCTCAGTGGATGCTTGTGCTGTGTAGTCACTTTACACCTAAGCTTTCGGGTGCCTACCCACTTGAGCCAGGCTACCCCCGGGGAACTGGTGACCCCAGTTTCCTACAGTGGCACTGAGTGGTATTTGGAGTGTATGTTGCATTTAGTGCAGTGTAATTATGTGGCGTGTAATTATGTGGCACTAAGTGGTATTTGGAGTGCATGTTGCATTGAGTGCAGTGTAATTATGTGGCGTGTAATTATGTGGCACTGAGTGGTATTTGGAGTGTATGTTGCATTCAGCGCAGTGTAAATATGTAGCATATAATTATGTTGCACTGAGGGGTATTTGCAGTGTATGTTGCATTGAGTGCAGTGTTATTTTGTTCCGTGTTTTTATCTGGCACTGAGTGGTATTTGGAGTGTATGTTGCGTTGAGTGCAGTGTAATTATGTAGCACATAATTATGTGGCACTGAGTGGTATTATGAGGAGTGTATGTTGTATTCAGCAGAATATATTTGTGTGGCATGTAATTATGTGTCACTGAGTGGTATTGTTATGAGTGTATGTTGCATTGTAATTATGTGGCATATAATTATGTGGCACTGAGTGGTATTGTGTGGAGTGTGTGTTGCATTCAGTAGAGTGTACATATGTTGCATGTAATTATGTGGCACGAGTGGTATTTGGAAAGTATGTTGCATTGAGTGCAGTGTAATTATGTGACATGTAATTATGTGGCACTGAGTGGTGTTTGGAGTGTATGTTGCATTGAGTGCATTGTAACTATGTGGCGTGTAACTATGTGGCACTGAGTGGTATTTGGAGTGTATGTTGCATTGAGTGCAGTGTAATTATGTGGTGTGTAATTATGTGGCACTGAGTGGTATTTGGAGTGTATGTTTCATTGAGTGCAGTGTAATTATGTGGCCTGTAATTATGTGGAACTGAGTGGTATTTGGAGTGTATGTTGCATTGAGTGCAGTGTAATTATGTGGCGTGTAATTATGTGGCACTGAGTAGTATTTGGAGTGTATGTTGTGTTGAGCACAGTGTAATTATGTCACATATAATTATGTGGCAGTAAGTGGTATTATGAGGAGTGTATGTTGTATTCAGTACAGTGTAATTGTGTGGTGTGTAATTATGTGGCACTGAGTGGTATAGTTTGGAGTGTATGTTGCATTGTAATTATGTAGCATATAATTATGTGGCACTGAGTGGTATTGTGTGTAGTCTGTGTTGCATTCAGTAGAGTGTAATTATGTGGTGTGTAACCATGTGGCACTGAGTGGTATTTGGAGTGTATGTTCCGTTGAGCGCAGTGTAATTATGTATCATATAATTATGTGGCACTGAGTGGTGGTGTGTGGTGGTTATGTTGTATTCAGTAGAGTGTAATTGTGTGGCGTGTAACTATGTGGCACTGAGTGGTATTGTTTGGATTGTATGTTGCATTGAGTGCAGTGTAATTATGTAGCATATATTTATGTGGCACTGAGTGGTATTGTGTGGAGTGTGTGTTGCATTCAGTGGAGTGTAATTATGTGGCGTGTAATTATGTGGCACTGAGTGGTATTTGGTGTGTATGTTGCATTGAGTGCATTGTAATTATGTGGCGTGTAACTATGTGGCACTGAGTGGTATTTGGAGTTTATGTTGCATTGAGTGCAGTGTAATTATATGGCATATAACTATGTGGCACTGAGAGGTATTTGGAGTGTATGTTGCATTGAGTGCAGTGTAATTATGTGGCTTGTAATTATGTGGCACTGAGTGGTATTTGGAGTGTATGTTGCATTGAGTGCAATGTAATTATGTGGCGTGTAATTATGTGGCACTGACGGGTATTTGCAGTGTATGTTGCATTGAGTGCAGTGTAATTTTGTGCCGTTTAATTATGTGGCACTAAGTGGTATTTGGAGTGTACGTTGCGTTGAGCGCAGTGTAATTATGTAGCATATAATTATGTGGCACTGCGTGGTATTATGAGGAGTGTATGTTGTATTCAGCAGAGTGTATTTGAGTGGCGTGTAATTATTTAGTACTGAGTGGTATTGTTTGGAGTGTGTGTTGCATTCAGTAGAGTGTAATTATGTGGTGTGTAATTATGTGGCACTGATTGGTATTTGGAGTGTATGTTGCGTTGAGCACAGTGTAATTATGTATCATATAATTATGTGGCACTGAGTGGTATTGTGTGGCGTGTATGTTGTATTTAGTAGAGTGTAATTGTGTGGCATGTAATTATGTGTCACTGAGTGGTATTGTTTGGAGTGTATGTTGGATTGAGTGCAGTGTAATTATGTAGCATATAATTATGTGGCACTGAGTGGTATTGTGTAGAGTGTGTGTTACATTCAGTAGAGTTTAATTAGGTGGCGTGTAATTATGTGGCACTGAGTGGTATTTAGAGTGTATGTTGCATTGAGTGCAGTGTAATTATGTGACATGTATTTATGTGGCACTGAGTGGTATTTGGAGTGTATGTTGTGTTGAGCGCAGTTTAATTATGTAGCATATAATTATGTGGCACTGTGTGGTATTATGAGGAGTGTATGTTGTATTCAGCAGAGTGTATTTGTGTGGCGTGTAATTATATGGCACTGAGTACTATTGTTTGGAGTGTATGTTGCATTGTAATTATGTAGCATATAATTATGTGGCACTGAGTGGTATGGTGTGGAGTGTGTGTTGGATTTAGTGGAGTGTAATTATGTGGTGTGTAATTATGTGGCACTGATTGGTATTTGGTGTGTATGTTGCGTTGAGCGCAGTGTAATTATGTAATATATAATTATGTGGCACTGAGTGATATTGTGTGGCGTGTATGTTGTATTCAGTAGAGTGTAATTGTGTGGCATGTAATTATGTGGCACTGAGTGGTATAGTTTGGAGTGTATGTTGCATTGTAATTATGCAGCAAATAATTATGTGGCACTGAGTGGTATTGTGTGGAGTGTGTGTTGCATTCAGTAGAGTGTAAGTATGTGGTGTGTAATTATGTGGCACTGAGTGGTATTCGGAGTGTATGTTGCGTTGAGCGCAGTGTAATTATGTAGCATATAATTATGTGGCAGTGAGTGGTATTGTGTGGATTGTATGTTGTATTCAGTAGAGTGTAATTGTGGGGCGTGTAATTATGTGGCACTGAGTGGACTTGTTTGGACTGTATGTTGCATTGAGTGCAGTGTAATTATGTAGCACATAATTATGTGGCACTGAGTGATATTCAATCAATCAATCACAGTTCTTGTAAAGCGCGCTACTTACCCGTGAGGGTCTCAAGGCGCTGAGGAGACGGGGTGCCGCTACTGCTTGAAGAACCAGGTCTTTAGGAGTCTTCTGAAGGCGAGTAGGTTTTGGGTCTGCCGTAGGTGGGTAGGGAGGGTGTTCCAGGTCTTGGCGGCGAGGTAGGAGAAGGATCTGCCACCGGAGGTTGTACGTTGGATGCGGGGGACAGCAGCGAGGGCGAGGCTGGCAGAGCGAAGCTGGCAGGTGGGGGTGTAGAAGCTGAGTCTGCTGTTCATGGAGGCTGGTCCGGCGTTGTGCAGTGCTTTGTGTGCGTGGGTGAGGAGCTTGAAGGTGATTCTCTTCTCGACGGGGAGCCAGTGTAGGGCTCTCAGTTGGGGGGTGATGTGGCTGCAGCGGGGGACATTGAAGATCAGTTGGGCGGAGGCGTTTTGGATGCGTTGTAGTCGTCAGAGGTGTTTGGCTGGGATTCCTGCATAGAGTGCGTTGCCGTAGTCCAGTCTGCTGCTGACGAGGGCCTGTGTCACTGTTCTTCTTGTTTAGGTTGGGATTCACTTGTAGATCCTGCAGAGCATGCGGAGGGTGTTGTAGCAGGAGGAGGAGACGGCGTTGACCTGTTTAGACATGGAGAGGGAAGACTCGAGGATGAATCCTAGGTTGCGTGCATGGTCGGTGAGTGCTGGTGCTGTTCCCAGTGTGGTCGGCCACCAGCAGGCGTCTCAGGCTGAGGGGGTGGGTCCGAGGATGAGTACCTCCGTCTTGTCTGAGTTTAGCTTCAGATGGCTGTTCCTCATCCAGTCGGCGACAGCCTTTATTCCCTCGTGGAAGTTGGTTGTGGCGGTGTGCGGGTCCTTGGTGAGGGAGAGGATGAGCTGGGTGTCATCGGCGTAGGAGATGACGTTGAGGTCGTGTTGGCGGGCCACTTGTGCGAGGGGGGCCATGTAGACGTTGAACAGCGTCGGGCTGAGGGATGAGCCCTGGGGGACGCCGCAGATGATGTCGGTGGCTTCGGATCGGAAGTGCGGGAGGCGGACGCTGTGGGTTCTGCCGGAGAGGTCCAGTCAAGGGCCTTCTCTTGGTTCCGGCTTCTAGGAGGCGTGTCTTTAGAGTGCGATGGCAGACTGTGGAAGGCGGCTGACAGGTCCAAGAGGATGAGGTCTGATGTTTCGTCGTTGTCTAGTTGCCGCCTGATGTCGTCCGTGGCGGCGAAGAGGGCTGTCTCGGTGCTGTAGTTTCGTCTGAACCCGGACTGGGACGGATCCAAGATGTTTTTGTCTTCCAGGTGGCGGGCCAGTTGCATGTTGACGATTTTCTCGATGACCTTCGCTGGGAACGGGAGCAGGGAGATGGGCCGGAAGTTCTTGAGGTCCTTGGTGTGCGCCTTGGGCTTCTTGAGGAGGGCATTGATTTTGGCGTGCTTCCAGCTTTCCGGGAATGTCGCTGTTTCGAAGGAGATGTTGATGACCTTCCGTAGTTGGGGTGCAATGGCTGTGTCTGCTTTGTTTAATACGTGGTGTGGGCACGGGTCTGACGGAGATCCTGAGTGGATGGAGTTCATGACCTTGCGTGTCTACTCGTCATTGATGTTGGACCAGGAGGTCAGGTGGTTGGCGCTGGTGGTGATCACAGGGGAGGTGGGGTCTGGCGTAGTCGGGGTGGTTGTGGTGTTGAAGCTGTCATGGATGTCAGCGATCTTGCAGTGGAAAAAGATAGCTAGTGAGTCGCATAGTTCTTGTGAGGGCGGTATGTCATTGGCGTTGGCGCTGGGGTTGGAGAGTTACGATGCTGAAGAGCTCTTTGCTGTTGTGCGTTGTTATCCAGGCGGTCTTTGAAGGAGGATCTCTTGACTAATCTGATGAGGTGGTGATGTCTGCGGGTGGCATCCTTGTGGGCTGCGTGGTTGTCCGGTGTGCGTTCGTGGAGCCATATCTTCTCCAGTTTCCGGCATGCACGTTTGGAGGTCTGAAGCTCGTCGGTCAACCAGGTGGCTCTCTTGCTGGTGTGGTTGTTGGAGGGTTTCTTCAGTGGGGCAAGGATGTTGGCGCAGTCGTCGATCCACTGTCTGAGGGCTGCCGTGTCTGGGTTGGTGGGGTCGGTAGGTGGGTTCCGGGCGAGGGTGGTGATCAGCTGGTCTTCGGTGACTTCGCTCCAGCAGCGGCGAGGTAACTTTTGGGTGCGGTGATGCGTGGTTGGTTTCTTGAAGGTGAAATGGATGCAGCGGTGGTCGGTCCAGTGGAGTTCGGTGGTGTGGTTGAAGGCGACGTGGGTGCCTGTGGAGAAGACGGGCTCCAGTGTGTGGCTGGCAGCGTGGGTGGGTGTGATGACGAGTTGTCTGAGGCCGAGGTTGGCAAGGTTGTCGATCAGGGTGGCGGAGTTGGCGTCGTTGTTATTCTTGAGGTGGAAGTTCAGGTCCCCGAGGAGGATGTAGTCCGTGGAGGGAAGTGCGTGGGTGCTCCCGAGGTCGGCAATGGAGTCGCTGAACTGAGCTCGGGGTCTGGGGGGGTCTGTAGATGAGTGTTCCTCTGAGGGTGGCGTTGGGGTCGGTGTGGATCCGGAAGTGCAGGTGTTCGGCGGTGTTGAGGGTGTCGTCTACATGGGTGGCAACCTTGAGGGTGTAGTGTAGTTCCTATATTCCCAATAGGCTCTGCGCATTGGAATAATATATACTGCAGTTTAGACGTAGGACTAAGGTCTACTAGGTCTCTACCGAATATATTAGACTTAATTATGTGTGTGCCAGCTAGCTCAGAGGTCACTAGACACTTTCTCGAAAGTACAAGAAGGGATTAGTTCCTGACAACCATATAACATGACAACTTTGTTTCCGAAGAATAAGAAATCAATCCTCAGAGTCGTGGAAACAATAGATAACTATTTTACTCAGTCAATCGTGTATACTTAGTTTCACCAGAGTTTGCTGAGAAATTAGAGAGACGGATGTTTTCAATAAAAGGTATTTATTGAACAGTCTTCTATCTCTTCTATCTCAAGCATGAGAAATGTACTGCTACAATAGTAATGCTGGTTATAAAGTACAAGGCATATAATACAAACAGTATTATAAAGTAGTACTGTAAAAGCATGATATGGTTTCAAAGCCATAAGTTGCTTTAAATAGATAAAATGCATAAAATACATACCATGATAAAAGAGATGGCTAAAAGTACTCAACTGGTGCTTCTAAAATACGCCTACTCCGGTGTACCTGACCTAGGCAAATGTAGGCATATTTATACCATGAAGGTGCCGAGTTTGACGCATGATTGGACTTAATAACGTCACTGAAAGGTTCATTTCCTAGAAAACTCCAGGATTTCTTGGATAACTTAATATTCAAGCAGGGGGAAGATCCTAGCTGTGAAGGCGGGTTTCTCCTAGAAATCGTTGTGAATTCTCGGAACTTAATGGAAGTAGCCTTGCCGTATTTGGGCTGTAATGCTCAGGCCAAATATGGTAATGATTTCTATGCCTATATAAGGATAGAGCAAAGTATACCTATATAAGGGCATGAATCGGGAAAAGTTACACTAGGGTCCTAGATTCGTTTACAACACCCACTCCACGATCTTAAGTTCAATAAGACTAGACCTATAAACATTGAGCAATTCTAAAGTAAGTGTTTCACAATCCCACCCAAAATACAAATTTGCATTTGAAAAGGCTTGTTCATATGAAAAAACAAAAGTGAAAGTAGACTGTATGAGCTAATAAGAAAGCATACCTTCAAATATTTACAAAGCAAATGAAAATATACATTCATGAAATGTCTCTTAAGACTGTACTGAAAAGAAAAATTAAATCGAGACCATTTCATAGCATAACATTTTAGACCATTGTATTAAGATGGCTAGGCCAAAATATTGTCTGTAGGAAGTTCTATAAAGAAATCTTGTTCTCTATGAATAGTTCCACTTTAAGCAGAATACTCTGTGCCAAAAAACAAAATGTTTCTAATTTTGGAAAGAGTTCAAAAGCATTTGTAGAAAGGTTTTTAAGCCGGAGGGTTTGTTTTGACAAATGAAGGACGAATTTCAGAGTTCAGGGAACGCTGTGTCAATATTATCAAAAGTTATTCTCAGAGTCAGGAGAAAACATCAGATCATCGAGGCTGGCAAAAAAGCCATCTACCGTAGTAGGCGAAAGTGGAACCACATGATCAAGCAGATCAAATGTGCATAGGTGTGGATCATTGCCGTCAGCGTAGGAAGCATTAGCAACGTCAGCAGTCGATGTTACCTGTATGCCTGTAGTTTTTCGTACCTCACCCGTAGTTAAACTTGCCGGTGAGATCTCAATGAATGCCGTCATCAGAATTGGCAGCCGTTGGGGGCAACACGATGCATGAGCCGTTACAGGACCTAGCAAGGCGTCAACATCCGATGGCAGTACTGATGGATGTGTGAGACAGATGTCTAACACGCATTCTTCTCCGCAAAGCAGGCATCGCAGAACAGGTAAGATGCAATCTTGCCAGATTGGTCTAAAAGAAAGAAACCATGTGGTGATTAGGTCCCCTAGACGTGCCAAGCCGAGAACCTGTGTAATCCGCTCACGATACTTCATTGCACGGAGGGCTTCTGGTATCGTTGTTTGCCGGACTTGCCATATCGAAGCAGGAGAAATAAAAATAGTATCCCGGCTACGAGTCCCAAGATGAGAGGTAGTCCGCCGAACACAGAGTGAACGAAATTTGAAAAAAAATCCTAGGACTGCTTCAAAAAATTGTCTTAAATACATGTGCGATTCCGCTGGTATCGGACATGTTTAAGATTTGGCTCTACATTTCCACAAAATGCGTAGAACAATTTGTTGATAAAAGGGCATGTATCTCTGCCGAAGTCCTTGCGACCTGCAGATCATATATTTCTCTAGACGAGGTCAGTGGCACAGTTTTTTGCAAAAGAATGGCTTTCATTCTGCTTAAAGTGTCAATCCCTATAGAAGAGATATTCAGTGAAGGCCATAACGCCAAACCTCTGGCTGACTTGCTCCTCGGATACAATACTTGCATACAACAAGTAACCCTGGGGGACAGACTAACGAGATGAAGTTTTCCTGGCAACATGCCACAGCAGCTGTGATCCTTCAGTAAAACGTAGCTGCCATTGGATAGCTGTCTGAAAATTGGTTCTATCACTGTGGAGGGAGTACCGTGCAGGTGGCATGAGAGGTTATTTGCAGAACCATCGCAGGCTCCATGTAAATTAATACCTTGGCACAAAAGTATACCACTTAGTGAATTTTTACAATTATTACTACTAAGGAATACCTCTGTTCCCCTACTCCAACATTTGTGTGTGTAAGGTAAAGTCCAGGTTGACTTAATGTATTCTTTACCCAACCTTTCATACAGGCCCACTGGTATATGCTGTGACAATACTGAAATTGGAAAATCGTCACTGGTATTGTTATGGTGCCATGAATTATGCATTCTGTGACAGGTTTCTCAGAAACTGTCAATGACAATCTTTCCAGTTTTTCAATGTTCAGCAACGTATAGTCTGCTCCTTTTTGTGCCAAAGAGATTTGTTTATCTGTAAGGTTAAATACAGAAAACAATGACGTTGTGTTGATTAGACGCCAAGGCACGTAGCCTGAACGCAGATTTTGTAACGTCCAGCCTAACTGCATGATAGAACCTAATTGGGACTGGCCATGTTGTAGCATTAGCAAGTCCTGCTCTATTATGTCAATGGCAGAAGATACAATGTTGTCCAAAGAATAAATTCTGGAGGACAGAGTTGTTAACCCATTGTCCACTACAGAGACTTTTTTCTAAATTAATACGATCAATTTCTCGTATCTTTTCTGCAGTTTTCATTTGCGTTACTTTCCAAGCTTCGTTGTACCCAGCGTATATATCGGCGTATATGAAACGTTTTTGACGTGGTTTGCGAGGTCCCAGTAAGAAATCTCGCAAATCATTGCCTTCTTTAAGTAAAGATAAGTGTTGCTTAATTTCCGAAAGTGTAGATGTCTTTAGCCATTCAAGGCATAGCTTCCCTACACTATAAGTAGTTACTATCCCTGGATGTTGTCTCTGGGAGTATCTCGGATCCGGCCTGTTCATTTTGAAACCCTGTGTTTTGTTCAGGAATCTATCTCGACAGTTATTAGTGTCTGTGGGCCAGATTAACCATTTTTTGCAGTCAGGATCAGTTCTGTTTTGTTTTCAAAATGTGTGATACGTCTAAGTCCTTACCAGTATTGTTATTACTGTCAGGTATGGGATTAGGTATTTGACGGTTTGTTTAAATCTTTTATCTTAGCAATGCCAAGACAAGATGTTTGTTGAACAGTGTCATTTAAGAACATTATTTGTTCTGGTATTATGCAGGTTCTGAATAATGCTTCTAAACCTTGCACCTGCCAATCTTTTGTACCCCAGACGGTCTTCGTCTCAATGTTGTTGTTCCAAAAGTCAAAACCCAATGTAGACATTTGAGCATAAAAGTTTGCAGAATAAATTTGTTTAGTGTTGGTCAGCATTGTTTTCATTCCTGTCTATTTTTCATTTCTAAAATAAAATGTTTCTGGATTGGTAACATTATACCCTGAGAAGTATTGAAATTTCACATAAAATGTTTTCGAGCTGCCTTTTGCTGGCGTTGGACAATGTTCCCATTGATTGTAAGTAAAAACATTTCTAGGGTTAGCAGATTTATGCAAATAATGATGACCATAGTGATTAAAACAATACATTTGTTCATAATCTGATGAACCTTGTAAGTATTCATGTTCTGTGAATTTTGCTGACATTTCTAAATCAGACATCATGTTATTAACAGCTTCAAAGTCCCAATCATCACTGAATGTGCTGGGTGATGCAAAGTCACTTAAAGAAACCTTAAATTGGGGTTGAATCTCCGGGCCATAAATGTCATAGTCAATAGTGTCCCATGCTATACCACCAGGTATAGGTATGGCTGTGATTTTCACTGATGACAGGTCTCTTTTTTCACGATGAGATGATTTGTGAGGTGTCAGGACGAAGTTGATTTTCTGACTTGCTGTGTCCATAGAACTATATTTTCCATCTATCATCCTTCCCAAGCTTAACACAAGTATCAGCCAGAGTGGGAGAAAAAATGCACCTAACCCATGGTGAAACCAGATATGTTTTGTTATGTTATGTTATGTTATTTATGATTTCTATAGCGCACGGCTACTCCAATGGAGTGTCCCGGCGCTTTTATTGGCAGCTCGTAGGCGTACAAACATAACACAGTAGGATAAAAAGAGAAGACAGGGGATACAAAGAGGACACAAACTTAAAGGGCAAAGAGCCAGGTTTTAAGGCCCTTCCTAAAGGCCAGCAGATCAGGGATACTGCGTAGAGTCAATGGCAAGGCATTCCAAAGCTGCGATGCCTTCAGCTTAAAGGAGCGACCCCCTATGCGGGCCCTTTTTACTCGGGGGACCACCGCAAGGAAGAGAGATTCACATCGCAGAGATCGGGCCCAGCGATAGAAGGTAAGCCTCCGTTGCAGATATTTCGCGCCCGAGGCGTAGAGAGCCTTATGAGCCAGTGTCAACGCCTTAAAAGCTATCCGCTTCCGGACAGGCAGCCAATGAAGCGACTGCAAGAGGCTGGACACTCTGGCTTGCCTGTGAAGGCCGAAAATAGCCAGAGCAGCCGAGTTCTGCACCACCTGAAGGCGCTGTAAAAGATACTCCAGTAGGCCCAGATATAGGACGTTGGAATAATCCAATCTGGAGCCAATTAAGGCCTGCACGGTGACCCTCCTGTGCTCTTCTGAGAGCAGAGGCAGAAACTTCCGGAGCATCTTGAGGAGGCCGAAACATGTTCCCGTAAGACCGAGGATCTGAGATCTCATTGTCAGACCATTGTCGATCTTAATTCCCAGATTTTTTGCCTGCTGGGAGGAATGTGCAGGAGGGAACATATTAATCGGCCACCATGCCTGCCAATCAGGGTCAGAAGTGCAGCCGAAGAAGAGAACCTCGGACTTGCCTGAGTTGCACTTGAGGCTGTTCAGCTGGAACCATTTGAAAACAGCCCCAAGGCACTCACGAATACTCTCTCCGTCAAAATCCTCTCCTCTCCTCTCCCACACGTAAAGAGGAGCTGGGTATCGTCGGCATAGGATACGATCTGGGCCCCCAAAGACTCCGCCAGTGCCGCCAGTGGAGTCATAAAGATATTAAAGAGAGTCGGGCTCAACACTGAGCCCTGCGGGACTCCGACTCCCAAAGGCGCCATCGTGGCAGAGCTTGGCGAGGCCCAGACCGTTTGTCGACGGCCCGCTAAAAAAGATCTAAACCAGCTGAGCCCCGTCCCCCTTAGACCGATCTCATGAAGTCTGACGAGGAGACCCTCGTGGGGGACGGTGTCAAAGGCCGCCGACAAATCAAGCATGACAAGCATAGCTTTACCTACCGAATCCAGAACCTCCTTAATGGCTTCAGACACCTCCAAAAGCGCTGTCTCAGTGCTTAGATTGGGGCGGAAGCCCGATTGAGTGGGATGGAGCAGATCGTTGGTCTCTAGAAAGCCAGAGAGCATGGTGTGCACGTGCTTCTCTACAATTTTGGCCAGCGCAGGCAGAAGAGAAATAGGCCTATAATTGGCCAGCGCCTCCGGGTCTAGGCCAGGCTTCTTGAGGAGGGGGATCACCATCGCCTGCTTCCAGGCCAACGGGACCACCCCCTCACACAACGAGAGATTCAGGAGTGGATTAGCCAACGGATTTACAACCGCCGCCATTTTCACCAGAAATTTGGCAGGGCAGGGGTCAAGAGGCGACCCAGATTTAAGATTAGACATAAGTGCCAATGACGATGCGACTGAAATAGGGGGGAAGACGGCCAGGGTAGACTCCGAGGGAGCCGATGGAACTGGCCCATCCACAGAGCTGGGGCACGCTTCAACCATCCTTGAGGGGAAAGAGTCCTGAATCAACTTTATCTTATCCGTAAAAAAGTTGGCCAGAGCAGAAACCCATGACTCGGTGGGCGCGACCTGGGTTAAATTAGACCAAGGGGTCGTAAACTCCCTCACAATGGTGAAGATCTCCTTGCAGGAATTGGAGGCAGCCTCTATCCTCCTGGCAAAATAACCCTTTTTCTCAAGGAGGATATCACGATGGTATGTTTTAATCGTGGACCTATAAGCGAGCTTAGCCGCCGGATCATAATGTGAGCGCCACACCCTCTCAGCCACCTTGCACTGCCGGCGAGAAGCTGACAGTGCTTCCGTAAACCAAGGGGCCGAAACCCGCTTCGATGTTGCTCGGGGTGTCCTCACAGGGGCTAGATCATTTAGCCTGTCCGTCAGCCACGCCTGTAAAGACTCTAGGTCCTGCTCCAGGTCGCCCGAAAGGGGGCAAGGATGATCGAGAGAAGCCTGAGCTAGCATCTCCGGGGTCACTCGATAGAATGCCCTTGATCCTAGTCCCAGCTGTCTAAAGATAGTGCTGGAAGGTTTCTCAGAGCCTGGCACATAGAATTTGACCAATCTGTGGTCAGACCAAAGCACCGGTAAAAGTTCTAACCCCTCTAAGGGGAGCGTAGAGAAAACCTGATCTAAAGTATGGCCCCTGTCATGTGTTGGACCGGAGAGGTACGGGACAAGGCCGAGGGGAGCTGTAATATCAATCAATTTAATCACCTCAGGGTCCTCTCCCTCATCCATAAGAAAGTTGAAATCTCCCGCCAACACACAGTGCTCAGTTCTCAAGGCCAGCATCGAAATAGCTGACTGCAGCTCCTCAAAGAAGGATCCAGCCGGTCCAGGAGGTCTATAGACCAACAGCCCTTTAAGACCTTGATGGGGGGCCAATGCAATAGAAAAGGCCAGAGATTCCGATCCTGTGATAACATCCATAGGGATAATAGAACAGGCAGCGGATTTAATCACTACAAGAGCCACACCTCCACCCCTCCCCTCCACTCTATCTTGTCTGAAAATATTATAATTAGGAGGAATAGCAGTGGCGATATCAGGATTAGACAAATCCCCTAACCATGTCTTTGTCAGCATCAGACAAAGAGGTTTTTCCGTAACAAGGAGATCGTAGATCTCCTGAGCATGTCTGCGCACAGATCTAGTATTTAATAGCAGACAGAGATGCTTCACAATGGCCGCTCCCCTCTTCAATTTAGTGCCAAGAACATTACCTGGTGTCCAACCGCAGCCTGGGCAATGCCTCTTACCCCTAAAATGACTTGGGTAGACTGTATGACAAACGCAGGAAACCTTTCGCAAGAAGCGGAGCTCCAGCGACGAATAGTATACCATCCTACCGACCCCACCCGATATCCTAAAAAACCAGGCCCACCCGCCGCTCCGACGCCTCCGAGACGCTGACGGGCGCAGACGGGATGACAGGTTTTAAATAGTGCCTCCAGGTGAGGTGAAAAACGCCCCACCAGGACGCTCAATATGGCGCTACAATAGCGTCACTGCCCCTCCCAAAATGGCGCCCACAGAACGAACGAGGCAGAGCCCCCAAATCCTCAGAACCGGACCCGCCAAACAGCGGTGGTGAGTACAATTATGTGGAGGTAAGGGGACAGCTCCCCGCTAAAAACAGGGGGAATAGAAACACAAATTAACAAAAATGAAAAACGGGGAATTAAAAACAAAGCGCGCTACTCATGCAGCGCTAAAAGCAGTACTGAGCTGCCAATCAGGGCGAGTGGATCTTGACAAGGCCGAGCATCAAGAAGAACCGCCTTAAATAGTGCCTCCAGGTGAGGTGAAAACCGCCCCACCAGGACGCTCAATATGGCGCTGCAATAGCATCACTGCCCCTCCCAAAATGGCACCCACAGAACGAACGAGGCAGAGCCCCCAAACCCTCAGAACCGGACCCGCCAAACAGCGGTGATGAGTACAATTATGTGGAGGTAAGGGGACAGCTCCCCGCTAAAAACAGGGGGAATAGAAACACAAATTAACAAAAATGAAAAACGGGGAATTAAAAACAAAGCGCGCTACCCATGCAGCGCTAAAAGCAGTACTGAGCTGCCAATCAGGGCGAGTGGATCTTGACAAGGCCGAGCATCAAGAAGAACCGCCTTAAATAGTGCCTCCAGGTGAGGTGAAAACCACCCCACCAGGGCGCTCAATATGGCGCTGCAATAGCGTCACTGCCCCTCCCAAAATGGCGCCCACAGAACGAACGAGGCAGAGCCCCCAAACCCTCAGAACCGGACCCGCCAAACAGCTGTGGTGAGTACAATTATGTGGAGGTAAGGGGACAGCTCCCCGCTAAAAACAGGGGGAATAGGAACACAAATTAACAAAAATGAAAAACGGGGAATTAAAAACAAAGCGCGCTACCCATGCAGCGCTAAAAGCAGTACTGAGCTGCCAATCAGGGCGAGTGGATCTTGACAAGCTGATGAAAGAGTTCTGTTAACTTTTCTTTGTAAGTATTTATTTTCCCTGGCGTTTCTTCAGTTTCACTGAGATCCTCTGAAAAAGTATCAAAGTTTATGAAATAGCCAGAAGCAGTTCTGTCAATTGTTGGGATAGCTTCAGGATTATTCGAATTCACTGGAACCTTTTCTCTTTTTACCATATCAATGTAGTCGGATGTCACATCATTGTAGATTGGTGTGTCTTGACGAACTGTTATTTGGGTATCCAGAGGCATAAGTTCTATCGCTTTGTTGCATAGTCCTTATTTTCTTACTGCAGGTTTATCAAAGGTGATAAGTCTTTTAGTTTGAACCTCTTGGATTGTAGCAAGATTTAGACGCCTGCTACTTCTCGGGAGTCCACTGGGCCTACTACTTATTATTGGCCACATGATTGTGGTTTGACCAGGTCGATTGACACAACTCTGTTCTCCCTTTTACCAGCAAGTGGCGGTAGTACTACTGATCTTGTTCCGTGGATTGCCAAGACAGGTACGGCTTTTCTGTAAGAAGGCCCAAATTCCTTCTTTACCGCAATTTTCTCTCTGACTAGATCCCCAATCTTTGGAATCCAGACAGGTCTTGCTGGGACAGGTGGTTTTCCTTCAGTGGTCGTTTGTTTCTGTATTGTATTGTGTATTGTGTTGACCTGCTAGCTACCCTTGAGGCGGAAGCCGGGGGTGTTGCACCTTGACAATTTTTAAAATTGTATATTTACTCGCACTCACCGTTTTATGTTGATTTTAAGAACTGAAGCTGTGATTATTTGTGTGTGATACTTGACTCGAGCGCTGCCTGTGGGACGATCTATCTCCCTGCTAAAGCGTCACCACCCACGTGACTCGGGGCCACGCCCCCCCCATGTAGCCACGCCCATACTGGAGGCTTAAAACACCGCGCTGAGTTGCAGCCGGTTGTTGACCTGCTAGCTACCCTTGAGGCGGAAGCCGGGGGTGTTGCACCTTGACTATTTTTAAAATTGTATATTTACTCGCACTCACCGTTTTATGTTGATTTTAAGTACTGAAGCTGTGATTATTTGTGTGTGATACTTGACTCGAGTGCTGCCTGTGGGACGATCTATCTCCCTGCTAAAGCGTCACCACCCACGTGACTCGGGGCCACGCCCCCCCATGTAGCCACGCCCATACTGGAGGCTTAAAACACCGCGCTGAGTTGCAGCCGGTTGTTGACCTGCTAGCTACCCTTGAGGCGGAAGCCGGGGGTGTTGCACCTTGACTATTTTTAAAATTGTATATTTACTCGCACTCACCGTTTTATGTTGATTTTAAGAACTGAAGCTGTGATTATTTGTGTGTGATACTTGACTAAAGCGCTGCCTGTGGGACGATCTATCTCCCTGCTAAAGCGTCACCACCCACGTGACTCGGGGCCACGCCCCCCCCATGTAGCCACGCCCATACTGGAGGCTTAAAACACCGCGCTGAGTTGCAGCCGGTTGTTGACCTGCTAGCTACCCTTGAGGCGGAAGCCGGGGGTGTTGCACCTTGACTATTTTTAAAATTGTATATTTACTCGCACTCACCGTTTTATGTTGATTTTAAGAACTGAAGCTGTGATTATTTGTGTGTGATACTTGACTCGAGCGCTGCCTGTGGGACGATCTATCTCCCTGCTAAAGCGTCACCACCCACGTGACTCGGGGCCACGCCCCCTCCCTTTCCGCAATGAGCATGCTCACCGCTCGATTGCGCAGCGGTCGAGCGCAGCGGGCACACCATCAGCACGCCGAAGACACGCCAAAGACTAGCCCGTCTGTGCCCGTCCGTGTCAGGACGGGGCACGAGGCAGAGGCCCCCACTCCTCCTGCATTAGCCAGGCTGGTAAGATCATCTTCGGAATTGAAAGCGCTACGTCCCATCCCCAAGCCTAAGTGCTCACTATTTAACCTTCAGAAAGTAGGAACACGTTCCTGCGCTGACTGTAAACTGTCCATCTCAGTTTGTCAACCCCACCCCGACTCTTCCAGAAGACATAGGAAATGTAAATTATCGAGTAAAAACGAACATCTAAACTACCTATTTTTTAGCACAAATTGACGATCATTACCAAAACATAAGCACGACATTTTTAATCTTTTAGCTGAAAACAATCCTTGTGCCCTTTTCCTAACCGAGACTTGGCTGCACGACAGCGCTGGACCGGATATTGCCACCGCCCTCCCTGACAACTATGCTATTGTCAGATTAGACAGGAACAAACAATCAGGAGGGGGAATAGCAATTATTTTTAATAGAGAGCTTAAATGCACTCTAGAACCAATAGCTATTCCAGACTGCGAAGCGGGACTTTTTAAAATTTCATTGAACCCTAACTTCACGATGTCAGGCTTTTTAATCTATCGTCCCCCAGGAAATCCCTCTAAATGGGCAGCCAACTTGGCTAACTTTATCACCCCTTACTATATTGCTTTAAGTAATTTTTCTGTGTTGGGCGATCTGAATTTACACTTAGAGGATCCTACCATCCCCTCCTGTGTAAACCTACTCGACGACCTGAGGGCCTTTAATTTGTCCCTGATTAATTCCAGCCCTACTCATGAAGCGGGCCACTTGCTGGACCCGATAATCTCCAACATTACTGAACTCAACTGTATTGCCACTACGCCTATATGCTGGTCTGATCACCACCTAATAAAATTCAGCATTACCCTTTCACCCTTCTCTAAATTGCAACATGACATTCCTGATCCATCTAGGAAAAATTGGAAATCAGTCAACTTAGAATTGCTAAACTCAACATTACTGGTCAGTTCCCCAAGTTACAGCTCTAACATGGACGACCTAGCAAATGCTGCACATGATTGGCTTACCAATGCCGCTAACAACTGTGTGCCCTCCTCTCGCATTAAAGGGAGCAGACACCGCCCCCCGGCCCTATGGTATAATGATAGCCTTAAAATTGAAAAATCTAAATGTAAAGCGCTAGAACGCAAATGGCGTAAGAATTACGCCCCTGATGCCAAAAAAAGCTATCAGGAAGCCAGGAACGGTTACCATACGGCTTGCGCTAAAGCAAGAGCTACTTTCGTCTCAAATACCATCACGGAAGCCACAAATATGCCTAAAACCCTTTTCAGCAAAGTGAAAGAATTGGCTGGTGCCCACACTACAGCGGCAGCTCCCCCTTTAGATACCCAACAATGTCAGGCCTTAGCATGTTTTTTCTCTGAAAAAATTGACAAAATCATCCTAGATATTAAGGCCAACAATACAGTATCTCCCTCTTCCTCTGATTCAGAAGAATCCTCCCCCTGTGCTAACCTACTGGAATCTTGGCCCGTTCTTTCAGTAGACGAACTGAAATCAATTCTTAAGACCATCAAATCCGGTTCCCCTAGGGACCCTATTCCTATCAGAATCATTAAACAACTTGGTGACGGTGCCTTGGAGATTGTTACTAACCTTTTGAACTCCTCCCTTGATCTCGCCACTGTCCCAGCTCTATGGAAACACGCTATGGTGACGCCGCTTCTAAAAAAACCTACTGCTAACCCGGATACCCTTGCCAATTACAGACCCATATCCCTGCTTCCGGCTTTTTCTAAATGTTTGGAGAGACATGTGCATTCTGCTTTAGCCACTTTTGCAGAAGAAAACTCCTTATTGCACCCCTCTCAATCTGGTTTCAGGACCGGTTTCTCCACAGAAACCGCCCTGCTTGGAGTTACGGAACATATCCGTAAATTACTTGATCATGGTCAGACGGTCGCGCTCGTGCTATTAGACCTGAGCGCGGCCTTCGACACCATTTCTCACGAAACACTCGTTAAAGAACTGTACAAAAATGGTGTTCGCTGTAAGGCACTGGAGTGGATCCGGTCCTTTCTGACAAACCGCACCTTCCAGATTACCTCTTCACGAGCCTCATCAGAGACCCTGTCGGTACCCCATGGAGTGCCTCAGGGGTCTATTCTCAGTCCGCTGTTTTTTAATTTATATCTCAGACCCCTGGCCGACCTTGTTGAAAAATCGGGTCTCACTCTTATGAGCTATGCCGACGACTCTCAAATCATTTTTTCCCTATCCGAATCCTGTCCTAAGTCCCCTTCTCTACTCAGAGAAGGACTCCTAAATATTCTGAGCTGGATGACTAAAAATCAGTTAAAACTCAACGGCGACAAGACGGAGATTCTGGTCCTGGGAAAACAGCAAGATCTGTGGAATCCCGCACACTGGCCTGACCAGATGGGTGCTCTTCCCACTCCAGTGACCCACGTTCGAAACCTAGGTTTTATTCTGGATAATTCCTTATCTATGAATCAACAGGCCAGTAAAGTGACTGGTCTATGCCTCACCATAGTCAAATGGTTGAGGAAAATCCTCTGGATGCTGCCTGTGCCCACACAAAAGACCGTAGTCAATGCCCTTATTACATCTAGGCTTGACTACGGCAACATTCTATATCTGGGCGCAAATAAATCTGTAGTAGGTCGACTGCAGGTGGTGCAAAACGCAGCAGTTCGCTTACTATGCAGTATCCCTAAATTCGCCGGAGTTTCAAACCACCGCCGGGAACTCCACTGGCTCAGGGTTGAAACCAGAATCCGCTTTAAAGCACTGAGCTATATGTTCAAAATTAAAGCAGGCACAGCACCAAAATATCTTCTGACCCTCGCCCACCCCTACACCCCCAAGCGTAGCCTCCGGTCGCAGTCGGCAGCTCTTTTCTGTGTACCAAGGGTCAAGCGGGCAAGAGTAGGTGGTAGATCCTTCGCCCATCTGGGACCAGCACTTTGGAACACGCTGCCTCCCTGCATCCGAAAGGAGGAAAATTATGCCAGGTTCAGGAAGTCTGTTAAGACCTGGCTATTTGAACAATAATAACCTCATAGCCTCACCCCTCTCTTCTGTCCTCATACTAGCTGTGTCTAGGCGCCGGGAAACCCTTTTTGGGTAGCTGTTGCGCCCTATAAATGGATAAAATCAAATAAATAAATAAATAAATATATTGTATTACTCAGACTTCTTCTTGTTTAATTTAAGTCCTGTAAAACAGCCAAACGATCTTTGATATCAAAGCGTTTTTGTTCTACCACTGAAGTCTGACTATCGAGGTCCCCAATAATCATTCTAGTACCAAACATTAGTTCATACGGAGTGACTCCACCCAGAGAATTTCTTGGCAGATTATTAAGACAACGTTGGACACTTATTAGATGTTTGACCCACCCGTCACCCGAACCTAATACCTTGGCTGTTATGGATTGCTTTATGTCACGTTTTTTTCTTTCCACTACCGCATTTCCCTTGGGATGGAAGGGACTAGAATACCGCAATGCAACGCCCAAGCTGACCATGGCCTCCTTGTAAGCCCTAGGGCTGAACGCAGGACCCTGGTCAGAATGTAGTGTGCCAATTGTGTATGTGCCGATAAAGACTCGCAAATCCTTTATAACAGTTCTGGCGTCAGCCGAGCGCTGGGGCCACATTCAAATGAATCTTTTCCTAGTAGTTGTGGGACCGCATTTGTCTATTGTGACTTTTGCGTGTAGATAGTCTAATGCTGTCTAACAATGGTATCTGAATTGGGCTGGCTACACTGTAGTCAGGTGACTGGTGGTCATCAATGCCATGATAACTGTAACAGGTATCACAGTTTATTCCAAATTTGTAAGCTTGGACTCTCATTCCTGGCCACCAGTACATCTCTTCTAATTCTTTTAAAGATTCCAAGATCCCATGGTGTCTCAGACCCTCTCCCATATGAGCTTCTTGAACTAAGTAAGCTCTCCGCTTCCTGTTTGGAATCACTCTTTCCCCCTCTCCAGGGATTCGAGCAAAAGGAACAGAGTTTGCATCAATTATGTATGTGTACGTGAGTGGATAGTTCAGAGGTAACGCTGCATGATTACCTTCTATTGAGGCTTTTACTGCTAATAGCGTTTCACCATCTATTGCTCTTGTCAAGCCTTTTATTGTAGCAGTGACAGCTTGCATTATTTCGCTGCCTATTTTTGCTTTTGACCGAGTAATCGCAGCTACGGAAGCCGTTTGCACAGCTGCCTTAGCGGCTTCATCAGCCAATGAATTCCCTGCAACGTGAACGCCATCACGCTGATGTCTCTGTGTATGAATCACGTGAGTCTTTTGTAGTTCTTTCTGTAAAAGAACTACTTGTTCCCAAAGCGTTTTATGCTTAATTGTGCCACCTTTAGTATCTTTGAAACCGTTTTGAACCCAGTTCTGCAGATACTCATTGTAAGATTGTACGCAGTAATACAAATTGCACACTATTAGTGTGGGGAATTCGCGATCGGTATTCTCAAGCGCCATCTTGAAAGCCTGTAGTTCAGCTCGCTGAGCTGTACAGTCCCCGAGTGATTGAGTTTTTGTGACCATAGGGCTGAATTTGCCTTCGTGCCAGCGACCTTTAACAATCGCGCACGCGGCACCATAGGCTTGTTTACCCCCAATAGCGGGCTGTGCTGATCCGTCTGTATAGATTATACATCCGTAATGTTCCAGAGGCAGAATTTCAGTCGGCAGAGGACATTCATATTTGTATTGAAGAAATTCTTGTGTCTTTAAATTAGCGTCAAAATGGTATTCAACGTCTGTTGCAGCAAGAGAGTTAACCCATTGAATCCATCTTGGATGTAAAGCTTTTGCATTCGGAATGGTAGCTCTTGTCACTGCCTCTAAGGCAGGTACATGTGTAACGATCATTATACGTTTACCCTGTGCGAGAGCTCTCTCTTTTGCTACTGCAGTTTGAACCGCTGTCAGAATGTTTTCTGTTGATGAGAATTTCATTTCAGCTTGTGTGTACCAGTGTGATTTGTAACCGATTGGTACCTTTTCACCTTCATTAAAGGTCAGGTATGTGAATCCGCATTTCCCTGGGATGACACGGATCACTAGATTGCAAACATTTTTGTGTGTCTGTAACTGTTTTTTAGCTATCATGTCTGTTTGGACTGAACGCAGAATTTCTGTGTGTGTTTGAGTCCAATTGGTTGGTTTGAAATCTGGTTTGATTAGTTCGTAGGGAGGTTCACCCTTTCTGCGTAATTTAGAACATAAGTTCTACCGAAATTCAGGAAACCTAGAATTGACTGTAGGTTTTTCAGTGTTTTTGGAGGTTGAAGCAGCGCACACTTCTCTAGAAAGTTTGCTGCCAGGCTTTTGCCTTCACTTGATAACTCGTACCCTAAAATTAGGACATTGAGGTGGGCAATTCGTGATTTCTTAAAATTGCATTTATACCTTTCAGAAGCAAACCCAAGTATTATGGTGTTCACTCTTTTCAAGTGTACTTCCAATTCGTCATCTGTAAGATAGATGTCATCGACATAAGATAATGCCTCATCGTCGTACATTTGTAGTAACTCTGTTACTTTAGCTGAAAATAACCCTGGACTATTCTTGAATCCCTGGGGGAGACGGCAAAATTGTTGCTGTGTCCCCAAGATTGAGAAAGCGGTCAGGTGTCTGCTTTCTGGTGCAATGTTTTGACAGAAAACCCCATTTGAAATGTCCAATGTGGTTTTATATTGTTTGCGCATGATGTTATTCATCAGTGCAGCACTATGTGCATTTTGTACTACGAATGTTTTACAACAGGAGTTTAGGTGTCTGTAATCCAAAACTAGATGCTATAAATTGTCTGGTATGGGGACAGGAAACAAAGGATCGTTCATAGATGAAGTGCATGTTTCAATCACCCCTTGATATTCTAGTTGATTTTAAATCTCCCTGACTTGTTTTTTAGATTCCTGTTTAACAGGGTACTGTCTCTGAGCAGTAGGTTGGTTTTTTAACTGTATTTTGTGGTGAGGAGAGTCCTTATCCCTTTCTACGTGATTTTTATAAAATAATGAAGCTTGAGCTACAGCCCATTTCCTTGCATATGTATATTTTTTATGAATTGGAATGTGATTTGAGAAGGCTGGCAAAATCATTTCTATGCCGTGTGGGCACTTCCTAACAACAACAGGTGGCCAGTCTTTTTCAGCTAGAAGTATGTCATAACCCTTAGAAAGCTTGTCCCAAAAGAGAGCTTTTGTTTTTCTAGGTATGTCCCCCTCCATCTGAAGTGTTATTTCATATAACTTGTGGGGTGTACTAACCCTGGTGTCGGCAGTTTCAACTTGAATGTATTCAATGAAGTCCACTGTCTCCAGATGATCCATCAGGATCTTGCGAGCTATGGTCACTTCTGCTGCGCTGTCTAGTATTGTCTGAGCCCATTCCCCGTTCTTGAGTTGTGTCCTCAGAATCCTAGGCATGTTTAAGTTTTTTGCTTGCTACCTTCTTTTTTGAAAATTGAGCTTTTTTGCTTTTGTGAACTGGTTCTTTGTCTTTGGACTTGACGCGTTCTTCTTTGTGTTCTGATCGTCCTCTTCTTTCTGATTTCTGCGAAGAAGTCTGAAAAGATCGAGAGGTACGCGTGTCATTATCTTGATATCTATCAAGTTTTTTAAGGTATTCCTATTTCTAAGGTTATATCTTTTTTCAGAGGGCTCCCGTTGGGGAGATCTTCCTCCTCGTTCAGGAGATCTAACTCTCCGTTGGGGAGACCTTCCTCTGGACTGAGAACGCTTCTCTCTAGGAAGTGTCTGTTTATTATTTTCCCACTTCTTTCTAGGAGTAGTGAGATTGTTTTTAATAAAAACTTTTTCAGGATTTTCCGTTAATAGTGGTTTTAGTGGATTCCCACCCAAACTATCTCTACCTAATTCTTCATATGATTTTTCAATGATTCTGGCAAGCTCATATGGTTGGTCAGTGATGTCTGTTTCTTTTAATTTCTGGTGGATTGCCACTGATGCTGCTTCACCTCTAATGTTGGCTAGAAGTATAGCCGATACCTGTTTGAAATCTTTCAGTAGTTTCATACCTAGATTCAAAGCTGGTTCTGGACCGTATTAATTTTGAATCTGTCTTAAAACATCTGGTATTACCGCCATGGACGGAACACCATGTGTTTTTGTGTAGATTGAAGCAAAGATTGTGCCCCAAGTGTCACAATCCTCTATGTGTGGTGCAATCCCCATAGGTAAACAGATTGTCAGAATCCTGTGTTTCTCATGAGGTGTACTATCAGGAAATACTGCCTCTATTTGAGTAATTTTTTGTGCTAACCAAAACAGAATTTGTTCCCTTTTGGCAGGTAATTTTCCAATGACCGATTGTATAGTCTGTGGTGTTATTTTATTTGTGTTCCCCTGGTGAGGGGTGTGCTGTGGAATTTTTACAGCTGGTTGGACTGTTAATGTCCGCATGACATATTGGACCAATTGTCTATGTATTTTAATTAACTGTTTTAGCTGTGCTAACAATTCAACATCTGCCATCCTTTCAATGTCTGGATGTGGTGTATAGCTGGCTAGTACCGGCCCTGTATCTCCAGGTCTACCTAGTGGACCGAGCCTGGTAATGGGATTTTCATGTTTTAGGGCGCCTTTAAACCAGAGTTGATGCTCTTGGTAAGTTAATGGAATTTCAATGTCCTCGAAAGGAACGTATTCCGTTGGAGGTTCCTCTGCTTTGTAGTAGTGGAACTCTCGTGTTCCTGCATTTGCTGCTGGAAACTGAAAAATATTCATGTGCCTCTATGACAAAGATTACTCTGCCTCCTCTTGCTGATACTCCATTATTTATCAGTTTGTAAGTTATACTTTTTCTTACATTTACCGAGAGTAGTATAGCATCCGTGTCCTTTTCTAGTATTTCTGCGTCATCTAAAGCCGCTTTACTTATTGAAGAGTTTGCAGAACAAGTGTCAAGGAAACAAAGATTAGGTGCACAATATTTTGGAACACTGTATCCTTCAACGTTGAACAAACCAAAAACTAATACATAGGATTTTTCGTCCTACTCAGTTTCGGTGGATATTGTCCTTTCACCCACTCCAGACGTCTTTTGGAGTTTTTACGGGAGAAAGGGGTCTGTGTGAAAAGAACGACTGAGTTACTCTAGTATCTAGCGTTAAATTATCGCCTTACCAAACGTTGGGCGCCATGTAGTGTAGTTCCTATATTCCCAATAGGCTCTGCGCATTGGAATAATATATACTGCAGTTTAGACGTAGGACTAAGGTCTACTAGGTCTCTACCGAATATATTAGACTTAATTATGTGTGTGCCAGCTAGCTCAGAGGTCACTAGAAACTTTCTCGAAAGTACAAGAAGGGATTAGTTCCTGACAACCATATAACATGACAACTTTGTTTCCCAAGAATAAGAAATCAATCTTCAGAGTCGTGGAAACAATAGATAACTATTTTACTCAGTCAATCGTGTATACTTAGTTTCACCAGAGTTTGCTGAGAAATTAGAGAGACAGGCGTTTTCAATAAAAGGTATTTATTGAACAGTCTTCTATCTCAAGCATGAGAAATGTACTTCTACAATAGTAATGCTGGTTATAAAGTACAAGGCATATAATATTATAAAGTAGTACTGTAAAAGCATGATATGGTTTCAAAGCCATAAGTTGCTTTAAATAGATAAAATGCATAAAATACATACCATGATAAAAGAGATGGCTAAAAGTACTCAACTGGTGCTTCTAAAATACGCCTACCCCGGTGTTATGACCTAAGCCTAGCACAAGGGAAGAAATACGTTTTAGGAGTAGTTTTAAGTTTAGTATTCTTTGCCTAGAATCTGCTAAGAGTCTAATCAAGAATTCTCTAAGGGTCTAATCAGCTCCATACCTTGGTTTAGAATGAAGGAGGTCTTGTATCTCTCTCTCAGGACTCGATCTCCCAGATACCCGCATGGGTAAGCTGGAAACACTGGAGCTTGATTTCTCGGCAAGAGAAGAAACAGCGTTTCTCAGTGCGTCTGCTGGAGGGTCGGCTTCCTTCGGCACTTGCTGCTGCAGGGCGTCGGGCAAGTAGTTAGTCGATCTGCTCCAAGAACCACTGTGTGTTAGTTTCGGCAAATGTAGGCATATTTATATCATGAAGGTGCCAAGTTTGACGCATGATTGGACTTAATAACGTCACTCAAAGGTTCATTTCCTAGAAAACTCCAGGATTTTTTGGATAACTTAATATTCAAGCAGGGGGAAAATCCTAGCTCCAAGAAATCGTTGTGAATTCTCGGAACTTAGTGGAAGTAGCCTTGCCGTATTTGGGCTGTAAGGCTCAGGCCAAATATGGTAATGATTTCTATGCCTATATAAGGATAGAGCAAAGTATACCTATATAAGGGCATGAATCGGAAAAAGTTACACTAGGGTCCTAGATTCGTTTACAACAAGGGTAGACATGTGGACGATGGCTATTCCTCCTCCGATTCCGTTGGCGCGATCCCTGCAGGTGATCTTGTAGCCATTTGGGATGGCTATGGTGATGTCGGGCGCCAAGGAGTCGTTCCACCAGGTCTCGGTCAGGAAGGCCACGTCTGGGGCGGAGGTGTTGAGCAGATCCCAGCGCTCGACGGCGTGTTTGCGTGCGGAGCGGGTGTTGAGGAGTATGCAGCGGAGGTGGTTGGGTCCAGTCCTTGAAGGTTTGGTGGTTCTGTCGTAGGTGAAGCTGCAGGTGTGGCAGGAGAGAGGTCCGTGAGTCCATTTTGGGGCGGCCTGGAAGCAGGTATGGTTTTGGCTGGCGTTGAGTGTGTAGAGGGTGCTGGTGTCATAGCGGAGTCTGGCTTTGTGGTGTTTGCAGGGTCCAGGGGTTCTGGCGCTGGGTGCGGTCCAGGCGTGGACGGGCGCAGACGGGTTTGCCTTTGGTGCGCCAGCTGCGCGGCCTCCATAAGAGGGAGGCAGGAGCGGGGTGGCCAATGGGGAAGTAGGAGGGCGGGGCCACAGGGACGCAGTGGCGGGAGGAGTGGGAACGGCGGGAAAAGGCGGGCAGCAGTATCAGGCACGAAGCAGCTGGCAGCCGTGTGATGGCGTGGGGAGCGACCTGCCAGCGAGCAGGGTCAGAGGTCACTCCTTCACCACCACGCGGCCTCCATAAGAGGGAGAGAGGGAGGGAGGAGCAACTGGGAGGCGGGAGCGGGGTGGCCAATGGGGAAGCAGGGGTGGGGCCGCAGGGACGCGAGGAGTGGGAACGGCGGGAAAAGGCGGGCAGCAGTATCAGACATGAAGCAGCTGGCAGCCGTGTGGTGGCGTGGGGAGCGACCTGCCTGCGAGCAGGGTCAGAGGTCGTTCCTTCACCACCGCGCAGCCTCCATAAGAGGGGGAGAGGGAGGGAGGAGCAGCTGGGAGGCGGGAGCGGGTTGGCCAATGGGGAAGCAGGGGGTGGGGCCGCAGGGACGCAGTGGCGGGAGGAGTGGGACGGCAGGAAAAGGCGGGCAGCATTATCATGCACGAAGCAGCTGGCAGCCGTGTGGTGGCCTGGGGAGAGCGACCTGCCTGTGAGCAGGATCATAGGTCACTATTGTGTGGAGTGTGTGTTGCATTCAGTAGAGTATAATTATGTGGCGTGTAATTATGTGGCACTGAGTGGTATTTGGAGTGTATGTTGCATTGAGTGCAGTGTAATTATGGCAAAGGTTAAAGCGTTTCCCCCGCGCTGGCATATTCTAGCTAAAAGCATATAACATTAGGGTAAACTGCAGCGGATGGCAAGTGGTGTGTGAATAAACTAAGTTCAATTGTTTGGGCCGCTCTGGCCCTTACGGTGCCTGCCAGCTGCTGCTGTTCATTACCGGTTCTGGCACATGGTAAACAAAACAACATCAAAGTCATGACAGCCTTCAGCAAGCAAAGCCAGAAACGGCGGGGCGGGAGATCGGATTCCTTTTTAAGTGTTTGAAGTCTGATGCCGGCTGCAAGCAAACCAGCATGTGTGCGGACGGAGGCTCACTGGCTGCCAAAAAGTGTGCGATGTGCACGCGCCCACACACATGCACTGTAGGCAATCCGCCTGGAAAAGCCTTTGGGAGCATTTTTTAAAGTCCCAACTTAATATCTAGCCAAAGCATCGCTAACGCGATGGCTTAGGCGAGACCTAACACGCAAACACTCATAGGGAATGCAAGATTAAGTAAAGCATGTGAAATGTATGAAGGAACAAATTGGTTACCTTAACTCTTTTGCACTTATTATTCAGAAATCAATGAGTGCTTTTGCATGAAAAGTTAAAGCCATGACTACAGGGCCCAGAAGGGACCCGCTTCAATGGCCATTGCTTATAGCCTTACAAAACGTGAGCAGTATGGTTTAAAAAGACTTTATTTGTGAATACAGAGCGGCGGTATGCATTTTGTTTTCCAATTCACCCATCAAGCAGGTATTTCAGTACCTCCAGGAATAGCGCACTTTCCCACTCAGGGAAAAAAATGTTGTTCAAAGAGCGACGAGAAAACAAAAGTAGCGCTTCACTGGCAAACACTGTAAAGTGGCGCTAATGTGTTTAGGTGTGAATAAATCAAGCTGGCCACTTTGCAACCACTCGGTCTTGCTTTAGGTAGTTAGCTAGTTATTTTTCATATTTTTAATGTTTTATTTCTGTCCACTCCGAAGCTGCACTTAGAAATTAAAAAATGTCAGAAAAAGACAACGTTTCCAGCAAAAGTGTTTTTCTTTTTTGGATCCATTTTCACAGGGGAGCAAATAAATGAAAGGAGGAAAGAGAAGGTAATACCTATTTCTTGAAGTATTGGTTTTCACTAAATGAGGAGACAGAAAGAGAGGGGAAAAGGTGGAAGAAAGGGGGGTCAACTGCCAGTCCTTGTCTTCTCTGGGCACGAAGGAAAAGACAGAGTCCTTTTCCTTCTCTGCCCGTTCCGCCTGTCCCCAAAAGCAGAGCCTTAACTATTGGCCTTGGCGATTAATGCCATCCGGGAGGCCTGTTGCAAATAAGAAAGTTGGGGAACAGACTCCATGAAATTAAAAAAGTAGGGGCACGCCGTGCCCTGCCAATCCTGGCCACTGCGCTCACTGTTTAAGCTCAGAGTGTAGATATAATCTGCCATTATTGGCAGGAAGTGAGGGCAAAGAATATAGACATAACATAATAATATTATATAGGTTAACATTATGGTTTCGGTTGATTGGTTAAATCAAAGATAAGTCCAAACAACATCCAAGGGCTCCAGCCGCTATTCTTGTCCCCACGGTTGCGCTACATAGAGGTGAGCAAGCCAGGCTGCAGTCAACGTGCAAAAACACACGAGGGGGACCTGAGGAGATTTAATGGACCAGCGAGGGCAAACTCCCCAATCCTAAACTATGTAACACACAAAGAGCCCTTGGTTCTGGGGTCGCTCAGCGCTCGACCTCGGACCTGGGGATCTGGGTTCGAGTCTCGGCAACGACGCCAAACATCCTGTGATTCTGGGCAAATCACTTAATCTCCCCGTGCCTAAGAAAAATGAATGTGTGTCCTACATAACTGGTGCTATGTAAAGCGCTCTGATACCCGATTCGGTTCAGGTCAAGTTCGCGCTATATAAAACTCTGCAAAAAAAAACTATGCTGAAGAGGGGAGATTCCCTCACACACCAGAGGTGTCATGTTTTATCATCGGGAATCCTCCTCGCATCACGTACCTGGTCGTGATGTGAGCTACAACCCCCTCGTAGCGAGGGAGGAGCTCAGGGATGTTTTCAGGTAAGAGGGGTATTCATAAAACCCAATGTGAACGAAGCGTGTGGTGGGAGAGGTGCAGTGCTAACTGAACAGTGGTTAAAACTAGCTACAAGGTTAGCCAGATTGTTGCTACCTGGTGCTATTTTTTTTCCGGCTAATAAATGTTTTTTTTTGTTGTTTTAAGTTTACATTTAAACAAAAAACAAGGAGCGGCCAAGTTGAGCAGATCAATCCGGTGTTTTGTTTAAGCAACAGTGGTCCCATGCATTCAAAAGAATTCACAAGGCAATAAATATAGACAGAATCAATCTATATTAGGGGCGACATGTCCAGCCGGACAGAGGTCTTCCAAGTTTACTCAATAAACGATTAAACCATACATAGAGAATACCTTCCACAATTCACCTAGTGTGGTACACAAGCCTGTGCCCGACACTAACAGATCTAGTACAGGAGGTAGATTCAGAAGCAAAGAAGGGCTTTATAAGGCAAACAAACGTTTTCTGTTTAAATTCAATGTACAGAAGTGTCAGTACAGCACCATTACATTACATAGAAATCAAGTTTTGTATTAGATGCTAGACAGGTCGACGGCGTTTCGGACCCCCTATTTAGTAATGGGGACCATCATCAGGACATTCAGGTAATGCCTTAACGTTAATTAGCCTCTAATTGCCAGGAAAGTTCACTGGGACTTAGTCGAAAAGGAGAATTTGCCCATATTCGTTACAGCAGCCCAGAATCGGGCGCGAGTTGCCGCGTTACGATACCGTATTCGACGGTGCCTAGGGTAAAACCGGGTTAGACGGCATTTCATGATACTGAAATGCCGACTAACCCGGTTTTACCCTAGGCACCGTCCGAGTCAGAGTGTATTTGGATACCAAGGTATCTAACTGAGTCTGTTGTCCATTGTAGTGCGTAGTCTAGGTCAAATTGGGACGTAGATGGCGTGAGGGTGAATACAAGGGATTTGGACCAATTAACCTGTAGTCCCTAGAGTCCCCCAAAAAGTACCACCTCCCGTATCTCTGACGCAATTGTGGCCATTCATGGTATAATTGTGCCATAGCGATAATATTTTCGTCCTTGACTATTTTGGGCATACACGTCTAGTAATTACATACTTGCTGCCATCACTGACATATTAAGAGCATGACTGACCTGCTTTTAGCCATTCCTGACAAGAGTGGCAACAGCTTCTCCCATAACAATGGCCATAACTGATACATGTTGGGCATCCAGCTGTGGCACAGTGGTAGCCCTGGTTTAATAGTGACCATTAGTGGCATAACAGAGGCATTCTTAGTGTTATGGTGAGAAAGAATGGCCTATGATTCCAATACCTGGGTATTTGAAGCATAATTTGTCCATGAGAGGCATTTTTACATAGCGGTACTCAATGAAAGCTGATGTTTAGGGACTGTGTATTTTCTAACAATGAAAACTGATTTGATTTTTAAAGGAAAAAATTATGCTTTTTCAGAAAAGGTTTTTCTTCTGAAAAATTGAGTTTGATTGTTCAAAGTGGATAGGGATTTGATAGAAAAATATGTGTATTTTCAAAAACTAATATGCTAATGATGGCAAAATATTGCGATTCTAAAACACATTTACAGTTGTTAGCTGAATGATAATTCAATTTGAGTTGGGTAGACTTACTGCTGTCGTAATACCCTTTGTAGCACACAGCATGTGATGATTTGAATTCTACTTGATTGCAAGCATTTAATATTGATAAACGTTTTCCTAGCGTTCTGCTGATAACTTCACCTGAAATTGTGGGTGTTTACAATTGATAATTGTCCTTTGGGTGGTCATAGTGTAATATTAATACATATCATCAGCATTTTACAAGATAAAATATGCTAGTAGCTCAGCAGGACTTTCCTTGAGCAGAATTAGCTCTTACTACAGAAAAGGTTGGAGACCCCTGCTCTAGAATCTGAGTAGTGCTAATCTGATCATCCCGAGATTCACCATCTTCATCAAGTTCAGCTATTGTGATAAGGATGTCAAAATCACCAATCACTAGATTACTGTCACTAGTCTTGTTACTATGCACACATCTCTGATTCTGACCTAGCCTTTTAAGCTTGTGCCATTTTTTGAGTTTCAGTTTCCTCACGAACTTAAACAAATCAATTCTGGTGTCCGTGTAATTAAAAGCACAGGATGGACAAAACGAGAGGCCAAGGCAAAGAGTTCTTTTGTCCATGTCATTCAAAGGTCTTTTGGACAGATTAACCACAGTCTATTTACCGTGTTTATATGTTATGTTATGTTATGTTATGTTATTTATTTATTTATATAGCGCTCGGCTACTCAAAAAGAGTGTCCCGGCGCTTTATTGGAGAAAGAAAAAACTGCGACAGAATAACATAACACCAAATAAAAGAAAAACCAGAGTGCCAGACAAAAACTCACAATAAACAGACTACTGAGTAAACAGCCAAGTTTTAAGGCCTTTTCTAAAAGCCAACAGGCTAGTGGCTTCCCGCAGAGCAAGCGGCAGAGAGTTCCACAGCTGTGGCGCCAGCAGTCCAAAAGAGCGGCCTCCGAGGCGCGCTTTCTTTACACGTGGAACAACTGCCAGGTACAGGGATTCCGACCTCAGAGACCTGGTCGGTTGATAAAAGACCAGTCTCTTTTGGAGGTACTTAGCTCCCCCCTTGTGCAGAGCCTTATAGGCCAGAGTCAAAGCCCTAAAGGCAATCCGCTTGCGGATGGGAAGCCAGTGCAGAGTTTTCAAGAGGCCCGAGGCACTGGAACGCCTGTTCAGACCATAAATTGCCCTTGCAGCGGCATTCTGCACCACTTGAAGCCGCTGCAGCAAGTACTCTGGGAGGCCCAGGTAAAGAATGTTGGAATAATCCAACCTGGACCCAATCAGAGCCTGGACTGTCAATCTCCTGTGTTCCTCGGAAAGCAGGGGAAGAAACCTCCGCAGCATCCTAAGGATGCCGAAGCAAGTGCCCGACACCCCCAAGATCTGGGATTTCAAAGTTAGCCTATTATCTATCTTGACCCCCAGATTCTTGGCAACCTGGGAGGAACAAGACGGAGGGAACATATTCATTGGCCACCAGGCCTGCCAGTCTGGCTCTGTGTCACACCCAAAGAAAAGTACCTCGGACTTATCGGAATTGCACTTGAGGCTGTTCAGATGGAACCATTGAAAAACAGCCCCAAGGCAATCCCGAATACTCTCCCCATCAAAGTCACCTCCTCTCTTACAAGAGAAGAGGAGCTGGGTGTCATCCGCATAGGATACGATCTGGGCACCCAGCGACTCCACCAACGCCGCCAACGGGGTCATAATGATATTAAAGAGGGTCGGGCTCAAGATAGAGCCCTGTGGGACCCCGACTCCCAGAGGCGGCATCACGGCGGAATCCGGCAGAGCCCAGATCGTTTGCCGGCGGCCGGCTAGAAAGGAAGAAAACCAGTCGAACACCGTCCCCCGTAGGCCTATCTCAGAAAGTCTGGCGAGAAGACCATCATGGGGAACGGTGTCGAACGCCGCCGACAAATCTAACATCACCAGCATGACTTTGCCCCCCGAGTCCAGAACCCCTTTAATGGTTTCTGAGACCTCGAGGAGCGCAGTCTCTGTGCTAAGATGGGGACGAAAGCCCGATTGGGTGGCATGCAGGATCTCTAATATCCATTAGTAGGTCTTGTTGGAGCGTTTTTTGCAACTTCCCATTGCGCCCCTTCCTTTGCCTGTGTTGCCAGCGTTGTTTGAGTCCCTTTTTTCGGTTTTGACGCTTCCCCGTCCTCTGGCTCGTCCCCGACCACGTCCTTTTGATTTCGGCGGTGGATTGTCCCTTACAGTGTTGTATAGCATTTTAGGACCCTAGTGTAATTTTCCCGATTCATGCCCTTATATAGGTATAAATCACCTTTTACTTATATAAGCATAGAAATCATAACCATATTTAGACATAGCCCATGCAGTCTAAATACGGCATGGCTATTTCAACTAGTTCCGAAAATCCACAACGATTTCTTGCAAAACTCAGTTTCAGCAGTTAGGGCCTTCCCCTTGCTTGAATATTGATTTGTCCAAGAACTCATGGAGTTTTCAAAGAACTCAGACTCTTTGATGATGTTATTATGTCCACCTTTACGTCAATCCAGGCACCTTCAAGGTATAAATATGCCCACACTTGCCCTAGCAAACACACAGTGGTTTGGAGCAGGCAGTTCGACTATCTACTTGCCCGACGCATCTCGCTACAGCAAGTGCCGAAGGAAGCCGACCCTCCAGCTGTCGCAGTGAGAGAGACGCTGTCTTTTCTCCTGCCGAGAAATCCAGCTCCAGTGTTTCAAAGCTCCCTTTGCAGGGTGTTGGGAAATTGAGTCCCGAGACAGACCTCCTTCATTCTAAACCAAGGTACAGAGCTGATTAGACCTTAAGAGAAATCTTGGATAGATTCTTGGCAAAAGAATACTAAACTTATGCTACACCACACTTACTTCTTCCCTCGTACTAGACTTAGGTTAGGTACATCGGGGTAGGCGTATTTTAGAAGCACCAGTTGAGTACTTTTTGTCTTTATTTATTTATGTATGTATTTTATGGCTTAGAAACCATACCATGATTTTACAGTACTATTTTATAATACTCTTCTTGCTGTACGCATTATACTTTACAGCCAGTATTACGATTGTAGCAGTTAATTTCTTCTGCATGAGAAAGAAGACTGTTCAAGTCAAGTCATACTTTATTCGATTACTTAAAATCATAAAAGCAATTCCATCACATTTTAATAAACAATTCATGTGTTAAAAACATTTTAAAAGACAAATCATTTTCATATATGTACAATAGATGCAGATAAAACATACCCGCATAAAAAGGACTGCATTAAAATCACATCTCGGAGACATTTGACAACAGTTTTTTAGACTTAATACGCATAGCAGCAACCAAGAAGCTTGCGACCCCAAAAATTACCCTGGTACTACTCAGCAGTTGTAAATAGAGAAGTGCAGGCCGGGCTTGTGTAAAGCCTGCTTCTCTCAAAATAGGGACCAGGAACTGTTTCCTACTATCCTCAAAATGGCCACAAAACATAATAAAGTGCATGAGTGACTGTTCCGAAGAATTATCACAGCTGCAGAAGATGGACAGATCTGATTTCCCCCATACCGGATAGTGCCCCAAGGAATACTGAATGATGTTAAATCTAAATCTTACAAGAAGATGGCGATGGAACGGTCGGGTAACAATTTTCAGGTAGGGTTCTATTAAGGGAGTGGTCAGAAGCATATAATTGGCTCTGACACCCGGTTTTAGAACCTCCACTGCCTCCCGTTCCTGCTCTACTAGGCCCAGAAAATTATCCTTAATACATATTACATCGCCCTTCTGTAAAAAAATTGGGGAAAAAGTATAGGTCAGGCCTGCCCAGTTTGCTAAAAGTGTCCTTGATATATGCTAACCAAGGGATTTTATTTACTTTATCCAATGCCATGCAGTCTTTAAGAATAGTGTGATTTAATGTAATTTCGGTGTTGAGCCAGGTTTTAGCCCAGCAGATCAGTGGCGCTAGTTGTAACTGATCGCTAATGTAACCAAGACCCAGCTCAGAATGCACTGAGAATGCTGGGGTCGATTGGGGGACCGCTAACAGGGATCTGAGGAGTTTGTTTTCTACTACCTGGAGTTTGCCTTGTGGTAAAATTCCCCACAGGGAAGCGCCATACATTGCTATTGAGAGGCATTTAGACTTGTATACTGTCAGCAGGGCCTCTATAGGGCGCGAGCCCAGCCGTTTTGAAAAGCTCAGTAAGGCTGAAGTTGATCTGGTGACAGCAATGCCTTTCGCGTTTAATTGGGGGCTCCAAGTACCCTTTTCGTCAAAAATGACGCCAAGGTAAGTGAAGACCGGAACCCTGGAGACCCCCTCTCCATTACACAAAAACCTTTTTATCTTAGCAGCTTTTGGCCGTTTCCCCACCACCATCACAAATGCGATTTTTTATTGTTTACCTGTAGGTCTAAGGAAAGCATAAATTCCCCAAATGCATCTAGGAGTCTCTGCAGCCCTACCCCTGTGCGGGCCAGTAGCACCGCGTCGTCCGCGTAGAGGAGTACTGGTACTGCAGAGTCCCCTACACGTGGAATGTCTGGTGTGGTCCCCTTGAAAGATGTTTCAAGTGAATTTATATATAAGGTGAATAGGAGGGGCGTCAAAATACAACCCTGCCTAACACCTCGTTTAGATCTGAAAAACCTGGTACTTCCACCCTCTTTGTTAGTTCTGCTAGAGGCTAGTAAGTCTTGGTGCAAGACCGCTAGAAAGTTCACCAGGGAGGGGTCTATCCCTATGCTAATCAAAATAGCCCACAGCTTAGCACGGTTGACCAGGTCGAAGGCCGATGACAGGTCCATGAAGGCCATATATAGCAGGCCCTCCTTGGCCTGGGTATATTTACTAATTATCATATGGAGATTAAGGCATTGGTCGAGGGTACCTCTTTTAGCCCTACACCCGTATTGTAGCTCTGAGAGGACCCCCCTCTCCTTCAGATGTTCTCCAAGTCTCTGCAGAATGACTCTGCCCAAGATCTTAACGGCAGAGTCAATCAGCGAGATCGGCCTGTAACAGGCGGGGTCACTTCTCGAACCTTTTTTAAACACAGGTATTATTGTAGAGGTGGCCCATGACAAAGGGAACCCAGATGTAACTGTAGAATTAAAAACATTAGTGAGAGTCTTTGACCAGAAATCCAAAGGAGTCCTATATAGGTCTGCGGGCACACCATCTGGGCCCGGTGCCTTATTTTTCGTCATCTCCACTATGGCCCTTTGAACCTCGACCTCATTAAAAAACAAACGGGGGACTGAGTGCATGTATGCAGGACCCATCTCTAGTGTATATTCCTCCTCACTGTTATATATTTTACTAAAATGGGCAACCCATTTCTCGTCAGGGATCACAGAGTCCATGACCGAGTTGTCCATACTTGAGAAATAAGGATGGTTGATCTAAGAACATCTATTGACATGAGATTTTCCCATGCCTCGTTTTTAATGCACTTTTTACAGTTGGCCATGGCAAGTTTGTAATTTTTCCTTAATAAAGCCACAAGCTCCCGGTTTCTGGGTGTTTGTTTTAGTGCATGCATTAGTTCTTTATGGGCTTTTGAGCAAGTCTCGTCAAACCACCTTGGTTGGTTTGCACCTCCCCACTTCTTATTACACTTCAGGTCAAGGCTAACTTGTACACAGATGTTAACGAAGTAATTAATAATCTCTTTACCATCTGCCATGCTTTCTAGGCATACAGCCATGTCCGCTTGTACCTTGGTCTCAAGATCCTGCATAAAAGTATCTGGGACCACCTTGGCCCAGTTTAATCTCCTACCCTGGTCCTTTAGGTATAAGTTTATCAATACTGCCTACAAGTCCCTCCTTCTGTTTAGCTGTATCCCCCCCAATAAACAGAGACAATACCAGGGGATTATGGTCGCTAAATGCTGAAACTACGACTTCATAGGAGGAGACCACATTTACTATACCGGGTGAAACAAAAATGAAATCGATTACTGTGTCAGCCTCTCTACCTGTGAATGTCGGGGCCCTGTCCTCCCCCCAAACCCCATCAATCTCAAACAGATTCATATTAGCAAGTAGGTCTTCCAGTACTTCCCCTTGTGGGGAATGTTCAAAGTGGGTGGAAGTTGAACCGGGGGGACCTGTTTGATGTTTTGCCAGACAATTCCATCCACACGGGTGTATGTTAAAATCTCCCATTAAAATAACTTTGAATAAAGCATTATGTGTTGACTTGAATTCATCTAAAAAAGATGCCAAGGAGCATAAGTGTAATTTCCGCGTGTCCTTCTCCGAGGCATTATAAAAATTCACTATTAAAATTGTTAAATGCTTAGGACAAACCCATTCTATACACAGAATGTTAACTGAGGTTGTCTCCAGCTTTCTAAAAGATCCAGACAGTTTAAGTGAGGTAAGAATGTACAAGACACCTTTAGGTCTCCCTCCAAGACCAGGGATCGCCTTTACAGAGAAGCTGCAGTACCCGTCTAGACAATAATTATCACTTGTGTCCCATGTCTCCTGTAGAGCGATTATATCATATTGTGACACAAAATGTAACCATCTATCATCAGTAGCTTTCTTTCTCAACCCTGCCACATTCCAGCTAACTAACTTGTGGGTGTGACGACATGTGGCCTGCCTATTCTGCTCAATGTCGGCCATGTCAGCAGGTAATTGTCAGTCACTAGTATCCAAACTGGACAGGGGAGAGAATCTATTAGTGAGAGTTACTCCTGAGTGGTATCCTAGACTATGTTGACCTATTACATGCTGGTGGGGCTGTAGTCATTTCTACTGCCCTCACGGTAGCCTGGTATGTTTGATAAGAGTTACCCTTTATGTCGTGGACTTTCACAGGGGAGCGTTGGATCAGGCGCGGTTTAGACTGTAGGTGGGAGGGTAGAAATAACCCAGAGGAAGTGGCCTGATGCCGAGTCCATCAAGCTCCGAGCCATCCCACAATAAGGTATCCACAATGTTTGGCCAATTAAAATTAACGACCACACAATCTCCTGGAATAGTCTTCTCTCTCTTCCCCACCCACTCAACCCGTCTTGCTATGATAATATTAGAAGCGACATCAACACTCCCACTGCTGAACTGTGAACACCACCTTCTTATCCTGTCCAAAAGATCACCCTCAGCTTCCGCAGCACCATTTGCTAAACGTGGGACCCCTGTTAAAATTACCACTAAGGGTGCCGCTTGTGGAGAAAGGTTTAATGTGGGTAGATTTAAAGTACAAGGCCCAAGGGTAGGGCGCTCCTGGTCCGAGGGCTTTATTGGCCTGCCCACAGAAGGTTTGGCATGTTGTTCCCCCAGGCTTGTCGCTACCTTTTTTCCTTGGAGTGTGTGTCTCACAGGCTGGGTCTGCGAGGTGACACAGGAGGGAGAATCCCTGTCTGCCTCCTGACTACTCATCTCAATTTGACTCTCGTGAGCAGCCCTGCGATGTTTACAATCACTATGTTGCACCCTGAATTCCTTCAAAAATGTATCAATATTTTCACATTTCTTCATGATATTTGCAACAAATGTGTTCAAAGAGTCCACTATGTCCTTAGCGATATTCACGAGTACAGGCTCCAAACGGGATTCAATTAGGTCTTCTATCAAGTCCACCAAATTGGCAGGAAGACTAAGGGTGGGTATTGCATCCACTCTCCCTGTGGGCTGCTTGCGGGGTTTCTTCCCATTACTGCGTTTACTTTTTAAGTTTACAGGTTCATGCACCTTCAATTGCCCCGTACTGCCTCTCTGTAAAGTATCTGAGAGTACCTGATCAGCAGGATGGGCCTGCAAAGGGTTCGCTACTACAATGACTGGTTCTAAAGGAATGGAAAGAGCTCAGTTCAGTCGCGTTACAGCATCAGAGTTAGGTACTGCATCCAGTGGCAGATCGAGACCCAATTCCTTCTCAACATTGGCAATTTGGTCATTGAGTGCCCCCACTGCAGATGTTAGGTAGGATATATTGGTCTCCGAATTACGGGGCACTTTGGCCTTCTTACCTTCACCGTCTTTGGATATCAATTTGCGCTTCCCCATCTGGGAAACCAAATGGGGTGGCCCCGCCCGGCCTCCTCTGGCCCCTGATGGCCACAGATGGCCCGACCTCTGTTCAGGCTCAGCCCGGCGTCGCCCCGCATGTCCCGCGATGCGGGAGGAGCAGCCCGTTTTTATGCGCCTCCGGGCGCGGGAGTGTGTGGGCGGCGTTCAGCGTCTCCGTCAGGGAAGCAGTGGTAGCTGGGGGATGTAGTTTCGGTGTCGCTCTCCCCTCCCGGCGGCCGTACAACCAACAAACGGTGGCGGGGGAGAGCGAGGATGTCCACGGGTCCTCTCCGCCTCCAAGAGTACAGGTAAGCCGGTTGTTGTGCCCCCAACGAGCCTGAGCCCCCGGTCCGCCACAGGAGCAGCTCGTTTTTATGCGCCTCCGGGCGCGGGAGTGTGTGGGCGGCATTCAGCGTCCCCGTCAGGGAAGCACTGGTAGCTGGGGGATGTAGTTTCGGTGTCGCTCTCCCCTCCCGGCGGCCGTACAACCAACAAACGGCGGCGGGGAGAGCGAGGATGTCCACGGGTCCTCTCCGCCTCCAAGAGTACAGGTAAGCTGGTTGTTGTGCCCCCAACGAGCCTGAGCCCCCACTCCGTCACAGGAGCAGCTCGTTTTTATGCGCCTCCGGGCACGTGAGTGTGTGGGCGGCGTTCAGCATCCCCGTCAGGGAAGCAGTGGTAGCTGGGGGATGTAGTTTCGGTGTCGCTCTCCCCTCCCGGCGGCCGTACAACCAACAAACGGCAGCGGGGGAGAGCGAGGATGTCCATGGGTCCTCTCCGCCTCCAAGAGTACAGGTAAGCCGGTTGTTGTGCCCCCAACGAGACTGTTCAATAAATACTTTTATTGAAAACGCCTGTCTCTCTATTTCTCTGCACCTCTGGTGAAATGAAGCATGCACGAATGACTGAGTGAAATATCTATCTATTGTTTCCACGACTCTGAAGATACGTTTTTATCTTGGGGAAACAAAGTTGTAATGTTTATGTGGTTGTCAGAAACTAATCCCTTCTTGTGAATTCGAGAAAGTTTCTAGTGACCTCCGAGCTAGCTGGCACTCACAATTAAGTTTAATATATTCGATAGCGACCTAGTAGACATAAGTCCTACGTCACATCTATAGGATATATTATTCCAATGCGCAGAGCCTATTGGGAATATAGGAACTACACTACATGGCGCCCAACGTTTGGTAAGGCACTAATTTAACGCTAGATACTAGAGTAACTCAATCGTGCTTTTCACAGAGACCCCTTTTTCCTGTAAAATACTCCAATAGATGTCTGGAGTGGGTTAAAGGATAAAATGTCCACCATAACTAAGTAAGATGAAAATCCTATGAATTAGTTTTTTGGTTTGTTCAACGTTGAAGGATACAGTGTTCCAAAATATTGTGCACCTTAGCTTTGTTTCCTTGAAACTTGCTCTGCAAATTTTCAGTCAACAAAATGTCGACTAGTGACAAAGAAAACGGTGGAGATGCAGTAAATGCAAACTAACCGGGTTTAAACGTTACTGGTCTTCTGTCAAAACATTGCACCTGAAAGCAGGTATTTGAACGCTTTCTCAATTATGGGGACACAAGGTCACTTCTGTCGTCTCCCCAAGGGATTCAAGAATAGTCCAGGGTTATTTTCAACCAGAGTAACAGAGTTACTACAAACGCATGATGAGGAGGCATTATCTAATGTCGATGACATCTATCTTACAGACGATGACTTGGACAGGCACATCAACACGGTGAACACCATAATACTTGGCTTCGCCTCTGAAGGGTACAAATTCAATTTTAAGAAATCAAGAAATGCCCACCTCAACGTCCTATTCTTGGGATACAAACTTTCAAGTGAAGGCAAAAGCCTGGAAGCAAACTTTTTAGAAAAATGTGCGCTGCTCCAACCTCCAAAAACGCTGAAAAACTTACAGTCAATTCTAGGCTTCCTGAATTTTGGAAGAACTTATATTCTAAACTACGCAGAAAGGGTTCAACCTCTCTATGAACTAATCAAACCTGATTTCAAACCTACGAATTGGACTCAAAAACACACAGGAATTTTGCGTTCAGTGCAAACAGACATGTTAGCAACAACCCATTTAAAGACACGCGTAAACGTACGCAACCTTGTAATCCGAATCATCCCAGGAAGATGCGGATTCACGTACCTAACCTTTAATGAAGTTGAAAAGGTACCTATAGCTTATAAATCACACTTGTACACACAAGCTGAAATGAAATTTACTTCAACAGAAAAAATTCTGACAGCGGTTCAAACTGCAGTAGCAAAAGAGAGAGCCCTCGCACAGGGAAAACGCATAATGGTCATTACGTTGTACCTGCCTTAGAAGCAGCGACAAAAGCGAGCATTCTGAATGCAAAAGCTTTACATCCAAGGTGGATACAATGAGTTAATTCTCTTGCTGCAACAGGCGTTGAATACCTTTTTGACCCTTACTTGAAAACTCAAGAATTTCTACAATACCAACAAGGATGTTCTCTGCCCACTGAGATTCTGCCTCTAGAACATTACGGATGTATAATTTATACAGATGGATCAGCACAACCCGCAATTGGGGGTAAACAAGCTTATAGTGCTGCGTGTGCGATTGTTAAAGGTCGCTGGTGCAATGGTAAATTCCGACCTATGGTCACAAAAACTCAATCTCTAGGAGACTGTACAGCTCAGCGAGCTGAACTACAGGCTTTCAAGATGGCGCTTGAAAATACCGATCGCGAATTCCCCACACTCATAGTGTGCAATTCGAATTACTGCGTCCAATCTTACAATGAATACTTGCAGAACTGGGTTCAAAACGGTTTAAAAGATGCAAAAGGTGGCACAATCAAGCATAAGTTGTTTTGGGAACAAGTAGTTCTATTACAGAAAATACTACAAAAGACTCATGTGATCCATACACCGAGCCATCAGCTTGATGGCGTTCACGTTGCAGGGAATTCATTGGCTGATGAAGCCTCGAAGGCAGCTGTGCAAACGGCTTCCGTAGCTGCAATCACTCGTTCAAAAACACAAATAGACGGTGAAACAATGCTGGCTGTCAATGCCACAAGCAAAGGCAGCGGTGCAGCGTTACCTCTAAACTATCCACTCGAATATGCATACATAATTGATGCCAACTCCGTCCCTTCTGCTCGAATCCCTGGAGTGGGGGATAGGGTAATTCCAAACAGGAGTCGGAAAGGTGCTTTGATTCAAGAAGCACATATGGGAGAGGGTCTGATACATCAAGGGATCTCAAAATCTCTACTAGAATTAAAAGATATGTACTGGTGGCCAGGGATGAATGCCAACATTTACGAATTTGGAATTAATTGCGATGTCTGCTACAGAGATCACAGCATAGAGAGCCATCAGATACCTGACTACAGTGTAGTCAGTCAAGTACGTCACCATGGACCAAAGCAGTCCCACAACTATTAGGACAAGATTCATTTGGATGTGGCCTCAGCACTCGGCTGACGCCCGAACTGTTATAAAATATTTGCGAGTCTTTATCGGCACATACACAATCGGCACGCTACATTCTGACCAGGGTCCTGCTTTTAGCTCTCGAGCTTACAAGGAGACAATGGCCAGCTTGGGCGTTGCATTGCGGTACTCAAGTACATTCCATCCTGAGGGAAATTCGGTTGTGGAAAGAAAAAAACGTAACAAAAAGCAATCTATAACAGCAAGGGAATTAGGCTCGGGTGATGGGTGGGTCAAACATCTAATAAGTGTCCAACATAGTCTTAACAATCTGCCAAGAAATTCTCTGGGTGGAATCACTCCATATGAAATCCTTTTTGGTACTAGAATGATTGTCGAAGACCTCGATCGTCATACTTCAGTAGTAGAACAAAAACCCTTTGATCTCAAAGACCGTTTGTCTGTTTTGCAGGACTTAAATGAAACAAGAAGTCTAAGCAACACTTTACAGAAGCCGACGACCACTGAAGAAAAACCATTTGTCCCAGCAAGACCTGTCTGCATTCTAAAGACTGGGGTCTGGTCAGAGAAAAAATAGCGGACAAGAAGGAATTTGGGCCTTCTTACAGAAAACCAGTACCTGTTTTAGCAATCCACGGATCAAGAACAGTGTTAATTCCGCCCCTTGCTGGAAGAAGGGAGAACCGGTTCGTATCAATTGATCTGGTAAAAAATTGTAATTGTAATTCTGAAGCTTATAAAGCGCATGGTTACACTTACCAGTGTGTCCCCGCGCTGAATAAACCACTGAGGAACCCGTCCTGGCCTGTGCCTGTGAGGCGCCTGACTCCTGGGCACCCCCCTGGTGAAGCCAGGCATCCTTAGCGATTAGGGCCGGTGTGGAGACTAAGCAAGCTATTGCCCAGAGTTGCAGCGTGGGACCCCATGATTAGAGTAGGCACTGTGCCAAGAATTATCGGGTCCGCGGACATTTGAGCTCAAGACCCTGCCGTGACGGGAATTGAACCCTGGTCCCGGGCCAGACCTGAGCATCAGGGTCTGCTGCTCTAATCAGTGAACCACACTCCTTCACCTAACATGGTAAAATCACACCATGTGGCCGATAATAAGTAGTAGGCCCAGTGGACTCCAAAGATGTAGCAGACGACCAAATCTTGCTACTATCCAAGAGGTTCAAACCGAGAGACTCATCACCTTTGAAGAATCTGCAGTAAGAAAAGAAACACTATGCAACAAAGCTATGGAACTTGCGCCTCTTGAAACCCAAATAACAGTTCGTCAAGAAACTCCCGTCTACAATGATGTAGCATCTGACTATACTAATATGTCAAGGGACCAAGCAACTCCAGCGATTTCAAATAATCCAGATGCAATACCAACAGAACTGCCTCTGGTTATTTCATCAACTTTGATACCTTTTCTGAGGATCCCAGTGAGCCCGAAAAAACGCCAGCAAATAAAACTTATAAGGAACAAGTAACAGAAATTTTTCACCAGCTTACAAATACGTATCTAGTTTCACCATGGGCTGAATTTTGGATTGTGTTACGTGTACTTTTTCTCCTACTATGGCTCATTCTTGTTTTAAGTTTAGGAAAGCTGATAGATGGAAAATATAGTAAAATGGACACAGCAAGTAAGAACATCAACTTGCTCCTGAAACCACACAAACCATCTGATCGTGAACAAAGAGACCTGTCGTCAGTGAACATCTCCGCTGTTCCTCTACCTGGTGGTTATAGCATGGGACAGAACTGATTATGACATTTATGGTCCTGTAGAGCTGTTGAAGATTCCACACCAATGTAAGGTTTCCTTGAGTGACTTTGTTTCACCCAGTACATTTTCTGATGATTGGGACTTTGAGACTGTTAATAACATGATGGCAGACTTAGAAATGTCAGCAAAATTTACAAAAACATGAATACCTAGAAGGTTCATCAGATTGTGAACAAATGTATTGTTTTAATCATTATGGTCATCATTTTTTGCACAAATCTGCAAACCCTAAAAATGTTTTTACTTATAATCAATGGGAACATTGTCCAACGCCACCAAAGGGTAGCTCAAAAACATTTTATGAAAAATGTCCATACTTCTCAGGTTTTAATGTCACAAATCCAGAAACATTTTACTTTAATAAGACAGGAAGGAAAAGTATGTTGACCAATACTAGGCAAATTTATTCCGCAGCCTTTTATGCTCAATTGTCTACATTAGGTTTTGACTTTTGGAAAGACAACATTGAGACGAAAACTGTATGGGGCAAAAAAGACTGGCAGGTACAAGGTTTAGAAGCCTTATTCAGAGCCTGCATCATCCCAGAACAAATAATGTTCTTAAATGAAACTGTTCAACAGACATCTTGTCTTTGCCTGGCTAAGATAAAAGACTTAAATAAACCGTCCATACCTAAGCCCAGTCCTGATAGTAATGGAACTACAGATCAGGAGGTAGACGTGAAATATATTTTACAACAAAACAGAACTAATCCTGATTGGAGAAAATGGTTAATCTGGCCAACAGAAACGAATAACTGTCAAGATAGATTCCTGAATAAGACACAAGGGCTTACAGTAACTAGGCCAGATCCAAGATATGTCGAGACAGCATTCAGGGATAATAACAACATACAGTGTAGGAAAACTGTGCCTTGAGTGGCTACAAAAATCCACATTCCCAGATATAAAACAACACTTAACTTTACTTAAAGATGGCGTTGATTTGAGAGACTTCTTACTAGGACCTCGTAAACCACGTCATAAATGTTTCATATACGCCGGTATTTATGCTGCTTATAATGAAGCATGGAAAGTCACGCAAATTGAAACTGCAGAATAAATACGAGAAATTGATCGTATTAACTTAGAGAAAGCTCTCTCTGTAATTGACAATGGGTTAACGACTCTGTCATCCAGAATGTATTCTTTGGACAGCATTGTATCCTCTGCCATAGACATAGTAGAACAGGACTTGCTCATGTTACAACATGGACAGTCTCAATTGCGTTCTATAATGCTGCTAGGCTGGACGTTACAAAACCTTCGTTCCGGCTATGTGCCTTGGCGTCTAATCAACACCACGTCATTGTTTACTGGAGATAAACAAATCTCTTTCGCACAGATGGGAGCAGACTATACGGTGCTGAGCATAGAAAAACTGGAAAGATTACCATTAACCGTTTCTGAGAAGCCTGCCTGGAATGGATAATACATGGCACCATCACGATATAAGTGACGATTTTCCAGTTTCAGTATTGCTTGAAACACATACCAGCAGGCCTGTATAAAGGGTTGGGTAAAGAATACATAAAGTCAACCTGGGATTTACCATACACACACAAATGTTAGAGTGGGGAAAAGGAGGTATTTCTTAGTGGTAAAAATTGCAAAAGCACACTGAGCGATACACTTCTATGTCAGGGTATTAATTTACATGGAGCCTGCAATTGTTCTTCGACCAACTTATCCTGCCACCTGCAGGGTTCCCCGGCAGCAGTGATAGATCCAATTTTTAGGCAGCTTTCCAATGGGAGCTGCATAATGTTGAATGATCACAGCTGTTGTGGAATGATGCCAGGAATAGCCTATCTCGTTAGTGTGTCAGCCAGGGTCACTTGCTGTATGCAAGTATTGTTTCCTAAAACTAAGATATATGAGGAGTCGCCGCTATGGCCTTCATTGAACATCTCTCCTATGCGAATTGATACTTTAAGCAGAATGAAAGCCATTCTTTTACAAAAACTGTGTCACTGACCTCGTCCAAAGAGACGTATGATCTGTAATTTGCAAGGTCCTCTTCAGAGATACATGCCCTATTATCAACAAACTGCCCCATACATTTCGCAGAAATGTTAGGTTGTATCTTAAACATGTCTGATACCAGTGATATTGTACATGTATTTAAGACGATTTTTTCGGGACTGTTAGCACCTTTTGAAGCAGTCCTAGTCATTTTTCCAAACTTCGTGCACTCTGTGTTCGTCGGCCTGCCTCTCATTTTGGGACTCGTAGCAGGAATACTATTTTTGTTCCTTCTGCTCCGGTATGGCAAGTCCAGTCACCAGCGATACCCAGATTACCACGGAGAACACTCTTCTGGCAATGCAGTATCGTGAACACATAACACAGATTCTTGGCTTGGCTCGTTTGAGAGATCTGAATACCAGGTGGTTCCTTTAGTTCAGACCAATCTGGCAAGATTGCATCTTACCTGTTCTACGATGACTGCTTTGTGAAGAGGAATGCGTGTTTTGGATATTTGTTTGACACTTCCATCAGCACTGCCAACGTATGTTGACGCTTTGCTTGGTTCGGTAACGGCTCATGCATTGTGTTGTCCCCAACGGCTACCAATCCTGATTTTGGTTTTTTTGTCAAATCTGTTTATTAGCAATTTTCAAATACAGTACAGTAAAGAAAATCACAGTGCATTGGACACTTCTCAATGGCAGCACAGCAATGTGGTATATCGGGCACACTACGACAGGCTTTGTAACTGATAATCAAGGAGTACAGATTTATATGTACAAGTCGTAGGAAGATTACCCACTCATCGCTGGCCAAACGCACGCTGTCTCGGCTATCGCCCCAAGGTAAGTCCATAGCTGTCCACACGCTAAGTCTCTGTGCATCAGCATGGGTGAGGATGGATCCTCCCAGCACCAGGTGTGCGTACAAGATTGACTTTTGTACAACAGTTGAAACCAAACAGTTAAAGGAAAATATAGAATAACAATTGCAGCTGCAGGGAAAACACCGATACCTACTGGTCCCCCCCCCAGGACAGCCCCCCCGCACACGCCCATTGGCCGATCACAGTTATGTTACACACCAGGAGCCCACATGCCCCAACAAACAAGGGTGCCATTCAAACAGATGATCGAACTGGAGCTCATCCCGCAGCACACCCCAGTCCCCTGGCAATACCACTCAATCCTTCGCCTCTCCTGTGCCCCCCGCACTCCCTTCCTGCTGTAAGACACCAAGCATGCACTTCCATCGCTCCGCCATGGGTTCCCTCCGGAGACCCACCGTTTCCTCCCTGTGTATGGCCGTCCACTCCGCCCGGGCCCATGCCTGAAGGGAAGAGATCCACACCTGCGTACTTGACGGATCACTCGCCTTCCAACGCCTCGTAATGAGGCGCGCGGCCACCACCAACCCCAGGTCCAAGAAGCGAGAGGATGCCTTATCTTTGGGTGGTCTCTTAAATTGATGCAGTATGTACTCCGGCCACTTCAGGGGTATGCTATGTCCAGTGCATCTACGAAGCAACTCGCCTATTGCGCCCCAGTAGGAGGCCAACCTGGGACAGCTCCATAAGAGGTGAAGGAGCCCCGCATCTTGTTCCCCGCACCTGGGGCAGGACGTGTCCACACGGTGGAAATACCTATTTATGAGCGCAGGTGTGAGGTAGGCCCAGTGTACTACAAAGAGTTGTATTTGGCAGAAGCGCAGATTTCTGGGAATGCGCACTGGGCTTTTGAGTATTCTGTCCCAGTCCTTGTCGGACAATGCCCTGCCCATGTCCTGCTCCCATTTAGCACTGAGGGAAGTCAAACTAACCCCTGTATGTACCCTCAATGACCCCGCAAACCAACGCACCAGGTGCCTACCCCTCCCCATGACATGCAGGTATTGCATAGTTAAATGTGTCGCAGGCTCCGATGTCATGGCTCCCCACTTGGCCGTCATTTTCCCACTAGGGACCGGTGTAGCAGGAACCCCCCAGGGGGGAGCCCATCTTCCTCTACCAGCGTCTCATACGGTACCAGCGCGCCATCGCGGAAGAGGTCTCCCAGAGTCTGTATGTCAGCCTCTTTCCAATGGTCCAACATGGGTCGCGTAAGAACTCCGGCACCCCCCAGGAAAGCCTCCAGTGGCACCGCTGGCGCATATGTAAGCACCCTCCAGGTAATGTAGAGGGCTCTGTGAAAGCACTTGTAGGCTACCGCCAGCAGTAGCGGGGCAGGTCTTGCAGGCGCCGCCAGCAGGTGGAAAAGCTGAGTGATCCTCTCTAGTGAATACTGTGGCTCCACTGTGGCGGTGTTTTCCTTACCTCTGTCCCCCAGCCATCGAGCGATCCACTGGAGCTGCGCCGCCAGGTAATAATGCTCAAAATAGGGAGCAGCCAGCCCGCCACTATCCGTCGGCAGGAACAATTTCGAATGCGCCAACCGGTGTCGGGACGTTCCCCACAGGAAGTCCCGCAGCATAGTATTGAGCGATGAGAAGAAGGAAGGCGGCACATAGAGAGGCAGATTGACAAAATAGTACAGAAGTCTAGGGAGCATAACCATTTTGGCCAGGGCCACCCTGCCCGTCGTGGTCAGCGGAAGAGTAGTCCAAAAACGTATCTGTGATCTAAGCGCTGCCACCGCCCTACCCAGGTTGCCGTTAAACAGATTAGCCGCCTTCCTATAGACCTGTACCCCCAGGTACCGGAAGGTGTCGGCCTTCCATTGTACTCGCTTGGCACCAAGACGGTACCCTGGATCTTCCGTTTCCGCATTGAAGGCATATAGACATGACTTGCCCGCGTTTACTTTAAGCCCCAAGACAACTGCGAACTGCTCCAGCACCTGGGCCAGCCTCTCCGGTATGTGCGCCACATCCCGAACGAACACCAGCAAGTCATCCGCATAGAGCGAGACCTGGTGGGTCACATCTCCCAGTGGGATCCCGCTCCCAACGTCTGCCGCAACATCACCGCCAACGGTTCCACCGCTAGCGCAAATAGCAGCGGGGACAGGGGACATCCCTGACGGGTGCCCCAGCCAACCACCACTGACTCAGAAATATATGGACCCAGCCGCACCCAAACTTCAGGGTTCGTGCAGAGGAGCTGAACCGCCTGAAAGAAGTCCTCGCCCAGATCGTAGCGGGAGAGCACTGCTGCTAGGTACCTCCATTCCAGGCAGTCGAAGGCCTTCTCTAAGTCAATTATCAGGCACCCTGCCCTGGGCCAGTCCCTCACTGCCTTCTCCGCCACCCGAAAGAACCTCCTGAGGTTCAGGGATGTAGACCTTGCCGGCACAAACTCGTTCTGGTCAGGGTGCACTTTGGTGTGGGACCACTGCCGCGAGCCGCTCTGCGAGGATTTTCGCGAAGTTTTTATAGTACGCGTTCAGCATTGCCAGCGGCCTATCCCCTTCGGTGCTCATTTTTATTTTATTTTTTTAAAGAATTTTTATTGCAGCAGGAATACGTGTATAAACTAGCCCCCAATGAGGGCAGCATCATACTTTCGTGGTACAAAAGTTCGGATATGGAAAACTTAGTCTAACACGGCCATTCAGCTCACACCCCGGAGGTCGAGCGGCAGTATACAGTAGGGCATTATTCGCTAAGATCTGTAAGGGCACTCACAAATAGCTGTTTCTCAGGTAGTGCATATGGCTGCGTTTCTAACCATCCAGTTCCCCCTGTACCTGTTTCAGGGAGCATTGAACAATAACAAACAACTTTCTACCCTCCTCTCAGTCCCCCCACCTAAACCCCCTAAACCCCCTAAACCCCACCATCTCTTACCCCCCCTGTCTCCATATCCTCCCCCCCCTCCCCCACCCCTCCCCCCGGCGTGTCAGAGGTCCACAAGAGCATGCTCGATTCCTCCGCGGGCACAGCAGGTCCGAGACCGACAATCAGGATTAAGCAGTAGGAAAGTGCAGTCAACACGTGGGGCGCGGGGCGATCCCAGGAAGGATCTGGGCCAAGCACCCACCCAAGCCATGGTGTCTAAGGACCAGGGCTACCTGCGGGGGAGCACTCACTGTTGGAGGTCGGCAGCGTGAGCTCCAGCACCAACCGCCCCCAGGCCCGGGCCCGCTCCAGAGCAGTATCAGTGCCTGCCCTAAGTGCCAGTTGCATACGCATCTCCCCCTCACAGCTGGCCCATTTAGTGAGCTCCGCCCGCCACCTCTCCACTGTGGGCCCCCTAGTTGCTTTCCCTTGGGACGTTATGGCTCGCTTCGCTAGCAGCAGACCCAGATCTAGGAACTTACTAGTGATTATGTTTTTCAATGTGTGTGGGAACCAGTGTAGGACGCAGTGTGCCATTGTGGGTTGCAAATCCCTCTCAGTGACCTCCCGCAGATTCTCCACCACTCCTTGCCAGAAGGAGCCCAGAGCCGGGCAGTACCAGAACATGTGCTGGAAATCAGCCACTTCTGCCGGACAGCGCGGGCAGGCCGCTGAGTGCGTCGGGAAATACCTATGGAGCTTATCAGGGGTCAGGTACGCTCTGTGTAGGATGTAAAAATGCACCAGCTGAAACCTAGCTTTGCGCGTCCCTTTCCAGGCCCGTTCAACTATACCAGACCACGCTTTGTCAGGGATCTCCGTCGTTAAGTCCGCCTCCCATTTCGCCTTCAGAACTGCTAGTGGGGTCTGAGCCTCCGTAGTCATGCGTTTATAGAGGCACGTTATAGCCTTAACCGTCCCCGCGGCCATCACCACGTATTGACAACCCGTGGACAGCGGAGGCTCCGCCAAACCCGCCTTCCAGTGTTTACGGATCGCCGCAGTCAGTGCCACATGAAGGAGGAAGTAGCCCCCGGCAGTCTGAAGCGATCTCGCAGGAGGTCGAAGGGCATTAGAGCCCCGTCGTCATATAGGTCCCCAATGGTCGCCAGTCCCTGGTCCTCCCAGTTCTCTAGCCGGTGCCATGAGCCCCCGTGCGGGAGCGCCCCGCAGAGACTGAGCGGGATCTCCGGTGCATACGGCACCGCAATGTGGCCTCTCTGCATATATCTATTCCAACACTTCCAAACCGTCGCAAATTCCTGAGTAAGATGGAGGTCTCCCATCGGCAGGCCCAGTATAATCCGGGAGATCACCTGCACCGGCCCCACCTGCTCACCAGATCCGTTCTCCTCCCTCGTGGCTCTCGCTGCCCTCTGTGTCAACCACTGCAGCCGGGCCGCCAGGTAGTACAGCTCGTAGTCCGTCACCGCTAGCCCCCCTTCAGCTCGAGGCCGCAGAAGCGTGGTCAGCGCCACCCTGCGCCTACCCGAGCCCCACAGAAAACCGGTCACCATGGCCCGTAGACGACGAAAGTAGCTCGTCGGTATCCAGACCGGAAGAGTCCGAAAAAAATAGAGCAGCCGAGGCAGCGTCACCATCTTAAGGAGTGCCACCCTTCTCGCCAGGGATAGGGGGAGCGTACTCCAGAAGTCAAAGTTTGTTTTAGTGAGTCGGATAGCCGATCCGATGTTGCCCTCCACGATGTCTATGTTAGCATGGTAGATCGAAGTGCCCAAGTATCGAAGGCTCCTCTCCTCCCAGGTCACTCCTTCCGAAGAGTGTGGGCATGGTTCGCGCGCCCGAGTCGGGAACAGGTACGACTTCGCCCAGTTCACTCTGAGGCCCGACACCCTGCTCAACGCCTGAAGCAGAGCCTTAGCTCCCCGCAGAGAGGCCGCAGTGTCCGCCAGAAACAGCAGGAGGTCGTCAGCATATAATGCGATATGGTGCACCTGTCCATATACGTCCAACCCCTGATATGCCCGTCCCAAACTGGCACGCGCCGCCAACGGTTCGACCGCTATGGCGAACAACAGGGGCGAGAGTGGGCAACCCTGTCACGTGCCTCTCCCTACCACGCAAGCCTCCGATATTACACCTCCCGTTCTGACTCTCGCCGTAGCGTTCTTGTATAAGAGTGCCGTCCAGTCCACAAAATCCGCGCCCAATCCCATGGCGCGCATGACATGAAAAAGATACGGCCATTCCAGGCTGTCAAAAGCCTTTTCCATATCAACGGCGAACACCGCTGCCTCGTCCACCTCGTAGGTGTCAGCCTCCAGAACGTGGAGAAGCCGTCGTATATTAAGCGCGGTGTTGCGGGTCGGGATAAAGCCCGATTGGTCCACGTGGATCAGAGTGGCCATGTGGGGTAGTAGGCGTGTCGCCAAGATCATGCTCAAGATTTTGTAGTCCAGGTTAAGCAGGGACAGCGGGCAGTACGCCAACCTGTCCCAAGGTGGCTTGCCAGGTTTCAATAGGGGACAATGAGCGCCTCGCCAGTGTTCTTCGGTAGGCTGCCCAGACGTTTAGTCTCATTGTAGAGCCACGCCAGTCGGGGTGCCAGGAGGTCGGCGTAGGCGTGGTAGAACTCCGTCGGTAGTCCATCCGAGCCCGGTGTTTTATTCCGCGCCATACTCTTGATGGCGACTCTCACCTCCCTTTCATCAATTTTACTCCCTAGGAGTTTCGCAGTCTCCTCATCCAGTTCCGGTATGTCCAGTCCCTCCAGGAAGCTCTGGAACTCAGCCTCCAGCGGAAGCACCCGACTACGATAAAGCTCTTTGTAATAATCATGAAATAAGTCATTTATCCCCTGTTGGTCGAACCGCGCCATTCCCGCATGGTCCCTGAGTTCGAGAATAACCGAACTGCGGCGAGCCGGATTGGCTAGCCAGGCCAATAGCGCCCCGGATTTGTCCCATTCCAAATGTGCACGTCTAAGGTAGGCTTTGTGATCGAAGCACCTGAGGCGCTCCACCTTCGCCGCCACGGACTCCCTCGCCTCAAGGAGTGCCTCCTGAATGTCTGGCCGCTCAGGTCGGTCCTTCTCCAGCGAGCGCAGCTTCGCGTACTCCTGGTCAACTGCGCTGAGCAGTGTCTTCCGCACCCCCGACCCCATCGCAATGCAGCGTCCCCGCACCACCGCCTTAAAGGCGTCCCACTCGATTGTCGCCGATCCCGCAGTCCCCGCGTTATCCTGAAAATACGACTCTACACCCGCGGCTATCATGGTCCGGAAGACCTGATCGTCTAGCGCCTCCGGGCGAAGTTTCCAGGTGGGAATGCGTGGGCGGTACTGCGACCATCGCAGGTGCACCAGCAACGGATTATGGTCGGAGATCGTGCGCGTAAGGTATTCGCTATGGGACACCTCACCGTGCACTTCCGGGGAGCACACGAAGGCGTCTATGCGGACGTGAAGTTCGTGAAGGGAGGAGAAGAAGGAGTAGTCCCTGTCTGACGGGTGGTGGGCCCTCCAAGTATCAATTAGCCCCCAACGCCGCTGCCAGTCGGAACGCGCAAGCGCTAGTCTGCTCGCCGGTGCATTTAGTAAAGGGGGATGTGACCGGTCCAAGGCAGTATCAGATACACAATTAAAATCCCCCCCAAGGAGCAGAGAGCCCATCAAGAATGGTGCCAATGTGCGGGACAGCAAGGAGAAGAAGGCAGGTTGGTCCGTATTCGGTGCATATATGCATCCCAGCGTGAGGTCCCTCCCATCTAGTCTGCCCCTCACCACTACATAACTACCCTCCGGGTCAATAAGCTGTTGCGTGCATTGAAAGGGTACCCCCGCCCTTATCCAGATGACCACCCCTCTGGCATAGGCCGAGTAATCAGTGTGATACACCTGTCCCCTCCATCTTCGCTGCAATGCTTCCCCTTCCTGCGCTAAGAGATGCGTTTCCTGGAGGAAGGCCATATGTATGCCCCGCCGAATTTAGAAGGGGTGAATCTTGTGGCGTCTATGCATGGTATGCATCCCCCTCACATTCCACGTGAGACATTTTTATCCTAAGTCGGGTCCCATAGCAGTACACATTGTAGTTCACACAGTCCCCTATGGGAGCCTCGGACACGTCCAGAACCCACCCCCCACCCCTCATACCCAGTATCAAACAGTTCTACCCAACTCCCTCTCCCCAGGACAGATAACCAACGTGGTAACCCCATCCAAACCCTGCAAAACAAGCGTCAATCAACAAGAGTAGGCTAGGCTATGCGGAACGTCAATGCCAGTTAGATCCGGAGCTTCCCCCCCCGCCCTCCCTCCCAAGCATCCAAAAGTTCACCCATTCTACCCCCTCAACAGAACAGTTATGAGCAACAGAAGCCAGCCGACCCCTGCCACCCTCGCAACAGCAAGCAGGACCCTCCCCGCGTCCCAATACCGTGTAATAGAGTGTCTCATGTCCTCACAGCCGCTTCATCCAAAGATGCCGTCCCCCGTCTGCGGGGTAACCACCGGGAGATCCGTCTCGGAGAGGCCATGAGCGCTGCTGGAACCTGGACTCAGTTCAGCATTCTTTGAGTGTCCCGAGCCGTTACTGGAGGGGCTGACCTCCCTTTGGCTGATGGCTGCCACCGCCAGCACCTCCTTGTTTCTCTTCTGTTGCCATCCAGTGGGGGAGCCAGGCCGTCGCGTCGGTGTCAATTCAGGTGAGTCGCGTCTAGGCGTGGATGCAGCGGGGATGTCTCCATCAGCCGTCCCCCTGGTCTCTATCCAGTCCCAAGCCTCCTGCGGAGTAAGGAAGAAATGAGTGCCCCCGTCAGCAATGACCTTTAGGCGGGCGGAAACAACATAGCATAGGGCAGTTGCAAAGCTCTCAGCTTCCGCTTGACCGCCAGGAAGGGCGATCACTGACGCTGAACGTCTCTGGTGAAGTCCGGGAAAATCATGACCTTGCTGTTACCAATGCGTAGGTTTGGCAGGGCCCTAGCCGCTTGGAGAATGTGATCACGATCCCGGTAGTGTAAAAGGCGCGCCACCATCGGGCGAGGCGGTCCTCCGGTTCTGGGCGGGCGCGACGGGACACTGTGGGCGCGCTCCAGAGCGAAGAATGGGGAGAGCCCCTCCGGCGCCACCTCCGTCCGCAACCAGTGTTCCAAGAAGGCCACTGCATCTTGGCCTTCCTCCCTCTCCGGGACTCCCACAAGGGACAGGTCAGTGCCAATGGTGTCCATTCGCTTCTCCAGGGCCTCCCGTGATGCCATAATGGCCTGCATGATGTCACTCAGGGAGGGGTCCCGTGGCGGGGCTGAGCCCCCAGAGCCAGATGCCTCCTCCCCCCCCGGGTCATCGAGCCTCAATACATCAAATCCCTTTTTCCGGGCCCCCCGGACCATCGTGTGGTAGGTTTCCGAAGTCTGCTCCAAGCCACCCACTCAGGCTCAGTGCACCGGGCCCGTCAGCCCTCAGTCGCTCCCACAGGGGAGCCCCGGCACCAGGTTCGCGTCCCCTCGTCTCCTGCGGCCAAGAGCACTCTCACTCCCCCGATAGTGGATGCAGGGGCAAAGTCAGCGCAGGGAGGACGTCCCAACCAGGGTCCTCAGAGAGGGCTCTAGGGCCTGCCCGAGGAGGTCAACCGCTGCAGCAATCGACAGGAAAGTGGGGAGGCCGGCCCGTGGATAGCAGGGGGTGCCCTCCGTCCCAAGGGGCAGACTCCTGGAGTTCTAGGCCACTTATCGCAAGTCCAGCGTAGGCCCCGCCAAGATTGGGAAGAAAGAGGAGGCCCCCCGGGTCTTCTCCCGCCTGGGGGCACCCAGCGAAGCAATCAGTGCCGGCACCGCCGGCCCCGGGACACCAGAGATCCCAGGGGGGTGGCTCACCGGGCCTTGGCAGCTACTTGTAGGCCTCGCGGGAAGGCGTCCTCCGGACCCCCTGATGCCTCCTCGTGACATGTCCACAGTCTCAAGCAGCCCCCTGCCACCACCCTCTGCCGTTGTGATCCTCCCTGTACAGGGTCCGCCGTCGCTCCCGCTTCAGTATCCGGGAGACTCCTCCACGAGGGGGGGGAAACTGCAGGCCCCCCAACGTGTCCGTCCAGAAGTCCGGGAACCGGGGCACTCACGCGGGCGCCGCCATCTTGGGGTCAGGCGGCCCGCGAATTCGCCGGTCCAGGGTGCCTCAAAGTCGCCTCGTCAGCCCGCTCTCCCCACCTCAAACTACATGTAGGACGCTCCGCTCCAGGTGCCGCCGGGTCCGCCACCCCAGCGAGCTCTCTTCAATCGGCTGCCCGTCTGTGTCAGGCAGCCCGAACTATGACCGCAGCCGCCATTTTGCGCTACCAGCGCGCCAACCGCATCGGGGGAGAAACAGTCGTTTTCGGCGGTCTCGGGGGCACCCAGCTTCCTCAGTCTTCGCCCCCTATGCTCCCCAGACCTTCCGATGCCAGGTGGGGGCCAGGGGTCGGGGGTCAGGATATGTTGTTGCGAGGGGCGGATGCAGAGGAGCCCCGGAGTCCCGCTAGCGTCTACATCGGCGCCCAAGCCACGCCCCCTCCCCTTCGGTGCTCATGACGATCTGAGCTCGTCATGAGGTACACCTCTCTTGTGCTCATGACCAGCTGAGCTCGTCATGACCACACCCATTTCTATTATGGCCCAGCACAGCAGAAGAATGTCTCCAGCAGCCATGGTGCTATACGAGCCTAAAACGGCGGGGTCCCTGTCCGGCTTAGGTAGGGAGACCAGAAACGCTTCCCGCATGGACGGGGGGAACGAACCTTCGTCTATGGCTGTGTTAAACAGCTGAAGGAGCAGGGGCGCCAGAGTATCCCTGTTCGTATGTTCCACGTGCCCCCCAGGAAATGCCCACGAATAGCCACTTTGTGTGCCTCCCACTCCACCAGTGCGCTGCTCGCTGTCCCCCCATTGTCCTCAAAATAGGCTAGGATAGCCGTGCCCAATGAGGATCTGAACTCGGCATCTTCAAGCGCAGCAGGCTGCAGCCGCCACATGGGCACGGGGGGACGGCCTACATCCCAGCTAATCTTAAACCAAAGTGCATTGTGATCCGAGGTTGTGTTCTCCCTAAGTATTTGGTCTCGGCGAGGAACTGTGTACCAATTATTCTATCCAGGCGGACGTGTAGATCATGGACTGGGGAATAGAAGGAGTAGATTCTGTCTGTGGGGTGCTGCACGCGCCAGACGTCACACACCCCCCAGTGGGCAAGCCAATCCCTAAACGCTTGCGTGGTAGAGGCCACTGTCGCGGCTCGAAGGGGAGGAAAGGACCTATCTAAGTGTGTGTCCAGTACCATGTTAAAGTCCCCCCCAAGCAGCCAGGGGAGTCCAGCGTACGGGCGGAGGATATGGTTCAGACTCTCTAGGTAACCAGGTTGCTCTGTGTTCGGGGCATAGAGAGAGCCTACTAGTATTTCCTGGTCATTCAGTCGCCCACGTGCCAACGTGTACCTGCCCGCAGGGTCCACCCGCGCGTCTGTACAAGTGAAGGGGACACCTGCCCGTATCCAGATCAGAGTGCCGCACGCATGTGCAGAGAAGGTTGTGCCAAATATCTGTCCCCTCCAACGCCTGCGCAGCTTTTCTATCTCAACCAGTGTCATGTGTGTCTCCTGGAGGAGTGCTATCCCCACCCATGACGCTGTAGGTAGGAAAACACTGAGTATCGGCGAGAGGGGGTGTGCATACCGCGGATGTTCCAGGACACTATGTTAGTGTGTATTGGAATTCTTAGGTGAATATGTGATGGCTACAGAGGAAATTTATACAAAGCAAATAATAATTTTCAAGATAGGCATTAGTTAAAAAAAAATTTAAAGAAAAAACGGGGTATACATCCAAACAGTAACGAGATCCACCTCAGCATAGTGAGCTTAACTCAGCGTGTTTGCTGATTGGGTTTGTGTGCTGCCAACAATCCCAGTGCGCTACACCCCCAACCCTTATCACTTGGGATCCCAGAAGGCGCCCCTGAGCACATAATACCCATACCCTCTCTTTAGTGGTACGTGCCTCCTGTGAGGGAGCCCCCCTACACAAATGAGCTGTCAGCGCATACTAGTCGCGGCTCAGGAATGTCACCCCACCACCCCGCAGCCCAGCAAACATCCACACCCATGCAACTATACATTGGGGAAGGCAAGCACGCCTCAACAGCATCCCTTCCGCGTACTCAGCAACAGTAGGAGGCAAATAAGCATCGCTAACAGTGAGCAAGCTAACAGCAAGTCTTCCTCTTCCCACTACCCAGGAGCACATCACTTAAGGAAGTCCGCTGTCTGTGGTGTCACCACTGGCATGGCCACGTCATCGTAGAGCACAGTTGAAGGGGATGATGGGCTGCTGTTGCCTGGGTCGCTCCCCGTCTGTGAATTCTGCCTGCTCACGCCATGCATTACTCCCAGGTTCACGACCGCTTCGAGGGCCTCCTGTCTCTTGAGACGCTTTTCCTCCAGGCTAGGAGCTGCTGGGCCGATGCTATGGCCACGGCGGGCACCCCGCTTCCTACGCCTCCTCGACTTTTGCACCTGCCATTCACCTTCCCACGCCACGGTCTCAGGCTGCGCACCCTTCCATTGCCCTGTCTCCTCCAGCCAGTCCCATACATCCAATGGCGCGTCGAAGAAGCGGGCCCCATCCTTGGTGATCACTCTGAGCTGGGAGGGGAACAACAAGGAGTACGGAAGGCCCAGCTCCCGCAACTGCTTCTTCACCACCAGGTAGCTGCTCCTTCGCCTCTGCACCGTCGCCTTGTAGTCAGGGAAGAACATCACGTGGCTGTTCCCCACTGTCAGATTGTCCAGCTTCCTCGTTTCTCGCAGCACCACATCCCGGTGTCGGTAATTGAGCAGCTTAAAAAGAAATGGGCGAGGCCGGGCGCCAGGGCGAGGCTTCTGCGCCGGTACCCTATGCGCTCGTTTCACAACGAAGTGCGGGGACAACACCTCCGAGGGCAGGAGATCTCTCAACCAGGACTCAGTGAATTTCTCCGGGTCTTTCCCTTCTACGCCTTTCGGGAGCCCGACCACGCGGACATTGTTACGGCGGGAGCGGCCCTCCGCGTCCTCCATACGATCCTCCAGCACGTGTACCCTGTCGAGGATGTCCTGAAGCGACAAGGCATGTTGTTGCACCACCGGCTGCAGCTCCTGGAGCGACTGATGCTGCTCTGTGACTGTATCCACCAACTTGCGATGATCTGCACGAAGTAAGGTGAAGTCTGACGTCACCTTATCTATTCGGGTCTCAAGTGATGTCTTTGTCTGCTCCAGCGTGGTGCCAATGCGTTCCACCGCCGCCAGTACGGATTCTATCTTGGCCGCAAGGGCCGCCGTCGGACCCAGACCATCTCCCTACGAGCCATGCCGGTGACCCTGTCCATTCACGGCCTGCTGTTTCTGCAGGGTTTATCCCTGAGCCTGCCCATCGCAAGTTGCTGCGCAGACAGCATCCACTCTCACTGGCAGCTGTCCGACCTTTTGTTCCAGCCCCCCTCCAAGGGTTCTGTGGAGAAGGCGCCTCTCTAGTCCAGTGTCTGCAGACGCCGCTCGAGAAGCCTCCGAACCAGTTCAAGCGTCCCCACAGGAGAGGCTTCAACGCCCAGTAGACCGCACTCACCCCACTAGTGCCTTGAGGGGGGGGATCAACCGGCACCACACAGTCCAATCCTGCAGGGCCCCCCACACTAGCAGAGCCACACCGATAAGCCACTGCTATGGCCCCTCCACAGCTCCCGGGAGCACAGGGCCCAGCGTCGCAGTGGCGAGATCCAGCGGGCCACTCACGGATCTGATTGCACAAGGCCTTCCTTGGGCACGTGGCCTAGCATGAGTCAGGGCTGGCCGTCTTGAGCGCAGCACCAGGCGAGGTGACACCAGCGGCCACAGAGATGAGTCCCACGCCGACAACAAATGGCGTCCAGGGCCTAGTCCTGGCAGCCACGGCCCAAGGGTAACAGGTGCAGTCGCTCAGTCGACCCCAGGCAGCACCCAATGTAGCTATCCGCTTCAGCGCCGCTGTCCAGGCTAGGGACAATCTCCGACCAGTTGGGGCAGCAGCGTCTGCCCAGTCTCCGTCCCATAACAAATGTGGGGGGTGGAAACGCACACCTATCTAAATCTATGCTTGTATACCAAAATGTTTTGAACTATATATACACACAGGTGCCACAGTGTGACACTTGCTGTCTAACAAGTGTAAAATGAAGGACAGAAACAATACTGCCCGGGTAGGTAGTAAACACTGTGCACTGTTCAAATTCAATGGTCCAACTGGATTAAATTAATCAACAGGTCAAAATTAATATAAACACAAACACATAAACCATACATTAAACTTGTATTTTATGCAAGTCTATTCGAGAGATTATTCATCGTGTGAACGCAAAGTTTGAATTATTTCATGTTTCAAACATAAACATATCCAAAAACAGAACAAAAATTCATTTAATCATGAATAATAATCAAAGGTATGTTACAGAACAATCCACTCATAAATGAAAGCTTGAAAGAGCCCAGCCTGATGCATTTCGGGACATTGGTGTCCCTTCGTCAGGGGCAACCTGTAAAAACAAAGTAAATCTCACCAATATGTATTCTCATTAACATAGTAAGCAGCAGACAACTTCAGGTAAAGACCATATCACCATGTCACCAAATGAGAAAATGTATCGAATTTTATGAATAACACCGTATGATAGAATGCGCAATCATAAAGCAATAAAGAAACAATCACCCAAACGTGGTGAAAGAGAATAGACAGACATGTGTGTATAAACGTGAACGTGAAAGTGCAGTTATGCACAGTAGACAACTCCAAATGAGAATATAAAAAGGAAAAGAAGCCTAAATGTGCCACCACCCAAAAGTCTAATAACACTACTCTAACTGGCTGAAGTCTTATCATGGGTACTGAAAAGAAACCGAACAATAACGATTACCAACTGAAGCCTAATCACCAAATGACACCACCAAAACGGACCTAATGTTTACCCACCTGTGAAACACAGGATGATTACACCCAATGCAGGGGAAAAAAACGGGAAATATCTTGTTGGTAAATGTTCACTGTGACTGAAATAAAAGAAGGGGATTGAGGAGATGATGCTGGCATATAGTAAAACCTACGCGTCAATACTGCAACCAGAACATTACTCACCAGCTGTAGTAGGTAGTATGCGTTACTCGCTCTGCTCATATAATGAGACGCCCAATCTTCTGAAGCCCAAAAACGGCTCCCTTATTCAGTGAACCTAAACACGATAGTCTAAGAGTTACCCACTGATCCACACAGTCCAATGCGTCCCTGTCAGCCACCGTCAGTCCCACGTATGCCCCAGCAGCAGCCCACCACACGCCACGGCCCACAGTAGTGGCGCACCTACGCAGGCCCAGGCGGCAAGTGCTCAGATGCCTCCGCGTACAGGTAATGTCAAATGGCAAAGTGTCAGCGGCCCCAGCTACTGAGGTCCCCGCCGCGGAACCAGAGCAGGCAACACACTCCATAAGCTTTCGTCTCCTGGTGGCCTCCCCTCACAGGACGCTGAAGCTTTCCAGGCACAGGAGAGTTAAGATGGCGCCCACTCCTCCACTAAGATGGCGCCCAGCACTCAGGACGGCGGTCCAAAGGCGCGAAACACAGTTTGATGCGGCCGCCTGGGTGCCATAGGCTGCAGACAGCCAGCCTCCCATAAACGCCAGCTCGGCTCGGCTCGGCTCGGCTCGGACACAGGGCGGGAACACCTGAGCTCCGGAGGCCCCGGGGGAAACACCGCTATCCTCCACCGACCCTCCTGCGTCCCCCAGAGGCCGCGTCTCCCAGTCTATGGCAGCGTAGCTTTCAGGGGCAGCCCGACCCCACACGACAGTCTCGTTCTACATGGGCTGCCCGGGCCGCCAGCACGGGCCCCTCACCTCACCTCCAATCCATATGCAGCGATGTCCTCAAGATGTCACCCTGCGGGGCAGGCGCTCCACTCGCTGTGCTCTCCCCTGGCCACAAGCGCCGGCGACCCCCGCACAGGGCTGCCAAGCTCCGCGCCCGCCTCCAGAAAGTTGGAGCCGGCTGCCCAAACTCCACACCACTGCAGGTCTTCTCGTGGTACGCCCGGGTCCCGCACTTCACTGATGGCAGGGCCCTGCCAGCCGCCGCTCCGATATCTCTAGTGGGAGGGGCCACAGGGAAGTTGCCACAGGCCCAGCTCCAGCGGCAGGCCTCCGGGCGTTACCAGGCCGCGATCTGCGCCGGCCTCTGATGCCTCCACGCGCCTCTGTCCTCCAGTGCTCGGCCCCCACCGCTACGGCCAGCTGATCCGCCTGCCCCGTTTCCAGGCAGCGCCAGTTCCTCCGCTGGACCCACAGCCCCCCGGGAGCCTGAAGCAGCACCCGGCGACCCGGAGCCTCTCCTCTCTGCTGAAATGGCCGCCAGTCACTCCACGCAGCTCTCCACCGCGTGCACCGACCCAGTTTAGCGCCAGCCGGCACGGTAAGATCCCGCCACGGTCACACACCAGCACCGCGCGGCACAGGTTCTGGGGGCACCTCCGGTAGGGCAAATTCAGGATAAATAGGGGTTTTATGAAGCTGAGCTCTACACTAGCACGTCCGCCATGTTGGCTGGCTAGCCACGCCCCTGCCACGGCTACCAATCCTGATGGAGGCATTCATTGAGGTCTCACCAGCAATTCCAGCTGATGGTGAGATACGTGGACCAACAGGCACACAGGTACCATCTACTGCGAACATTGCTAATGCGACTGACGCTGACGCAATGCTTCTCATCTGTGTACGATTGATCTACCTAATGAAGTGGTTCAACTCTCACCTACTGTGGTAGACGATTTCTATGCCAGCTTAGAAGATTTAATGTTTTATCCTGACACCGAGAATAACTTTTGAAATTAGCACACAGCGTTCTATCAACTTTGAATTCGACCTTCGTTTTTCAAAACAAAAACTTCTAACTGTGGAATTCTATTTTTCTACGATTTGATTTGATTTTTTCCAAAATTGAACTTTGGAACAAAATTATCTGCTTAAAGTTGAACTAATCTTAGAAAACAAGAATTTTTTTAATACTTCCTAGAAACAATATTGACCTATCCAGAAACCAAAACAGTTGATTCAAACTCGGCTTCAGCAGTTAGGGACTTCCCCTTGCTTGAATATTGTTCGAACCGTCTGTGATTCTAACGGCAGAAGTTCAAATTCAAGGTTGTGAATGGTAGCATTGTTGATGATACGGGACTTTCATTAAGAGAACCGCCAAGTTCTTGACTCTTAGTACCGGCGGCTATGTACATGAAAGAATAACAACATCCCACAACAGTGAGTGAATAGATGAAACAACCTGTGTACAATTTTGATGCTACAAGGAGGAGTAACCCATTCAGTACGAGGGACAACCTTAATCGTTTGGCAAAGGGAACTTTCCATTACGGAGAGGGGAAGACAGGCAACACAATACGAAATTATCCAGTCCAGTTTTAAAGCACAAATATGGAAGAGGAAACAGAGAGGAGAGCGGCTGCTTTCACTCTATTCAGTAAGAAACCAGGAGTTACCAACAAAAATGATAAAGCAGACAAATCTGATCCTAAACATCAACCTTTGGAAGAGAAAATCAAAAGATTGGAAAAATTGAAACGCACAGAGGTATCTAAATGGTGGGAAGCCATCTCACCAGAGAATTATGTAGACCAGGCAATGGCACCGAGGGGCCTAAGAATGTTCATCACCTCTACTTATGAAGCCCCAAATCCTAAGATGTTACAAGAATGGTCCGAACATTCAGCATCAAGTTCCAGAACAATGATGAAAATATTGGTCAATTATGCCTGGCTTGAAAGGGAGGAGATATTGAAACTCATAAAAGAAATTATGACTGAACTTTCTCTTACATTGGATATTGAAACTTTAAAAAAATCTCTTGACCCCATGAAAGAACGCCTTACAATATATGAAGATAAAATTAAGGCGAGAAAGCAGAGAAAAATGAATCGCGACTAAGCCCTGATGCGGACTATGAGTGTGGCAGACATACTCTCCCCGCATCACGCGCAGTCGGGGCAGAACGCATCAGTAATGCATCCTGGTGCTGATGCTCTACTGGTCCAACCCCTTACTAATGACATTGTGGTTAATTTGTCCAACTATACACTGTCTCAGGATGAATTCAGAGTACTGAACAAGATTTTGGGCTTCGTGCCGACACCACGCCATGATGTTTTTAATTTTTGAAATGATAAGGAAGATAAAAATTCAGAAATTCTTTAGTGGGAAGGAGAGGGAACCACAGTCGATCTTCTCGACCAACTTACGATGCCCATCGAGTTTTTGTCCCCCTGCCTACTCAGTGGGGCCTGAGGTTGCTGTATTTGATCGATTGGTACTACAAGATATAGAGGCCTTGGAACAGGCACATGATCATGCCCATCCAAACAATATGAGCAAGAATGATTGGTTGGCAGTTAAATCTTTACAGGACAACAAACTCATTACAATTAAATAAGCCGATAAGGGCGGTGCGGTAGTAGTACTCAACACCAATGACTACGAGGCAGAGGTGCTCAGATTACTGGGGTCCCGCACCAATTACCATCCCCTGATGCGAGATCCCACACCAGATTCACAATGTACCATCAAGGCCCTGGTGGCGGATTTTTTAGTGAATCAGAAACCTAGAATACCGGGATTCTACATCTTGCTGAAGATTCACAAGTCCCAGTGCCCACCGCCAGGCCGTCCGATTGTTTCTGGCATCCAATCAGTATTGGTGCCTTATCCCAATTTTCAGATTTATTTTTAAGGGAATCCGTCATCACGCAGCCTTCTTTCGTGCAGGACACAACTGACGTATTGAACATCCTGAAAGCGGTAATGTTTGATCCAAGTAACCAGTTCTTGGTTACGATCGATATCGAATCACTATACACCAGCATACCCCAAGACACCACGCTGGTGGCAGCAGCGCGGGCCCTTGGGGTATTGGAGTGATTTTATGACTCCCCCAGTCTTTTGTCCTTAAATGTATTGAGTTAGCTCTTACAAGGAACTTCTTTGAATACCACAACCAGTTGTATCTCCAGGTGTCTGGAACTTCAATGGGGGCAACTTTTGCTCCAAGTCTGGTCTACATTTATGTAGGCCAGTTTGAGGAAAATGTCATCTATCACATCGCTAATCCCTTCAAGGAGAATATTTCTCTTTGGAGGAGATATATAGATGGTGTGCTCTGCATCTGGACTGGACCAGAGGACCTTTTGACCTCATTCGTTGCGTGGCTCAATCTGGCTGATTAGAGCTTACGGTTCACCTGGTCTTATAGCAGGACGTCTGTGGTCTACCTGGATGTGGACATCGCAGCCACTGGTCAGGGCTTAGTTACCAGTGATAGGAATTTCCTGTTACACTATCGCTCCTTTCATCCCAGGTCCCTCCAGGATAATCTTCCGGTAGGTCAGCTTTTTGTGGTATCGGCGCAACTGCTCTACAATGGAAAAGTTTATGGAACAATCCGATGAGCTAGTGGTTAAATTAAAAGCAAGAGGGTATCTCTTTAAAACCATCAAGGAAGCACGTAAACGATCATTGAACGCTCCCCGTGATGCTCTTTTAGAGAGAAACCTGAAAGCGAAAACTGAATGTCTCCCTGTGGTTACCACATTTGATCCCCTATCGACTAAAGTTAGACAGATAGTGAGGAAACACTGGTCCATTCTGGACACTGCTACCAACAAGATGCCACCCCCACGCTTTGCGTTCAAGAGGCTCCTAGCTTGAAGAATAAACTGGTACATACCCGCATCCAAACAACGTCATTGGTTCCTAAGCTCCCCTCCGGGTATTACCCGTGTGGAGGGTGCACAGTCTCTCTGCCAGTTCTACTTCCGCCCGGCTGAAAACCCCAACGTAATTTAAAACCAATGTTCGGTCAATGGCGGCGATGAATCAATCCCAAAGTTGGGGTGGGGGGGGGGGGGGAGCACGAGTATGGCTCCCTGTGTCCCCGTATAAGCGTATCCTTCCTGCGTAGTGTTTCTTAATTCCGTAACTAATGTTCAGCCGGGACGGAAGTAGAAACTGAGGTTTCTTTATATTTTGCCATCTGTCCGATAGCCCTGAAGAAGTCGTGGGTTATTCCCAGACGAAACACGTGTTGGCTGGGCACCTGAAAAATAAATGAACCTGAAAAGGAGAATAAGAACCTGGTTGAAATCATATACTGCATGATTGTGTGACTCATGGGATACTCTCAGTAATAATACTGCTAATAATAATTGTGTGTGCACAAGTTGCTTCTTTTATGGAGTATACCCTATGGCGAACTGCTGAGGGCTAGAAGGAACTGCAAAAACAGTGAGGCATATACAGAAGAGAGCATTAACATTATCGAGAGGTTTCGCACCAGGGGGTATCCTAACTGGGTACTCAACAAAGCCAGAGAGCGGGCGGAAGGTGTGGAGAGAACGCATACACTATGTGAGAACATTGATGATACACAGAAAGATGAAAATGACAAAACACAGATGATTCTCACCTACAACTCTGAGTCACACAAAGTCAAGCATATACTCACCAGACACTGGGACATCTTGAAAACTGATGGTGTCTTAGGTACTAATGTAACAGAAAGACCTAATATCACGTATAGACGTAACAGAAACATCTGTGATTTGGTGGTTAGGAATGACATCACTCATTATCCAACTACTACTGAACATGGCCTCATTGGATTTTACCCTTGCGGCCACTGTAAAGCATGCAGACATAGTAAGTACAGAGGAGCTCTAGAATACAAAGGTATTTCCAAAAGAATTACTCAGTTCTTGACTTGTGGCGCCAGTTTTGTCATCTATGCCATTGAGTGCACATGCAAGCTTTGGTACATTGGCAGTACCACCTGTACAGCCAAAAAGAGGGCCCTGGAACATCTCAGAGCCATTACCAATCATGACCCAAAATACCCTTTTTTTGAGGAGAAACATTTCTCGAATGTTTCTGATCTCAGGTTTCTGATCCTTGAACACATTTCCAGACATCCCAGGGGGGCGATAGGGTACTAACTCTCAGACAACGTGAATCCCGCTACATAATAGAGTTCCAAAGTAAGAGCCCGGGTGGATTGAATATCGATGAGGAATTATCCATCCACCTCAGGGAGGGGTCATAACCCAGTATCCTGCACACCTGAAATTGTGCATTCCTTAGTGTATATGCATTGGTTTCTCCGTGATTTTTTGCTGTTGTGCATAAGTTTAATTGAAGAATATGTCTCTCTGATCTCTTCCATGATTTTGATGTGTGGCAGACATCATTAGTTTCTAAGTGTGTCCTATAAGGACATATTGAAATAATATTCCTATGCCGTAGAATGTTTTAACCATTTTGTTTTTCTGTTTATGTCTCCCTACAGGAGAAAAGGAAGGGGCCCTCTCACAGGTACTCACCTGCACGGGCACACCTACCCTTTTCCTTCAACTTGATATCACATCTGTCACATTTTGTTATATTTATCACCAGCAGTTCACTGGTAGGTGCACAATCTACCACAGTTTCTGTTATCGCTCTATTATCCCTGGGAAGTTGGCACTTGCCTGTCATTATCTTCTGTATAATTTGTGGGGCATTGTTGTATCAGTCACAAGAACTCACTATCATTGGGCTCCAGGATGATGCATTTTTGTTTTCATCATTATTGAGCATGCCTAGTTTACCATTTGATGTACCAAGCATGCGCATTAGCGCTCAGCTGGTTCCATGCTGTTGTGACATTATTGTTTTCACTGCATGCCTTTCTGCCCAGTGTTCGACTTGTAGTACTAGGCAAAGACACTTATGCTAACCTAGTCTCGCGTTGACTTTACTGTCTACACAACATGCCCAGTTTGAAACAGTCTTACATGTATGCGCACTCGCGCTCACCAGGCATTTTGACTTTCTGTACACTGCGCATTATAACGTATTGACATGTCAGCACAGTGTTGATTTAACAGTCTGATTATTATGCCTAGCTTAAAACTGTCTCTGGGGTATGCGCATTTGCGCTCACCAGGTTTTTGGGAGTTTCTCTGTGCGCATCAGTGTTGATTTATTTATTTGGGTTAAATCTGCATATGCGCATTAGACGCACAACACTCGGGCATACATTTGTTTTGAAAGTATATTTCATGCCGATATTTTTACTGTTTCACCATTCCGTTATTGCTGCCTAAGCCAGGTAGACAGAGTGAGGACTTAGACCTATGTTTATGTCTATGCAGTGCTGGGTCGTGGAAAACTTTATCAGTGTCTGCTTTCTGTGCACCTCTACACGTGATCAAGGCTCTCGCCGAAACGTGTTGTGTGGAATAAACCTGGACAACTATTTTGTGTTTTGCCTGCTTTCTTCCTGAGAGCGCACCTTATTGGATTTTGTTGTGGTGATATATATATATATATATATTCACTCCATAAACCATCGGAGATTTCCGATGAAAAACGGGACACCCAGGGCTGCAGTATACAAGAAGTTTATTCGGCAGATGCAGAAAGTACAGCTGTACTTTCTGCATCTGCCGAATAAACTTCTTGTATACTGCAGCCCTGGGTGTCCCGTTTTTCATCGGAAATCTCCGATGGTTTATGGAGTGAATTGACACAGCCAGCTGGTGGCTGCAACGGGACCGCCCATGCCAGCCTATCTCTTAACCAGCGGTGGTGGGGAGAATATATATATATATATATATATATATATATATATATATATATATATATATATATATATATATATATAATCCGCACCCGGACCTGAACCAGGGGCCAGTCATAATGCCCAGATTATCACTTACTCCACAGCATTTTTACAAAACCTGCATTCTACTGATTTGATTCCAACCAGGCATACACTGGATCTGCTGTCAAAAAAGGACATTCTTATAAACAGAACCTGTTTCCCGGAACTGTTAGACTATATAGTCCCTGGCGATACTCCATCCACTCAAGACAGGCCAGGAATTAGTCTGCACTTAAGGGTACACTATTTGAATACTCGATCGCTTGTCAAGCATCAGCTGGATATCTTCTCCTTATTAATATCAGACAGCCCCAGCCTTCTCGCTGACCGAGACATGGCTCGCGGAGTACTCTAGTCCGGACATGTTGGCAGCCATCCCCAATAATTACTACATTATACATGCAGATGGCTCCTCTAATAAGGTAGGGGGAGGTGTAGCAGCCATTATTCGCAGTGACTACAGGTTTAGCTCCCTGCCAAGCCTTACCCTTAAAGACACTGACAACTTAGTGATAAAACTTGAATCCCCTCACGAATCCTTTGTCTGTGTACCAATTTACAGGCAGCCTAATAACACTCCCTCCTTCCCTCTGGAACTTAGCGAACAGATAGCTAAACTGGCTATTGATCACGCCAGGGTACTGCTCTTGGGTGATTTTAACTACTGGTATCAAGACCCTGAGGAGGGCCCACACTCGGCCGAAATGACGGATCTGCTTATGAATTTGAACTTCACCCAGAAAGTACTGTCCCCAACCCACCAAATAGGACACATTTTAGATCATATCTGGACGAATGGGGTGGAGATTTCCAGTCCTATCATTTCCCCTTGTACCTGGTCAGATCACCATCTATTGAAATTCACCTTATGGCTCCCGTCAGCCGAGAAACCTAACTTCATGGTGGGTGGTTTTGCTAGAATATGGAATTCCATTAATAAGGGTGATTTCCTCAGCTCGCTAGCTGACACACTCCCCCAGGCTGCACCTAATATAGAGACAATGGAAACCAACATCGCAAACTGGCTTCTGAATGCCAGCAATAAACATGCCCCTCTTAGCAGATTAAAAACCACCCGACATGCCGATGCAACCAGGTGGTTCTCCACTGAACTTAAAGATCAGAAGCTGCGGCTACGTACATTGGAGAGACACTGGCGTGCGAAATATGGCCAGGAAGAACGACCGATCTACGTGAATGCTCGGAAAGAGTATAAAAAAACATTCTGGCAGCTAAAGCCGTACACTTTTCTAATCGCATTATCAATTCAAACAATAACTCAAAAGAGATCTTTAATATTGTCAATGAACTCTCTAATCCAGAGAGAATAATATTGAAGGTGGTTCCATCACAGGAATTATGTAATTCCCTCAATGATTATTTCATTGACAAAATCATCACTATTAAAAACAATATCCCTAAATGTTTGGTTGTACCTAGCTCTGATGATCAGTTCAAAAACACTCATGTGATAAGTCAATTCCCCAATATCGACCTGGAAACTCTCCATAAGCTTCTACTAAAGATAAAATCAGGAGCCCCATCTGACTGCTGTCCGCCGCATATCCTTAAAGACTGCTTTTCGGCTTTTCCTGGTCCCATACTGGCTGTAATGAATGAGTCTCTAACTATGGGTAAAGTTCCATCTGCATTTAAGAAGGCCATAGTTGTCCCCCTATTGAAGAAACCTGGGCAGACTCTACATTATTATCCAATTACCGCCCTATTTCTTTGCTGCCTTTTGTGGCAAAGCTCTTGGAAACTCATGTAGCTAACTGTCTATCTGACTTCTTGGAGGACTCTGGATATCTTGACCCCCACCAGGCGGGTTTCCGGCCGGCCCATTCAACGGAAGCAGTCATAGTGGTGGTAATGGATACTCTTAGAGAACATGTGGACAGGGGCTTCCCACGGGCACTGGTATTATTAGATCTCTCAGCCGCGTTCGACACGGTTGACCATGGAATTTTGGTCGACCGTGTCGAACTGGCAGGTGTCCAGGGGGAGGCTGCCGGCTGGCTGTCGTCCTTTTTGAATGACAGGTCTCAGGCAGTCCGTCAGGGATTCCATCTTGCCTCCCCTATTCAAATCTCTTGTGGGGTTCCTCAGGGCTCAGCTTTGTCACCTCATTTATTTAACATCTATATTTCTCGTTTGATTCGATCTCTGAAGCTGAGAAATGTGACAGTTTTCAACTATGCAGATGACCTGCAGTTGGTCCTCGAGATCGATGGCTCCGATCATTCGGTGGCGGAGTTCCATGAAACACTGCTGTTTATACAACAGTGGATGGATTGCAACCATTTGAAACTTAACCCGAGCAAGACAGAGCTTGTCCTGACCGGGGATAGTGGCAAATTCTGGGGCCCTCATTATTGGCCCACGGAGCTGGGTTCTTCTCCCTCCCCTTCTAGCTCAGCAAAAACGTTGGGAGTCTCCCTTGATAAGGAACTAACATTGAAATCCCAGGTAGGCAGTGTGATCTCAAAATGCATCTATCAGATGCGCAAGACCAGGAAAATCCACTGGTTCTTTACCCAGGACGCCCTGGCCAGGATTTTAACGGCCACAGTTTTATCGCATTTGGACTATGCGAACTCTGTATACTTAGGGATGCCACAATATTTACTTAGGCGATTACAGCTGGTCCAAAACCAGGCAGCCAGGCTGCTCATGCGTCAACCTAGATGGCAACCAATCACCCCAGCGCTCCAGAAACTTCATTGGCTCCCAATTTTCCAGCGCTGTGCCTTTAAAACAGGTTGCACCGTGTTTAAGGCCCTGTATGCTAAAAGCCCCGCCTTTATCACAAACTTGCTATCCAGATATGTGCCTAACCGGACCCTCCGTTCAACTCATCTCTTCTTGCTTTCTGTACCCAAGTTCAAACGTGTGCGCCAGGGGGGCCACCGCTTTGCGGTCCTGACACCTAAACTATGGAATTTGTTTCCTCTGGAAATTCGATCCTGCACTGACATTATGCAGTTTAGGAGGCTCCTCAAGACATGGCTGTTTAGGCAAGCTTATAATCTGGGATAGTAGACAGCTGTAGTTTTGCTCAGTTCGCCTTTAGTCCCCTTCTGTTCCTAGGTCAGCGCCATGAAGCCACCCGGTGTAAGTGCGCTTAACAAATACCCACTAACATTAACATATATATATATATATATATATATATATATATATATATATATATATATATATATATATATATATATATATATATATATAACAAAGGTTACAGGGTCGTTATAGTTAGGAAAAATAATTTAAAAAGCCTTACATTTTCACTAAAGGTTACAGGGGCATTATAATTCTGTTCAAAGTTTACACGCAAAACCATACAAATTCAGCAGTTAGAGTTATTTTGAGTAACTATAACTCGTGCCCTAAGGTAACTATAACTCGCATCCCGCACAGTTTTCTGATTAAATAATTTTACAGCAAATGTTGCAGTGATATTTTCAGTGATGTCAAAGAAGATGTCATGAATGATTAATGTAGTAGCCTGAAAATGTAAATAGGCCCTACTTTAACCTAAAGCACTGATGCCGCGAAGCAAGCAAAGCAAGTGAACCAAACCTATAGAACAGCTGCCTTGTCTATTCCACCCATGCATGCATCCATCCATCCATCCACTGCCATTCATCCATCAATTCATGAGTTCTGCCATTCATTTATCCACTCCTCCATCCATCCATTCTACCATCCATCCACTCTGCCATTCATCCACCAATCTACCCACTCTGTTGTCCATCCATTCATCCACTCATTCATCCTTCATACGCCCACTCAGCCATCCATCAATCCATCCATCCACTATTCGGTCCATTCATCGACTCATCTATCCACTCTGCCATTCATACCAATCAATCCACTCTGCTATCGAACCATTCATTCATTCACTTTGCCACCCATCCATCACTATGTCACCCATCCATACATCCATTCATGTTGCCATCCATTCACTCTGCAATCTATCCTTTAACTCTGCCATCATCCATCCGCTCTGAATCCAGCCATCTATCCACTCTACCATTCATCCTGCCAGCCAACCATCACCCATCCACTCAGCCATCCATTCACTGATCTTTTCACTCACTAATGCATCCACTCTTTACTCTGCCATCCTTTCACATGCCCATCCATCTATCTGTCCATCTCAACCCTGCCATCCTTTCACCTGTTCATCCACCTATCCCTTCACTCATCCATCCCTCCCTTTACTCTACCATTCTTTCACCTTTCCATCCAGCTATCCATTCACTCACTCATCTATCCACCCATCCCTTTACCCTGCCATCCTTTCACCTTTCCATCCACCTATCATTCACTCATCTTTTAATCCACTCATTTATCTACACGCTCATTCATCCTTCTACTCATTCATCCTTAACTGCTTCTCTTCACCCTTCCTTCCAATATTCCTTCCCTGTTCTATTCACCCAGACATTGTTTTTGTTGCTCCTGCTGCTCTTCTATTGATTCTTTATTCCAGTGTTTATTATGAGCCTTTGTCTGCCGAGTTGCAGACAGAAGAGGCCCATAAAGATCCCCACCCCGCTGAAGCTGCTAAAGCGGGGGTTCATGACAGCCCTGTGACTGATGTATTATGTGGGGTAATTAGCAGTGCATGGTGAGGGCTAGTTATAGTTACCTTAGGACACAAGTTATAGTCACTTGAGATAACAATTAACTATATTAGCTCAATTTCTATGGTTTTGTGTGTGCCAAATCTGAACCTAACTATAACGTCTGTTAAACTTTGTTATTTTGTGAATTTCTAAGGCTTTTTAAATCCTACTTCCTAACCATAATGTCCCATTTTGTAGAGTGGCACATGTCTCCCTCCTTAGGACGACCTTGGCCTGAGGACCCTATACCCTGGGAGTCAGCACATTTGTTTTAGGAGAGTGGGGTACATGGTTCCCCTCCCCGGGCTGTTTTTGGCCTGGTAATCCTATCCCCCGGGGTCCACCAACCATTGTAATTATGGGGGCGGCATGCAGAACCCACCCCCAGGCCGATTTGTGCCCCACGCACCACATCTCCCAGGGCCCAACATATTGAAAACAGGGAGGGGGCACACCTTCCTCCCAGGGACAAATTCAGCCCTGGGGATCCCATCCCCCGGGGCCCAGCACCTTTTGTAAATGGGGAGGGGGAAATGCAGTCCCTCTTCCCCAGGCAGATATTGGCCACAGAGACGCCAATCAGTAAAGGGGGAGGGGGGCCACGTAGTCACCCTCCCTGGCCAATTTCATCCCCAGGGACTTTATCTCCCAGGCCCTGCCAACAAAGGGTTCCCTGGTGCCTACTCAGGGCACCCATCATATCCTTCTTGAGGACCGGGGGTGGAGCCCCGTAGCCCCAGCTCACTTCCCACATCCAGCGGGAGCGGCATTGCTCCCGCCCACAGGGAGCAGCTAAAAATGCTTCTCTCTGCAGTCAGGAGAAATAGTCAGATGTTTTTTATTTTATTTATTTTAGGAGTTTTGTATAACGCTAGCTGGACCCGAGGGTATCAGAGCACTTCACAACAAGTAACGTATGTGGAAATGGGCAGTACAGAGAATATAGAGGAACATAGCGAATCGGACATATAAGTAGTAAATTGTGGTAAATAAATAAATAATACCTCTATTTTTGGATAAATAAATGAATAACAGATAGCTCAATAAATAAGAGTCAAGATTCGAGGTAGTAGGAGTTTTGCAGGTTTATTACAGCATAAAGGACAGGAACAGGACAACCTGCATAGGAATAGGATGGCAAGGCCCAGCAGCTGCTGGGGCTGGATCTGGGATGAGCGCGCTAGGAAGGATAACTTTTTAATAACAGTACATGAGCATATATACATAACGCAAACGCATAGCATTACATCGCAATAGGCGTAGCAGTGGGTGGAGTAATAGGCGTGACGCGTAGCAGTCGCGAAAGATAAGGGTGAAAAGAGGTGTAACAGAGGCGTATACATAGACATGTGATGCAAACGTAACAGAATATGTCATGAATGGGGCGGAAACATGGAGGGGGCTACCTAAGGAGCCGGGACCTCTGACCTAATGGTGCGCGCAAACTGGCAATGACGTGTTACTAGGAGAAGCTGGGGGCTTCGAACTCTGTGCTAGGAGCAGAGACTGAAGTCTGGAGAGTCAGGGCGACATGTACCTAAGCAGTATCTAGTATCTGATGTTTAGAGAACATGTTGATATAAACTAGAAGTTATCGGGGTAAAGGCGAACAGACTCTAAGACTGGAGCATGCATTATTCTACATGTAGTGCGTGATGAAGAATATTAAATGACCATTAATACAGTATTTCTCTAACATGGAGACGTGAAGGCTAGACAATGACGGAAACTATTGATGCGATTCAGTAGCTTTAGGAATGCAGAGAAGGAGGGCTGGACTGATAACTCGAATCATAACATACTCTTGGCAGACTCAGAGGCAGAGCCAAGCTGAGCCGGGCACTGCGAGGCAGGAAGTAAGTGAAGGGTCGAGGATACAGGTGGGGGCTGTATCGCTCCTCAGCGAGGGCTTCAGGAGACAGGAGCTGAATCTGGTGTCCAGGCCCTTTTGAGGCCTAGAAACGGGAACTTTACAATGGAATAACGTGCACACTGAGAAACATGGAAACGTAGCTTTACATAGGCCTGATATTCGTAGTATTCACGAGAACTGGGAACTGACATACTAAAGGTGGACACAACTATAATTGCGTCATTAATCGAACATGGGGAATAACATATGCATATTAATCATGCACAGATAACATATGATGGAGGACGCGTAGGGACACAGAACATGGCAAAATTTACTTTTCCACATTCCCTCCTTGTCACTACGTTTCCATCAGGAAACATCAATATTCATGATACCATCTATCATTTCATACAGTATCATTTGCTCGTCTCGAATTTTCTGGGAACGTGTTTTAGAACGGGGCTTGGGACTAGGAATACAAGATGTAGCACAAATGCCGCAAATCGCAGGGCCACATTGTATACAGAGGCAGCAGCTAAATATGATCGCTACTGCAATACCTAGAAAAGACAAGACTTTCCATCCCCAAGCGGAAATTATATTCCAGAACCAACCGGACCATGTCCAGGTGCCTGGATTTTGGTGTAACAGATGGGCAATTTTATGGAGTCTGGTTATAGCTGAATAAACAGACGGCGCGTTATTTGGAATGAAAATGCAGCAACTAGATCCGATGACTCTACAGGCCCCGCCCCTATCGGCCAATATGACGTCAAGGACGAGACGATTCTGTAAAACGACAAATCTCATAGCAGATTGCTCTTCGGTTAAGTTACCTAGGGCAGAGGCAGTCTCATTGACAACTACTTCAAGGGTTCTTGTTAACCTACGGATTAGCTTACTATTCTGGATAGGTCCTATAAAGAAGAAGAAACCTCTATTGAAATCTGTATACTGTTCTAGAGCAGTTTCAGTATAATCGACAATGGGGGACTCGATCTCCCTTCTATGTCTAATGTGTACTAGATGTGTGTTTCTATGATAATCAGGTGGGGCTAGAAAAACTGGTGGCAGTAGGAAGGCAATGTAACAGGTTCCCTCCCAATCGAGGGGCAGACGAACATATGCGGTCTGACCACAAATAAAATAAGAATGACGTGAAGCTTTGAAAATAGATTTCCCACTGTCACTATACTTGACAATAGTAGTACAATCACTATGTCCTACATGTACGGAACCATTATTTCGGACACATAATTCGCCTTTGACTGGTAGTACGGAAATAGCAGGTAAATCTGGAGTGGAATCAGACTGAACATTCAGGACCATGAAATTCGAAGAATAATTACCTAAATTATACACTTCATTTTCTAGATCTAACCCGGTTCTGTGGGGGAGACCTTGCTTGTCTGGAAAACACGTACTGTTAAGAAAAGACATATCTGTTGAGGATGACGTTAACGTGGACCATGCTCCACACGAACCATTATGTGAAAAAGGATAAGGAAAAAGTGGCAGAACTCCCTTCGGTGTCTGGAAAGGGGGGAGTCGACCACACACCCAACAATTAGTGGCATTGCTGGTCTGGTGTGAATAATGTAACATGCGGATGAAAGAATTATTTCGCATAGCGAGGCGGTAAGAGAGTTCATGAGGAGGCAGATCACTAAACGTGTGCTCTACCGTAACATTAGAAGACGTATTTACATGAGAAACTGGAAAATACAGGTAAAACGCATAACTGGTGCAGGAAATCATAATACTGAGAAATAATATGAAACATAGAAAAACGATACATCGGATTGAGTTTTGACTAACTCTCTCACTATGGGGGTCTATTTTATACATGTCAGAAACAGTCTAACCGTTTCACCTAGGGGAGGACTTAGACAATCAAACTGGCTGACTTATTTTACTAGACCGGAGTTTGAGTTTATACTCCTGCTGCGGAGTTTTCTCTAACTGGGAAGGGTTCGTAGCAATGTCTTTTGCGGGACAGTCCTTAAAAATAATACTTTGGCAGTCCTTTGAATCCTGGGAAATGTTCTTTGAGACTGATTTCAGTCCATAAAACTTCTTTATGTGCGAAAGGTGCACCCAGCCTTTGCGACCCTCCAACTTCACGGCTGTACGGGTGGCGAGGAGGACCTGTCGGGGCTCCTTCCAGCGAGGCTCCAGCGGACTTGAGCGGTCAAAATTCCGGACAAGGACCATGGATCCTGGAACGATTTCATGCGGTGCCACCTCGGTGTTGTCTGGAAATGCGGCGGCAACCTGTGAACGACAAGAGTTGAGGGCAGACATCAAGGAAGCTAGGTAATCTGTCAGCATATTACTTGAAACATCGGTAATACTTCGGGGTCTGGGTGTACCCCACATGTTAGGGGGGCGGCCGAAAACGACCTCATACGGGGACAGACCTGATCTGGAATGTGCGACCATGCGCATATAGAACAAGGCAACTGGCAGAGCTACTAGCCAGTCCACACCTTTCTCTTTACATACTTTGGCGATGCGAATTTTCAGGGTCTGGTTATGTCTCTCTACGAGACCTGCTGCTTCAGGATGGCGTACACAATGGAACTTCCACTGGTACCCTAACAACAGGGAAACATGCTTCATGAGTTCAGATGAGAATGGCTGGCCGTTATCAGAATATACGACCCTAGGGAGTCCATAACGGGGGAAGAACTCACGAACCAACTGCTTGGCAGTGGTCGCGGCTGTGTAATCTGGGACTGGATATGCTTCTGTCCACCTGGACAAAGCGCATACAACTACAAGGACATACTTGAAACCTCGACATCGCTCCATCTGAATATAATCCATCTGGAGGACTTCAAAAGGGTGGTCAGGGGGTTGGAATCCACCTTGTTCCACCGGGACACTTTTACCTGGATTAAACTGACAACATATCATACAGGTACGGACTTTCTGCTTGGCGGCAGCTCGTAAATGCTTGTTGAACCAAATGTTCTGGATACTGTCTAACATAGCTTTTTCTCCTAAATGTGCTGGACTATGTGCGGTATTGATAATGACTTGAACCATAGAGTCGGGGAGAAACCAAGTGGCTTTTCCTTTTGTTAACCATCCTTGATCTGTCTGGACCCCTCCTTGTTCGGACCATTTCTTGATTTCTTCGGGAGTAGCATGTAACTGGATATCTATGACATCTTGAGTCGGGTCCTTAACTGTCATACATGTAGTCGGATCTGGAGTGTATGCCGGTGTCTTATTAACTGGAATGTCTGGAGTCTGTGCTGTAAGCTTGGCTGTGCGATCTGCTAGATCGTTACCCTGGGAAATAATGTCAGTAACTTTCGTGTGTGCTTTGCATTTCATGATAGCAATGGATGTCGGTAAATGTATTGCATCTAACAGAGCTTGAATAAGGAGACCATGCTGAATCTTGGTTCCATGAGAAGTCATGAAACCTCTCTCTTGCCAGAGCACTCCAAAGTCGTGTACGACTCCAAATGCGTAGCGCGAATCTGTGTAAACATTAACTTTCAGGTTCTTGGCGTGTATGCAGGCTTGAGTCAGAGCAACTAGCTCTGCTGCTTGAGCGGACAGGGTGTCAATGCGGTGTGTTTCAATAGGTATACACCCGTTACGACGCAACTTTTACTCCGCACTACCATTACAACGCGGGCATTACAACGCATGGCATTACAACGCATTGCGCTGGGGGGCGCTCTAGGATAAGAGGTAAGTTTAATTTACTATCCAACACCTTCCCTAGGGTCCACGGGGACTGGAGTTAGAATAGTAAATTATACTTACCACTATCCAGCACCCCAAAGCGCTATGCGTTGTAACGGTATTCGTTGTAAATACCGCGTTGTAATGGTACGCGGAGTAAAAGTATGCGTTGTAACGTCATACATCCGTTTCAATAACTTCGGTGTCGGTAGTCACTGCATACGCGGCGACTAGTTCTCCTGTACTTGTTCTCATGCATGAACCATCCACATAAAGTGTCAGGTCGGGATCTGGAAACGGAATATCTGTCAGATCTTGTCTTGGCTTTGTCGTAATATTAACTACTTCCACACAGTCGTGTGTGTCTGGACTTAAAGTAACTGATGGTAACAGTGTAGCAGGGTTCAGGATGTTGCAGCGTCTGATTTCTATGTGTGGCTGAAACAGTGTCAATTCATAACCTGTTAAACGTGCAATTGTCAAGTGCTGAGTTTGTGTTCGGTTTAAAAGAACTTCCACGGAGTGTGGAACTTGTACTGTCAGGGAGTGTCCTAATACTATGGAATCACTTTGTCTGATAGCTAGGGCTGTGGCTGCAACTGACTTGAGGCACGCAGGCAGAGCCTGGGCTACAGGATCTAATGTGCTCGAAAAATAAGCACAAGGCTTGTATTGTCCTGCTTGATCTTGTGTGAGAACAGATAATGCTGTACCTTCGCGTTCTGTGACAAAAAGTGTAAAAGGCTTACTGTAGTTTGGTGTAGCTAGAACTGGAGCTTGACATAGGGCTTTCTTTAACTCATTGAAACTAAGTGTATGTTCAGATGACCAAGGGAGGACAGTCGATACGGCTGCCTCCTGTGTCGTTAACTGTATCAGTGGTTTAGCTAGAAATGCATATTGAGGAATCCATTGTCGGCAATAAGAAGTAAGGCCGATAAAAGCACGTACCTCCTTCTGGGTCTTGGGCTGAGGAAGACTCGCTATTAACTGGATACGGTCTGGTGTCAACTGCCTACCCCTCTTGGACAGTAAGTGTCCTAAGTAGACCACTTGCTGGACACAGAATTGAAGCTTCGAAGGGGACACCTTGTGCCCCATCTCGGCTAGGAAATACAGAACTGTGAGTGATGCTCGCTCGCAAGCACGTTCAGAACGGGCTGTGATCAGTAGATCATCGACATACTGGAGCAGGGCAGTGTCAGTTGGCATGTGAACGTTGTCTAGTTGTCTCTTAAGTACTTGACTGTAAATACTAGGACTTTCTGTGAAACCTTGAGGAGCTCGTGTGAACATATAGCTCCTTCCATTTAAACAAAATCCGAAAAGGAACTGGCTGTCTGGATGAATGGGGACACTGAAGAATGCGTTCTTGAGGTCTATGACAGTGAAAAATGAAGCTTCGGAATCAATGGCTGTCAATAGGGAAGAGATATCTGGGACAACTGGATACTGGGGAATAATACATTTATTAAGCTCTCGGAGATCAATCACTAATCGATATACTGGGGGTGCATTTGGATCAGTACGTTTCATGACTGGAATGATCGGAGAATTGCATACATTGGAGTCAGTTTCTACAACCACTCCTTGAACCATGAGCTCGTCAATAATTTTGGATAAGGCTGCTACAGCCTCAGGTGGCAATCTGTACTGTCTGATTCGTGGTAACACTACACCTGGCTTGAGAGTCACACGATGGGGTGTGATTTGCATATAACCAACATCAGTTGGACCTTGCGCCCATAGATGCTGCGGGACATTGGACAGTCTGGGATCAAAATCTCGTAATACATAGTGACCCTTGAAGTCACGTAGGAACAATCGTATTCCCTCTGGGGAACAGCATATAACTGCACCTAACTCTTTCAGTGTTTTAATACCTAACAGATTTTCTGGACATGACTTAGTAAGTAACAGGTCAGTAGTACGGGACAATGGACCTACTTCTAGAGTAACTGGCTTTGATATTTCATTTACAATGGGTTTTCCTGAAAATCCAAGGGAAACATTTCTTGAGCCTGAGAGCGGAGCCCCTGGAACTTCGGCGTGGCTAATTGTGGTCCTACTTGCCCCTGTATCAATCAAAAACTTTCTATCTTTCCCTAGTACTTGACTGTGAACATAGGGACCTTCTTGATCTACAGGTATCTCGATGAGAGGCAAGCCTACCTCCCTCTCTAGGCTGTTTCATGAATATGGCTGATACTCTGGATACTCAGATTGTGCATACTGGTACATCTGCTGTGTAACATGCTGTGTTGCAGCGATGGGCTGCGGTGCTGTAACTGTCTGTGGTGCATTCTGTGGCTGAGGAATCTGTGAAACTTGTTCTTGTCTAGGCGGACGTGGTCTTTCTTTAGTCTTACCAGTAGCTATGTTGTGTTTCAGAACTGCACACTCGTTTATAAAATGACCTGGCTGTTTACAATAATTGCAGTTCCCTTTAACGGGAGCTGCGGGATGACTGGCTTGATTTGGACCCCTCTTCTGACTGTCTTGAGGAACAGATTGTGCAACTAGTACTTTCATTTTCGTGTCTTTCATACGTTTTCTCTCGTGTTCTTGCTCTTCTCTAATTCTATTCTGGTGGTATTGGAGCATCTGTAACATCTGGGACGGGGTATTAGCTTGCCAGGTACTTTCGACTTTCAAAACTCGATTTTTAATTTGTGGACTTGAATTCTCGACTAATTTAGTAACAAAAAGGTGAGGGTATGACTCACTACTTGTCTTGAGGCCACTGTTGATGCTAAAACATTTCTCAAATCTAGAATAAAAATCACTAATGTCTTCGTCTTGTTTCTGTTTACAGGCTGAGATTGCATCCCAGTCTTCTTTTCTAGTTGTCAATAACCTAGGCAAAACTTGTATTAACAATTCTGGTAATTCTTTACATTTCGCTCCAAGACCGGTACCTGGTACTCGTGCCTTGTCTTCAGCTTCTAGAACTGCCCAATCGATCTTTTTCTCTCCCGCCTCCCATTCTTTTTCCTTGAGCTTTTCATACACCCCTGCGGGCAACAGGACCTTTAACATTTTAATTATATCTGGGTACGTGTATTCTCCCATACGGAGCATGTCTTTTAATTCTCGATGGAACCCCGCTGGATCTTTATCATGACAAGGGATTAATTTTTTCATCTCTAAGAGTTCCATCTTTGTGATCGGGGTGTAAACAAACACTCGTTCTAGTTCGCCACCCGTTCCTCTAACTGGGTGGACTTCTCGTAACGGATTCTGTCTCTCCATGTAAAATGGTTTACCTTCTGGGGGTGAGACATGAACAAAATGCGGGTTCAAAAACGTTCTATATTTGTGACGCTGTTCTAGAATGACACTAATTAAATCGGTACCTAAACCTTTCCATCTATACTGGAGTAATTCGTTCAGGATATCATGTAACGGGCCTGGATCAGAGTGCTGACCCTCATACAATGTAATGAGGTGCTGGATCATATACATACCCGCCAGTCGTTGCTCGGCTGGGGGCAGTTTCAGAAACATTTGTGCCACTATTTCGTCTGGAAAAGTGGTAGAATCAGTAGTCCATCGGACTGCTGATCGGGCTAGTTCTTGTTCATGCATAGTACTTAACTCACTATAACCGATTCGTGATTTCAGAATGTGATCGGTAGCTTGAAACACTTGTTCTAGAGAACCTTGTTCTGGTGCTGGATGATGGAAAGTTGGCTTGTGTTCTAGGCGTAAATGGCGATCTGGAAATCTAGATTTTCCAACATACGCTATTCTGTCGGGATTCTCGTCCTCTACCTCTTCAGTATCAGAGTTACTTTCTTTCTCGCTTACTTGTGCTGCTTTACGTTGATCGTGTAACCTTATTATTTCTTTACGGATTTTCTTGTACATACTTTCCATAGCACTGATGGTCCTGTGCTTACCCTCGGCTATATTATCACTCCACTTTGTCAGGGTTCTCATTTCGGCTTGATCTTTGGACGGGTAATCTTGTTCTCTTATTAAACAATTTATCAAAAACTTTAATATCATGAGCTGGATCTCGGCTTTCCTTTGAGACATGACTTCGCCAATGCTTTCTGGATCATCCCCTGTACGGATGAAACGATATATTCTGTCTAGATCTTCTTTCATATTCGGTAGGGTGACTAGATACTCGACCACCTTTCTTACACGTAATGAATATAAAACCATATTATCCTCGCCTGGGACTGGATCATAGCCGCATTCATTAAGGGCTTTTCTTATTTCTGCTACAGACTGATGTCTGGGCGTACGCTGTGACGCTTGTGCATGTAATTCGGCTGTCGTTAAACGCTTATGTGGCGGCGGGGTCTGAGGAGGACCTCCTCCTGCGGCCCCTAAACTAGAATCATCGACTGATCCTCTTCGTCCTGGCAGAGTGGGAAATGGAAATGCAGGCTGGACTTGTATGGCGGGCTGGACCGTGGGTACCGTAACAGGTACTCCGGTGTCTGGAGGAGCGGGAAGTGCCTGATTTACAGGGACTGGCGGAGCGCGAACAGGATTTGCATATTCTGGGACTGTGTCGTCCAAATAGGACGAGATGAAAATATCAGCTGCGGTCTGTTTGTGACGTAGCTTGGTCGGAACTAATGGTGGCGGGAAATTACTGGATGCCTCTGGGGTCGCTTTTGGCGAGCCCTCGGCAAGAAGAGGATACATACCCTTAATAAGGGCATGCCTCTGTCTGTCTGACTGTTCGGTTTTAACTCGTTCACCAATCTCGATTAATTCCCTTTCTTGGGCTCGTTCCAAGGATTCTCTACTTAATTCCGACTTTCTGATTTCTTTTTCGGTTCTTTTATGAGATTCTTTGCGCCATAACTCGATGGCATCTTTCTGTGACTGTCTGGCTTTCTTTTTCCATAATGCTTCTTCTACTCGCATGATGCACTCGGCATCCCATGTGCCTGATACAGGCCATCTATACTTTTCCTCTAACTGTTTGGTATACTCTACCCATAAATCTAGATACAAAATGGCGCTTATGCCATGCTTCTGATACATAAAATGACCTGGACTGTCCCTAGGCGGGACAGGAACTGCTGCTTCTAGCAGACCTTTTCTAGTTCTCAACTGACGCAGTTTTGAAAAGAGCGGCATGACTGAACTATGATCTAGACACAATACGATACACAATAAACACGATAACTACTTCACACTCATTCCACGACATCAAGATACATGAATAACATTCAGAATAACAGTTCGACCAGAATACTACCTGGAATACGGAAAACAGAATACATGACTTTTCTCGAGAACAGAACTGACTAGAACAGAAACTAGATGCACTGCTGAAACAGTACGAAACTTACCGGTCTCATACAGAGACACGTCAGGACCCGTATCCACCGGAGTGGACACTTCGTTTGTGGGACTGTGTACCACCAACCCACGGACCAGAGTCAATTAGATTGACCCTGTCTAGATACTACCCCAGTAACGGTACTCACCGGGCAGCAAGAACGGAAGGCCTCAGACTGGACTGGACTGCTACGACGACGGACGACGAACTTCGGACTTCAGTTACGGGTGGACCTCCGGATACCTCGGACCTTGGACTCTCGGCTTGGGCTCTGGTCGGGACTCGCCGCGTTCCTCCACCGTCTCGTCTGGATGCTGGACCGCCTCCTCCGTCTCCTCCGTGGGCCTGAGGGATACTTGAAGCAGAAATATCTGCACGTGCACGGTATGGTTCCGTCACGGCTGCAGAGGGTCAGGGGGTCGGCGTGGCTTCACCGACGCGTGGGGAAAGGGCAAGTCCCTGTTCGGGCGCCATTATGTGGTAAATAAATAAATAATACCTCTATTTTTGGATAAATAAATGAATAACAGATAGCTCAATAAATAAGAGTCAAGATTCGAGGTAGTAGGAGTTTTGCAGGTTTATTACAGCATAAAGGACAGGAACAGGACAACCTGCATAGGAATAGGATGGCAAGGCCCAGCAGCTGCTGGGGCTGGATCTGGGATGAGCGCGCTAGGAAGGATAACTTTTTAATAACAGTACATGAGCATATATACATAACGCAAACGCATAGCATTACATCGCAATAGGCGTAGCAGTGGGTGGAGTAATAGGCGTGACGCGTAGCAGTCGCGAAAGATAAGGGTGAAAAGAGGTGTAACAGAGGCGTATACATAGACATGTGATGCAAACGTAACAGAATATGTCATGAATGGGGCGGAAACATGGAGGGGGCTACCTAAGGAGCCGGGACCTCTGACCTAATGGTGCGCGCAAACTGGCAATGACGTGTTACTAGGAGAAGCTGGGGGCTTCGAACTCTGTGCTAGGAGCAGAGACTGAAGTCTGGAGAGTCAGGGCGACATGTACCTAAGCAGTATCTAGTATCTGATGTTTAGAGAACATGTTGATATAAACTAGAAGTTATCGGGGTAAAGGCGAACAGACTCTAAGACTGGAGCATGCATTATTCTACATGTAGTGCGTGATGAAGAATATTAAATGACCATTAATACAGTATTTCTCTAACATGGAGACGTGAAGGCTAGACAATGACGGAAACTATTGATGCGATTCAGTAGCTTTAGGAATGCAGAGAAGGAGGGCTGGACTGATAACTCGAATCATAACATACTCTTGGCAGACTCAGAGGCAGAGCCAAGCTGAGCCGGGCACTGCGAGGCAGGAAGTAAGTGAAGGGTCGAGGATACAGGTGGGGGCTGTATCGCTCCTCAGCGAGGGCTTCAGGAGACAGGAGCTGAATCTGGTGTCCAGGCCCTTTTGAGGCCTAGAAACGGGAACTTTACAATGGAATAACGTGCACACTGAGAAACATGGCAACGTAGCTTTACATAGGCCTGATATTCGTAGTATTCACGAGAACTGGGAACTGACATACTAAAGGTGGACACAACTATAATTGCGTCATTAATCGAACATGGGGAATAACATATGCATATTAATCATGCACAGATAACATATGATGGAGGACGCGTAGGGACACAGAACATGGCAAAATTTACTTTTCCACAAAATGGTACCTGAACATGCAGACAACGAATACAATATACGTTCCTTTACAGAGACATAGAGCAATTGTCACCAAATCAAAAAGAAACAACAACAAAAAAACTCCCAGAAACGTCTGAGAATATTATGGATCTGTCATATTGAACAGGAAGATAAAAGCAGAGTTTCATTGGAGGTGACTTAGTTATGTAACATGATAATCCACAGTCCCTGGGTCGAGAGTCCAAAGAGTTTCTTTTTCCAGCAATACGAGTTTCTAGGAAGTTTTCTAGATCCGAATCCGTGACATTGGTCACCTAGTTAAAGTTAGAGGGGGTGCCGGCTAATGTACTTCCTTAGCTCCTATCTGCTCGTTTGAGAACGATCCAGGAAGAGGATTTTGAGCAGGTTTTCTAATTTTGGAAATGAGGGGATCATTCTGATGTGTGGGGTTCCAGATTTTGGGAGCGTTTCCAGCAAACGATCTGGTTGCCATTTTTTGTTTGCAAGTGTTTAGTTGGATGAGTAGTAGATTATTGGAGCTCCTGAGGTTCTTGGACTGGCCGGCCCTTTTGAGTTTGGCGGCTATGTATTCTGGTTTGCCTGTGTGGGGAGCTTTGTGCGTGAGGCAGGCAGTTCTGAAACTGGCTCGTAACTGAATTGGGAGCCATTTAAGTTCTCTGAGTGCAGGGGAGATGTGTTTTTTAGTTCCGGTGACCATTCTGGCTGCTGCATTGAAGGTTGTTTTCAGGAGGGCGAGGTGGGATTTTGCAGTGCCAGTCAGGGCTGCGATCCCGTAGTCAGTTCTGGAGAGCACCAGTGCTTGTGTGGTTTGTTGAAGGTACTTGGGCGGGAGGAAGGGTTTTATTTTGTACAGTAGTCTCAAATTGAGATAGGCGCTTTTAGCGGATCTTGTAATGTGATTTTTCATGTCCAATTTCGGGTCTATGGTGATACCTAGAGATTTTACCGAATTCGCCAATGTGATGTTGCCATTGAGGGCGTCGATAGCTTTGAGCCATTCTGAAATTTGGGGATTTTCGTCTTTGTTGGAGATGAGGAGAATTTCCACATTCTCTTGATTGAGTTTCAGGTGGTTTATTGAGAGCCTCTGTTGCACCTCTCTGAGCGTGGCGTTGAGTCTCTGGAGGTCCTCAATGGAGGTGGTTTCTAGATATAACTGCATGTCATCAGCATATAGATGGAAAGGGATGTTGGATTTCCTGAGTAGAGAGGTGAGGGGTTTGATGTAAATGTTGAAAAGCTGAGGGGAGGGCACTGACCCTTGTGGAACACCCCTAGTAACGGGGTGGTGGTCGGATTTGATTTTTTTAATTTGTCATTTTTGTGATCGGTTGTGGAGGAAGGAGGAGAACCAAAGGAGCACAGTCTCTTCAAGACCAGCCCTTTCTTGTAGAACCTTGAGGAGAAGCTTGTGATCAACTGTATCGAATGCAGACGATAGGTCCAGGAGGATGAGAAGGCAGCATTGGTCCGAGTCAAGTGACTTGTGTAGATTATCTATGACATTGAGGATTGCGGTTTTGGTGCTGCAGCTTTTTCTGAAGCCCAATTAATGGGGATCTAGAAGGTTGATGTTATCCAAGTGTTGGGTCAGTTGAGGAAGTACACATCTTCCCATGATTTTGGACAGAAGAGGTAAGTTCGAGACGGGTCTAAAGTTATTCAAATCCTCCGTATCTAGTCCTGGCTTTTTTGCAGCAGAGGTGTGACTTGACCGACTTTGAGGCAATCTGTACGACTCCTGATCTCAGTGAGCTGTTAATGAACTTGCACCAAAGTGGGGCTAGGGCGAGCTTCAGGTCTTTGGTCAGTTGAGGGGGTAGGTGATCAAGGGCGCGGGATGAGGGTTTTGCGTTGGAGATTAGTTTAACTATCTCTGCTTCTTAAATGGGAGTGAAGGAAGACCAGTGTTTAGGGGGGTTCAAGGAAGCGCTATCGATGGTTTCGGCAGCCTGGATCTCGGTGGAGGGGGTCAGATTGGAACCAAGTGAGAGATCGATCTTGGCGATTTTGTCATTGAAAAATGTGGCTAGGTTGTCACATCGTTCTTTGGATGCCTGAGTTGCGGAGGCCACTGATTTAGAGGTTTGTTTCCTGATGATATTGAAGAGCTCTTTTGGTCTGTTTTTAGCGTTGTCCAGCGCCGAGCAGAAGAAAGAAGTCTTTTTGTTCTTTATATGGTTTTTGTAATTCCTGCGAGCTGGCTGGAGTTGCTCACAATGTAGGGCGGTGGGATTTTTCCTTCAGATTCTTTCTGAGGCTCTTAGATGTCTTCTTTCTTCATTGATGTCAGTGGTGAACCATGATCTGGATGGAATGCTTCTGGGTTTTTTTAGTTTTAAAAGGGCAAGTTGGTCCAGGGTGCGCGTCATATTAGAGTTGTAGAGAGAGGTGAGTTCGCCAGTTGGGAGGTGGTCAGTGGTGCTCGGGAGAAGCGAGCTTATTCTTTCTTCTAGATCAGCTTGCGGGACCTGAGCTGTGTTCCTAATCCATTTGGGGGGCCTGCAAGGGGAGTTGAGTTCGGACCGCTTGGTTGATTTGAAAAAAAGGGGTGATTGGACCTGTCTACAGGAAGGATGTGGTCGATCGTGATTGCATTGCTTTCTGCAATATTAGCATCAAGGGTTGCTCCTCTGTGGTGTGTTTCTTTTGAGCAATGTTGGATCAGGTTGTTTTCTAGTAGGAGGTTGTTTAGGGTTTGAATAAGCGGGTTTTTGTTTCATTCCATCTTAGATTAAGGTCGCCAAGAATAATATTATTTGAGTTTCCAAGAGAGCAGTGGGCAATTAAGTCAGAAAGGTGTTCTCTGAATTTGGAGGAGTTACCTGGGGGGTTGTAAATGTAAATAGATGTAAATGTCAATGTGGGTGTACTTGTAAAGCGCACTGCGACTCCATGGAGTATCCTGGTGCTGAAGACCGCTGGGGAACCCAACCTGGTTTTCCCTGTGAGATGGTCCCTTTCTGGGTATCTCCAAGGTGAAACCAGGCATCCCCTGCGTCTGTGGGGGGCCGTTGTAGAGATGAGGCAAGCTTAATGCCCAGAGTTGCCGAGTGTGTTCCCTGGTTAGAGTAGGCACCGAGGCGAGAATTATCGAGTCCTCTGAGTGTGGTAAATAAATAAATAATACCCTATTTTTGACTAGACATATATCATAACAGATAGCTCAATAAATAAGAGTCAAGATTCGAGGTAGTAGGAGTTTTGCAGGTTTAATACAGCATAAGGACAGGAACAGGACAACCTGCATAGGAACAGGGGCCCAGCAGGATGACAGGGGCCCAGCAGCTGCTGGGGCTGGGTCTGGGATGAGCGCGCTAACTTTTAATAACAATACATGAGCTTATATACAAAACGCAAACACATAGCATTACATTGCAGTAGGCGTAGCAGTGGGTGGAGCAGAAGGCGTGACGCGTAGCAGTCGCGAAAGATAAGAGTAAAAGTAGGTGTAACTGGGCGTATACATAGACATGTGGTGCAGACGTAACAGAATATGTCATGAATGGGGCGGAAACATTGGGGGGGCTACCTAAGGAGCCGGGACCTCTAACCTGGTGGTGCGCGCAAACTGGCAATGACGTGTTACTAGGAGAAGCTGGGGGCTATGAACTCTGTGCTAGGAGCAGAGACTAAAGTCTGGAGGGTCGGAGCGACATGTACCTAAACCCTATTTAGTATCTGATGTTTAGGGAACATGTTGATATAAACTAGAAGTCATGAGGGAAAAGGCTAACTTGATTCTAAGACTGGACCATGCATTATTCTACATGTAGTGCGTGATGAAGAATATTAAATGACCATTAAATGCAGTATTTCTGTAACGTGGAGACGAGAAGGCTAGACAATGACGGAAACTATTGATGCAGTTCAGTAGCTTAGGAATGCAGAGAAGGAGGACTGAACTGATAACTGGAACTATAACATACTTTTGGCAGACTCAGAGGCAGAGCCAAGCTGCACCGGGCACTGCGAGGCAGGAAGTAAGTGAAAGGTCGAGGATACAGGTGGGGGCTGCATCGCTCCTCAGCGAGGCTTCAGGAGACAGGAGCTGAATCTGATGTCCAGGCCCTGTTGAGGCCTAGAAACGGGGACTTTATAATGGAATAACGTGCACACTGAGAAACGTGGCAACGTAGCTTTACATAGGCCTGATATTCGTAGTATTCACGAGGCCTGGAAACTGGCATACTAGAGGTGGACACAACTGTAATTGCGTCATTAATCAGACATGGGGAATAACATATGCATATTTAATCATGCACACATAACATATGATGGATGACACGTAGGGACACAGAACATGACAAAATTTACTTTTCCACATTCCCTCCTTGTCACTACGTTTCCATCAGGAAACATCAACATTCATGATACCATCTATCATTTCATATAGTATCATTTGCTCGTCTCGAATTATCCTGGAACGAGATTTAGAACGGAGCTTGGGACTAGGAATACAAGAGGTAGCACACATGCCGCAAATCGCAGGGCCACATTGTATACAGAGGCAGCAGCTGAATATGATCGCTACTGCAATACCTAGAAAGGACAGGACTTTCCATCCCCAGGCGGAAATTATATTCCAGAACCAACCGGACCATGTCCAGGTGCCTGGATTCTGGTGTAATAGATGGGCAATTTTATGGAGTCTGGTTATAGCTGAATAAACAGACGGCGCGTTATTTGGAATGAAAATGCAGCAACTAGATCCGATGACTCTACAGGCCCCGCCCCTATCGGCCAGTATGACGTCAAGGACGAGACGATTCTGTAAAACGACAATTCTCATAAAGGATTGCTCTTCAGTTAAGTTACCTAGAGCAGAGGCAGTCTCATCTACTACAGCTTCAAGGGTTCTTGTTAATCTACGAATTAGCTTACTATTTACAACTGTACCTAAATAAGGGAACACACCTTTATCAATATCAATGAATTGTTCTGCAGCAGTTTCAGTATAATCGACAATCGGGAGATTTCTCTTGTGTCTAGTATGTACTAGGAAGGAATTCCTATGGTAGTCAGATGGGGCTAGGAAAACAGGTGGCAGTAGGAAGGCAATGTAACAGGTTCCCTCCCAATCGAGGGGCAGACGAACATATGCGGTCTGACCACAAACAAAATAAGAATGACGTGAAGCTTTGAAAATAGATTTCCCACTGTCACTATACTTGACAATAGTAGTACAATCACTATGTCCTACGTGTACGGAACCCTTATTTCGGACACATAATTCGCCTTTGACTGGTAGTACTGAAATAGCGGGTAAGTCTGGAGTAGTATCAGACTGAACATTCAGGACCATAAAATTCGACGAATAATTACCTAAATTATACACTTCATTTTCTAGATCTAAACCTGTTCGGTGGGGGAAACCTTGCTTGTCTGGGAAACATGTACTGTTAAGAAAAGACATATCTGTTGAGGATGACGTTAACGTGGACCATGCTCCACACGAACCATTATGTGAAAATGGATAAGGAAAAAGTGGCAGAACTCCCTTTGACGTCTGGAAAGGGGGGAGTCGACCACACACCCAACAATTAGTGGCATTGCTGGTCTGGTGTGAGTAATGTAACATGCGGATAAATGAGTTATTACGCATAGCGAGGCGGTATGAATATTCGTGAGGAGGCAGATCACTAAACGTGTGTTCTGCTGTAGCATTAGCAGACTTATTTACATGAAGAACTGGGAAATATAGGAAAAAGGCATAACTGGTGCAGGAAATCATAATGCTGATGAATAATATGAAACTTAGAAAAACGATACATCTGATTGAGTTTTGACTAACTCTCTCACTATGGGGGTCTATTTTATACATGTCAGAAACAGTCTAACCGTTTCACCTAGGGGAGGACTTATACAATCAAACTGACTGACTTATTTTACTAGACCGGAGTTTTTGCTTATACTCCTGCTGCGGAGTTTTCTCTACCAAGGGAGGGGTTGTATCAATGTCTTTTGCGGGACAGTCCTTAAGAGCAATATTTTGGCAGTCCTTAAAATCCTGGGAAATGTTCTTAAAGACGGGTTTCAGTCCTTTAAAAAGTTTAACGTGAGAAAGGTGTATCCATCCTTTTCGGCCTTCCAACTTCACGGCTGTACGGGTGGTGAGGAGGACTTGACGGGGCTCTTTCCATCGAGGCTCCAGCGGACTTGATCTGTCAAAGTTACGGACCATCACCATGGAACCTGGAACGATTTCATGCGGTGCCACCTCGGTATTGTCTGGAAATGCGGCAGCAACCTGTGAACGACATGAGTTGAGGGCAGACATCAAGGAAGCTAGGTAATCTGTCAGCATATTACATGAAACATCAGTAATACTTCGGGGTCTAGGAGTACCCCACATGTTAGGGGGGCGGCCGAATACGACCTCATACGGGGACAGACCTGATCTGGAATGTGCGACCATGCGCATATAAAATAAAGCAACTGGCAGAGCTATTAGCCAGTCCACACCCTTATCTTTACATATTTTTGCAATTCGAATTTTCAGAGTCTGATTATGTCTCTCGACTAGACCGGCTGCTTCGGGATGGCGTACACAATGGAACTTCCACTGGTACCCTAACAACAGGGAAACGTGCTTCATGAGTTCAGATGAGAATGGCTGACCGTTATCAGAATATACGACTCTAGGGAGTCCATATCGAGGGAAGAATTCACGAACCAACTGCTTGGCAGTGGTCGCGGCTGTGTAATCTGGGACTGGATATGCTTCTGTCCATCTGGACAAAGCGCATACAACTACAAGGACATACTTGAAACCTCGACATCGCTCCATCTGAATATAATCCATCTGGAGGACTTCAAAAGGGTGGTCAGGAGGCTGGAAACCACCTTGTTCCACCGGGACACTTTTACCTGGATTAAACTGACAACATATCATACAGGTACGGACTTTCTGCTTGGCTGCAGCTCGTAAATGCTTGTTGAACCAAATGTTCTGGATACTGTCTAACATAGCTTTTTCTCCTAAATGTGCTGGACTATGTGCGGTATTAATGATGACTTGAACCATAGAGTCGGGGAGAAACCATGTGGCTCTACCCTTTGTTAACCATCCTTGATCTGTCTGGACCCCTCCTTGTTCGGACCATTTCTTGATTTCATCGGGAGTAGCATGTAACTGGATATCTATGACATCTTGTGTAGGGTCCTTAACTGTCATACATGTAATCGGATCTGGAGTATGTGTCAGGTTAACTGGAATGTCTAGAGTCTGTGCTGTAAGCTTGGCTGTGCGATCTGCTAGATCGTTACCTTGGGAAATAATGTCAGTGACTTTCGTATGTGCTTTGCATTTCATGATAGCAATGGATGTCGGTAAATGTATGGCATCTAACAGAGCTTGAATGAGGAAACCATGCTGAATCTTGGTTCCATGAGAAGTCATGAAACCTCTCTCCTGCCAGAGCACTCCGAAGTCGTGTACAACTCCAAATGCGTAACGTGAATCTGTGTAAACATTAACTTTCAGGTTCTTGGCGTGTATGCAGGCTTGTGTCAGAGCAACTAGCTCTGCTGCTTGAGCGGACAGGGTATCAATACGGTGTGTTTCAATAACTTCGGTGTCAGTAGTCACTGCATACGCGGCGACTAGTTCTCCTGTACTAGTTCTCATACATGAACCATCCACATAAAGTGTCAGGTCGGGATCTGGTAACGGAATGTCTGTCAGGTCTTGTCTTGGCTTTGTCGTAATGTTGACTACTTCCACACAGTCATGTGGGTCAGGATTTGAACTAACTGATGGTAACAGTGTAGCAGGATTCAGGACGTTGCAGCGTCTAATTTCTATGTGTGGCTGAAACAGTGTCAATTCATAACCTGTTAAACGTGCAATTGTCAAGTGCTGAGTTTGTGTTCGGTTTAAAAGAACTTCTACTGAATGTGGGACTTGTACTGTCAAGGAGTGTCCTAAAACTATGGAATCACTTTGTCTGATAGCTAGTGCTGTGGCTGCAACTGACTTGAGGCACGCAGGCAACGCCTGGGCGACTGGATCTAATGTGCTCGAAAAATAAGCACAGGGCTTGTATTGTCCTGCTTGATCTTGTGTGAGAACAGATAATGCTGTACCTTCGCGTTCAGTAACGAAAAGTGTAAAAGGCTTACTGTAGTTCGGTGTAGCTAGAACTGGAGCTTGGCATAGGGCTTTCTTTAACTCGTTGAAACTAAGTGTATGTTCAGATGTCCAAGGGAGAACAGTCGATACGGCTGCCTCCTGTGTCGTTAACTGTATCAGTAGCTTGGCTAGAAATGCATACTGGGGAATCCATTGTCTACAGTAAGAAGTAAGGCCAATAAAGGCACGTACCTCCTTCTGGGTTCTGGGCTGGGGAAGACTCGCTATTAACTGGATGCGGTCTGGTGTCAACTGCCTACCCCTCTTGGACAGCAAGTGTCCTAAGTATACCACTTGCTGGACACAGAATTGAAGCTTCGAAGGGGACACCTTGTGCCCCATCTCGGCTAGGAAATACAAAACCGTGAGTGACGCTCGCTCGCAGTCACGTTCAGAACGGGCTGTGATCAGGAGATCATCGACATACTGGAGCAGGGCAGTGTCAGTTGGCATGTGAATGTTGTCTAGTTGTCTCTTAAGTGCTTGACTGTAAATACTAGGGCTTTCTGTGAAACCTTGAGGAGCGCGTGTAAACATATAGCTCCTTCCATTTAAACAAAATCCGAAAAGAAACTGGCTGTCTGGATGAATTGGAACACTAAAAAATGCATTCTTGAGGTCTATTACTGTAAAGAACGTGGCTTCGGAATCAATGGCTGTTAACAGGGAAGAGATGTCTGGGACAACTGGGTACTGCGGAATAATACATTTATTAAGCTCTCGTAAGTCAATCACTAATCGATATACTGGGGGTGCATTAGGATCAGTACGTTTCATGACTGGAATGATCGGAGAATTACATACATTGGAGTCAGTTTCTACAACTACTCCTTGAGCGATGAGCTCGTCAATAATTTTGGATAAGGCTGCTACAGCCTCGGGTGGCAATCTGTACTGTCTGATTCGTGGTAACACTACACCTGGTTTGAGAGTCACACGATAGGGTGTGATTTGCATGTAACCTACATCAGTTGGACCTTGCGCCCATAAGTGCTGCGGAACATTAGACAGTCTGGAATCAAAATCTCGTAATACATAGTGACCCTTAAAGTCACGTAGGAACAGACGTATTCCCTCTGGGGAACAGCATATAACTGCACCTAACTCTTTCAGTGTTTTAATGCCTAATAGGTTTTCTGGACATGACTTAGTAAGTAACAGATCAGTAGTGCGGGACAATGGACCTACTTCTAGAGTGACTGGCTTTGAAATCTCATTAACGATAGGCTTTCCTGAAAATCCAAGGGAAACATTTCTTGAGCCTGAGAGCGGAGCCCCTGGAACTTCGGCATGACTAATTGTGGTCCTACTTGCCCCTGTATCAATCAAAAACTTTCTGTCTTTCCCTAATACTTGACTGTGAACATAGGGACCTTCTTGATCTACAGGTATCTCGATGAGAGGCAAGCCTACCTCCCTCTCTAGGCTGTTTCATGAATATGGCTGGTACTCTGGATACTCAGACTGTGCATACTGGTACATCTGCGATGTAACATGCTGTGTTGCAGCAATAGGCTGCGGTACTGTAACTGTCTGTGGTGCATTCTGTGGCTGAAGAGTCTGTGAAACTTGTTCTTGTCTAGGCGGACGTGGTCTTTCTTTAGTCTTACCAGTAGCTATGTTGTGTTTCAGAACTGCACACTCATTTATAAAATGACCTGGCTGTTTACAATAATTGCAGTTCCCTTTAACGGGAGCTGCAGGATGACTGGCTTGATTCGGACCCCTCTTCTGACTGTCTTGAGGAATAGATTGTGCAACTAGCACTTTCATTTTCGTGTCTTTCATACGTTTTCTTTCGTGTTCTTGCTCTTCCCTGATTCTATTCTGGTGGTATTGGAGCATCTGGAGCATCTGGGACGGAGTATTAGCTTGCCAGGTGCTTTCGACTTTCAGAACTCGGTTTTTAATTGGTGGACTTGAATTCTCGACTAATTTAGTAACAAAAAGGTGGGGATATGACTCACTACTTGTCTTGAGGCCACTGTTGATACTGAAACATTTTTCAAATCTAGAATAAAAATCACTAATATCTTCATCTTGTTTCTGTTTACAGGCTGAGATTGCATCCCAGTCTTCTTTTCTAGTTGTCAATAATCTGGGTAAAACTTGTATCAGTAATTCTGGTAATTCTTTACATTTATCTCCAAGACCGGTACCTGGTACTCGTGCCTTGTCTTCAGCTTCTAGAACTGTCCAATCGATTTTTTTTCTCTCCCACCTCCCATTCTTTTTCCTTTAGCTTTTCATACACCCCTGCGGGCAACAGGACCTTTAACATTTTAATGATATCTGGGTATGTGTATTCTCCCATACGGAGCATGTCTTTTAATTCTCTATGGAACCCTGCTGGATCTTTGTCATGACAGGGAATTAATTTCTTCATTTCAAGGAGTTCCATCTTTGTGATTGGAGTGTATACAAACACTCGCTGCATTTCGCCACCCGTTCCTTTGACTGGGTGGACTTCTCGTAGCGGATTCTGTCTGTCTATGTAGAATGATTTACTTTCTGGGGGTGAGACATGAACAAAATGCGGGTTCAAGAATGTTCTATATTTGTGACGCTGTTCTAGAATGACACTAATTAAATCGGTACCTAGACCTCTCCATCTGTACTGGAGTAATTCGTTCAGGATATCATGTAACGGACCTGGATCAGAGTGCTGACCCTCATACAAAGTAATGATGTGCTGAATCATATACATACCCACCAGTCGCTGCTCGGCTGGGGGCATTTTCAGAAACATTTGTGCCACTATTTCGTCTGGAAAAGTGGTAGAATCAGTAATCCATCGGACTGCTGACCGAACTAGTTCTTGTTCATGCATAGTACTTAACTCACTGTAACCGATTCGTGATTTCAGAATGTGATCGGTAGCTTGAAATACTTGTTCTAGGGAACCTTGTTCTGGTGCTGGATGATGGAAAGTAGACTTGGGTTCTAGACGTAAATGGCGATCTGGAAATCTAGGTTTCCCTACATACGCTATTCTGGCAGTATTCTCGTCGTCTTCCTCTTCAGGATCAGAGGTACTTTCTTTCTCGCTTACTTGTGCTGCTTTACGCTGTTCGTGTATCTTTATTATTTCTCTACGGATTTTCTTGTACATACTTTCCATGGCACTAATGGTATTGTGCTTTCCTTCGGCTATATTATCACTCCACTTTGTCAGGATTTTCATTTCGGCTGGATCTTTAGACGGGTAATCTTGTTCTCTTATTAGACAATTAATTAAGAACTTTAATATCATACGCTGAATCTCGGCTTTCCTTTGAGACATGGCATCACTAATACTTTCTGGATCATCCCCTGTACGGATGAAACGATATATTCTGTCTAGATCTTCTTTCATATTCGGCAAGGTGACTAGATACTCGGTCACCCTCCTTATGCGTACGGAATATAAAACCATATTAAATTCGCCTGGAACTGGGTCATAGACACATTCGCCAAGGGTTTGCCTGATTTCTGCAACAGACTTATTACTTTTAGGAGTACGCTGTGATGCTTGAGCATGTAATTCGAGTGCTGATAAACGCTTGTATGGCGGCGGGGTTTGAGGAAGACCTCCCCCTGCGGCCCCTAAACTAGAATCATCAACTGATGCTTTTCGTCCTGGCAGGGTCGGTAATTGTAACGTGGGCTGGACTTGTATGGCGAGCTGACCCGGGGGGGCTGTTAAGGGCACCCCGGTGCCTGGAGGAGCAGGAATTACCTGATTTACAGGGACGGGCGGAGCGTGAACAGGATTTGCATATTCGGGGACTGTGTCGTCCAGATAGGACGAAATAAAAATATCAGCTGCGGTCTGTTTGTGACGTAGCTTGGTCGGAACTAATGGTGGCGGAAAATTACTGGATGCCTCTGGGGTCGCTTTTGGCAAGCCCTCAGCAAGAAGAGGATACATACCCTTAATGAGGGCATGCCTCTGTCTGTCTGACTGTTCGGCTTTGACTCGTTCACCTATCTCGATTAATTCTCTTTCTTGGGCTCGTTCTTGGGATTCTCTACTTAGTTCTGTCTTTCTGATTTCTTTTTCGGTTCTTTTATGAGCTTCTTTGCGCCATAACTCGATGGCGTCTTTCTGTGACTGTCTGGCTTTCTTTTTCCATAATGCTTCTTCTACTCGCATGATGCATTCGGCATCCCATGTACCCGATACGGGCCATCTATACTTTTCTTCTAACTGTTTGGTATAATCTACCCATAAATCTAGATACAATATGGCGCTTATGCCATGTTTCTGATACATAAAATGACCTGGACTGTCCCTCGGCGGAACAGGAACTGCTTCTTCTAACAAACCCTTTCTAGTTTTTAACTGACGTAATCTCGAAAAGAGAGACATTGTAAACTTGAATCGGAACACAATACAATAGACGAGGAACAATAACAATTGGGAAAACAATTCAGGCATACCACGACATTGGAAATACATTGAACATCATAACATAACAGTTCGGACAGAATATTACCTGGAATACTGAGAACAGAATACAAGAATTTCTCGAGAACGGAACAGACTAGAGTTACTGGATGCACTGCTGAAACAGTACGGAACATACCGGTCCCATAAAGGGACGCATCAAGACCCGTATCCACCTAGGTGAACACTTCGTTAGTGGGCCTGGGTACCACCAACCCACGGACCAGAGTCAATTTAGATTGACCCTGTCTAGATACTACCCCAGCAATGGTACTCACCGGGCAGCAAGAACGGAAAGGCCTTGGACTGGACTGGACTGCTACGACGACGGACGACGAACTTCGGACTTCAGTTACGGGTGGGCCTCCGGATACCTCGGACCTTGGACTCTTGGCTTGGGCTCTGGTCGGGACTCGCCGCGTTCCTCCACCGTCTCGTTTGGATGCTGGACCGCCTCCTCCGTCTCCTCCGTGGGCCTGAGGGATACTTGAAGCAGAAATATCTGCCGGTGCACGGAAGAGTTCCGTCACGACTGCAGAGGGTCAGGGGGTCGGCGTGGCTTCACCGACGCGTGGGGAAAGGGCAAGTCCCTGTTCGGGCGCCATTATGTGGTAAATAAATAAATAATACCCTATTTTTGACTAGACATATATCATAACAGATAGCTCAATAAATAAGAGTCAAGATTCGAGGTAGTAGGAGTTTTGCAGGTTTAATACAGCATAAGGACAGGAACAGGACAACCTGCATAGGAACAGGGGCCCAGCAGGATGACAGGGGCCCAGCAGCTGCTGGGGCTGGGTCTGGGATGAGCGCGCTAACTTTTAATAACAATACATGAGCTTATATACAAAACGCAAACACATAGCATTACATTGCAGTAGGCGTAGCAGTGGGTGGAGCAGAAGGCGTGACGCGTAGCAGTCGCGAAAGATAAGAGTAAAAGTAGGTGTAACTGGGCGTATACATAGACATGTGGTGCAGACGTAACAGAATATGTCATGAATGGGGCGGAAACATTGGGGGGGCTACCTAAGGAGCCGGGACCTCTAACCTGGTGGTGCGCGCAAACTGGCAATGACGTGTTACTAGGAGAAGCTGGGGGCTATGAACTCTGTGCTAGGAGCAGAGACTAAAGTCTGGAGGGTCGGAGCGACATGTACCTAAACCCTATTTAGTATCTGATGTTTAGGGAACATGTTGATATAAACTAGAAGTCATGAGGGAAAAGGCTAACTTGATTCTAAGACTGGACCATGCATTATTCTACATGTAGTGCGTGATGAAGAATATTAAATGACCATTAAATGCAGTATTTCTCTAACGTGGAGACGAGAAGGCTAGACAATGACGGAAACTATTGATGCAGTTCAGTAGCTTAGGAATGCAGAGAAGGAGGACTGAACTGATAACTGGAACTATAACATACTTTTGGCAGACTCAGAGGCAGAGCCAAGCTGCACCGGGCACTGCGAGGCAGGAAGTAAGTGAAAGGTCGAGGATACAGGTGGGGGCTGCATCGCTCCTCAGCGAGGCTTCAGGAGACAGGAGCTGAATCTGATGTCCAGGCCCTGTTGAGGCCTAGAAACGGGGACTTTATAATGGAATAACGTGCACACTGAGAAACGTGGCAACGTAGCTTTACATAGGCCTGATATTCGTAGTATTCACGAGGCCTGGAAACTGGCATACTAGAGGTGGACACAACTGTAATTGCGTCATTAATCAGACATGGGGAATAACATATGCATATTTAATCATGCACACATAACATATGATGGATGACACGTAGGGACACAGAACATGACAAAATTTACTTTTCCACATGAGCCTGGTCCACGACCCTGCCGCGTCGGGAATTGAACCCTGGTCCCGGGCCGTTCTCTGCTTATGGGTCTGCCGCCTCTAACCAGTGAGCCACACCACTCCACTTGTACAGGTGGTGGCATAGAGATGGCCTGTTCTCGTTTGTCTTGATGTTGATTGGGAGACATTCAAAGTAGTTATAAAGGCAGGAGGCTGTTTCCGTGATAGAGATGCTATTCTTGTGAATGATTGCTAGGCCCCCTCCTCTTTGAGCTATCCTGTCTTTGTCGATCAATGTGAATCCAGGCGGTACCAGCATGTCCATGATGGGATGAGAAAGATTATTGAGCCAGTTCTCCATGATGAATACTTTGTCTATATCATGGGAGAGAATGGCTTCTGCTAGCTCGTTTGCATGTTTAGAGGCCGATCTGCAGTTTAGGAGCAAGCTTTAATGGGGGATCCTTCGTTGCTCAGAGTCTTAGTAGTTGGGTCCCTGGGTAGAGAAGTTAGATGAGCTGGGGGTCTAGGGACTCTCGGTGGAAAGAGTTCTCTTCCAACTCCCGTAATTACTAGGATCATAGATTTGGGGGAGGGATTGTAGGGAGGGTCATAGGTTGAGGCTAGATATGCTGCTTCCCGAGGGAAAAGGGCTGCTTTTGATATTCGGGCAGGCAGCTTACCATCCCTATGAAGTCTATGGCCTGACGTGTTTCGATACCACTGTTTGCATCTCCTCAGAGGCCATGTCAGCGGAGGTGTTTTAAGCAAATCCCAGCGTGTATTTAAAAATGAACTGCCACCAAAGGAGGAGCACTGAAAGCCCCCAATTATGGAAACACGCAGGGGAGATGCGATATCCATAAATCACCTCCGCTGACACAGCCTCTTAAGAGATGCAAACAACGGCATCGAAACGCGTCAGGCCATGGACTTCAAAGGGATGTTAAGCTGCCTGCTTGGTTTAAATAGAGTTGTTACTCACCTGCAGTGCTGTGCTGCCTCAAGCTTCTCAGCATTTTTGGTTACATGGTATGCAGCGGTTCCAGGCCGCAGTGGCATCGCACTGCCCGCAACCAATGGGCATTAGGAGAGAGGAAGTTTCCTCTTTCCGGAGCTGCAGGGCACCTTTAATGAAGCCGGCAGAGTCTCACCCAAGGCTCAATGGAGGGGCAAGAAAATGTGTCCATAATTAGCTGCAGCGGAGGTAACCCACTAGAGGGCGTTAATTGGCAAAATGAGACCTCAAATCCCAGCGTGCATTTAAAAATGAACTGCCACCAAAGGAGGAGCACTGAAAGCCCCCAATTACGGAAACACGCAGGGGAGATGCGGTAGCCATAAATCACCTCCGCTGACACGGCCTCTGAGGAGAGGCAAACAGCGGCATCGAAACGCGTCAGGCCATGGACTTCAAAGGGATGGTAAGCTGCTGCTTGGTTTAAATAGAGTTGTTACTCACCTGCAGTGCTGTGCGGCCTCAAGCTTCTCGGCGTTTTTGGTTACATGGTATGCGGCGGTTACAGGCCGCAGAGGGATCGCACTGCCTGCAACCAATGGGCATTAGGAGAGAGGAAGTTTCCTCTTTCCGAAGCTGCAGGCCACCTTTAATGAAGCCGGCAGAGTCTCATCCAAGGCTCAATGGAGGGCTGAGAAAAATTGTCCATAATTAGCTGCAGCGGAGGTAACGCACTAGAGGGCGCTAATTGGCAAAATGAGACCTCAAATCCCAGCGCGCATTTAAAAAGGAACTGCCACCAAAGGAGGAGCACTGAAAGCCCCCAATTACGGAAACACGCTGGGGAGATGCGGTAGCCATAAATCCCCTCCACTGACACAGCCTCTGAGGAGATGCAAACAGCGGCATCCAAACGCGTCAGGCCATGGACTTCAAAGGGATGGTAAGCTGCCTGCTTGGTTTAAATAGAGTTGTTACTCACCTCCTGTGCTGTGCGGCCTCAAGCTTCTCAGCATTTTTTGGTTACATGGTATGCGACGGTTTCAGGCCGCAGAGGGATCGCACTGCCCACAACCAATGGGCATTAGGAGAGAGGAAGTTTCCTCTTTCCGAAGCTGCAGGGCACCTTCAATGAAGCCGGTAGAGTCTCATCCAAGGCTCAATGGAGGGCTGAGAAAAATTGGCCATAATTAGCTGCAGCGGAGGTAACCCACTAGAGGGCATTAATTGCCAAAATGAGACCTCAAATCCCAGCGTGCATTTAAAAATGAACTGCCACAAAGGGAGGAGCACTGAAAGCCCCCAATTATGGAAACACGCAGGGGATATGCGGTAGCCATAAATCACCTCCGCTGACACAGCCTCTGAGGAGATGCAAACAGCGGCATCCAAACACGTCAGGCCATGGACTTCAAAGGGATGGTAAGCTGCCTGCTTGGTTTAAAAAGAGTTGTTACTCACCTGCAGTGCTGTGCGGCCTCAAGCTTCTGGGGGTTTTTGGTTACATATATATATATATATATATATATATATATATATATATATATATATATATATATATATATATATATATATATATATATATATATATATATATATATATATATATATATATATATATATATATATATATATATATATATATATATATATATATATATATATATATATATATATATATTCGCACAATCCACTCCAATCAGGCTAGAAGAATGACCAGCACGCCGATATCGTAGTGATGCTTTTTAATTCAAGCCCCTAACCCCCACAACAGACGCGTTTCGCCAAAAGGCTTTGTCAGTGTTTAAAAAAAATATATATATGTATCCATCGAAGTAAAAAATGGTCATTTGGAAACAGCACTATTCAGAAAGCCGACGGCAGGGAACACAGTACTGCATGCCCATAGTCATCATCCTCCTCACCTAATCAGGAGCATCCCGTATGGAGAGATGCTCAGGATTAGAAGGATATGCAGTACTGAGGTACAATGCACGTCAGCACAACGTGCCAGTAAACTCAGGTTTCTGGCACGAGGATATAATGAAAGCATTGTTGATACTGCTATTCGTAAGGCCAATGTATTCCCCCGTGAGATTGCCTTACTCCATAAGAAATCACAGGCTCCAACTGTTTTACCTATGCAGCAACCAGTCAGATTAATTTGGTCTTTCAACAATCAGCACGGGGCACTACGCAAGATTGTCAATAAACACTGGGACCTAGTAAAGTGTGACCCAGTTATTGGCGAGGTCATGCCGAGAAAACCGGCTATTACTTACAGAAGAGCCTATTCCCTACAAGATGCCCTAGTTAAATCCAGTCCAGAAGTAATAACTAAAAAGGATTGGCTGTGTGGCAGTAGAGGTTTTAGGAAATGCTCTGTATGCAAGGCATGTACCCATGGGGTAAATAGAACAGAATATCTCACCCCGTTCTCTGCAGTCCCGTACAAGATCAATCAAAAACTTACCTGCAAAAGTGAGTTTGCGGTATATGTGTTGGAGTGCCCGTGTGGCTTGAGATATGTGGGCAGCTCGAAGCTGCAAGTCCACAAGCGGGTTCTCCAACACCTGAGGGCCATCAACACCAATGACCCAGCATACCCGGTGGCGAGACACTTCAAGGAGTACCATAACAGCAATAGTACTCTATTGAGATATTACGCCATTGACTCAATAGCCCCCATGAGAAGGGGAGGCGACAGGAATGCAGCATTAAGGAAGTTGGAAACCAGATATATTCTGATGTTAGATAGTAAGGCCCCACATGGACTTAATGCCTCAGAAGACTTTTTCACCTGTCTCTGAGGCAATTAATAAGTTCAAGATCAGTGCTGATTTAGGCCAAACTCAGCTTACATAGTGCGCATTTGTACATACAATAATATAAACCTAATGTGATACAAACTGGTTATTGTAGATACGATGTGTAAATATATATTTTTGCTGGGATTTGAAAATGATGTACTTGCTATTGTTTTTGTCTGTTAGTCTTTCTGTTCTGGATTATATAGAACCTGCCACTTTTTATATGTCCGGGTGTCAGACTGGGATCAGTCTGACAAATATTACATCTACGTGACATATGGAATGTGCCAATAACCCACATACACATATTGAGCACTGTTTTTTCATTATATGGTTGAATTGTCCAGTAGGGGGTTCTTTTTGTTTCTATATAGGATAAAAATATGAATTTTGATGTGTTTGCATTACACTTGTATTTAATGGATTAACTGAATAGGTGATACCTGGCAAATGTTCTTTATGGTTTTAGTTCCCCTCCTTTTTTGTATGTGCATATTAGAATTTAGCCCCACAGGCTTAACGTCTTTATAGGATGTTTGCACATTATGTAGTTATTGGAGTATTTAATATGGTGTACATTTGTATATAATTGGTGATGGACTGACAGTCATGTCAATATATAGAAGGGCCGAGGGATTTATCCCACTAACATGCGGCAGCCATGGAAATTGTGCAATATAAAATCTTCCTTTGACTGGTGTAAATTATCAAAATTTGCCGTTATATATTCACCCGGTGTATTGTCAAGTACATATGGATTTATCCCAAAATTTGAATATATGCATGACCGGTACTTAGTAATGTTAAACTTAAAATTGGAGTATTTTTACCACATCCATTGTACCGCCATCATTTCCCTACTGTGATTTGTTAATTTTAAATGCACTAGCACTTTAAATTTCTGCCACCGCCCTCTGTGGCGCCATGTGACCAAGGCCTCTGGAAGGCCGAAACGTTATGCTGTCCGTTGCAGATATTAAAAACTAATTACTCACGGAATTACTGGGTCTCTCGTTTCTCTCGGCGGTGCTGCCGTGACATCAAAATCGGCGGCATCTAGTGGTTGAAACTTTGGTGGATTTGTAAGCCGGTTGTGTGCTTCTCCGGCGTTGAGAGACCCCTCCTTTAGCAAGTGGCTACGCGGCAGGAAGTCGTAACCTTCGGTGCGCCGGAGGTGTTTGTTTCTCCTGTTGGGGAGAGACCGCGAAAAGCCCCGGGACACCTGCGAACATTGCTGGTTTGAAAGTGGATCCGGCGTGGTGGGACGGCTGTCTCGTTACCGCGCTGTTGAAACCCTGAATAACTTGGCAGGTCTGGGGACACGTCCCGTGAAGGAGTTCATTCCCTGTTTGTCGACGAGTGGCTTTGGACTACCCAGCGGCGAACTGTGAGTAACGCATCATTGCGTATTGAAAAAGCATTTCATAAGCAACATGGCGGCAGGCGCAAGAAGAGGGAGGGAGGTGACTGCCCTCGACGTGTTTGATGATTCCCCGGCTGGGGGGTCACAAGTGGCGGGTTCAGTTCAGAAAACATTGGAAAGTGGCCCGAACCTCCGCGACCATTTCAAAAAGCTTGAAAAATGAACAAAACGGGAACAGGCTAAGTGGTGGGAGCATCGCTCCCTGAGCAGATATTTGGAAGTTGACCGAGTTCCGAGGGGACTGCGACTAATGCTTGCCCCAACTTACGACGATCCTGACCCAGAAATGCTAAGGGAATGGGCTGAGTGCAATTTGGAGTCGTCGAAAAGACTAGTTCAAATCTTGGTCCGCTATGCGGAAACGGACCGGATGAAATTGCAAAAACAAAGCGAGGAGCTGTCGATTATAATTGATGGAATGGGAGCAGACATTTCAGAGTGTCAAAGACTGAAAGATGAAATGATGATTCATGTACAGAAAGAAGAAGATATCATCATTAAGCGGAAGCAGTACAAATTCCAGCGTGATAAAAATGACTATCTAGAAGGGCGCATTTACACTTTTGCGCGCAAGTATGACGCTAGAAAATTGTCACAGCCACCGAGTGCACGCAATGACCCAGTCAATACAGATGGACAAACATCAGTCACATCGGCCAGCTCCTCAAATGCAGATCTTAGCTCCAGCATTGATAGTGGGTCTGATTATGAGGCAAGCAGAACACGGTCAGGGCTGGGGTTTACCCGGTTCACCCTGGCACAGGAATTACAATGTGTGAGCCAGGACAGACGAGACACACTGCGTCCCAGGACGGATCGCCAGTCGGCCAAAAAAGCTCTAACGCAAAACGTAGAGAGCGCCGCAAAGCCAACGCCAGATGCCATACCAAAACGCAAGGCCTACAAAAAACAATGGAACAAGAAGAAACAACAATAGGGGTACAGGCAGAAGAAAAATTCTCTGTGATTAATCTCACTTCCATGACACTAACGCCTACGGAGTTAAAGACTCTCTCGCTGGGACTATCCTTTTGTCCTCCCAGGAACTTCAACTATGCTGACACAAGAATCGACTTGCATAAATTCACACGGAAGCTCAAGTTGAAAAAACATTTTATCAGCAATAAACCCCGCAAGGCCGAAGTGAGATCTGACACAAGTAACCCTAGCAGGATGGCACTTATAGCTAACGATTTGCCACTATTACAAGACTTGGAGGGTTTACGCTTAGAACAATCTTTGTCACAGAGCCCCAGCACCAACCCCATCCATCCCGTTGCAGGTCTAACCAACTTCAGACCGAAATCAACTTATACACCACACATGGTGCATGACAATATTGATATTTTTCAAGAGGCGGTGGTCAAAGATATCAAGGGCCTCTTTGAACGAACTTTGAAGGGCAACAAGTACAAACACAAACGTAATTACAAATACACCGACCTGGTTAAGAAAATTCAGAGTTGTGGTAACATCATCGTACGTCAATCTGACAAGGGGGGCAATATCGTGTTATGGGCAAGAGATCTTTATATGGAGGAAGCCTTATTACAACTCAATGATGCTTCCTGTTACAGACATTGTGATGTCGCTGTAGTAAAGAAGTCCCAAACAACTTTTTATTCGATGTTGATGGGGTGGAGGTCAACAGGCCTCATCAGCATGGATGAACTGAAATATCTCAAAAATGACCATCCAGTTATGCCCGTCCTTTATCTGATCCCGAAAGTCCACAAAGACCCGGATAAACCCCCCGGCAGGCCCATCATCTCTGCATGTGGGGGATTATTGGAGAAAACGACGATCTATGTAGATGCATTCCTACAGGACTTTGTATATAAGTTACCCTCATACATCCAGGACTCCAGTGATTTTTTAAGGAAAATCAATGACTTACAATGGGATCCCGAATACTTGTTAATTACACTTGACGTCACGGCGTTATACACAAGTATTTTGCATGTAGATGGTTTGAGGGCTGTGTCTTATTACTTGGGTCAACGTGCGATTGAGTTTGTGGAACATAATAAGATGTTACTATCCATGATTAGCTTTTGCCTGAATAACAACTTTTTCATGTTTAACCAACAGCATTTTCAACAGATCAGGGGAGTGGCCATGGGGGCCTGTTTTTCTCCCAGTTATGCCTGTATTCATATGGGGTACTGGGAGAAGCAGGTACTCCATGGAGTTTACTCGGACATCTGTAGAGATCATATCGTGCGTTGGTACAGATATATCGACGACGTTTTTATGATCTGGAAAGGCACACGCATAGAGGCAGAACAGTTTATTTCCCAAGTAAATGTCAACAACTACAACCTGTCTTTCACTTCTAACATCAGTGAACACCAGGCAACTTTTTTAGATGTATCCATCGAAGTAAAAAATGGTCATTTGGAAACAGCACTATTCAGAAAGCCGACGGCAGGGAACACAGTACTGCATGCCCATAGTCATCTTCCTCCTCACCTAATCAGGAGCATCCCGTATGGAGAGATGCTCAGGATTAGAAGGATATGCAGTACCGAGGCACAATGCACGTCAGCACAACGTGCCAGTAAACTCAGGTTTCTGGCACGAGGATATAATGAAAGCATTGTTGATACTGCTATTCGTAAGGCCAATGTATTCCCCCGTGAGATTGCCTTACTCCATAAGAAATCACAGGCTCCAACTGTTTTACCTATGCAGCAACCAGTCAGATTAATTTGGTCTTTCAACAATCAGCACGGGGCACTACGCAAGATTGTCAATAAACACTGGGACCTAGTAAAGTGTGACCCAGTTATTGGCGAGGTCATGCCGAGAAAACCGGCTATTACTTACAGAAGAGCCTATTCCCTACAAGATGCCCTAGTTAAATCCAGTCCAGAAGTAATAACTAAAAAGGATTGGCTGTGTGGCAGTAGAGGTTTTAGGAAATGCTCTGTATGCAAGGCATGTACCCATGGGGTAAATAGAACAGAATATCTCACCCCGTTCTCTGCAGTCCCGTACAAGATCAATCAAAAACTTACCTGCAAAAGTGAGTTTGCGGTATATGTGTTGGAGTGCCCGTGTGGCTTGAGATATGTGGGCAGCTCGAAGCTGCAAGTCCACAAGCGGGTTCTCCAACACCTGAGGGCCATCAACACCAATGACCCAGCATACCCGGTGGCGAGACACTTCAAGGAGTACCATAACAGCAATAGTACTCTATTGAGATATTACGCCATTGACTCAATAGCCCCCATGAGAAGGGGAGGCGACAGGAATGCAGCATTAAGGAAGTTGGAAACCAGATATATTCTGATGTTAGATAGTAAGGCCCCACATGGACTTAATGCCTCAGAAGACTTTTTCACCTGTCTCTGAGGCAATTAATAAGTTCAAGATCAGTGCTGATTTAGGCCAAACTCAGCTTACATAGTGCGCATTTGTACATACAATAATATAAACCTACTGTGATACAAACTGGTTATTGTAGATACGATGTGTAAATATATATTTTTGCTGGGATTTGAAAATGATGTACTTGCTATTGTTTTTGTCTGTTAGTCTTTCTGTTCTGGATTATATAGAACCTGCCACTTTTTATATGTCCGGGTGTCAGACTGGGATCAGTCTGACAAATATTACATCTACGTGACATATGGAATGTGCCAATAACCCACATACACATATTGAGCACTGTTTTTTCATTATATGGTTGAATTGTCCAGTAGGGGGTTCTTTTTGTTTCTATATAGGATAAAAATATGAATTTTGATGTGTTTGCATTACACTTGTATTTAATGGATTAACTGAATAGGTGATACCTGGCAAATGTTCTTTATGGTTTTAGTTCCCCTCCTTTTTTGTATGTGCATATTAGAATTTAGCCCCACAGGCTTAACGTCTTTATAGGATGTTTGCACATTATGTAGTTATTGGAGTATTTAATATGGTGTACATTTGTATATAATTGGTGATGGACTGACAGTCATGTCAATATATAGAAGGGCCGAGGGATTTATCCCACTAACATGCGGCAGCCATGGAAATTGTGCAATATAAAATCTTCCTTTGACTGGTGTAAATTATCAAAATTTGCCGTTATATATTCACCCGGTGTATTGTCAAGTACATATGGATTTATTCCAAAATTTGAATGTATGCATGACCGGTACTTAGTAATGTTAAACTTAAAATTGGAGTATTTTTACCACATCCATTGTACCGCCATCATTTCCCTACTGTGATTTGTTAATTTTAAATGCACTAGCACTTTAAATTTCTGCCACCGCCCTCTGTGGCGCCATGTGACCAAGGCCTCTGGAAGGCCGAAACGTTATGCTGTCCGTTGCAGATATTAAAAACTAATTACTCACGGAATTACTGGGTCTCTCGTTTCTCTCGGCAGTGCTGCGGTGACATCAAAATCGGCGGCATCTAGTGGTTGAAACTTTGGTGGATATATGTATATATATATATATATATGTATGAATGAATAGAGTCCCTGCAGCAGCCCAGTCGCTTCCACCACACAGGATCAGTGCGAGTTTGCGGTTGTAGGACCCGTTTTCAAATATCCGAGGGACTAGAGTCATCAATTCCTTGCGCCGGAAAGACTCACACACCACAGTTCCAGAAAGTTTATTACGCCAACACGTTTCACCCACTCAGGGGCTTTGTCACAGCCAGAATTCCAAAATATTGATTATTTGTTTTGTTGTGAATTAATAGACTTAATAACGTAACATTAATCGGAGACTATTGCAAAATTCTAAAGGATATTGTCTGCATTAACATTTGTGATGGGGTAAGTGGGAAAGAGTTTTTCAAAATTATGAAGTTGCGTTTTGGATCAAATTTAGATCTTGTCAGAATATTTGCCTTACTACAACATTATTTAGAAGTGAAAGAACAGGAGGTCTTGAAGCAGTTATCTGACTTACAAGAAGAAGGCATATGAAATCTGCATAAAGAAATTAGACATTCATTTTTTACTGACACAATCTCATAACGTTCCAACTTTAGTAAGACACTGTAAAGAGAAAGAGAGGCAGTGAAAGAGTATTGATCGGCTCCAAGAAACTTAGCCATAAATTCAGTTGTTGGAAGGTTCAACAAAAATCTAAAAGTGCAATCAATTAGACATAATGAATGAACTGCCTTCGAAGGAAGGTTAAAAAAAGAGACTTGGGGCTAGATGTAGGTATTTTCTATTTCCTGATTCCTAAATACCAAATTTTACAGATTCGGTATTTAAGAATCGGTAAATAGAATGTAGGTAAAAAAATCGGTAACTTTTACCGATTCATTAATATTCCTTATTACCGATTCGGTATTTACCGAATTGGTAACAAGGAATATCTTCCCATTCATTCCTATGGGCCTCCGAATGGGAAGCCAGTCACTATTACCGATTCGGTAATTACCGAATCGGTAATAGGGGGAGCATATTCAAGGGTGGCAGGGTGTCACATTGACACCCTGTTGCACCCCTGAATCGTGCATGTGTGCACATGTGGCGCACATACATGCCCTAAGGACATGTATGTCTGCCACATGGCACTTTTAAAAAGCACAACATTGCTTTTTTAAAGGTATTTGTTATTTACCACCAACTTGTAGTTGGTGGTAATTACCGAATCCTTAAACCAAAAATGCACTCACTTGAGTGCTCCCTACATAGGATTTAAGGATTCGGTAATTTACCGATTCCTTAAATTAAGGAATCTGTATATTATCGATTCCTTAAAATAACGAATCGGTAAATTACCGAATCCTTAAATCCAGCCTCCTACAAAGCAAATTGCTAAATACCGGTCGGTAATGGGAACTTTACCGATTTATGGCCGTTACCGACCGGTATTAGCCCACCTACATCTAGCCCTTAATGTTTACAGATCAACTCAGAAAGGGGTTATGAGTAAGTCTCCTTTTGAGTTGTTTGCAGAAAACTCAACTCCAATGGGTTCCAGGATGGAATAAATGACTGAAGGTATGTGTGCGAATAAATAGTGATCACTGGTGGTGTGAAAAAGAACCATATTTGTAGAAAAAAGTAAAGATCACTATGATGTCAAGAACACAAAAGTTTTGTAGTAGTAAGAGTTGATGATTGGGTAAACATTAAAGTTCCTACCGGTGTGAGAAATAGCCAAAAAACAAGAAATCCTTGAAAGTTATAAAGCTACTCCGCAAAACAGTCAAGACTCATGATGGAAGAATCCTGAATTTGGAAAGGGTTGCTAAATGTGGAACGGGTAGTATTGCTGAAGGTATTATTAACTTAGAAGATGCACATGTTTAAAAAAAGATTTAGATTTGATTCACACGTGCATATTCCAGAAAAAGCTAAGTCAGACTTTGGAGTGCAATGGTCCAGTTGAGACACGTCTTATCTACCCAGGTTTTTAAGTGACTGTGTTACAAGGGGCGGAGCTTGCTCGCGACCAAGATGGCTGCTTGAGTCTCAAGCTCCGTAACGCCGTCAAAATATCCTGCACATATCCAACAGCCTACTGCTGCCCAATTGTCTCCTGGCTGAGATTCAGACACCGGAGCACACCCGCGACATGGAGATCCAACTTCGACTTCCCTCACCCCCTGCAATCCGGAGATACTGCCGCTCTTAGCGTGCGACCCGCAAGGCTCGTAATCCCCATCACCGAGTAGCCTGGGGGGCGGAGCAGCGTCAACATTGTGCCGCGAACGACTGATGGACCCGACCGGACCTCTCGACTCTGGGGATCCGGCTCCATCAGCGGCACACATTGGACCTCGAAGACTCCAGCCGGGCTGGGGAGTACACCGGGCCAACGCGCAAGTAGCACAAAGTAGTAAGGGCGCATCGAAACCCGGCGCTGGTGGCAGCTCAGTGACCCCCGGTGTCTGAGCTGACGCTAGGGCTGAGGAGTCTGTGGACAGGCGGTGGAAGTGGAGCGCTGCGACGGGCACTGGGAGCTTCCGCTGGGAGGACCTGGAGAAGTAACTGCAGCAGCCACATGCGGTGAAGACGGGCAGGGCCTCGCCGTTCCGGGGAACCACCATTTTGTGAGGTGGTGCTTGCCTCGGTATCCCCACGGTCTGTAGAGGGTGTGCAGGGGGGTGCCTGTGTCTTCGGCTTGACAAAGCGCCGAACAGAGGGAAGTGTGCAGCGTGGAGTGGATTTGCACCCTGGTGAGTGGCTTCTATCCGGCGATACCGTGTCCCCAGGAACGCCACACAAGAGTACTAAGCCGGCTGTAATAAGGCAACACTGAACAGGGGCTCACATTCGCAGAGTGACTACGGACACAGATATACCAGGCCTGGCTTGCTATAAAGGAGCGCAGAGTCAGAGCGGTGATGGGGAGAGCGAGTGGGGTGTAGCTCTGGAGGCGAGTTCCTGACAGGAGTCGGAGGCCAGAGGAGCGACTGGAGGCAATACAGCATGGCCAGACTGGCACTGGCACTGAGGCAGTCTGGAGGACAGTGATGACAAGACCAGCGGCAGGCGAGGTACCTGATTGCCAGAACAACTGAACGATCTAGCTCTGAGGGGCGTTTTGCCTGCTCACCGCCAACAAAAGTGCGAGGAACGACTGCAGTTAACTGCCACTGTCCGGCCTATACCAGACAAGGACTTGAGGTGGCAGAAGCACGGGCCCTAGTAAAACGGACTCACCCAGGGGAGACGATGAGCAGAACGGACAGAACGCAACCCAAGCTCACGTTTGAGCAGAAATGTTCTAAGTCGCACCCCACCGGGACTGAAGAGGCCACGAGGAAGTTAACCCCTGCGGAGGGTGACCCAGACTTCCAGAGTATGCTCCTATCGATGGAAAAAAGCTTGCAGAATGGCATAACCTCCCTAGGCACAAAAATGGACGCCCTCTCATACCGGATGGACAGAATGGTGGAACATCTGGACAAGCATGCGGAGAGGTTGGACATGTCAGAGCGGAGACTCACAGAGGTTGAAGAGGCGCACACTACTCTGGACACGGACCACAAACAGCTCGGGAGGGTCATATATGTCCTGCAAGACAAGACAGAGGATTTGGAGTCCCGCTTGAGACGCTGCAATCTACGAATCACTGGTCTGCCGGAGACGACACCAACAGGTAACATGGAACACTTCATAGAGAAGTTATTGGTAAGCCTTCTGGGGGAAGATGTATTCTCCAATATGTTTGTGGTAGAGAGAGTGCACCGTTCACTGGGACCTCGTCCGCCACTGGGCGCCCTGCCGTGTCCAATCAGAGCAAAACTGCTTAATTACCAAGACAGAGACGCCGCCTTGCGATTGGCGTGGGAAAAACAACCATTGGTATATGAAGGATCGACCATTTCACTTTTCCCGGATTTTACCGTTCGAGTGCAGGAGGCACGTATACAATTTGTACCCATTAAAAAGCACCTGCGCGAACTGGGCCTGGATTATGCCATGCTCTATTCTGCTAAGCTACGGGTGAACAAACAAGGCCACTCCCACATCTTCACGGACCCGAAGGTCTTACAGAAGGCGCTAAAAGGCTGGTCCAGAGAACAGCGACGGAGCCCGGAGCGACAGCTACTGGATGAAGTGGCTGGAGGAGCGCATGAGGAGCAAGACTGAGACTAACTTACTCACTTCCAGTCGATAAGTATTACGGGAGCATGGCGGGTATGGAGTGGAGGGAGTGGTGCTGGGGCAAAAAGCCAAGGGACTGCTGATTACATGACTGGTACAGTACAGGTGGACAAGGCTGTAGGAACTTTTTTGGGGTGTGCTGGGACTACATTTATAGCACAGACGAGATTGTACCTTGCGGTCTGCTACATATACACGACTAAGATGCTGATGACTGCAAAGGAAGAATGTAACTTAGATGGGTGCTAAACATAGTGGTACAATCACAGTCATAATGAGTGGTACAGGAACCTACCTTCAGGCCGCGGGATACTGGCCAGGGAAATGGGATAGATTACGTTACAAAGCTCCAGTCCACTCAGACTCGGAGTTCTCTATAGTGGGGGCTGCGAAACTACAAGTCAGCGTGCAGGGGTTGGGACAAGAGATTGCCTGCATTTGACATTTTACTGCACATAGTGTGACCTCTGCCCACGAGTGACAAAGACTAGTACTGTAAATAAAGTACAGGGTGGAGGCGGGGGTACCGGGAGGGTGTTTCCGGGGATGCTGCGTGACAGAGTTGTGGGTGGTCTGCTGTGGGAGGGGGGATGGGGAGAAAGGTAGGGGTAATGTTGTTTTTGATGTTAGAGATGTCAGTTGGGTTTTTACATGGTATACATTATACATGTACGCTACATATGTCAGGAGGCACTTCTAGAATTGTAATGCAGGATGGCAACAACTAGCAGAGCTACTACCTCGAGAGCTATTGATTCCCTCTGCGCACTGTTGTGGAACGTTAGAGGACTTAACGACTATCGCAAATTACGTAAAGTGCTGAATTATCTCACAAGACATAATATAGATGTTGCCTTGCTCTTGGAGACTCAACTTCCACTACATAGTTCAATGCTGCGCAGCAGGGGTCTTTTGGGAAATGTCAATGCTGCGGGCTTCACAACGCACGCTCGAGGGGTATTGACCTGGGTCAACCCCAGAACTGATTACACAATAAAACGGTTGCTGGCAGACGTGGGTGGTCAATTTGTGATTTCCAAATGCCAGGGTAGGGGATTGGATCTGATTATAGTGAACGTCTATGGCCCCAACTATGACTGCCTGGAGTTTTTTGCATGATTGGCTAACACGATAAGCAGTTGTGCGACAGCACAAATCCTATGGGGCGGGGATTTCAATTCGGTTCGAAACCCCGAATTAGACAGATCCGGAGGCCCTATGAGAAGGCCAGCTGCAGCAGCGAGAACTATAGAAAGCGTTATGATTAGTAAGAACCTTAGCGATGTATGGAGAGAGATGCATCCGAATAATGGAGGTTTCACACACTATTCCGCCTACTATGACCTACACACTCGTATAGACTACTGGTTGGCCTAGACGTCTCCATGTCCCAGATCCGTACCTTTCAGGTTCTGCCACGTACTTTGTCCGATCACTCACCACTTTTGCTGGTCCTGGCCACACCTAAGAAAACAATACCACCATTTACATGGCGATTCCCCCCTTAGCCGTTGCTAGACCCTCTCTTCAAAGAGGAGCTGGCAGATGCAATAGACACATTTGTCGCTACTAACATTGGATTGTAGACAGCTATCAAACTGTATGGGAGGCTTCCAAAGTGTACATATGGAGGGTGGCCATGGCTAAACACTCGGGGGTTCTTCAATCCATACGTCAGAGGTTGTCGGCCCTGGAGCAACAGTTGGGGGAGCTGGAGGCACGTCAGTTGGCTGGGGAAGGTGTGGAAGCCACAGGAGTAATGAAGGATTTGTTAGCTGAATATAAGGAAGCGGCGGACAGTGAAGTAAGACACCTGGGCAAATATGCCACTGCACGTGACTATGGTGAGGGAGATAGGCCTGGATCTGTGCTGGCACACATTTTGAAAGCCAAACACTGTTAACTGACATCCAATCGGAAGGGGGCAACATGCTGACCGGAGACCTAGATATTGCGCGCAGGTTTAAACAATATTGTTCTGAATTGTACGCTTCCTGCTCATCGGACATGGACGACGAAATCCTAAACCATCTAGAACATATACCACTGCCATTCCTATCGGACACGCATAGAGAGTTCCTCATGCACCCCATTGAAAAAGACAAAATAGTGAAGGTACTGGCAGGAATGAGGGCAACCAGTGCCCCAGGAGCGGATGGCCTCACAGTAGGCTTCTATAAGCCCTTTATTGAACTGCTGCTGCCCCACATCTCAACGCTATTTGATGATTTATGTGTAACGGGCAAGATGCCACAATCTATGAGGGAAGTGATTATAGTGGCTATCCCAAAACCAGGTAAGCCCCCTCAGGAATGTGGCTCTTATGGACTGCTTTCTTTGTTAAATGTGCACAGCAAGTTATTTGCCAAAATTTTGGCCAATCGCTTGGCTCTGCTGACGCCAGAGCTGGTAGCTCTGAAACAGGCAGGGTTTATACCAGATAGGAACCTCACTTACAATCTGCGAACGGTATTCAGAACAATGCAGCATGTCCGACAAGATACTAGAAACATTACAGTCTTCCTCGATACGGAGAAGGCCTTTGATTCGGTAGAGTGGCCCTTTAAGCGGCAAGGGCTGACTAGAATGTGACTCAGCTCCGTTTTTTTACAGCTAATAGGAGTGCTGTACAATGCACCCTCAGTGCGCATATGGCTGGGGAACCTAGTCACGGACCCCATTGCTGTCTCCAGGGGAACTAGGCAGGGATGCCCCTTGTCACCAACGTTATACGCCTTAATCGCTGAACCATTGGCATGTGCGCTTAGAGAATATCATGGACATAGAGGTGTCCGATTCCCTACCTATGAAATTGTGGTGTCTACGTACGCAGACAACACATTGTTGTACGTAAGGGACCCAGAAAACAACCTCTCCTCGGTCCTTAGAGGCGTGGTGCACTTTGGAGCGCTATCGGGCCTGAAGGTCAACTGGACGAAATCTATAGCCTTCCCGCTTACCCCAGTCACGACACAATTCGAGATGGATTATCCTCTGCAATGGCCCGAAGACTCGATTAGATACCTTGGTATCAAATTGCACACAGACTCGGAAATAGTGTTCCGAGAGAATTATCGTACAGCAGTCGCTAAATTGCAAGATGACGTTGAAACTTGGATCGGATTACCACTGTCTCTAATTGGTAGGGTCTCCATTATGAAAATGGTGATACTACCTAGGTTCCTGTTCTTGTTTGTAAATATACTGATAGTGTTGCCACGCTCCTTTTTTTTGTCAGAATGAATAAATCATTGATAAGACTGGCTTGGGTGGGCAAACAGGCACGGGTACAGTGGCGGGTGGTCACTCTACCATATCACCTGGGGGGACTAGGCGCGCCTGAACTTGAGTTATATTATCGAGCGGCACAAGTAGCGCAAGCTCATAGTTGGATCCATGGTGCGGAGGGCATACCTTATCTCCGTCTGGAAAGGCACTTTGCCGATCCTCTCCTCCTCCCAGCCACGATTTTTGAACCGGTGGATCGCAGGACGAGGATACTGGACTCCCTCAACTCGACACGACACACTTGGCACAGCCTGCTACAGCTGCAATCGGGGGCACTCTTATATTCCCCGGAGATGCCAATAGAGTGGATGGTCTAGCTGGCTGACGGAGGGGTCACACGAGCGTTGCATACATTAAACATAACCAAAGCGGGGACCTGTTCTTAGGCAGAGTTGCAAAGACATGGGACAAGGCCACAGACACTGCAGAAGTTCCCACCCTACTACAACGCTTGCAGTTCCACAGAGTACGTAGGGCACTACACCAACAGTTGGGGGATGACTTGAATGAACCCTCAGAGGTACAAGAACTGTCGTATATTATAAAAACTCAGTCTCCCCGTAAAATCGTATCCGACATATACAAGCTGGCGATGTCTCACACAGTTAACCAGTATACAAAGGCGAGGCTGGCCTGGCAGCGAGATCTGGACATGACAATAGACGATGACATGTGGTCTTACTGCTACAATAACACGAAACGCATATCATTACACGGTAAACATAGACTTATACACTTTAAATACATCAACAGAGTATACTATACACAGGAGATACTGCATAGATATGGGCTGAGGGAGGAAGCAACCTGCGACAGCTGTCACTCTCCAGCAGCAGACTTCATGCATTTAGTGTGGAGTTGCCCGAGGGTATCTAAGTATTGGGAAAAGGTCTTCCGCGAGCTGAGCACCATGGTTGGGTCAGAGATTACCCCCGACCCAGCGGTGGCCCTGTTGGTATATTCCAAAGCACGGTCTAAGGAAATGAGTAGCCTAGTGGACATGGGCTTGCTTATGGCAAAGCATAGAGTAGCAATGTGCTGGATGAGGGGTCCCTTGCCTTCGTTGACACAGTGGTCACACGATGGGCTTTATTGTTGCGCACAATCGGAAAACTACAGCGAACTGCTTCCTCCTCGGAGCAGGCCAAAGAATTTTTTGGGGCTATACACAACATACTTGCTTAATGAAGGGGAGGGTACTTCTAGTGAGATAACAATAGAGCCTGGATTAAGCACTAACTTCCCCACTCTATAGAGGAAAGTTCCTATGCACAAACTTGGACACAAATACACCTCAGGGCATATAGCAGAGCCCAGACACATGAACTACGTGGTTGGCCCAGTTGGGAGCACTGATGGCACAGGAGATTACTAGCGGGAGGGAGACGGTGTTGATTGGCAGCGTGCTATGGGCTTAGTGGCTAAAAATTGATGTAGGATGTAGGATTTCTTGACAGTAGCAAGTGATGTTGGTATCTCTTTCTTTGTTTTAATTTTTGTGAAATGTTCATGATTGCTGATACACAAAAGAAATGTACCGCAGCGTAATAGGCGCGGTAATCCCGAATAAGTGACGCTGTCTTTCCTCCGGGATGTTGGCTACAAAGCTGTGTAAAGTGCCTTCTATTTATAAGCAGCCAGCCCCAGGGTTGTAGGCGTGTGGCTGTGTATTTCAGTAACAATCTTTTTCAATAAAACTGTTTAAAAAATAAATACAAAAATGCAAAAAAAGTGACTGTTACAAAGTAAGTAGTGTTGACATATTCTTTAATTATATTTTTACTTTTTGACATGTATTTTATTGAGTTCTGCTTTTATAATCCATTTTGCATTAATTTATTTTGTAATACTGTAAAGGAGATGTTGGTACCTTTGTTCACTTCCTATCATGTTCCCTGTTAACTTGTGCTGCTGATATTACATTCTCAATTTACTCTATTTTAGAATGTATGTGTCCTTCTGTGTAACATCTGTACTTGTTAAAGGGAGAGAAGCTGTTAGCCCTGGCAGTGGCTGGAGTGTCTTGATAATACATCTTCAACATAACTTTAATGTGCCTGTGTTAAGCAGACCTCACACATCCATAACCTGTAAACCACACTTGTGTTACTGTGTTCCTAATGTAACTTGGGTAACTTCACTGCATCTGTAATCATTTCCCTTGTTAAAAAGGTACTTGGGTTTGACCACAAAGAAGAGCCATACACTAACAAGCCCCTAATTAATTATGCCACAGACATACTGTAGACCAATTTCTTTGTGACAGGTTAATAATGAGGTCCCTGCTGGTATGCCCAGAATCCTTTCAAAAAACTGTTCTCCAGACACTGTAATTTTTGTGCAATAACCCCAAAGACCTGCCCGATCGGTTATTACTTTCAGGGTTTTCGATTTAAAAATTGAGTTGTGTGAAAAGAGTGGATCCCCCCATTATTCCTACAGAGTTGGCTAGGTAAGTCAGACATCCAGTTCAGCTTAGGATCAAACATAGCCCTGAGTATGGTAAGGAATCCACCATCTCAAGCATATGATTATAGACATGAATCAGTTTAAACTTGGGTACACGACGTCTAAGGGACACAAGCTTTGATTTAGTTTTGAAGCTCAGAGACTCCATGTGAGTCACATATTTAGTGACTAAGCGATGCAGGCCTTTAGGGGTCTACAACAAGAGAATGGCATCATTTGTCTATAGTCTAAGTGGCTAATCTTCTGCTCCTAACCTATGGAAGTCTACCCACTCTGTCATCAAAGGCTCAGACTACAGTTGATGAATGTAGAGTGAACAGGAAGGGTTCTAGAAAGCACCTTTGCCTGACACCTCTCACTGAGCTAAATGGGGGAATGCATTCTCCATTTGGACCGAATCTCAACAAAGCATTGACCTTCCTGCTAAAAGGGCTACAGTGACTGTGCCCAGACCCAGTATGACCAGACGTTTCGAAAATTTGGAACAGTCCACCAGGCCAAATGCAGATGGCAAGTTCATAAAATGCCAGAAAGAAGGGGGGCTTACATAACATATTTGGAATCTATCAAGAACAGATTTAGGCACCGCTCTATGGAACAAAGAACTCTGAAAGAGCCAAACTGAACTTCTGACAAACTGGCTGACTGAAAATCCCCCCTCTGTAATCTATTTGGCAAAATCATTGCCAATAGTGTTAAGGTGGAATCTTTGAAGGATAGGGAAAGGTAACAGCTGGTTTATGTCTTTCTCACTGTTTAAATATAGGTATGATGATAGAAGAGTTCCAAGTCTTTGGGAATTCACAACATAAGCATTTAGCCTTTAAAACAGTTATTAACGGGGAGCGTGTCCAAGATGGTGGCCGAGTAGGACGTGCCTATCCGCAGGTCCTGTCCATTACCCGGGCCTCACCTGCACAGCTTCAACCAGCACGACTCTTCTGGCAGATTCGGACCCTGACCATACCCGAGACGAGTCCTAGAGGAAATGCTGTGTCTTTAGTGCGGCGAGCCTGCCTCATTCCTGTCCACAGAGCCTGGGACGTGCCGCCCTGGAAGCGTCCGGCGGCCGTCCCACTGCGTAGGTGAGCGGAAGCGGTAGAGTCCGGTGTCGTGGCTTGGGGGTGCCCCCGCTGCAGTCTGTGGGCGTCCCCACTGTACGCTGGCTGAAAGTGGGAGGATTGAATTGATCTGGCTCCGGTACTTTGGGTGCCTGAAGCACATGAAGAGCACCTCCACCACCAAGACAAGATGGCAGCGCGGAACTAAACCCGCTGGAAGAGTTGCATTACCCCCGCTACGGTGAGACGCCATTTAGCGTGATTCGGTGGCCGGGCACGGCAGAACTGTCAGGCCTGCTCATCCGGGCGCTGCCTAGCCCCCCAGAGTCTATCATCACCGGGGCCCCCCACAGCTGTGCCGGGATCAGCGGAATTCCCCAGGAGGCGCATCGTGCCAAGCTCTGTTCTGGTGGCGGCGCCCCCGGTTGCTGTCTCCTGCCGGACGGCGCCCTGCTCCCCCACGCCCCAAGAGAGAATGCTGAGGGCGGCACATACCCACTGCCCCCACTGAGGTGAACCATACTGCTGCGCCATAGACTGCCGGGCGCACTGAGACTAATAGGCCCTTCCCTCTCAGCGCCATCACGCTCTACATCCTCCGGGGCCACAAAGATTCACCACCACTACACCAGAGCGTAAGGATTCGCTCAGGAGGGCGCAATACTTACCTCTAGCCAGACCATTGCACAAAGACGGACAAAGCCTGCCCCTTGCACTACCTGAGAAGCGAGTGTTGAACACGGCGATGGCGGGGAGCCGGACACCAGGGGACAAGTCCCGGCACTGTATACGCCGCATGCCGACAAGCCGACAAGCTGTCCAGTAGCAAAACGCCTTAGAGAGAAGGATAAGGAGGCACCTACAACAGCAATTACCACATGGGGTGTGTGGCGCTAGAGGTGACGGTGGTGTGTGATTCGAGCCCCCGGGAGGAGGGCCGCAGCTGGGGAGCACATCCAGGGCTTGGTAGCTCTGACGTCCCCCATTGCGTGACACAGCTCACATGTTGCTTCCCTCAGGAAAGTACATATTGCACAGCTCTCTATAGCATGGCTCAGGGGTCGGGGAGCCCTCTTGCAGATAGGGCCTGGAGGACTATTACACGGATCTCATCACCACGTTCTAGCCCTCCACACAACACCCTCCTTGTGAATTGGGAGTGGAGACTCCTATAAATGGCTGCTGCCAGAGCTCGTAAGGACAGATCAGTAAAAGACTTGTTACTTAAAGTGGGGGGTGGTGGAACAGAGACGATGACCCATACTGGAGGGGCTGCTGAGAGGAGGGGGACGGTGGAGCTTGACGGACCCGTTACCCCTAGTGTCCTAGAATCTCTTTTCGCGGACCTCACCAGGGAATTTCATACATTGAAGAAAGATCTTACTACCGAAATCCACGAGATGCGCAAAGACATTGATTCTGTGGGAGGTCACCGAGACCAGGAAATCCGACTGGACCGGACACATCGGGTGGGCCGCAAGAGATCTCCAAACGGCCCCTCCACCCGATATCCTGACGTGTGTCCACGACTTCAAGCTCAAGGAGCGCATTCTTCGCGATGCACGGTCTAATCATCCCATTGAATTTCGCTCCTGCAGGCCTCTTCTCTTCCAAGACTTAGCGGCCTCCACTCTACAGAAACTACGCGACTTCAGCCCCATCACCGCATTTCTCCGATCCAAAGACATTGCTTACTCTTGGGGGCATCCATTTAGGCTCAATTTCAAATGAGAGGGCAGACTCCGCCAAATATGCTCTATGGATGAAGCAACATCTCTTCTGCGACGGCTGGAGACTGACCACGCTGGGCCGGTGAAACCCACAGCATCCACCTGATGAGAGGACAATAACCGATGGCAGCGAGTCGGGAGCTCGCCGCTTGGCTCTCGTCCATATCCAGACGTGAATGCCAAAGAATGCTCCGCAGTCCTTCAGACCCTGTTAGAGGACTCGAACACTGCAGATTGACCTAGAAATTTTGAGGTGCCGATTTCTGTTTCTTTGAAGGGTCACACCGGCTATTATGGTCAGGTCCAGGGCGGGTGGGGGTGGCAGGGGCTCCTGCTATCCATCCCACGTCTCACCACAGGCGAATTGCCTGGGACATTTGTGAACTATTCATTGGAATGTTTCTTCCTTTATGTTTGTTATTTGGGGTTTTTTCTTTTGGGTTGCCTCCTCCTCCTCCGATGTTTATCAAGGGTGGTATTATATTATTGCACCACATCTCCCACTCTTACAGGGACAGTGTTGTTGGATATAGCAAATCTGCGTCCACATCCCTATGACTCCCGAACTCCTCAATGTGAAGAGGCTAAACAACCGCACCGAACGCGAGCCCTTCTGTCCTATCTGGAGCGTTCAGATGCCCATATATACCTACTCCAGGAGACGCACCTGCTCCCTGCTGATACCCATCGACTGAGATCAAAGGCATTCCCTCACCAGATGTTCTCATAAGCCACTTCCAAAACCGCTGGGGTTGCCATATTGGTGTCTTCTAGGTTCCCGGGCGGGTCGGTAGCAAGCAGGCGGAAATTAAAGGGAGGTTCTTGGCTCACACCTTCGATATGCACACATTCTCTGTAGCCTCGGTATATGTCTCCAATAATGGGCAGGAGGGTTTTATTAAGACAGTAATTCAGGAACTAACGGGCCTACCAGACAAAACAGTTCTGCTAGGAGGGGATTTGAACATAGTGATGGACGGTGACTTGGACCGCTCTGGGCAGAGGTGGGGTCTAACGGGGACTTTATCCAACGTGGGGAAGCGATTACTGGTGGAAGCCCGACTGACCAACAATTGGAGTCTTCGACACCCCAACACTAGGGCCTACAGATTTTACTCCCACCCCCATAAAACATACAACAGAATTGACTATCTCTTTACCTCCGACCCCCTAACGCAGCAGGTCAGAGATGTGGAAATTCTCCAATGTCCCTTGTCTGACCACTCTGCGCTGCGGTTCACGCTGACCTTGTCCCCGCGGTGCCCTACTCGCCATTTCTGGCGTCTTCGTGAAACTATGCTTCAACGCCCTTTCGTGGTGCAACAGATTGAAGTGAGCATGGCTGACTATTTATCCTCAAACAACGACCCAGACATATCTTTGACGACCCTATGGGAGGCGATGAAAGTGGTTATTCGATGGGTCTTCATCAGCATAGTGGAGGCCGACAATAGAGATAGGCGGGAGAAACGAGACCGCTTGATGAGCGAGGTCACTGATTTGAAGCGTATCCACCAGCGGACCGGTGCTCCTAGAGTCTGGAAACACCTAAAGGTAACCTGGGTGCAGCTAGCGGGGTTAGATGTTGACCGAGCTGAATATGTGGCTCTACGCCTCAAACATGCTTTTTATGTGGGTGGGGACTGTTGTGGGAGCTTTCGAGCGCAAAGATAAGCTCATAGAGTGGCAGTAGTACTAGATCACAGGGGGGAAGAGAGTAGCAAAGATGCTGAAATTGTGTAGGCCTTCAGACACTACGGAATGCTGTACTCGGCCAAAGTTCTGTCCGTAAGTGAACCAACTCGATACCGCCATGACGAGGCTACAGCCAAACTGCTGCCATCTCAGGTGGCCGACCTAGAGGCCCCCATCCGATTGAAGGTCATATCGGCGATTGCTCGCCTGAAGCTCAACAAATCGCCTGACCCTGACGGGTTCACTTCTGGTTTTTATAAAAGGTTTTGTGGGTCGTTGGCCCCGCTCTTAGTGCGTATTTTTAACTCGGTCGGGTCGTCCCTTGCCTCTTCCTTCCCGCTCTCTATGTTAGAGGCCTTAATAACCGTGATTCCTAAACCAGGGAAGGATACCCATCTATACTGCTCCTACTGCCGCATATCTCTACTCAATGTGGACCTAAAGATCTTTACCGGCATTTAAGTGGCCAGACTCTCTCGTCACCTCCCCGGTCTGATTGATCAGGACTAAACAGGCTTTGTTCCCGGGCGACAGTGCTCCGATAATACCAAACGGCTCTTCAACTTGATGGACCACTTGGAGTGTTTTCCAGCGGAACGTATGATCCTCTCGGTTGACGCCGAAAAAGCGTTTGATAGGGTCCACTAGCCGTACCTCTGTGCGACACTGGTCCATTTTAGCCTACCAGACCACTTTATCGATTTGGATCTTTCAGAGTTATGCGAACCCTACAGCTACGGTACAGGTGAACGGTGTGGACGTCCCTATTCGTAGGAGAACCAGGTAGGTGTGCCCGCTGTCGCTGCTCCTTTTTGCCCTATATATGGAGCCTTTGGCTCAAAGAGTCCGTGGTGATCCAGCCATTAAAGGAGCGTACTTCGGGAAGTCGGACCACAAACTCTGTCTACATGCCCATGATGTGATGTCGACCCTGGAACATCCTCGGGAATCTCTGCCGGCTTTTTTGGATGAACTGGGTCGGTTTGCACTTGCCTCGGGCTTCCAGATTAATATGCATAAGTCGCAAGCCCTGAACTTATCGCTAGAGCCCGAGAAGTTGGAATATCTACAGCGTACTTTTCAGATTCAATGGGTTCATGACGCTATTACCTACCTAGGTCTTTGGGTGGCTCCCAACATCTCTGCCACTAGGCAGTTGAATAACACAATACTATTGAAACAAGTTTGAGATTCCCCTCCGTAAATGGAGACCACATTCCCTCTCGTGGATAGGCCGGATTGCGGTGGTGAAGATGGTGCTGCTTCCCCATATTCTCTTCCCCTAATGCCCTCCTCTGGTGTGCTACATGCCTTGCAGCGGGACATAGAGCGCTTTATCTGGCGGGAACAGAGTGCTCTGTTGCGTTGTGATCTTACATATAGAGACCCAATAGATGGGGGGCTGGGTGCTCCCGATCTTTTGGTGTACTGGCGGGCGGCTCAGATGAGGGCACTGATGGAGTGGTCACGCCCTGAATCCGAGAAACACTGGCTATTTATGGAAAGGTCCCTGGCAGCCCAACCGCTGTGGGGGGTTCCCTTCCTCTCCCGCAAGGGGCAGCCTCGCAATTTGTACCTCTCAGAAGTAGCTCGGACCATAATGTTAGCCTGGGATAGAACTGCGATCGCCGGGGGGCTTACGACATTCCCATCTCCCATTACGCCCCTCGTACAGAACACAGATTTTTCACCCGGCCTCAACTATGGGGAATTTCACCACTGGACGACAGAAGCTACCTGCTCCATAGGACATTTCTTTGACCTTTCCGGACTGCGCCCTTTTGTTGAGTTCCGTACTGACCACGGACTTCCCGAAAACTGAGCGCTTTCGATACCTACAGATTCGACGCTGGGTGCTACATAGGGAGGTGCGGGAGGGTGCGGGGAGACTGCTCACATCATTTGGGAAATGGTTAATTACAAGACACAGCGATGCACGCTTACCATCAGACCTGTATAAATTCACTCAAAACATCTCCGACACCGGGAAATCCCCCGGTCAACTGCGTTGGGAAGGCGAGCTGGGTAGAGACCCCTCGCCGAAAAAATGGAAGGATATTTTCTACCGAGCCCGACCCGCAATGTTTCATCTATTGAAACAGCCACTAAGCTGGCCACCTATTGGTATTTAACCCCAGTAAAGCTCCATAGGGGTAACCCCTCACGTAGGTCGCTATGCTGGTGAGCCTGCAGCTCCCCAAGCACTCTCGCACACTTACTTTGGGACTGCCCTATTCTGGGGACATACTGGAAGCAGATCCTAGATGAGGTTGACTCCCACTTTGATTCGCAGGTCCTGAGATTCCTGGTGTACATCGTCCTTGGCCTACCCAATGCCATCACCTTCCCACTTACTTCTAGGAGAGACAAACAAATAGCGCTCACCCTATGTGCGGCAGTCCAGAATGTCCTAACACATTGGGGTGCCACAACTGTCCCTACACAGCTAGGTTGGCTGCATAAGCTATGGTCCATCCTAGGGATGGAAAAGATCTCTCTCTCTCTTTAACCAACCCCGGAGCACCCCTCCTTGCGCTCTTGACATCCGAATTTACGGAGCTCACCTGTCCCAAATATCTCAGACTGTTAAGATTCGCGGATCCGCCGCCGACGTCTGCCTCTATTACATCCACTTCTTAGTAACCTATGGGGCTTGATCACTAGACGGAAATATTTCCCTTCTTTTTTCTATCAGGTCTTTTTTTGTTTTTTATTAGGAGGGGGGTTGGGGGAGGGGGTTCTGGTTTCCATTTTGTTGTGGTTCATGCCTGAGATATACGACAGTGACGTGCCGGGTTGCAACCCAATGATTGTGGAGCACCATGGCTCTTTTGTTCTTTATGTGGATAAAACCAATAACAAATGTTTGAAACCAAAGCAGTTGTTAACAGGGGACCCAGAGTTTGTCTTTTGTTTCATCGATATTTATTGGTACCCTTTTTGGGCCGGGACTCTAGAGTTGGCTAGAGCTAACAGCCATACTCTACTCACTCAAGCTGAAATTAACATTATGAGACCCTGTCCTTACTAGAGGGAAATATTAAGCATCAAAGCCACCATTCCCATAAAGATATCTGCAATGATTGAGACGTTAGCTAGAGGGGAGAACCACCAATCGAACCTTGTTAATGTAACTGTCAGAACAGTCAGAAAATAATCTTCAAAATACCCTCTCATCTTGTTTGCTAAATAAATTCCTCAACAATGTTTACACAATGGATTCAATTACTGTACACTCGGCCTATTGCTAGAGTCAAAATCAATGGTTACGTATCAAATGCCTTTAATATCGAACGCGGGACGAGACAGGGATGTCCACTCTCCCCCCTCCTTTTTGCCATCGCGCTCGAACCCCTAGCATGTTTGGTTAGGCAGAAGATTCATCACCTGGCGCTCCAGTTCCCCAGCAGACCGCTACATATCTCGCTGTACGCCGATGATATGCTTCTATATGTACAAGACTCGGCCACTAATCTGGATCCGCTACTTCGGTTGTATATCAAATTCGGAGGTTTCTCTGGATTACAAATAAACTGGGACAAGTCCCTGATATTCCCACTAACAGACACGACAACGCCACACACAAGTGAATACCCGCTCGAGTGGCACACAGACCCAGTGCGTTATCTAGGAATTTGGTTCCATCGAGACCCGGAACTGGTGATTAGAACAAATTACGGCAGGGTCATAGACAATTTGGAGGATAGGGTCAAGAGGTGGATCCAACTTCCACTGTCATTGGCCGACCGCATTGTGATTGTTAAGATGGTGGTTCTCCCTAAGCTCCTGTACTTATTCAACAATATACCGATACCGCTACCAAAGGAAGTATTTAATCGGGTGACTAAACTAGTGCTACAACTGATTTGGGCGGGTAAACAAGCGTGCGTTAAACTGTCGGTACTGACACTGCCATATGCAAGTGGAGGATGGGGAGTCCCGGATTTACTGCTATATTACCTCTGTGCACAGGCACATTATGCAAATTATTGGTATCACCCAATGCCTTATCTAACTCAAGTAGCGGTGGAGGAGGGAGATGCCAGTCCGATCCCACTCGATGCCATCATCACTCAGAACAGACCTCCATTACATAGCACAGACATTAACACTATTGATGCTACAAATGCGGCTTGGAGACAACTGGGCAGATTAGCGAACAAACTCCCACTCTACGTTCCAGCGCTACCGTTACATTACCATCCTAATCTCTCAGTTACAGCAGAATCAGTGGGCATGAATTTACTAAAACGGGTGGGAATAGTGAATATGGGGGATCTATACAAGGACGGTGTATTCCTGTCTGAACAAGATTTAGAATTCGTACAAAACCCCACTTTGCTCTTCCAATTCACAATACAAAGACTGAAAGGCGCGATCAGGCAACACTATACCACGTTCCCGAAAGAACCGCCTACCTTAGAAGCACTACAGTTTGTTCTGACATCACCAAACACTAAGCATCTAGTATCACGACTTTATGCACAAATGCAGTCAGAAATCGGTCACAAGGCTACACGTGGGCGGGAAAGATGGGACCTGGTACTAGACATACCGCTTACGGATAAAGACTGGGAGGTCACATGCACACTGACGAGATTACTTACACCAAATGGCAACCTACGAATTATTCACTTCAAATATATCCATCAGGCGTACTACACACCAACCAGGTTACATAAATTTGGCCTACGTGAAGATGCACAATGTAAAAGATGCGGATATGGTCCAGCCGACTTTATACACTTAGCTTGGCAATGTCCAAGGATACAACAATATTGGGCTGAGTTGGTATCTATGTTGTCTGAAATGGTGGGAGTCACTGTAGAATGTACAGCACGCTGCTGCTTACTGGGATTACTGGGTGCAGTGAAAGCGATGAAACGCCGATTCTGTGCGGTGGCACTGTTACTAGCTAAACGACAGGTATCAATGCACTGGGAGAGCAAAAAGTCACCGTCAACTAAACAATGGCTGAGCGATTTGGTTTATTGTCAAGACACACTATGTACGTACGAAGAAATGTTGCCACCTAGGTCTCGGCCTAAAAACTATTGGACATACCTAACAACGTACTTGCATGCGCACAGTGAGGATTAAGTGTATTCCAGGTGATCTCAGACGGCTGCTATTGTTTCTTATTACTGTATTCATGTATCTTTAGCATCACATTTGAATTATCGCGACACTATACACCGGTTGTGGAGAGCAGTAGTGGAATGATCCAGTTAAGTTGACTTGATGTTTAATGTTTGCACTACATAAAGGTAAAATACCGAGACAAAATAGTATAATATATGCGGCCGGCCTTCAGTGGTTGTAGGCGACTTGCTGTGTAATAACGTAACACCACAGTACCGGGGCGTGACAGCCTAATGCTCGCATAAAACAGAACGCTGCCGGCCTTATATATTAAGGATGTGGGCTTTACGCTATGTTATTTTATCACGTATCTGTTTAATAATAGTCTTGGAACAAAAAAAATAAAATAAAATAAAATAAATTCCTCAACACATTTATTTATTTATCGCGAACTTGACCGGAGGGCATAGGATGGCTTCACAGAGTTTGCATAGCAGCAATTATGAGTTACATTTGAAGTAAATATAAAATACATAGTGAATGTGTGCAACCGAAGATTGTGGAGGAACATTAGGATAACGTTGCTGATACAAATTTGAGGTAGATCCGACATATAACGCGTCATGGCGATTTGAAGCACCTAAAATAAAATCTTCACGAGCACTTACTTTGGGTCCATATCCGTTTCTTCAGTTTCCACGAATCTGGCAAAGATCGGAAATTCTTGGCCGCTGATGGCGGCAGCGCTGGCAATTATGAAATAAAATCCACTTATTTGCACCAGCAACTTTTGGGTTCACTCTTCGTCATTTTGGATGGGAGCAGCTGAGTCTGTGGCGTGACGATCTTCCAAATATATATATATATATATATATATATATATATATATATATATATATATATATATATATATATATATATATTTACTGAAAATGTCATCAGTGATGTCATGAGTGATGTCACTGACCATGTCATGAGTGATGTAATATGTGACGTCATCAGCAGAGCATTGCTGGCGCGCCAGTTATAGTTAGCTGAACTAACTATAGCGGGGGAATTTCAATGGTTTTGTACAAGTGAAATGTCCAACTAACTATAACGCCATTGAAACCTATGGTTTTTTCAGTGAATTTCTAAGGTTTTTTAAATGCTAATTCCTAACTAAAACGTGCCTGAAACCTATGGTTTTTTTCAGTGAATTTCAAAGGTTTTTTAAATGCTAATTTGTAACTATAACGTGCCTGAAACCTAAGTTTTTTTCAGTGAATTTCTAAGGTTTTTAAATGCTAGTTTCTACCAATGCCTACAGAGGTACGACATGTGAAGAAAGAAGAAAAAACACACAGAAACAGAATTCTTCAAAGACGAAGAAAAGTGCAGGAAGAAGGAAGACATGCAGAAAGAACAGAGGAGCGGAGAGACGTTGTTGCAAAATCATCCTGTACCCTCAACTTTTTCAGTTGGGTACTGCTGTTAACTGACTCTGACTAACCAGTCCTAGAGCCAGTGCAATGCTAAAAGACACTTAGAATACTGTGAAAAAACCTTCATACACTAGGGAACACTATGCGTTGGGGTACTCCTGTGATTAGCATGACCTCCTCTGTAAGCCGCTAGTACATAATAGTGCAGGGGGGTTAAAACTACCTCTTAAAACACGCCACGGGGTGCGTTTGCACACTGATGAAGGGAGGGTGAGAGCCTGAGGTGACATGTGTGCAAACACGCCCTGTGGGCATTTTAAGTTGGGGGATAAAGTCCCCTTGAATCCTGAGGGTCCAAGTAGCCCACTAGGTACCTCCAGTAAGCGCCACAGAGCTGCGTTGCAGAGAGGTGTAAAAAAAGGGCACGGCCTAGACCACCTCTCTGCAACGCAATGCAGTGGCGCTTACTGGAAGCACCTGGTGGACTAGTTGGCCCCCAGGGTCCCTCAGGTTTGAAGGGGAAGTATTTCCCCAATTTAAAACGCGCCACAGGGGGTGTTTGCACACGTCACCTCGGGTCCCATCCCCTCCCTTCACCACTGTGTAAACGCACCCTGTGGCTGTTCTAAGTTGAGAGATTAAGTCCCCTTGAATCCTAAGGGTCCCTACGCTCAAACTAGCCCACTAGGTACCTCCAGCAAGCGCCATAGAGCTGCGTTGCAGAGAGATGTAAAAAGAGGCACGGCCTAGACCACCTCTCTGCAACGCAGCGCAGTGGCACTTACTGGAAGAACCTGGTGTGATAGTTGGTCCCCAGGGTCCCTCAGGATTGGAGGGGAATTATTTACCCAACTTAAAATGCGCCACAGGGCGTGTTTGCACACGTCACCTCAGGCTCGTCCCCTCTCTTCAACACTGTGTAAACACGCCCTGTGGCTGTTTTACGTTGGGAGATTAAGTCCCCTTGAATCCTGAGGGCCCCTAGGGTCCAACTAGCCCACTAGGTACCTCCAGTAAGTGCCACATAGCTACGTTGCATAGAGGTGTAAAAAGGGGCACGGCCTAGACCACCTGTCTGCAACTCAGCGCAGTGGTGCTTACTGGAAGCACCCGGTGGGCTAATTGGCCTCCCGGAGCCCTCAGGATTGAAGGGGAATTATTTCCCCAACTCAAAACGCTCCACAGGGCGTGTTTGCACACGTCACCTCAGGCCCCGTCCCCTCCCTTCACCACTGTGAAAACACGTCCTGTGGCCATTTTAAGTTGGGAGATTAAGTTCATTTGAATCCTGAGGGTCCCTACGGTCCAACTAGCCCACTAGGTACCTCCAGTAAGCTCCACAGAGCTGCGTTGCAGAGACGTGTAAAAAGTGGCACGGCATGGACCACCTCTCTGCAACGCAGTGCACTGGTGCTTACTGGAAGCACCTGGTGCGCTAGTTAGCCCCCAGGGGCCCTCAGGATTGAAGGGGAATTATTTTCCCAACTTAAAATGCGCCATAGGGCGTGTTTGCACATGTCACCTCAGGACCCGTCCCCTCCCTTCCCCATTGTGTAAACACACCCTGTGGCCATTTTAAGTTGGGAGATTAAGTCCCCTTGAAATATGAGGGTCCCTAGGGGCAAATTAGCCCACTAGGTACCTCCAGTAAGAGCAATTGCCGAGAGTTGTGAAAAGGGGCACAGCCTGCACCACCTCTCTGCAACGCAGCGCAGTGGCGCTTACTGGAAGCACCTGGTGGGCTAGTTGGCCCCAGGGTCTCTCAGGATTGAAGGGGAATTATTTCCCCAACTTAAAACGCGCCACAGGGCGTGTTTGCACACGTCACGTCCGTCCCGTCCCCTCCCTTTACCACTGTGTAAACGCGCCCTGTAGCCATTCTAAGTTGAGAGATTAAGTCCACTTGAATCCTAAGGGTCCCAAGGCTCAAACTAGCCCACTAGGTACCTCCAGTAAGCTCCACAGAGCTGCATTGCAGAGAGGTGTAAAAAGGGGCGTGGCCTCTGAACACCTGTCAGCAACGCAGCTCCCTGGCGCATACTGGAGATACCTGTTGGGCTAGTTGGCCCTCAGGGCCCCTCAGTATTGAAAGAGAATTAATTCCCCAACTTACGACTCGCCACGGGGCGCGTTTGCACAATGGTGAAGGAAGGGGGCGTGGCCTGAGGTGACATGTCTGCAAACATGGCATTTTAAGTTGGAGAATTAATTCCTCCTCAATCCTGAGGGTTCCTGGGGGCCAACTAGCCCAGCAAGCACCTCCAGTATGTGCCAGAGAGCTGCGTTGCAGAGAGGTGTGCAAAGGCCATGCCCCTTTTGACAACACTCTGCAAAGCAGCTCCGTGGCGCTTACTGGAGGATCCTGGTGGCTAGTTGGCCCCCAGGGACCCTCAGGATTAAAAAGGTATAAATTCCTCAACTTAAAACGCGCCACAGGGCGTGTTTGCACACATGTCACCTCAGGCCCGCCCCCTCCCTTCACCACTGTGCACACGCGCCCCGTGGCGCATTTTAAGTTGGAAAAAAAGAATACTTCAAGTGCAACTGATCACTGGACCCTACCCGCACTGCGTGTTGCAAACGGTTGTTTGCTCAATTTATACCCACACATTTCTAAAGACTCATTTTAATACATCAAAAGTTTCCTAGAAAATGTGTCATACAAAGAAAACTTTACACAAAAATCAGTACATGAAACCAATGTTAGACTGGTGTGTACAATTCATTTTGAACAAAAATGTATATATGTAAAAATTGCAACAAAACATTCATAAGTTCATTGTCGTTTGTCCCAATGCATTTCTGGATGCATGATCCCTTCTTCAGGGGAACTGTAGAAATAAAAAACATAAGCATTTATTTTTTCAGCACAACAACAGTGGAAAAAGTCACATGGAACTTGATATCACAAAAATATGATAGAGAAGCCTATAACAGTATTTGTAAGTTATGTATTACTCAACCACCATGAGTGCAAATGAAACACCCTGTGCATGAGTGAAAAACCTAATACAACTGTGATGCCACTTACCGACACTGATGTAATAAACAAATGATCTGCGTTGTAAAGGTCCAGGTATAATGGAAAATGAACTGAAACCAAAGAGCGAAAAAATGTTCAAAACTCAAACTGACATGAGCCCAAAGAGAATCTTAACTGACTTCAGTGCACAGCCTGAAAATTACCTTAAACTGATTTGACCAGCTGAAACTTCTGTACTATGTGGTGTCTGAACACCGCGGATCCTTCTCATTGGCGGTAACTGGAAAATAGGAATGCAAATTTGAACAACTGAAATGACCCGTCGATATACTGAGTGACACGAAATGCTGAGTATATACGGAATTACCCACCGAATGAGGCGTATCTTCAGACACTAAAAACAACCCAATACAAATTATCGTGTCCTCACTGTTAAACGACAGCTTGAGACGTCTCTCAATGTGGATTTAACAGCCTAATGCAAGCAAAAAAAACACGTGTAGATCACTATAAATCTATACTCTTTAGCCAATGAAATGCTCAAACCTCGATCCAATTCTCGAAAAAAGCCGCTTCAACGTGGGCGGTCCGCGGTGCCCAATGCTCGCATGTAAACAATCACAACCAATGCCTACAAACCATAAACAAATGTTTAGTACGCCCGGGTTTGACTCAAACCAAGTCACTGAAACAAGTCCAGCGCACGCTCAAGATTAAACGCTAAAAAAACATTGTTACCTGCTTGAATGCCAAAACTCTGGTGCAAATCACTCAACTAAGCACCCGAACACCGATGCCCCGCTTCGTCTCAATGTAACACCGATAGAAATCACGTCATAACCATAAACAAGAATGAAGGACTACCCGTAGAGTCCAGCAAAACAACGGTGACCGTCTTACAATGGCATTATTAACCTCGAACCTGAATTAAAATCTACCTTGACGATGGTGTTCACGTCGAGGAAAGCGAATCCATAAGAAATTAGTGCGAAATGTGAAGTTTAATGTGGAAACAACATAAGAGGTGAAGTGTTTGTGAGCAAACTGTTTAGGCAAGAAATCTGTCATCGAGTGAAATTCCATATTTTGATACACACATAAACGTCTGGGGTCAATACATATTTTCAATATAAAACGTGCTGAGCATTTGTACACTCTACAGAAAACAGTTCATATCAATTTTGTCATTTAATCCCCTCGGCATCATGGTATCTAGAGTTTTGATCCACCAGATTTCACGTTGAGAAAGCCATTTGGCATTATCACGGTCTGGTGAGAGGTTAATTTTTTCTACTACTTGGAATCTTAGTTGGGGGATCGTATGGTTTTGTTTCACCCAATGGGTTGCAAGACTGGAAGTAGTTGCCTTGTTTCTAATCCGACTTTTGTGCTCAGTAATGCGTACCTTGACTTTCCTTTCAGTCTTACCTATATATAGTTTGCCACATGGGCATTTGATACTATAAATCACATATACTGAGTTACAATCTGCCTGATCTCTCAACTTGACGTATTTGCCTGTTTGGGGATGTAGGATCTTGGATCCCACAATTACATTGTTGCAGTGGAATCAATTCAGACATTTTTTCATTCCTGGGGTGCCTGCCAGCCTGCTGCTGATTTGGGGTGTTCCTTTTACCAACTCTTTTAAATTCTTACTTCGAGTATAAGCAAACAAGGGTTTGCTACTGAAAAGTCCCTTGAAATCTTTCTCATGTTGTAGAACTTCCCAACGAGTCTTGAGAATTTTCTTTATTTGGTCACATTCTGTTGAGAATTTTGGAATAAATACCATTCTTTCTAGTTTTTTCTTGGGTATCGATTGTAAAAGTTCTTCCCTGGAAAGGCCAGCAATTCTTGTCTCTGCTGTTTGAATTGTGATAAGAGGGTACCCCCGTTCTTGGAACCTTTGTTTTTGTCTTTCCACTTCTTTGAATAATGCGTGTTCAGTTGAAGAAATCCGTTTGATTCTCATCCTCTGGGAATATGGCAAGTTCTGCAAAAGGGCCTTGGGATGGAAACTGGTGAACAATAAAGCATTGTTGCGATCGGTTGGTTTGTGGTAAACTGCAGTTTCCAATCTTGAATCTATTTTAGTCACCACTACATCCAAAAATGCAATTTCACTGTGGTTAACTGTGTGTGTCAATTGAATCCGACTGTTTTTCATGTTGAGTTCTTCTATTTTAAGTAGTAGTAGTTCCTCCAATCCAGTCCACATTAAAAAAATTTCATCAATAAAGAGTTTGAAAAACATGGTGTTCTTGTTCCATACTTCATCCAACAATATGAAATCATTTTCGAATTTAGCCATAAAGATGTTGGCAAATGATGGGGCTCCTGAAAACCCCATCGAAGTGCCGCTGATTAGTAAGAAATAATCTTCCTTCCATTGAAAATACGAGTGTTGCAAACAGAATTGTAGTAACTCCAATATGAAGACTTTATGTGCTGCAATGTCTGCTAAATGTAATAGGGCCCATTCACAAGCTTCCATACCCTCTGCCAGAGGAATGGAAGTTTACATCGCAGTTACAGCTATTGTACACAGAATTGCTTTATTCACATCCACTTTCATTGTTTTTAGTAATTGGAGAAAATTAGCTGTATCTCGAATGTACGCAATCCAGTTTTGCACGAATGGTTGCAAAAACTTGTGCACTACTGCCCAAGTGGTTCAAAAATAGACCCACAGCCACTCACAATTGGTATGAAAGGAGGATCTTGTAAGTTCTAATGGATCTTTGGTAGCATATAAAGTTTAGGACATCTTGGGTGCATGGTAGTCAACTTTTGTTTAGTGTTGGGAATAATTTACTCCATTTCCAATGCTTTTTCCAAGATATCTGTAAGTGTGTGTGCAATCTCCATTACAGGATAGTTTTCAAGTTTCAAATATGTGGACTCATCCTTCACATGTTCGGAGACTTTCCATTCGTAAAACTTGGTGTCCATAATTAACAGTGTCCCACTCTTGTCTGCTGTTTAAATAGTTAAAGAAGTGCCGTTCTCCAACTCCTTGATTATGTGTTGTTCATGTTTGTTGATGTTGGTCTTCATATGGGTATTCATCTGTAGTTTGTTTAGATCTTGTTTGACCAGTATCTCAAAAGTATCCAGCATTTTGTGCAACGTTGGCGACATGTAAGTGCTAGGAGTTTTGAATTCCTTGTAATCCGGAAAAAGTAACGTAATCTGAAAAGGCGCATAAACTTAAAAAAGCTGATTTCTGTTTCAAATTTGTTGCTATGATATGTAGGCACGAAAGATGTTCCTTTATTCAAAACTTGAGTTTTCTTGAATCGCTTTTCTCCCGTGGTTTGCCTGTTGTTGGACCCCTCTCTAAAAAAAAACATGCTACTGTTGTTGTGCAACCCCACTTATGGAGGCTCTTGTATCATTCCCCTCAGTTGAACTGCGTTTTAAGTTGGGGCATTCACTCCCCCTGAACCCTGAGGGTCCCTGGGGCGCAACTAGCCCACCAGCTACCTCCATTAAGCACCACAGAGCTGCGTTGCAGAGGTGTAAAAAGGGGCGTGGCCTCAGAACACCTCTCTGTAACACAGCCCCCTGGCGCATACTGGAGGTTCCTGGTGGGCTAGTTGGCCCCCAGGGACCCACAGTATTCAAGGGGAATTCGTACCCCATCTGCAAACGCGCCGGGAGGGGGCGTTTGGCAGAGTGCTGCAAGGAGGTGGCGTGCCTCTGGCTGGTCTTTTATTTTATCTTTTTTTTTTAAACGGGTGCTGTTTAACCCCCATTCTTTTTCTAATTTATTGGCCCTGGGGACCCCATTCCCCAGGGACTGCCACCTAGTTTAAAAAAAAATTTGGATGAGGGCTGTGTGGCCCCCCTCCCGTGGCCTTAATCGGGCCTGGGAACCACATCTCCCGGGGCATGGCCTTTTTAAAAAAAAAATCTTTTGGAGGGGGGCTGCGCTGCCCCCCTCCTCAGGCCACTTATGGCCCCGGGGACCCCATCCCCCGGAGACAGCCTTTTTTGGTTGAAAATTTTGGGGATGGGGTCCCCTCTCCGTTGAGGGCCGTTTGGGGGTCCCCAATTCCCCAATCTCCCCACGGTCCCGCCGGCTCACCGCGTCCCTTGGGAGCCGGCATTGCTTTTCCACATGGGGAGCTGCTAAGATGCAGCTCCCTGTGTGCAAAAGCAATTAAGTTTGCATTTTGAAAATAAGAGCAGGTTTCCCTGCTCTCTTTTTTAAAATCCAAACCAAGTTTGCTATGGCAGGACGGGAATCACGAGGCTCCTGCCCTGCCATAGCAAATTACAGTGTCCCGGGGGTGTGCACCCCAGGACACTGCAGGAGCCGGCCCTGGCGTTCGCCAGGGCCATTATGGGCTCCAGGAGGGGGCCGTGCGGCACCCCTCCCAACATTTTCAAAGCCCCGCGGGGTGGTGGTCCCCGGGGCATGTGGGTCCATAACAGACCTCCAAACTTAAACTCTTAGTGCCCCGGAGAGGTGGCGGTCCCCGGGCGTGTGGAGGGCTCAAGACCCCGACACAGGTCTATTGATTTAAAAAAAAGCTGTGAGCCACCTGCATGTATTTTCATAAAGCCCCGGGGGTGGCTGTCCCTGGGGCTTGGGGGGCCTTTGAGCCCCCCCACCCATGTATTTTGAAGCCCCGGGCGGTGGTGGTTCCCAGGGCTGGGGGGGCTGTGAGCCCCCCACATAATTTTATAAAGCCCCGGGGGTTGGCGGTCCCCGGGGCTGGGGGGCCCCTCTGGGCACCCCATTACATAACAATATTGCCCCAGGGACTTGACCCCCGGGGCTAAATAGCAACCCTGCACAGATTTTGCTGATTTTCAAGAAAAAAAAATATTTTTTGGGGCCCTAGGGGGTCAGGTTGTTTGTCCCCTGCCTTCTGTTTGCGTTTTGTGCCTTAGTTTGACTAATTTCTTGTGCCTCGGTTCTACCGATGCACAAGATGGCTGCCAACACTTCCTGGTTTGGAGTGTTGACAGCCAATTAGCATAAAGCTCGTGATCGGGAGGGTGCACGCAGGGTGCGCACAGGGTGCGGAGATCCACCGCGGCCATAGATATCACTATCTTTATTCCTTAAGTTCTGAAAAACTACTGAACGGATTGACACCATTTTTAAAAAGGTCTCTCTCTGAGCCAAGCAGTACCTTATTGCCACATTTGGTGTAATTCCGTTGAGCAGTTTTTGCTATAACACTGTCTAAAGTTTCCTATGGGAAAATGATTTTTTCACCACTATTTTTTGAATTTCTCAGGAACTACTGAACGGATTTACACCATTTAAAACAAGCATTTGCAATGCAATAGGTCTCGCATTAGGAAAGTTTGAGCTATTGGTCTTGTAAATGACAATTTTTTTATTTATGTGTTGGTTTTGAAAATAGCTAAATTAATAGCTTTGTCATTTACAATGCCAATAGTTATAACTTTCGCAAATGTGACACCTATAGCATTTGTAATGCAACATGTTTTGTATTTACGTGACTTAGATGTATTGATATTACAAATTATAATGGCTTTTAATTTTTTTAAATAATTAATACTTAAATAAAAGTGATTGTAATTTATAATGGCAATAGCTTAAACTTTTGTAAATAACTTTTGTGAAGATTATGTTCAGTGTATTTTATTGTGACAAAAATCCAAGAACAGAAGTGAAATATTAACATCTTTTTGTGACATTTGTAATAAAGCTTGAAACATTGAGAGAACATATTTGAACCAGTTGTTGTTGAATGGTTGCAGAGATCGATGCAGGGGTTGCGCTGAGTGATGCAGGGGTTGCGCTGAGTGATGCAGGGGTTGCGCTGAGGGATGCAGGGGTTGCGCTTAGTGATGCAGGGGTTGCGCTGAGTGATGCTGGGGTTGCGCTGAGTGATGCTGTGGTGGCGCTGAGTGGTGCTGTGGTGGCACTGAGTGATGCTGAGTGATGCTGTGGTGGTGCTGAGTGATGCTGTGGTGGTGCTGAGTGGTGCTGTGGTGCTGTGGTGGTGCTGAGTGATGCTGTGGTGGTGCTGACTGATGCTGTGGTGGTGCTGACTGATGCTGTGGTGGTGCTGACTGATGCTGTGGTGGTGCTGACTGATGCTGGGGTCCAAGTGTGGGATCACAAACAGTGAGAGCAAGCTTGATCCAACCAAAGAAGTGTAGTGCCGTTCAAGCCTGGAATATGAAGCCCATACAGGGCCACCACAAATGTGGAGAATGCATTGTCTGCAACCAGACAATTGAAGGATGAACGTCCACTGAAAAATAAACTGGAGCCACAATGAATTCTCAATTGTAGTGTACGCTGTGATTGTCCATGTAAAAGACTGCATTGGAAAAAATAAATCAAGAAGTCAGGCATCACATTGTTCAACACAAATCCAGAATTAAAACGAATAGTGTCACAGCACCCATGGTCAATCATTTCCATCAAATGGGCCACTCAGAAACAGACTTGTATTGGACAGTGCTAAGCCGGCTCTAAGCAGACCCTAGAGGAGAAGACTGTGACAGCAGACTTATGCGCAGAGAGGTATACTTGATTTTGAAATTTAACACAGCTTTTAGAGGGCTTAATGAAATGTTCGAGATGAACAAACTACAAGAGAGACTCACGTCCTAATGTTCCAATTCACACTGCAACTCATATAAGTCTTGTGTCTATAAGCTATAATTGAGATTCATGTCCGGCTGATTTAACTAACACTACAACTCCCAGAATTCCATGGACTAGCCTCTGGTGCTTGATTGAGCATGCCTTAATTTTCAAAGCTATTGAAGCAAGTCGCCATGTTTTGACGTCCTGATTCGAATGAGCCCTGGCAGTGATATCAAAAATATAACTGCACTAAGGTCAAGTCCGGTTATACATTTGAAGCCAGCCGGTCGAATTAGTCTCCCAAAAACTTAGCAACATGTTAATTAATACAAGCCTTGACATTTCCCTCGTTATGCGCTTGTAAACTGACGATATGTCACGTACATTCTATTAAAGACTCCAGCTGCGAGTGTATTTGCTTTTCACTCCGCAGCGCTTGTGAAACCATGTATGTATCCAGATGAGACGTCACGAAGTACTGAAAGGTTCCTATCTAACAAATGCATGCCGGCCACGAAGCAAATCTTTGGCCTGCATTCTTTTTCTGAAGCACATTTCAGGCTTTTAGATAAGAGAAAAAACGTCTAAACAAAGCTCCTCTTCCGTTTTTTTTTTAGATTCAAACAAGTCACGAATGAGGAATGTTTTGCTTTGATGCTACGGGCTATAATTCATCTCTATTTAAGAAAGGTAAAACTCTCTGGCTATGTGTTATATACTCTGTGGCAGAACGCATCTGTAATTAAATGCTTTAACCTCTTTGTGCCAAATGCGAGCAAATCACGACTAAGGCTGATTTCTCAAAACAGTACCCATTATCTAACGCACACCGCACGCTCAAAATTAAAAATACTGACGAAGGTAAGAAAAAAAAACCAAGATACTTCTAGACTGGGCTGAGTAAAGTACTCATTTAATTAGCAAACTAACCTGTCCTGTTAAACTAGGAAGGCAGGGGAGCGGATCCCTTTGAAGCACGGCCTCGCGGCCGTGAAAGAAGTGAAAAAACAGCAGGGATGTAATTAGGGGGAGGAGAAGTGAGGCCGAGCGCGCGCTGGGGTGAATGCCTGAGGCCGAGCTGCCTGTGGGAGGGAGGCTGATGGCTTTGATGTGGACGCACGTTCCGCACCATTGCACCACACGAACTGTCCGAAATCCGCGATGGTTTCAGACCTTGGTTTGCCCTCAATACTCTCGTCTATTAACCCTTGCGGGATTAATAGGCGAGACCTAAAAAGGGCACTTTCTGAACCAAGGGCTACCTTTGTGCAAAATGTGGTGTAATTCCGTTCAGCAGTTCGGGCTGTAGTTGTGTCTAAATCTTCCAAAGGGAAATAACATGGGGAAAATGTGTTTTGGGACCCCCTTTTTTCTTGGCCCCCGCTTGACGAATCACCCCGAAACTTTCAAGATAGGAGCTGACCGAAGCGGGCCATAAGTTTTGAAACTTTTGAGAAGATTCATCAATCGGCGCCAAAGTTATTGGGAATAGAATGTTGCGGATTTCCTATGGAAAATAGGTCCTAACTATAACTACCTATGTAATATATATATATATATATATATTCACTGAAAAAACCATAGGTTATAGACCATATATAGTTAGGAATTAGCATTTAAAAAACCTTATTTTACTCACACAAAACCATTGAAATTCCATATATAGTTAGTTGTACTAACTATATATCGCGCACCCGCAATCCACTGCTTATCATGTCACATATTACATCATTCATGACATGGTCAGTGACATCACTGATGACATCACTGATGACATCTCAAATGACATCACTGATGACATCACTGATGACAACATCCAGTGACTGTATTTTTCTGTAAAGTTAAAATATGTCTTGAGTGGATGTATAAGTGACTGGATGAAGGATTTAGTAGGTGCATGACTGACTGTATGAGTGAGTGATTAAATGTGTCTCACTGAGTGCATGGGTTAGTGACTAAACTGTCTTAATTTGTGCATCATTATGTCTGTTGTTCTGAAAACTGCTGCATGTGTTGTTCAGTAGCTATATGAGTAACTATATGGGTTATTGATTGGTTGCCCAAGTATTTGTATGGGAGACTGAGTGTGTGTGTGGGTGGCTGGGAGGTGTATGACTCTGTGCATAGATGTGTGAGCAGTTGATTCACTAGATGTATGGGTTCAAAAGTGCATGTGAAAACAGCTGTATGGGCGGTTGACTGTGTGCATCAGTGTATTGGTGAGTGAATGGATATCTCAGTGCTACATGTCAACGTAAGTACATATGTAAAACACAGTACATGTGAGACTTGACATATATAAATAACTGTGCATAAGAGCCAGTGAATGTGTGAGTGGCTGTATGCATCATTGTGAACTTGTATCCGGGATTGTATAAGAGAGTAAATATGTTTTAGTATATGTTTGAATAAGTAAGGTGTGTATAACTGTATAGTTGGGAAAATGGAGGTGTGATTGATTGTTTGCATGACTGACTAGGTGTGTGTGTAACTTCATGGATGAATGACAATCTGTGAGTCTGTGTTTACATTGAGTGTATCTAAGGTTATATTAGAGTCTGAAGAGGTTCATCGTATTATCACATGAATGATGTCATCAGTGATGTGATCAGTAATGTCAAATGAGATGTCATCAGTGATGTCATCAGTGATGTAATTTGAGATGTCATCAGTGATGTCATCAGTGATGTCATTTGAGATGTCATCAGTGATGTCATCAGTGATGTCATTTGAGATGTCATCAGTGATGTCATCAGTGATGTCACTGACCATGTCATGAATGATGTAATATGTGACATGATCAGCAGTGGATTGCGGGTGCGCGATATATAGTTAGTACAACTAACTATATATGGAATTTCAATGGTTTTGTGTGAGTAAAATAAGGTTTTTTAAATGCTAATTCCTAACTATATATGGTCTATAACCTATGGTTTTTTCAGTGAATTTTCAAGGTTTTGTAAATGCTAATTCCTAACTATATATGGTCTATAACCTATGGTTTTTTCAGTGAATTTCAATGGTTTTTTAATAGCAAATATCATAAGCTGTCGAATGTCAAGTACGTGGTAAGTAAAAACATTTTCGTGTTTATGCACACTGATCTGCTTTGAATGCTGCCCCCCCCCCCCTCATTTCTATTAGGAGTACTCTCTCTTTGCAGATAGTGAAGGGTAGTTAACGCAGGCCTTTGCCCCCGTTGTAATCCGTCGTGCCTGCTTCTCTCTCCATTTCATTGATTGTTCTCTTTGGTTCATTCTCTATTTACAAACAAGCACAGAGTCGCAATACTCTGTTTAGTCTTTGCAGATAGCGAAAAATCGTGTAAAAAAACAAAAGGAATCGAGCAAAATCAGTAGGCCACTAATGGGATCTCTTTTTGACCTGGCTAAAATAGAAACATTAGGAACAACCTGTTGAAAATAGCAATGTGTATGTACATAAGCGGCGTTCATTTGTGTTCACAGTACCCCTTGTTGATTGTTTGAATCGAGCATTGAATTGTTCGAAGTTGGTTCTCTTAAGGATCTTCTCTGCCTGCAAACGAGGAAGAATAGGAATATTCTCTCTCCCTTTGCAGATAGTGAAAGGTAGGTAACGCAAACCTTTAACACGTCGTGCCTATTTCGTTCCTCATTGATTGATTGTTTGCCCGAACATTGACTGTTTGGGAATTGGTTCTTTTTGGAGGTATTCCCTGTTTGCAAATAAACGTAGGAAAATCTTTGCAAGTAGTGAAAGGGTAGGTAATGCGGACCTTTGTCCCCCGTTGTAATCTGTCATGCCTATCTACTCCCCACTGATTGATGCACCTGTTTCACCCGGACCATTTACTAGAGATAGGTCATCTGGCCCGACCAGAGAGCACCCCTAGTGAAAAGGACATATGCAATAATAACGAAGTGATCACTGTATCCTGTTAACAGAAACTTTAGCATGAAACAACCTGGAAAGAAAGGAATAGGAAAACGAAAATCAGTAGGCCACTGATGAACTTTTTTATTAAATAACAAACAAAGAAACGATAACAATACGTAATGATAAAACCTATTATTGTCCTAGAAACAAGAAACGTTAGAAGTAAGCCCGTAATAAGAAACCTGAAAACAGTAAGAGAAACCAAGTGTGACATTGCAACGGCCACAAGGCAACGAGGCTTCATCGCCCCTCACTGCCCCAAAACGTGTCTGTCCCACCGCCTGCCACGCCCAAATAACGGCAAACTGGGAAAGATACAAGTCAGCAGACATCCGCCCCATTCTGGAAACTTTATCGGGATTGTACTTGATTGAGTGTGATGTCACAAACATTTGTGCGGATCTAGATTGTGTTAAGGAATACAATAGGTTAAGAAGAGAGTATGCGCCACATTTGCCTCAATATCCTTTGTTTGAGAAACAGGTTTCCGGCTACGCCCAGCCGGAAGCAACACATATAAGGCGGGTCCTGCTGCCAACCGTCGGCCAGGAGATCATCACGTAGGGTGTAGCCGGAGGAGAGGCCGAGGCCAGCGGGACCCGGCCAGGGGGATTGCTACGACCACCCTGGAGAGTTGCAGAGGGGGGAATGTCCGTGTCCTCGACCCTCCCCTCTCTCTCCCAGTCCGGCCACCATCAACCAGAGGCCGAGGCCGACGGGATCCGGCCGCGGTGGCGGTAACCCTGGAGAATTGCAGGTTAGACCCTCTCTCTCCCAGTCTGGGCCAGCATCCATGGAGGGCCTGGGAGTGGAGAGGCCACTGCACGAAAGGCCCAGGAGAGGCACCACACGCCAAGGCCTGCCCCACCGGATGAGCCAAGGAACCCGTTCATGGGGCCAGAGCAAAGGGCGTCCGGCCGCCATCCACCGGAGGTCCGGCCCAAAGACGGACGGGACATTTCTTCTTTCTTTTATAATGGCTGCGACAACACTGGGGGGGGATGTCTTGCACATGCCTCCGACCCCCCCCCCTCGTCCTCATCGCCTGGTCCGGCCATAACAAATGTCAAGCGAGACGCCGTGGGGTGCACTGTGTGGGAGAGACGGTGCGAACAGGCCTCTCCCGCCTCCCCAGGTGGAGGTTTCCCAGCTGCACCCTCAGCGCTCCAGGCGCCCGGAAAAGGGTTCTTCCACTGTGGCGATGCTGCAACGTCTCGCCCGGCAGGGTGGAGCCCGTCCGCTCATTTGACCCCGCGATCGCCAGTAGCTACCGAACTCTCAAAATGGCGGTCGACCTGGCAAGAGCGGGCCCAGCATGAAGAAATGGCCCGGTCACTGGTTGACTCCACCACCGTAGTCCTCCACGACCTTGAAGATTCTAGAGGAGCCGCGGGAGTCCCCGACCCCCGCAGACACCCCCGATGGGGAATGACTGCCATGATCGCCCGTGGAGTGACGAAACTGTAGCCGCGGGACGTCGGCGCTCCCATGCTGGCGCCAGCCTCTGTTTGAATGACTAGAAACCTGCAGACCTCAGTTCCGGTGAAAGCACAGTGTGACCCGGTAGGAAAAATTGTTGCACCCCCTCCCCTTTTTGACTGATGGTTCAAACCACCGATCCTTTCCTTTGCCCTTTTAACGGAACTTTGGACTGCCTCCCCCCCCCCCCCCGCGGCGCCCCACGCCGTTATTTGCTGGGCGGCAACTTACTAGACATCACCTTCGTGCCATCCAGATTTCAGCGCGTTCTGCTGCCTTGGAACTATTCGCACAACAGACCGCTACTGACAACCCACCCCCCGGGACGCCCCACGCCGGATACCCAAATCAGTGCGGCACCCAGGCAACATCTTCTGAATTTTCATAATTTGAAAGAACTAGTAACATGTCCTCATCAGGAATTTCCTCTTCAATCATCTCATCAGGAATCTCCTCATGAAAAGTCTGCAATGATGATTCTTGTAACTCTATGGTCTCCAAACATTCGATAAATTCGCCATCAAGAGATTGATCAAAAAAATCATTCAAGTCATCTCCTCCTTGTGAGAATATTTCATTATTGGTGCTGTCAATTTCATTAAATGTAGTGGATAATTCAAAAGAAATTGCCACGGTCTCTTCATTGTTTAAATGTTTTTACTGTTTTTGTTTTGTTGTATATATTTATAAGTTATTAAAGTTTTATATTCCTACTACTTTGTTGGAGTGCTATATATTTTTAATGTGACACATAATTGTAAAAACTTTGATGTACAAAGAGTCATCCCTGGAATCTTCCGCTTCAGGCTCGGTCCCCTCCCCAATCACAATACAGGATGGTTTTCAGATAGTAGGAACGCGTGTGGTTTGACGGATCTCATCGGGTGTGGGCCTTGATCTACTATAACTCCTTTGAAGAGGGGTGATTCTTTACAGCTGGGGCCATAAACTACATCTGCAGGGCTAGCTGATAGCCTGGACAATCGGACACAGAGGAAGAGGAGTGTCAGAGGGTGCGGTAGTGAATAGGGCGAAAGGGAGGTGTCGGGCGGGCACAGAGTGTGATTCTCAGGGAAGAGCAGCGCAGATGGGAGGAGGTTTATTGCCGATGCATAAGACAAAGAGCGGGGGTGACCAGTGCCTGGGGAAGATGCCTGCGAGGGTGGGGAGCCATGCTACGGATCAACAGCGTGCAGAGAGTGGGTCTGGTCAAGGCATCTAAAATGGCTGCCGTGCACGACAAAAGTGTGGCATTTCAAAAAAGGCAAGATGGCGCAGACAATGTTTTTCAACACTTCCTCATTTCCTTCGAATCGAACGTTAACAGACGTTGGTGCATATTACCAAAGTTAAGCGATATTTATCGCTAACGATGCTTAGCAACGAATTTTTTACCGCTAAGCATCGTCAGAAATTATCGCAGATAAACCTTGCTATTATCAAGGTTTATCGCAAATGCGATAAAAAACGGCCGCAAAGCATGAATATCGCTAAAAAGTCAGCGATATTCATGCATTACCGAGCTAATGCTCTTAGCCATGTTATCCACCTCCCATTGGATAACATGGCTAAGAACTGCTCAGGGCAGGTGTTAGTTTTTGGAGATATTCGCGCTTAGCGCGAATATCTCCAAAACTTGGTAATAGGAGATAGATATCTTGCATGTTGTAATGCAAGTTATTGTGGTATATGGAACTCATACCATAATCTCTCAGGAAAACAGAAACTGATCCTTTTGGGACCGCCTGAGAAGGCCTAGGGGGTGAGGGGTACTCTACTTTGCCCCCTTTTCACGTTCCGAACTATTTTATTTTACTCTCTTCTGTAATTACACAAAATGGCAGCGATAAGATGCATCAGACACAGACAGTGAGAGAAAGGAGGCCGGAGATGAAGAAGAGATGTCAAATACACATTGGAGATAATATAGTGGGACAAGGAAAGTAAATATGAGTAAACTTACCATGTAACATAAAAATGTTGCACTCTATACTATAAGTCTCATTTTATACTACAATCACTTCGCTACAACCTCATAAATTAAAAATAAAAATGAATAATGTCTCAAACAATTTTTGATTTCTAAATATAAATTTATTCTTCTGAATTTTCAAAATTTGAAAGAACTAGTAACATGTCCTCATCAGGAATTTCCTCTTCAATCATCTCATCAGGAATCTCCTCATGAAAAGTCTGCAATGATGATTCTTGTGACTCTATGGTCTCCAAACATTCGATAAATTCGCCATCAAGAGATTGATCAAAAAAATCAATCAAGTCATCTACTCCTTGTGAGAATATTTCATTATTGGTGCTGTCAATTTCAATAAATGTAGTGGATAATTCAAAAGAAATTGCCACGGTCTCTTCATTGTGAGCCATTTTATTTTGAAATTGCTTGCTGTAAATTGCAGAAAAAAATAATCACTTTCATTTATCGTTTTTAGTAATACATAATATAAAACTAACTTTATCAAGTATTTAGTATAACAGAAGGACTGTAAATAAATAACAGAAAACATTTTTCAAATTATCTTAAAGTGTACAACATAGTTCCCCTTACAAATTAACAACTCACCTTTTTAAAAGTAGGAGAAGTGTTAGTACTGTGTAAATCAAACACCAGAAATTGAGCACCACAAATTCCTCACAAATATACCTCAGACAGTAGTATCACAAAATGGCTGTGGTTTCCTCTCATTTTAGATATATACATAACCAATTAACTTTCATCACACACAAATACAAAACCAAAGTAACATTTTAATTGGTTCTACATTTCAACACTTTCAAATGTGTTTTCCCCATGCAATTTTCCATAGGACATTTAGATACGTCTACAGCCTGAATGGCTGAACGGAATTACACCAAACTTGGCAAAATGGTACATCAAACCTAAGAGGTCAGGGAGGATCTACTATGCCCCCTTATGGTCATTTGCCCCTTCGCTTTGGCCTCCTCTTGTCTCTCGATCCTACCGAGAGACAAGATGGCGGCCGCTACGGACTGTTTGGAATGTTTACAGACGCCGGAGAACCAATCAGCTTCGCAAAGCTCCGTAACGCGAAAAGTACGCGAAGCGGAGCGCTGTTACAGATATATATCTTTTTTTGAACGTTAATTTCTCAAAATCCACTGGAGCACATATATTGAGACCTAGCAAAGGCACATCGGGCTACCAGTCCCTAATATTTTGCCAAGTTTCGTGCAAATCCATTCAGCCGTTCGATTATTATTATTAATTTTTTTTTTTTGACCCCGCGGGGCCCTTTTAAAACCTCCACATCAAACCTAGGGGGTCAGGGAGGATCTACTATGCCCCCTTATGGTCATTTGCCCCTACGCTTTGGCCTCCTCTTGTCTCTCGATCCTACCGAGAGACAAGATGGCGGCCGCTACGGACTGTTTGGAATGTTTACAGACGCCGGAGAACCAATCAGCTTCGCTTCACAAAGCTCCGTAACGCGAAAAGTACGCGAACTGGAGCGCTGCCCGGTCCGCTGTTACAGATATATATCTTTTTTTGAACGTTAATTTCTCAAAATCCACTGCAGCACATATATTGAGACCTAGCAAAGGCACATCGGGCTACCAGTCCCTACAATTTTGCCAAGTTTCGTGCAAATCCATTCAGCCGTTCGGGCTAAAAGTGAGGCCAACCGCCCTATGGAAAACTCAATGTTAAAAACACGTTTTGGGACCCCCCTTTTTTCTCAGCCCCCCCTTGACAAACCCCCCCCAAATTGTCAGTGGCTGCTCAGAAACAAAATGTTCCATTTTCCTGAAAATTTCAGCCAATTCCGTCCACAAACGCCAAAGTTATTAGACATAGAATTTTCAAAAATCCCATAGAGAAAAAATCCTAACTATATATACCTACTGGCGACCGCCAGTAGGTAATATATATATATATATAAATATAAATATATATATATATATATATATATATATATATATATATATATATATATGTATATATATATATATATATATATATATGCACCAGCAATTCCAACCACTTCCGTTTGTACGGCGAAGCAGGAACTCAGACCGACCACAGCATATTCAGGCAAGGTAAAGTTTTATTTTTGTTCCTTCACAGCCAGCAAGACGCGTTTCGGGCTTCAAGAGCCCTTGATCACCTTCAGCTATCTGTATGCCACTTTTCGTTTTTTATTTAGTGCTTAACATAGTGCACACCCCTTCCCAGGTGGTTGTTCGGGTCATGTGATCATAGATAGTAACAACAGACTGCTTTCAATTTCTGCTGTGTGAGTTCAACATTAGTGCCTAAATGCATACAGATTTAACACAATATGGCACTTCATATTCATTGTGCTATCATACTAATACCAATACAATTTGCAGTTTCTAAACTGCTGTTTTTATACATTTTAAATAATATTATTTAAAACAATATAACAAAAGTTTGTTTATAGCTGGATAAATCCATGATGTAATAAATACATTATTTTTCATTCACTGTAGAGTTGGATATTCTTTAAATCATAATTTTGATATATATACATAAACAGGTCAATCCCACTCCGGGACGACCTATAATTTCAGCTATAGGTGGGGTCAGCAAAAACATTAGTAGATATGTGGACTTTTACCTTCAGCCATTAGTACAAGGCCTTCCATCGTATTTGAAAGATACCGGGGACTTCCTCAATAAACTGAAAGTCATAGGGCATTTACTAATCACGCTTGACATTGAAGCACTTTATACCAGCATAGATCATCAGACTGGTATAGCAGCGGTAAAACATTTTTTGGACACAAGACCGCTGTACTTTTACCCCCACAATCTGATGCTTTTAGAACTCATCAAATGGTGTCTGTTCAATAACTTTTTATCTTTGGCAAAGAGCTATTTTTACAAAAACGAGGTGTGGCCATGGGTTCCTGCTTCTCCCCAAGCTACGCGTGTTTACATGTGGGCTTGTGGGAGGAGCAGGTCCTCAAGGGGACTCATGGTGCAATTTTTAACACCAAAGTGATTCAGTGGTATAGATATATCGATGACGTGTTTTTAATTTGGGATGACAGTGTTGTAAGTGCACAAGAATTTATCTCACTATTAAATAACAATGCCCTCAACTTGAGATTTACATCACATATCAGTGATTCTAGTGTAGAATTCCTGGATACTACAGTATACATTGAGGGCGGTAGTATTCAGACGACATTGCACAGAAAAATAACAGCAGGCAACACAACCCTCCATGCCACCAGCAGCCACCCCCAACACGTTATAAACAATATCCCTTATGATGAACTCCTTAGGGGAAAAAGGATTTGTAGCACAACAGAAGAGTGTGATAAATGGTCAGCTGACCTATTGAACAGATATGAAAAGAGGGGATATAGTGACAGAATACTTGAAGAGGCAGGAAGGAAGGCTAAAACCAGGTCTCAAGAGTCCCTTTTGAAGGGGAAAGCTATCTCCGATAGGGTAGTTGCAGTATCATCTAGCACACCAATTGCGCAAACGGCCCCCAGATTTATCACGACTTTTAGCAAACATCATAAACAAGTAAGGGGGATTATGAATAAAAATTGGCCAATTTTACAAACTGATTAGGTTCTGGCACCTATTTTAGGGAGCAGGCCACCATTGCATTTAGAAAGGCCAAATCAATAAAAATGGACCTGAGAATGGTTAGCACATTTAAGAGGAGTAAAAGTACCTGGCTTAAAACCAAGAATGGATTTTTTAAATGCTCTACTTGCAGGGCTTGCAAGTTTGGGATTAACAAAAACAAATACAAAGTCCCTTTTATCCCCAATGAAAGACCCATTACAGGACACTTTACGTGTCGTACAGACTTTGCAGTATATGTCTTATCATGCACGTGTGGTCTTTCATACATTGGGAGCACCAAGCTGCAAGCTTATGCACGCATTCTCCAACATCTTCAGGCCATTGTCAATAGTGATCCCAGCTATCCAGTGGCTCGGCATTTTAAAAAAGTACATGCCAAAAATCTTGGCTGTCTCAAATAATTTGTGATAGATGCCATTCCTCCTCTTCATATAGGAGGGAACAGAGAAAAACAGTTGAGACAACTGGAATCACAATACATCCTGGAATTCGATAGTAAGGCCCCGAATGGTCTCAACAACACGGAAGACCTACATAATTTTCTGTAAGATTCATTTAGTCGCACAAATCATATATATGTAGGGTCTTAGATGAAATAGGAGACATTTTGTTATGAGAATGCTTTTAACTTCAAGCCATATGTTGAGTAGACTTGGGGAGATATTTTAAAACATGTGCCTCTTACTATGTATTCTGTAATGTTATACTATATTTTTTGTGTTACTACATCTCTATATATATTTTTTTATCCCATGAGACATAAGAAAAACTCTTTATCTTTTTTAGATGAGATGTCCACTCCTAGGATACATTTCTCTGAAGTTTATCGATTGCACCTTTGAACAGGACTTTTTGTTGTGGCTATATGTATTATCTCTAACAGTCTACCAGACCTCCCATTCTATGTATTATTGTATTTTACACATATTAATTTCTTGCACGTTATATCACATTTTTAAACATGGTTTTATGGGACTGTATAGTACATTTGGACTGCATATCTGCCTAGGCTCATGAGTATGTATTGTTTGATAGCTCCTAGTCGGGAATCAAATCGAGGACTGCGTATTTTGCACACTTGCAAAGAGTTTTGCACTAAATGTAACTGACAATAGGGGATAACATGTATTTTGTACTGTAAGCCAGCATACATTTGCAAAAGCAATGTTATGTATATTACATCATGCACTTTATTTGCGTATTTTTGCACATTTGCTATTTTTTGCACAATCTGCAATTTGCACAAGTCATAAAGTACTGTATACAGGTCTCTAGCAATTAGCTTAAACAGCAATGCTAGGTACATAATGTTATGCACTTTATTTGCATTTTTTGCACAAATTTGCTAAGATTTGCACACTGAAAACGAGCTTTTGAAATGTAAGATCAAACTGAGTCGGATTGGCACTGATTCTGGCAGCAAGTCAGTATTTTACACTAGTTATATATCAGAAATACAAACATTTATTCGTTTATTGTGTTTTATAATAGCGGCAGATGCAGACTAAGTATTCTTTCCATGTCTATGCATTTTTGAACCATGTGACACTAAATGGGTGTGTATTTTAAAGTCCAATCTGGCGTCTATGGGTTTACATGTGATCGAGGCCAGCTTGGCTGGCCGAAACGCGTAATGACAGGTTGTGGGAGCACAGCAAGCAGTTGAAAATAAAAAAAACAACTGATATCACTGCAATTGGAGTTCGTGTGTCTCTCCATCGCCGGGCCGGAGGTTGGGGAGACTTTGGATTTTGTGATATATATACATATATATCCCAAAAATATCTACTTCCGTGAAAGAGATGAGGGGACACAGCGGGACTTGAAAACAACATTTATTTTAGATGTGGCATGACGTGTTTCGGCGGTTGCCTTCCTCAGATGCCTTGGGTATATATATAGCGCTTTAATGGGCACAGCAGTAAATTCCACAGGATTACAAGAGGTCTAAATAAACAAAACATAGTGACAATATATAACGGAAGATTGTTACAGACCAGACAGTATTATAGACAGACGTGGAGTACTGAGGTAGCTAGGGTAGAGCCTCGTAATGGTGGGGAGAATAGAGGAACAGTGTTACCCGAGGTAGTAGTGATTGATAAACATATAATTTTGGCATTTAGTTGGCAGCTAAGGTCTTCCAGGGTGTCCTTCATGAACACTGCAGGAGTTTCATGCAATAACAAAATAAAGACTCCAGACTTTGGTGTCAAACTCTCCAGTTCGCTTCCCATATGAGAACTCATCCCTGTTGCAGTAGTGACGTCTTCACCACCCACGCATCTGAGAACCACGGTACTGTTGTACTTGCTGCTCAGCCAGTGTGAATGTGGTGTGGAATGTTGGAGCGTCATGAATCTGTGGAATGTGGATGTATGATGTTACAACGCATACTTTTACAACGCCTACCTTTACATCGCAGGTTTTACAACGCATACCTTTACAACGCATAGTGCTTTTAGGCGCTGGGTAGTGAATAGTTTAATTTACTATTCCAACTCCAGTCCCCGTGGATAGTAGGGAAGGTGATGGATAGTACATTAAACCTATTCCCTATCCTAGATCGCCCCCAGCGCAATGCGTTGTAATGGTTTGCGTTGTAAAAGTTGCGTCGTAAGGGCACTGCGTGGTAAAAGTTTCATTGTAAAGGATGTTTACCGCGGAGGGTTGGGTAAGGGAGGTCGGCAGTTGGTGTACGGGCTGAGCAGCAGGAAGGCTGCTCCTGGTGGGGCTCTTTATGACATCTTATCTCAATAAATCTACTTATCCAATCTACCTTGGAACCGGACATCTTTTATTGATTACAACAGGTACCTTCTGTGGTACCACAGTTCCAGGGACTCAAATGATGCCCCATGAAACCAACAGCTGCAGGCTGTGAGTTTCACTCACTTGGGGCTGCCTTTCCTCGCGCTCCTGGCTCGTAGCTGCTGCTCATTGCACTTCCAGCTTCAAAATGACAATCTGTCTGAAGGTTTGAAGCTGCCTTTTAAATCTTCTCCACAATGAGTCCAATTCATGTTTTTGCCCTTTTTTTCCTTTTCCATCACTGCTGTTTCTTCCTTGATTCTTTTCTGGTTTTCCTAATACTCTTTGTTTCTTGTCATGTGATAATTGATGTCATTTCATTTTGCTGTTCTTTTACAGTACAAAGGCTTCAGTCTGGTTTGAGGATGTATCACAACAAAGCCCATTTCCATTGCTTGTTTCCTCGCTCCTTCCACTTGATGATCCTCATTCCTCAATCCTGAAGAATTCTACCATCGGATTTCAGATTTCTGGTTTTCTATAACCCTCTGACTTCTCCATCAAGTAAATAGGTTTTTATGCCTTTGTCTTTTTCCTCCTGAAAAGGTAACAGCTTATTGAGGGAACTTGCCCACCAAATATTGAAGTATGTGGTGACATTGTGGCTTCCGGAAACAATCCCCCATACACTGGACAACATAAGATCCAGGCAGAATTAAGGTGAACAGGTTGCAACGCCAACAAATTCCAAATTTTGTCCAGATGGATCCTGGTGTAGACCTGGCTACTATCCTTCAGCATTAATAACAACAAAAGAGTGTTCAAGCTCGTCGGGAAGGACGGGTTTCAGAGCACAAAGAAAGGAGGAACACCCTCTTGGTGTTTATAGAAAGCCCTCACTCACCGACCTAGTCGGTGACATGCTTCATCATCGGGACCCACTGGGAGTGGCCGAATGCCACCCCAGTGTGCTTCAACGCCAGAATTACTGCGGAGCGGGTAATGTGAAGTCGTGAGTGGCTAAGTGGTTGTGTAAGTGACTAGAAAAAGTGTAGGTGGTGAGATTAAAAATGTCTTAATTGTATCAAAAAATATCTTTATTGCCTGATCAATAAGACATATTAAAAATAACTCGTGAGACCCGGTTACCGAGGGCAGACGCAGGTACCAAGCGGGTGCTAGATGCCGAGGGCGGTGTGCCAATTGCATCACCACCCCCCTCCCGAGGTCTATGGTGTGATAGCTTCACACCTGTCAAGTGCATTTTAATTTTTGGTGTGGTCTCCAAAACTGCGAGTACCTACCATTTGGTTGCACTTCTTTTTGACAGTATTTTTATATTTTTTACTTTCACGTCCCTTGGTAGGGTGGGCCTTAGCGCGTCCATACTGCCGGGGTTTATTACACCATAGGTCCTGACGAATGCCAGGTAAATTAACACCGACATTGGCAGAAACATGTTGACCAGCACATAAATCTAGAGAAAACAAGCCACCTAATTTATCTGGCTGAGTTTTCCCATACATATTTTTAATATATCTTATTGATCAGGCAATAAAGATATTTTTTGATACAATTAAGACATTTTTAATCTCACCACCTACACTTCTTCTAGTCACTTACACAACCACTTAGCCACTCACGACTTCACATTACCCGCTCCGCAGTAATTCTGGCGTTGAAGCACACTGGGGTGGCATTCGGCCACTCCCAGTGGGGCCCGATGATGAAGCATGTCACCGACTAGGTCGGTGAGTGAGGTCTTTCTATAAACACCAAGAGGGTGTTCCTCCTTTCTTTGTGCTCTGAAACCCGTCCTTCCCGACGAGCTTGAACACTCTTTTGTTGTTATTAATGATGATTAGTGGGGAATAAGAGTGTTCCTTTCTCCCTACCTCTCTCCTTGTTGACACGTACTATCCTTCAGCAACAAACCCTAGAATTGGAACAGTTAAGCACACAGAATACTGCCCTTCACCAAGTAATCCATTCCAGGTCTTGCAACCGTCCTGCCATCTGTCCATTTTGGGCACGTAGAAGTCATCTACAGATCATGTACAAATGTTTGACGGATCTCCATTGACTTTGGATATAATAACCTCCATCACAGTTCATCTCTTAGGAGCCGATTACGTGTTTGTAACTCTTTTAGTGTCTAACACCTTCCCCAAGCTGGTTTAGGTTGTAGTGGAAAAGTAAATGTCATCTCTATAGTGTCCAACACCTTTCCCAAGTTAGTTTAGATTGGATTGGCAAAAGTAAATGTTACCGTTTTAGTTTCCAATACCTTTCTGAAGTTGGTTTAGATTGGATTGGGAATAGTAAATGTCACTCTTTGTATCCAACTCCGTCCCTAAGTTGGTATAGCTTTGAGTTGAAATAGTAAATGTCACCCCTTTAGTGTCCAACACCTTCCTTAAGTTGTTTTAGGTTGCAGTGGAAATTGTAAATGTCATCCTTTAGTGGCCCACATCTTCCCCGTGTTGGTTAAGGTTGGTAAGGGAATAGTAAGTGTCACCCCTTCAGTGCCCAACACCTTCCTCAAGATGGTTTAGATTGAAGTGCAAATAGTAAATGTCACTCTTTTACTGTCCAACATTTTCCTCAAGTTGGTTTAGGTTAGAGTGGGAATAGTAAATGTCACTCCCTTAGTGTCCAGCCCCTTTCCCAAGTTGGTTTAGATTGAATTGGTAATAGTAAATGTTACCTCTTTAGAGTCCAGCACCTTCCTCGAGTTGGTTTAGATTGGAATGGGAATAGTAAACATCACTCTTTTAGTTTCCAACACCTTCCCAAAGCTAATTTTGGTTGGAGTGGGAACAGTTAATGTCACCCCTTTAGTGTCCTATAAATTCCTCATGTTGGTTTAGACTAGAATGGGAATAAAAATGTCACTCCTTAGTGTACAAGATTAATGTCAAAGTTTGTATAATAAAAAGATGTCAAATATTTAAAAAATATATTTTTTACAATTGAAAATGTATTGTACAGTTTTACATTTTAACAAATATAATTTCAAAGTAAAATAAAAGCAATTACAAAGTGGCATAAATAATACATTGTTGATCATTTAGACTATAAAAAGCACATTTAGTATATTTGTATACTGTACATTTTCAAATGTCATTTTTCAATGATTACAATTTGTAAACATTTATTAACTTTTTTAATACATTGTATTACATCATTTAAACGTATTTTTACTAGTAAAAATGTAATAATTGTATATATTTGATACTATTATTTAATTTATACTTTACCATTTTGTAAACTTTTTTTCAACATTGTTTGACCTGTTTAACATTTTTAATAATTTATTGCATTTTGTTTTACATTTATTAAACATTTTTTACTATATTTCCTATTGATTTCTATGGGCAGATAGAGAAGTGTGGCTCACCGATTAGAGCGGCAGACCCGGAGGCAGAGGTCTGGCCCGGGACCAGGGTTCAATTCCCAACGCGGCAGGGTCTTGGGCTCAATGTCCATGGACTCGATAATTCTCGCCTCGGTGCCTACTCTAATCATGGGTCCCACTCTGCAACTCTGGGCAATAGCTTGCTTAATCTCCACAATGGCCCTGAAAGCGCTAGGATGCCTGGCCTCACCTTGGGGGTGCCCAGTAAGGGGCATCTCACAGGGAAAGCCAGGAAGGGTTCCACAGCGGTATACAGCACCAGGATGCCTGAAAGGTGATAGTGCGCTTTACAAGTATACATACATTTACATTTACATTTTTAGGTCTCGCCTATGCAGCGCACATGCGCTACTTAGGATGATCTGTAGCCATCCCTCTGGTCATTTTCAAGCACACCCTCGTGCTTGTGGCGGCATCCATCTTGCAGGAGCGAGCAGGGGCGCACCACAAGCGCGAGTGCAGTGCTTGCCAATGAGCATAGTACGCACGCATGCACGCACCACTCCTGGGCTTGTTTAATTTTTTTCAAAGCGCCCCCGTTCCGCGTTTTACCTTGCATTTGCTGTGCGTTGTTAAACTTCCCACAAAGTTTTTTTTTCTTTTTTTGCAGAGTTTTATATAGCGCGAACTTGACCCGAACTGAACCAGGTATCAGAGCGCTTTACATAGCACCAGTTACGTTACATGAGGACACACATTCATTTTTGTTAGGCACAGGGAGATTAAGTGATTTGCCCAGAATCACAGGATGTTTGGCGTCGTTACCAAGACTCAAACCCAGATCCCCAGGTCCGAGGTCGAGTGCCTTAGCCGTTAGGCCAACTGTTCCTGGCATCGATAAAAAGGAAAGGCCAGATGTTTAATCACCAGAGTGAGCCTGGACTGAATTAGGTAAGTGATTCTGTCATCTGCTTCGACTCATGTCACGTTTAACAGAGCGGTCCGGAAATAACATTCTCTCTGGGCTCTCTTCAGGCATTTTCCTCAGAGAGGGTCAGCGGTGGTAGCACTTTAATTAGCAGCACCATGTATCACTATCATTGTTGCAGAATGGAAAGTATGGCTGCGCCTGTTATTGCATCAGTTCTTACACACCTGATTTGGCAACATAGACTACCATATGGGATTTTTTTTTATTCTTCCCAATGCATCTTGTCATGAGTTTATAGTGTGTCTTCATACAGAATTCCTGTTTTCTCTTCGCTGATGGGGATAGTACTTCGCCATGCTGTTAATTTTCTACTACTTTCCAAATCCTACCCATTTATTATAATAATAATAATAATAAGGCATTTCTTAAGCGCAAAACTACCCCTACGGGGTGTCCCGGCGCTGTCACAGACAGCGAGCGGGCCGCAGCCAGGCTGAAACTAGTTCTGGTGACTAAATAGCCAGGTTTTGAGAGATTTGTGGAACATGGGTTCCGACTGAATTAGGCACAGTTGAAGGGGAAGTTTGTTCCAACATTGAGGGGCGCCCACCTCGAATGATTTACCTCCAGATCTGGCTTTTTGGAGTCTGAGGGTGACAAACAGGCGTTGCATATTGGACCGTAGGATTCTGGACTGACCATATGGGCGAAATCTCCTTCTGAGATAAACCGGCCCTAGACCTTTGCCAGCTCGAAAGGCTAGTGTCAGTGCCATAAATTCAATTCGCTTAGCGATGGGAAGCCAGTGTAGTTGTCACAAAAAGGGGGAGATGTGTTGTCTGAGCGGAACACCGGACTAGACGGGCCGCAGCATTTTGTACTGTCTGAAGTCTGCGGAGCAATCCTAAGGAGAGACCCATGTATAATCCATTCGCATAGTCCAGATGTGAGGTTATCAGAGCATGGACCACAGTTTTACGAGTAGGGTTGGGCAGGTAGTTAATACATTTTCTGATAGTTTTGATTTTACCAAACAGGCGGCTGCGACTGTTTGCACCTGCACCCCAAGGGATAGCTGTTTGTCCCATCTAACACCCAAATTCTTGACCGATTCATTGGGGAGTGGAGCCATGCCCAATTCCTCAGGCCACCACAGATTAGAGGAAAGTGGGGAAGGTTGGTTAAAAAATAAGATCTCGGTCTTATCTGCGTTAAGCTTCAAGAAGTTGCGGTCCATCTAGGCCGCAATGTTCTTAAGACACACTTTGAGGGGATAAAAGGTGGTGACAGATACCACATTAAAGGTGAACAATAGATGGGTATCGTCAGCGTAAGATATAATATTGATACCGGTTTTAGAGATCATCTCCGCTAGCGGGGTTAAGTAAACATTAAAAAGAAGCGGGCTCAGGGCAGAGCCCTGTGGCACACCCCATTTTAGAGGTTTGACAGGAGACGTAAAAGGGTGGGTCCGGACCTGTTGTTTACGGTCAGAGAGGAAAGATGTTAACCAGGTCAATACTATGCCCTTAATTCCTATGGCCTTTAGTCGATTCAGAAGGACAGGGTGTGAGATGGTGTCATGCTGCAGACAAGTCTAACAGCACTAACACCACCATTTGATAATTGCATGTAGTTCTCTCAAATAAATATTTCCAGTTTGATTATTTCTTTTACAAATGTATAGTATAGGTGTGCTCTTCTTGATTTCTTATTACAGTTGGAGATTGTAAAACATGGGTTCATCTCACCTCTGTGTTAGGGTTTGTCACATAAATGTCCAATTCGAATTCGTAATACTACCAAAAAGGGATGTTGGACCCACTCATAAACCGGATCATACTGTTGATGTTACTTAGTTTTCTCATCATCTGACCAATGTATATCAGCCTTGCCTCCTGTCTTGGTGGGCTGTTCTCTTTCCTGCCTCCCAGCAACCAGAAAATCCCCTCCAATCTCTTTCTAGTAAGCACAGCATATTATAGGGGTACCCTCGGCACAAAGTCAGCCTTTCAAATGTTTCGCCCTGCCCTATATTTCTAACCTCTACAACATTGACACTGCAATAAACAATAGGTTTAAACGAGCTATGTGAACCGTACTACCTCTAAAACACAGGCCTTCATAGTTCGCAGGTTGGCTCCAGAATTTATGCAAAATACTTTTATAAAATCTGCAGTCATGGGCATCTTCATAACCACTGCATATGGCTGATGGGCATTTCTTATGAAAAACAATGTAGGTGGTTACGGCTTGTTGAATATACCACTGCTCATTTGAGTGCATGCGCTATGATGATTCACCTTTTTTTTTGTAAATTTTTTTATTGAAAGAACATTGAGCAAGCAGCATACATATAGCAAATATACATCATAGTCGACACTGGACAGCAGCTTAATGCTCATGAAACAACAAACCATCACTACAGTGCCAAAAGGTCATAGTGTGGAACATCACAGTTTTCGCACCATACGGTAAGCAGTCTGAAATGGACAGTTGCATGTTGCATACCACCCCCACCCAAAACACACCAGAACTTAATCACAATGTCCAAGCTACCAAGGATTCACGACAGCGAAAAGATCCGAAGGAACAGTATCAATCGGAAGCTGAATCGTCACAAGCCAGCAGATACTCCCGCAGCGGGGCCAAGATGTCCTTGGGTCGTGACGACTGTGGTAGTTCTTCCGCATAAGTTTCTAACTGGTCTCGACAGTACACCATATCTTTGAGCCAGCCATCTGTGGTAGGGCACCTCCGACTATCCCAAGTGAACAAAATGCACCTCTTCGCCAAAAGCAAGGCCAGTTGCACAAATTTCCCAATTCTCCCTTGTAATTGCGGCCAATGACCCAGCAAGCATAGCGATGGAGTGTTACTCAAAGTCAGACCTGTCATGTCGTTAATAAGAGCTATGACCTTCACCCAATACTGAAGGACTCTCTGACACTGCCACGCCAAGTGTAAAAAGCCAGCCCCCCCTTCCACATCGCTTGCAGTCGTCAGTTGCCCAGAGGCCAGCTCTCCACAGTCTGTGAGGGGAGTAATATGTTTGATGAAGGAACGTAAGGTGTATGATACGAAGATTGCTGTTGGACGTTAGGCGCCCTGTTATGGAGCATATCTTCGTCCAGTCCTCGTCAGTTAAAGGGGGGGTCTAAGTCGGCATTCCATCGTGTCAGACATGGGGCAGCATCATGTGGCGTGTCTTTCTGTACAGCCCTGTAGAGCTTGGTGACCAGTTTCCATTTTGTGGGAGCCGTTATTGCCAGTTGCAACGCTGAGAGTCTCTGGCTCAGCCGGGAAGCCCGGATAGTGTTCCTTAACCGCTCGTCTCAGCCTATAACATGTGCATTGAAACAATAGTGTAGGGTTATGAATGTATGCGAGGTCATCCCCTTTTAGGTATGTACCCTCCGGGAATAAATCACTCATGTGCGTGATGCCCGCTTCTCTAAGTGCCTTTACAGACCCGTGATCTTGAGCCTTCTATGGGTAACGCGGGCGCGTATATGGGAAGCTTTTGTGTGCGGTGACCTATCGCCTGCCAGGCTGCTACTGTGACGTCTCGTGTATTGATCTCCACTTTGGGAGTGTGTCTGCGCGTGTGCGTGAGAATACCTCTTAGGGGGATTGGATGTGTGTCTCCCTCCTCCACCGCAACGTGTGGTATGAAGTCATGTGGCTTGTACCAGTAATAGGCGTAGTGGGCCTGACAGCAGAGGTAATAAATATATAAATCCGGCGCATTAAACCCGCCCCTGTCGTATGTGAGCGACAACGTACGCCAACTTATCCTTGGTTGCTTTGCACCCCAGACAAGCCTCAGCAGCTGAGTTTGCAATGTTTTAAAGAAGTGCTCGGTAAGCGGAACTGTTACATTGCTAAAGAGATATAGAAACTTAGGCAGCACCACCATCTTTATGATTGAGATGCGGTCCGCCAGGGACAATGGAAGGCACACCCACTTGTCAATCTGCGCAACTAGCGCCGTGTACGCTACCCCATAATTTTCAGTGACAACTGTTTTTGGGTCCCTATTGTATCCACACTCCTAAATATTTAACAGGGTCCGCAGACCAAACCAGCGGGTATTCGACTGTGGGGGGGGGGTGGTTGCCTCTGTCAGAGGGATGGTTACAGATTTGTCCCAGTTAATATTAAGACCGGAAAACAGGCCGAATTTTACATATTCGCGGAGGACAGGGGACAAGTACTGATTGGGTTCGCGGATATAGAGGACCATGTCATCCGTGTACATGGAAATCCCTATGGGTCGGTTATGAAAATTGAGAGCCGCCGCCCTGTGTACCTGCCGTATCAAGCTAGTGGCTCCAGTACAATAGCAAATATGAGTGGGGAGAGAGGGCACCCTTAGCGAGTGCCGCGACCGATCTTACATGGCTCAGACGTGTCTCCTCCCACTCTGACTCTCACCGATGGGACTGCCTAAAGTATCTGGATCCAACGTGTAAAAAGCGGCGGGAAGCCCAATCTGCAGAATATGTGTAGCATGTACCCCCACTCGATCGAATCAAACGCCTTGGCGGCATCTAGGAGGACAGCGACAGCAGGGAGCTCCGGTTCAGGACATGCAGCATGGCAAAAATGGTGCGCAGATTGAGGGACGTAGACCTGTTGGGTATGAACCCAGCTTGATCGGGCAACGCCAGTAATGGCATAAGCGGCTGTAATTTTGTGGCAAGAATTTTAGCCAGTATTTTAGTATCTAAGTTAGTAAGGGACAAAGGATGGTATGACTCGCAATAATCAGGGGATTTATCTTTTTTCAAGAGTGTAATAATCAGCGCTTGTCGAAGGGAGGGAGGGAGCCTGCCCGTCTCGTACGCTTCCGCGTACATCTCCAGTAAATGGGAGCTAAAATGTCACCATGCGCTTTATAAAATTTGGCAGTCAGCCCATCAGGCCCGGGAGCTTTTCCATTCGGGAGCGATTTAATGGCGTCCACCACGTCCTCTACATCTAGTGGGAGGCTAAGGTATTTTCGATGTACATCGGACAACCACGCGCACGCCACATCGTCTAGATAGTCGTTCATGGACTGTTCGTTCATCCCTACCTTGGAAGTGTGGAGCGTGGCATAGAATTGGCGGAATTGCTCCACTATGGCAGCAGTAGAGAAATGAGCTTGCCCTTCCGTGTCTATAATGCGCTCTACTGGGAGGTAACAAGCCCTGTTCTGTAGGCGCCCAGCCAATGTTCTACCCGGCCGCTCCCCCTCACCGTAATGTCTGGCTACGTGGCGTTTGGATAGATATTTTACCTCCGTCTCCGCCAGTGTTTGTAGTCATCAATGAGTTTGTGCATGCTGGCGAGAGTGGCTTTCGAGGGAGTGTTGTCATATCGGCTTTCTAATTCTCGCAGCTGTCGTTAAAGTGTAGATAGCCTGCCCCGTATGTCCCGTAGTATTCCTGCAGAAGTGCTAATGCAAGTGCCTTGGATGGTAACTTTGAAGGCTTCCCACAAAGTTTCCTGGCTGTCAACTGACCCCACATTGACTGCAAAGTTTTGGATAATGGCATTTTTTATGGTGTCAGCGTAGATCGGTCAAGGAGTGACTCAGCACGGAAGCGCCACGTGAAGGGCTTGTGTGGGGTGTGGGGGATGTTCAAAGATATGAATACCGGATTATGATCCGACCGCGTCCTTGGAAGGTTACGGGCATCTGTGACCCAGTCATACACCCCCCACTTAGTAGTCAATAGTCTAGTCTAGACCAACCATTAGTCGCAGGCGTAATGTGGGTACCCGCCTTTACATCTACGTTCCTTTTCCGCCACACACCCACCAAGCCAAACTCCAGCATACCATCTCTCACACACTGGGCAACCTTAACCATCCGAGCAACCTGCGGGTTAGATTTATCCAACGTGGGTTCCAAATGGGTGTTAAGATCTCCCCCTATTAGGAGCTCAGTGTCAGGCCAGTCGCGCAATACCCGGAATATATCGTGGTAAGCGGCCGCGTCGTCTACAACCGGGCCATATATGTTAACAATTGTTACTAGGATATTATCCAGTTTCCCCATCACCATTGCCCAGCGGCCTTCGTGGTTCGTACTAGTTTGGAGAACCGTAAAGTGCACCCCATTTTTTACTAATATGAGAACTCCCCTTGCATAGGAAGAATAAGAGAACGCTAGGCGATATGATGCCCATCTCTTGGCCACTCTATTCTCTGTCGCCTTAGTTAGGTGTGTTTCCTGCAGTAGTGCAAGTTTTATATTGTGTCTGTCTAACTGCGCCAGCACTTGCCTCACTTTTCGTGGTGTATTAAGCCCCCGGACGTTCCATGTGATACAGTTATAGAAGTGTTACCTATCATGTGGCACGTGGCAGTGTCCCGCAACATCGCGTGTCATACCAACATATAGTTGTGTCCCACAGCTGCAACAGTACAGTGCAATACCATCGAAAGTGTATACCTTTGGCCTGTAATAAACAAATTCGGTCGTCGCCTCCCACTTCAGCATTCCCAACCTGCCAAAGACATTACCCAAACGGAACAACCCAGAAAACCCCAACAAAAGTAAACACCAGTCCCATCGGGGATCACCCATCGGGGTCAGTGGTGGCGATAACCACTCCCAGATGAAAGAGGGAGAGGCGCCACCGTTAGGTCAATGTTCACCCCAGCCCATCATAAGCAAGCATCACACAAATGAATACAGAACCGTGTAGTAAGTAGCAGTCAACATTACCAGGACATTGCCCTCATAGCAGTATCGCCCAGTCCCCACATTCCAGCCTTCAGCCGTGGTTGTCTCGTAGTAGGCCAACATGTACCCCCCTTCCTGTTCAGTCATTGACATCCAATGTCGGGGAAGCAGACGAGTGTCGTCGCTGGCGTCGCAGGGCCGTCGCAGGGCCTTCGCGTGGTCCATGGCGTGTTTAGGATTCGTGAAAATTTTTTCTTTCTCCATGTCCCCAATTCGCAAGCGTGCCGGATACAACATGGCATATGGTATCTGCTCCTGTTGCAGTAGTTTTCTGATGGTCTGGAATTCCTTACGGGAAGCTTGTACATTTGCTGTAAAATCCGGATAAAAGGACAGCGCATTGCCTTGATATGTAATCGAGCCTTTAAGTCTAGTGACGCGGAGGACCGTATCCCGATCTCTAAAATTGAGCAGGCGGGCGATGATGGACCTCGGAGGGGATCCTGGCAGGGGGACGCGCTGCGAGTGATCTATGCACCTTTTCGATCGCAAATAGTGGAGAGAGTTCGTCCTTCCCACACACTTCCTGTAGCATCGCCTCCACGTAATCCTCCAGGCGCCCCACATTTGTTGATTCCGGCAGCCCTAAGATGCGTATATTGTTTTGGCGCGATCTCGCTTCGATGTCCTCATTCTTGGCCTGGATAACCGCCAGTAATTTAGTAAGGTCGGACGTCTTCTCCGCCACCTGCTGGAGGCCATCTTCTGTGTCAGTAATGCGCTGTTCTGCATCTCCAATCCGCGTCGCATGTTTGTCAAGTTTTGTTGAGAACTGATCCATTCAACTGTTCAACTCCTCTATCTTCCCGTCTATGCCTTGAAGGCTCACTTGAATGGAGGCCAGTGCCTTCTAAATTGCCGTGGGGGGAGGTGTTGACGTGTCAATCTCAGAGTCAGAAGCCGCGGTGTGTCCCGGCTTGTTCCCCTTGCGCAGTTCAAAAGTCAATCGGGGTTGGTTTCTGTCAGGCTTCCCCATTGTTCTGCAGTGTAGGTACTGACCCAGATGTGTCGCGCCCTGTGTGTCGCCCTATCTTCCGCCCCAACAGAGCGCAGGGTAGATTGTTCGCGAGTTGCGCTGTAGATGGTGCCCTCAGGCTGAGGCCGCCCCGGCTCGCCAGCAATGCAACACAGTTCGGCGTGCCCTCGTCTTCACGTGTCATCAAATGCCCATGCAGTGTAAAGGCTTATCTTGCCCGCTGTGACGTGATGTGACGATCACGACACCATATGGGCAGCAAGGGACCGGCAGTTGTCCAGCGTGGGCACTCCTGACGGCTGTAGCTGGGCTCAGGCTAAGCGCGGGCCGCCATTACATGCAGTCCCTCGCAGCCACGCGGTCTCCGATAATCCAGTGGCACAACTCGGACCTGGCGCCGACGAGTATGGGCAGATAGTGCCTGAGGTCAGCAATGCAGTTCCCCACAAAAACCGCCGTAATTGTCAGGCTGGGGTAAGGCTATTTGCAGGATAGATGACGGTGGCTGGCAGAGCTACACTACTGTGCGGCCATCTTGCCGAGCTCCAAGCCACGCCCCCCTCGAGGATTCATCTGAAGTAATCTCAATTTTTCTTTTTATTCACTGGGGTACCTACTGGGCACGGTGATCAATCGTCTGTGACTTTCCTTTCACAAGAGACACCATTGTACCTCTTGTTTCCTTCTGTGTCTGGCTAGCAACAGGGATGCACTGGTAAACAAGGAGGGCCTGTTGTAATTGTGCCTACTTTTTGGTGGTATGACGCACCTGTGACATCGGTCAGCTGATACCGTCCCTTGAAACATGTGAACAAAATGCAAAGATAGCTAGTCTTGATTCCATCTTATCCCTCTTCCTTTTACTAACCTACACTTCCTGTCTCTTTGTCTCATTTCTTTGTTTTTTGTTCACCCCTGCTTTCCACTGTTTCCTCTCCATCCCCCTTCCTTCCTATCACTGTAGGTAGGTCAAAGTCAAATAGTGAAAAATAAGTCCTCCAATAAGCCCCTCAAATGGTTGTGCTTCCCAGTGACAAGCTGTGTGGCACAGAGGGCAGGCTGCTGCCTTTTCAGACAGCAGATTGTTAATTTGTAGATGGATCACAGCCTATTTGCTCAGTAGGTGGGCTGCTGCAGAGATCTGTGCATGCCTGCGCATTCATATCTTTCGATGTTTCCACTGTCCAAAGCTTGCTTAATTTGGTGGGGAGACTAGCAACACTTGGCATGTACAGCGCAGTAAAGCTGGAACTCTGGGGAAACAAGTGTGGTACGAGAATGCATTTTTTGATACAATATTTGATTTTGTTAGCCCTGTAAAAAATGTTCCTCTGTGTACTGCACTCTGATGCCCACATTGGTGCCTTGTCAATTCAGGGAAAGATGCCAAGGCATCTACACCACTTGTGCATACCACACACCTGCAGCAGGAAACAACAGGTGTCCCATTCAGTGGCAACAAGTGCATGAGATTCATTACCTGTGTGTAGCTGTGGAAGTGCAGAGTGTGATTTTAGCATCTATATTGCAAGGTTATTGAGTTACACAAATACATAAACCACCCCATATGCCACCGGAGAGGGCTTACTCTCCCTTCATTCAGAGTGTTCACTGGCTTCTCTGCTGCTCATTTAACATGCAGAGCCCCCAGCATCCCTAGCAGTGGCCGCTGAGATACTCAGTTTATGCCTTGCACCACAACTAGACTCATTCTTTGCAGGCCTCACCATCTATTCAGAGTACCCACCTGCTTCTCTGATGTTAAACATGTCACTTATTCAACAAGCAGAGTACCCAGCATCCACGGCAGCTGCCGTCTGCTACTCTGAAGAACTTTACTGCGGCAAGCATTGGGAGGTAGCTATTCAGCAGGCCAAAGGGAGCACACGCTCTTGAAATTCCTCCCACCATCTCTGCTCGCATTCCTTCACCCTCCGCACCCTGCTCAGCTACCAGCAAATGCTCAATAAGATCTTCATATTAGAATGTAGATCACTGATCAGAGGCCACCGAAGGTGTAAAATATTAACAAAGTAATAGATCCATGGAACTTCAGTAGTGTAGCTTCAACTCCTGTTTCACTGCCCAGCTTCGTACACAGATTGAGTGCCACTGCACAGCCTTTAAGCTCTCCAGTATCCCTGCTCGTTACAGTTCTGCAGACAGCGGAACTTCCTTGCATATAGTGAGGATTAATGGGTGAAGGTGAAAATCTTAACATGCACTAATACTCACAGAGGAATTAAGTAGCATGAAAGCTCATCCTTGGGTGTGTGGCTGTTCACCAGTGAAAAGTGAAGTAACAGTAGATGTTGTAGCACGCTGGATAATATGCCGCATGGTTAAATACTTATAAGGTCCCAATGGCAACACCTATTGGCTATGCCAATGCTTGTTTTTATGTGTCGTTTTGCGGCCATTTTTGTTTTTACAGCAACCTTATATTTTGTAGTCTTTTGGTGTTATTTTGGTTCATTTACCAGGCATCAAGTCACGGCTAGGTGCTGCTGTTAGTTGGACCAAGTAAATCCCCTCTTAGGGATTTTTTAAGGCTTTTGAAGGTAGGGGGAATGATTTAGGAATGATGTTTAAATTTTGGGTATGGTGTGAGTTTTTGATATATTAAGATGTGTGGTTTTTTTAATGGGATATTATTATATGAATGTTTTATGTCAACTAATGTAATGTTATTTATATTTTGATAAATAAATGATATATATTTGGGATTGTAATGTATAATGTGGTTAGGACTTTAAAGATTTTTTTACAGGTGTTTGTTTACAAACAATTTCTATGGGAGTTTGGCGTTTCCATGATTTTTTTTAAGGAAAAAGTTTTTGATTTATTATAAACAGTTTTTACTTAGATTTCATTGTTTTTGTCGGGTGTCCTTGAGTGGTTTGTTTTTTAAAAGACTATTTCAGGTTGCCTTAAGGAGCCTACAGATGTTGGATTGCTTTGAGGGATTTCGATTGGACTGTTTATATGTTTACACTTTCTTGGGGATTTTTTGGATTCAGTTTCTTATATTTTTTGTGGATTACTAGTTTTTGTTACGTGGAGATGGAGAAAGGTCTTCAGCTACAAAACAGTATGTTTTATTTCTTACTTTTTTGTGGGTGTGATATGTTGTTCATGCTATGTGTATGTTATTATTATGTGGAATTGTTGGGATTATGTGTTGTATTTACTTGCTGTTATGTATTGAATTTGTTTCTAAGTTGGCTGGTTGATTATTGTAAAAAACAATTTAATATTATATATATATATATATATATATACATATATATATATATATATATATATTATATCAGTGTTTATTAACTTTGAGATTGTATATAATTGTTTCACTGATGTAATACAATATTTATTTTGATATTAAAAAAAGGAAAAGGATTTGGTTTGACGGTTTAGGGTTTGTTGTAGTTTTTGACGTTTTTGGTAGGTTATTAATTTAATTTATAATATGCTTTTGGCTATCATTTCTAAATAATGTAGTTCTTTGTTATTTAAGAAAAATTTTACTGTAAATTGCAGCATGTCATACATTCTTTTAGTTTGTTTGTTACGTTTAGGGCCAATTTGGGTAACAGATTGCTCTATTCGTAATTCTTTGTATAATGTAGGTTGAGTTCTGATTAGTGTGGATTGGAAGGCGTTATGCTATTCTTTCACTGTGTTGTTTGTTTTGGCTTCCTGTGTCAAGGTGCTATCATAGACATTTCACCATGGTCTCTGGTACTTGGCTTGGCGTCTGTGTCCTGACTGATGCCGTCTGCCAACCTAAGTAATTTCGTAATAGTCCATTATAAGATTAAATTTGTTTTCATTTTGTTGGTTGAAAGGCCTTTCTGTTAGTAAGTTATAGTCGTTGGCTACCTCTGTGACAGGGACGTCGGCTAGTGCTATAATTATTTTGATTTTGAAAGAGAATTGGCTCTTATTAGTATTATTATTATTGGTAAGCTTATAAAGCACAATGGTTACTCCGACCGGAGTGTCCCCACGCTAGGACATAACTGAAACCCAACAGCTCTCCCCAGCAGCCACCATAACGCGGGCAACTAGACAAAAAGGCACCTTACAACTACATTCCTCCCCGAGGAAGACGGAAGAGCCATGTTTTCAATTTCTTACGAAACAGAGACTCTGACTCAGTTGTCCTAAGATCCACTGGAAGCTCATTCCAGGTCTTAGCTGCCAGGAAGCCAAAAGATCTTCCGCCCAACCGTGCATTATGCACCCTGGGCACAATCACTCTTGCAATACCCCATGATCTCAAATTATGAGCAGGCTGGTGAGCTTTAAGGAGAGGCCATAAGAATCGCGGTCTCCTCTCCCCAAGGATCCTGTGACTTAGGCATAGAGCCTTAAAGGTAACTCTAGCCCGAATAGGAAGCCAATTCTCCCACCGAGGCTCTCCTAGGCACATTCTGGATGAGCCGGGCTACGGCAATGTGGACTTTCTGCAGGATATTCAGATTTTTAGCCGTTACTCCCATATATAGGACATTGCAATAGTCAAGGCGAGATGTAACCAATGCCTGTACAATCGACCTTTAAGCATCTAGGGGGAGAAAGTCCAAGATCTTACGTATCATCCTCAAAATGCCAAAACACATCCCAGCCACAGCTGATATTTGCGAGGAGAAGGAGAGACCATCGTCGAACCACACTCCCAGATTGTTCACCTTGGCTTTTGGCACTGGACAAGTTCCCAGTGCTTCGGGCCACCAGTGCTGTGACCAGAGAGAGGGCTGTTTCCCAACCACCATCACCTCTGTCTTCCCTGCGTTTAGCTGGAGACAACTCAGTCTCATCCAGCCCATAAGTTCCCCCATGCAGGTTCTAAAATCGGCAGCCCCTTCAGGTTCCTTCTGTTCCAGAGTCACAACTAGCTGAGTATCATCAGCATATGACACCAGCTGAATTCCATGTTTCAAAACCATGTCTGCAAGTGGGCGCATATATATATTGGTTGGGCTAAGAGCCGAACCCTGCGGCACCCCCTGGTTTAAAGGACAAATTCTGGAACTGAAAGGATGTTGCAGGACCTGAAAGGATCTATTTGCCAGAACATTCTTCACCCAGGTCCACATGATACCTCCGACCCCGGCTTCCCTTAGCCTTTCTAGAAGAAGGCCGTGGGAAACCGTGTCGAACATGGCGCTCAGGTATCAGGGCCACAGTCCTACCTTCATCAGCCGGCAGCCCTCAATACTTCGGCTGCCAGCAGGAGAGCGGACTCCGTACCATGCATAGGCCTGAACCCGGACTGGGTATCGTGCAGAACCCGCCTCTCTTCCAAAAACTTTGAGAGATGGCCACTCAGGTGTTTCTCTGCAATTTTAGCCACATAGGGAAGCAGAGATTTTGGCCTTAAATGTTCAGGAAGAGCAGGGTCCAATGAGGGTTTTTTCAACAGAGGGACCACCATTGCATGTTTCCAATTGCTAGGGGCCTGACCAGTTCTAAATGACAGGTTCAATAGCGAGGTGAAGACAGGAACAATCATTCTCTTTCCTAGTAGCAGAAATTTGGGGGGGACTGGGTCTAGAGGTGACCCAGATTTTACCACCTCCATCAACCTGGTCACCTCAGCCTCCACCAAGGAACCGAGGACAAACATATCCTCAGGCCCCGGAATGTCCAAGCCAATTGCAGGAACATAACTCCTACTGCTTTCTTGAAAGGTAGCATAGATCTTAGCAATCTTATTAGTAAAAAAATCAGCAACCTTATTGCAGTAGTCTGTAGAGGCAGGAAGCGCAGCTGTTACTCGTTCCAAAGAGGACAATTGTTTCACTACCTGAAAGATGGCCTTTGCTGAATTTTTAGCTAAATCAGTTTGCCCAGAATAGTAGTTCCTGTGCACTTTCCTGATCTGACGATGGTATAGCTTTAAAGCCTCCAGATATTTCTGACTATTCTCACTCCTATAGCTCTTCCTCCATTGACGCTCGAGAGGCTTACAACTAGATTTCATTTGTGCCAAATATGCCAAAAACCACTTCGCAGAGGCAGAGGTACGCCCACTATTGCATTATTTTAACGGAATCAGGGAGTTAACTGCCTCCAGCATCCAACTTAGTATCTTAGTGGTGTATTTTACACTTAGGAGGCGATTATGAGATTGGCGGTCTGAATGTTGGATCACCTTTGCGGCAGACGGAAGAACAACGCCAAGCCTGTGGCTTCCTGACCGCCATATTCTGAGTTGAATATTGACCTGGCGGTGTGCTGGTGGCGGTTTTGCTGCAGTGGCATGCTTTGGCTCACAGAGTGTGCCTGAAGGCAATGCTGCCGCACTGGAGCGCATGCTCTGTCGTCCATACACTGTTACCATGCACCATTTTAAGCATGGTACACAGTGCAGGCATAGGGGACACAACCTGTGCCCCCAGTCACAATGCCCAATGGGCGACAATGCACTGGCCGTTTGGGGCCCCTTCCCTGCATTTCTGCCAATCTTTTCATGGCGGGATCCCCAACATGAAAAGGCTGTTGTAAAGCCTACTCGTAATATGTACAGCGGAGCTGACATTGGCACTGCTGCCATTGTGGCCAGCTTCCCCAACCGCTGCAGCATCCAGGATGTTGGCAGTGCGCTTGTGTAGATCTGGTTAAAGTCTGACCATTGCACTGGTAATTGGGCAGCCCGACCCCCACCATGAGTATGGCGGTCTTTTGGCCCCCCTACTCATAACCAGGCCCTTAGTGTACCTTTTTGGAGGTGTCACCATATACTTTGACTAAAGTGATAGTAACAGCCTTGAATATCTGTGTAAGGGTATATTTTTAGACGTGTTTGAATTATGGCTTGTTCAAAGTCTGATTATTTTTGGGGGTAGTAGTTATTTGTTTGTTGTTTTATGTAATTTAGGAGTTCATAGTAGGTACTGCTTTGTCTTTTTGGTATTAAAGCATATATGAAAGTGATATTGGTGTTTGATATTCACCATGTATGTATATCTGAGTGAATGGTTTGGGACACATTTTGAAGGACCCATCCATCATCCTGGTTTGACATTGAGTACGTTTCATCAAGTTGTTTGCTGTAGAGAAAGTTAGGATTCGTTTTCCATTATTTCGATTTTCATCTAAAAGGAAGGGTTCCTCATTATGTGTATTTTTAAATGATCAGGTACGCGTATGTCTTGGTAATATCTAGGGGCAGGTGGGGTATCACTGATGGCTTTTTTAGTGCCTACAAATAAACGTTTTAAAAAAGGCATAGGTGGTAGTTGGCCTGTTATGTGAATTGGGACTCTGGGTAGTATGTCTTTAAGGATTTTGCTTGTAGGTCTCTGGAAGCTAATGCTTGCCTCTCTTATACCTTTTAAGATTTCTCTAAAACAAATCTGTCACATTTAGTGGCGGCTGGTGAGTTTTGAAAATGGTGTGGCGGTAAAGTTAGGGTTGAGTGCAAAGTCGTGAGTGAGCAAAGCAAACCCGCTCAAATGAAAATGTGAAAGTTACCCCACACCCAAGACTTTTTTTAAAATAAAGAGTGGTAGTAGCGAGATGGGAGGAGAGGATGGAGTGTGAAGAGTACATGTTGCCAGGAGAATGTGCAGGTACAGGGTGGAGGAGGCATTAGAAGGAGGGGAATATAAATGGCAGATGAAGATGGGAGAAAACACATGTGTAAGGAGGAGAGGGGTAAGCAGGAAGGGGGAGAAGTGCAAGTAATAACTTTGCGAGCTTCATGGACCTAATCTTCCATGGCAGCTGCTACTAATGGTCAGATACTTTTGTGTGGATTCTCCCTTGTTACCAACTACCACAAGCTGCACCCTCTTATCGCCTTCTTTCTAGACTCCTCAGCCCTCAACCTATCCCTCCTGATGTCAAAATGTACCCCCACGTCAATGGGGTTCTCTGGATTGACCCAAACTGAGACAACCCTCGATCCTGATAAAGGTATTGAGGAGAGAGCAGGATGTTAATAAGACACACAGGCACAATCCACTTCAAATAATAGGTCTGGGTTGACATGGTTTCCTTTCCAGCAGGGAGGTATCAAAGTAGGTGTTAACCAGCACACCAAATCTGACTTTCCATATCTATTGCAGTGCCTTCTCATAGTGCTTATGTGTCTTCCTTTAGCACCGCACTACACAAGAAACCTACTGCCAAGCTCCAATCTCAGCATGCGCTCTGGGTTTTCTTACCTTCAGCTGGCAGATTCCAGGACTCCTCAGTGCTCCACATGTGTCTCACTGACCCTTGAAAAAACACCGGAGCATAGAGCATCAAAGCATCTACAGCTGCTCTACTGTCCCAGGGCAATGATATGCTGTCATCTCCATCTTTGCCACAGAAGGGACACCACCGAGTGTAAACTGCTGGCAGCAGACACAAAACATAAGCAGAATAGTATGGGCAATTTTAAAATGCTGTCCCTTGTTAAAAAGCATGCACCTTTAATTCCAGCCACATCCGCACATGTTTAAATGGCCTTTGTAAAGCTATTTGTGACACTGGGCAAATCACAATCTCCTCGTAGCTAAAAATGGATAGGTTATTGTGCAATGCAACTGGTGATCATACAAAGCACTCCAACATCTCTGGGCGAGTTCACGCTACATAAAACTGCAGCAAAAAATGGAAGAAATAAAAAACAAAAATAACACAAAGGCATCGCTAGGAGACTTCCCCAACCACAGGAGATCCTCCCGAAATGGAAGACATCTCCCACCCCGCCAATATTACCCACCTCCACTCCGCAGAGACACACACCTTGTATCCATAGCACACAGCCTGCTCCAGCAGGAGCCAGAGAGCGTTTATATATTAGGCAAGTGTGCCCCAAAGCCGGAAGAACGAGGGCGGCTTCAGAGACACCATGCGCACAGAGGTCACTAAGACAGCCTGTGGACAGCCTGTGCCCCCCCCTCCCCCCCAGAAACCCAATGTATACAGCCTGCACGCGCATCCTGTGTACACAGACCCCTGGACCACCCAGTGTGCACAGCACAGCCCGCACTCTCCCATGGCATCCCATGTGCACAGCGTGTACGCAGCATGCACACCCTGAGACATCCCGTCTAATAGGATGCACGACCATGATACACATACTATGCAATCCATGCCCATGCATGCACACTGTGTATACAAAGAATGTACGCTGCTAGACACCAGGTGTACAGCACACACAACCTGAGACCTCATATGAATACACAGCATGCACTGCTCGAGGCACAGCGTGTGCACTGCAGCAGCCCTTTTGTGACATCCCACATGTACAGGATGTACCTCCCGGGACAAACTGTAAGCAATTATGTGCACGCACCCCAATGTGTGCACACCCGCCCATTAGAGCTCGCCGAAGGAACAGGCCTAATGAGAATACGAGTGGATTGAAACTGCGTCATAGCCAGGCCGACCTAAAACAACCCATCCCGCACACCCCCGTGGAAAAGGGGGCTTGGGGGGGGGGGCAGCCGACCCCCGGGAGGTCCCCCCCCCCCCCCCCCCCCCCCCCGGGCTGTTTGGGAGGGGCGGGTGGGGGCCATTTTAGAGCAGGCTGTAGTTTGGGCTGCTTTTGGGCTTCTTTTTGGTTTTGGAGGAACCCAACCTATAAGTGTCTTGGGCTCCTCCTCCCGGCCACCATTTTAGGCTTAGGTGACCTGGTGGCCGGGTGTTTGCATAGTTAGAATTTGTGTCAGTTAAATTTTGTAGGCTTTTTAGTAGCAATTGGTGTAGGTGATTGCTTATTGAGTTCGTGATGGCGGGCGAGGATTATCGCGTGCTTGAAGCGATTGGCCTGCTTAGCGAGGCGGGCCGCTTAGATTTGGTCATAGGTGACCGGGAGCAGGTCGGGCCACAGCGTCCCCAGCGTTTGGCATCAGCAGGGGTGTCGGCGGTCGTGGCGGCTTGTTTTTCCCCTAAACGGCGGCGCCAAGGGGCGGTAAGTGAAAGGGGCCGCTCTAGAATCAGGAGAGCGGCTCCGGGTGTGAGGGCTCGGCGGGGGAGTGGTTCGGGGCTTGTTGAGCCGGTGTGTGCGGTGGGGCTTGCTGTGGGCGGGCCTGTAATGGTGGGAGAGATGCAGGCGGCGCCGGTTGAAGTACCGGTGCCGCCTTACGTGACAGAGCTGCTTCGGCTCCAGTATTGCGAGGTCGTCGTGCCTCTAGACAGCGCGGTTGCACGCAACGCTCTGCCTCGGCCTCCGGGGTGACGGTTGGTGACGTCACGGTCGGGGGAGGGGCGGAGGCCGTTTTAGAGCGCGAGACAGTGGTTTTTCAGCCGGGGCAGGTCGGACAGGTTGTTCCCGTGTCCGAAGTGTTTTCCCATCAAGGGGGTCAGCAGCAGGATGTTGAGGCAGCGCCTGGGGATTTACAGGGAGAATTCTTACTTACGCCTATTTGCACGCATAGTGTTTCTTTTCCTGCAGGTCGTGAGATTGCTGCTTTGTCTGAAGGGACTGGGGGAACTGGTGCTGCCATGGGTCAGTTTAGCCCCTTATTGTTTTCTCCCCCTTTATCTACCAGGGGTGAGGTGGTTTCTGTATGTAGTGGTTCTGTGGGGGAGGGAGAGTGGGCGCAGATAGGGGGGCATGATGGGTCTTACCTTTCACAGCCAGGTATGGGGGATGAGGCGTTGGCTTTTTCTCAGGTTCCTTCTTTTTCTGGAGCAGCGGACAAGGGGTTAGTGGGGTCTTCTTCCGTGGTGGGACATTTGGATGGGGCTCACCAGGGGGTTAGGGTTCGGTCTTGGGGGGGGTCTGGATATTTTTCCCTCTTGGGCTGAAGGGTTGAGGGAGGCCACACAGTTTCAAACAGGTGAGGGTCAGGGGGATGCGGTTTCGAGGCCGGGTGTGGTGCATTTTCCAGGTTTACAGGTTGGTGGGCGGAATCGGGTGTCAGGTGCTGTGGCGGGGGTACATCAGGAGGGTGTAGGTCTGGGTGCTCAGGCGTAGGGTCCGGCGTCGGCTATAATTCAAGCGATGTTAGACGGTAGTAGTGATGAGGAAGTTTGTGCCCCTTCCCCTCCTCCTCTTCGTTTGAGCGCGGTTCTTAAGGGAAAAGTCCCTGTTGATTCGGTTGACTTTCGGGAGGGCGGTCAGAGTTTTGGTAGGGCGGCAGTAGAAGTGTCTTCAGCTTCTGGTCATCTATGTAGTAAGGGACCTGGCACATCAGTCCGGCCTTTTTCTTTTCAGGATAGGGAGCGGTCTGGAGCAGCGGATTTGGTAGGGCGGAAGGCAGCCCATTTGCGCCAAGGTGAAAAGAGGGTGGAGCCTTGCGCAGCACGTCCAGTAACAACGAGGGAGCCCGTCGTGGCCAGTGCAAGCAGGTTCAGTGCGACCTCGGTGGCCCCAATGAGAAAAGTCAGCGCAGTCGGTGTAAGTAGGTCAAGCGCGACCTCGCTGGCTCCATCGAGGGATTACAGCGCAGTTTCCAGGAGCAGGTCCGGCGCGACTTCTCTTGTGCAGCAAGGTCTTCGATTTTTGCCAGTGGAGAAGGGTGTTGTGAGTGGTAATAGTGGTGGGGTGTACCGGCGAGTACTGTCGGCTTCCCCGCCTCGCTCACAGTCAAGGGTTGGTAAGGCCCGTGATCGTTCGCAGACCCTGGAACGGGTCCGGAAGGAGGTGGTGTTGCCTGCCCCTCCCCAGTTGGATGAATCGTTAATTTTGGACTATGATGAGGATAGCCCTGAAGAGGGTGAAGTGCGTGATGCTGTGTCTGGGGGGGGGGTATTTTCATGTTTCTCTTAGTTCTTCACAGGCACCGGTGGTGCATGCTAGAGCGGCGTTGTCCAGGCCTCGAGAGCTCGGCCCCTCAGTGAGGGCTCCTCGCACGGCAGATGACGTTTCCAATGTGGCGTGGAGAGCGGAGCCGAGTCAGCCTCCTTTGTTACGTCCAGGTGAGACTATGGTGCCACGGGCTAAAATGGTGTCTGTTGGGATTGGGGAGGATTTAGTTTCTAAAGGGTCTGAGGGTAGGTTATACAAGGGTCGCTATGTTATGGACCAGAGTGTGGGTACTGAAGGGGTTGATTCGGTTGTGCCTGCTAAGGTTGATAGTGGGACTTCTACGGTCGGAGTGGAAACGGGAAAGGTTTTACACAGTAAAGAGCTGAAAATTAAAAAGTTGCCCTATATGGGCGTAACTAAGCCATTGGGGGCTCATTTAATGTTGAGCACTAAGGAGAAAATATGGAATGGTGAGTATGTGGAACTCTTAAAGTTATTACATAGGGAGGTGCGTGCTAAAGAGGGTTCCAAAGAGGAGGAGGAGTACGAATTAGCTAAACGCCCTAAAGTCCCATTGACCATCGAAAATTGGACAGCGGCCTTTTTGATATATGCCAGTGTATACTGTGAGAAGTTCCCTGAGCGCTGCGTTTCACTGTTTAAGTACATGGATGTGATCCGTAAAGCGCAAATCACAAGGAATGACTTTGCATGGGCGCAATATGATGAAGAGTTCAGGGCGCGTATGGCTTGGGATCCTGAGGCGAAATGGGGGGAATTGGACACAGACCTTTGGCAACACACTATGGGTGCTTCAGCTAGTGGTAAAACAATCTTTACGGCCAGCGGTTTGCCTTTACTCGATCGCCCCTTTCAGGCGCGACCCACCCGGGGAGGGGTGGGGTCCGTTACATCACCACAGTCTAGTGTTGGGACCTGCTGGGATTTCAATCGAGGGACATGCAATAGAGAGTTTTGTAAGTTCCGACATGAATGTTCGCAGTGTGGGAAGAAGAGCCATCCTTTGTCCAGATGTTGGGGGCTTAGGCCTCCAGGTGGGCAACAGTGGTCGCAGCAGGGTTCGGGACATCACGCCACATCACAGCACCCTCAAGCTCTCAGGGGTGGGAAATCTTCATCAGGTGTTGGGCCCAAAGGCTCATACACCGGTTAATGTAATTCATTTGTCGGAAGCGTTACAAGGTTATGGTTCAGCTGAATTGCGAGAGTTTTTGGTGTCAGGTTTTAGAGATGGTTTTCATCTAGGTTATGTGGGGCCTCGTTTGAGGCGGTGGTCGAAGAATCTTAAATCAGCAGGTGAGCATAAGGCTGTCGTCCAGGAGAAGTTGAATAAGGAAGTGTGTGAAGGCAGAATGGCAGGTCCGTTTGATGATTGGCCTTTGGAGAACTTAATAATTTCACCCATTGGTGTGGTCCCCAAAAAAGAGCCGGGGCAGTTTCGGCTCATACAACACTTGTCGTGGCCGGAGGGTGGGTCAGTGAATGACTTTATTGATGACGAAGCAGCTTCTGTTTCCTATTCTTCTGTTGATGTGGCCATGTCATTGGTAGTAGCTGCGGGCCCTTCTGCGTTAATGGCAAAATGCGATATTAAATCCGCATTCAGATTGCTTCCAGTTCATCCTGAAGATTAGCCTCTTCTGGGTATCCATTTCCTTGGGAAGTGGTACGTGGACAAAGCATTGCCAATGGGCTGCTCCATGTCATGTGCGTTTTTTGAAACGTTCAGTACGTTTTTACAATGGTTCTTCACGCAGAAATCTGGTCACACTTTGGTTACACACTATCTGGACGATTTCTTTTTTGTGGGTGCTGCTGATTCTTTGGACTGCCAGAATGCTTTGGTTACGTTTCAAAAACTTATGGTTCATTTGGGTGTACCATTGGCTCCGGAGAAGACCATGGGTCCTTGCGCGACCATGTCTTTTTTGGGCATAGAAATTGACTCTCAGTCCATGCAAGCTCGTTTACCCCTTGACAAGAAAATGAACATGTTGGAGTTGGTGGAGAACATGTTACCTAAGGAGAAAGTCATGGTGCGGGAGGTTCAGGTCTTGCTGGGTCACCTTAATTTTGCATGTAGGGTGGTTCGGGCGGGCAGGACTTTCTGTAGGGGTCTGGGCAGGGCTCTGTCTGGTCGTTACTTGCCACATCACCGGGTTCGTTTGTCTGCGGGAGTCAAGGAGGATTTGCGTATGTGGGTCACTTTCTTGCATTCCTTCAATGGTGTTCCGCTATACAGGGAGGTAGATTGGATCTGGGATGTGCAGATTTTTTCTGATGCGGCTGGTAGTGAGGGTTTTGGCTTGTACTGGCAAGGGAAATGGTGTGCGCAACAGTGGCCTGAGACTTGGAAGAATGGTGGACGGAGCATTGCCTTTTTGGAACTGTTTCCAGTTGTTGTAGCAGTTACGTTGTGGGGCCGCGATTTGGCTCACAAGAAGGTTCTTTTCAGGATTGATAATCTGGCTGTGGTGCAGGTAATCAATAGACAATCTGCGAAAGATGTGCAAGTTCTGAAATTGCTCAGGGTCTTTGTGTTGGGATGCCTTAGATTTGACATTTGCTTTAGGGCCCTGCACATTCCTGGTGTGGACAATGACATTGCGGATGCTTTGTCTCGTTCACAGTGGGAGAGATTCCGTGGGCTAGCTTTGGAGGCAGACGAGACGCCGACTCCCATGCCGGAGCATCTGTGGACGGTAGGCAACACAGGGTCTTTCAGCTGGTGGTAGGGTCATTGGCACCTTCTACTAGAACAGCTTATGAGTTGGCGTGGAAAGAGCTTTTGTCTTCTGGAGCTAAAAATAGAGAATTGCAGTGGCAAAGGTCAGAGGATGTGGTTCAGTTTATTTTGTGTTTAATGGATAAGGGTTTGTCTAGAGCAGGGGTACTCATAGTACAGCCCGCGGGCCGCTGGCGGCCCGGCAAGCCTTCCCTGGCGGCCCGCGGACCTTTCAGACATCGTACCCGAGTTTTTTTTTATTTTTAAAGGCTGTCTGCAACCAGAGATCGACTCAGAGACTCTGCTGCCTGTGGGGGCCGGGCGATTTCCGCCGTAGTCAGAGTGGGGCTGCAGGGGCGCTGAGAGGGTAAAATAGCTTCATTAACATGCTAATGGTCTTTGAAAGACCTGTGAAATGCTTGGGTGCGGCTGTGTGCGCGCGCCTGGAAGCTGTCAAAGCCCGGGATGGGGAGGGGGGGGGGCACACAGGCAGGGTGAGTGGCGCAGGAGTGGCAGCCCATTACATTCCAACCCAATTCCAAATATTTATCGCAGATCTCAGTTCAGAATAGCGCTTTCCGTGAATAGCTGCAGCGCTGCCTGCCACCGGCTCCAGGCCTGGAAGGGGATTTAAAGAGCCAATCTATTCTCTTGATCATTAAGAGTCCAAGCACACAGCTTTCTTGCTGAATATGAGAAAATACAAATGTTTGAGGCATGATTTTACAGGTAATCTTGTCCACTCGGCAGATGAGTTTTGGAGCCGAGAAAAACAATCAGGGCACTCTCCTCGAGAGGCGCATCCTGACCGCAAAATGCTGCACGATATCTCCCAAAAGTACTGGGCAGCGTGCCATGATACCACGATGGCTTCCGGTGTTCCCACCGCATCTCCTGGTAACACCAGAGAGAGGTTCATAAAGAGTGGAAAATATGTCCCTGATTGCTGGTTCTTCATTCCGCTCTAGCTCTGAACCAATAAAGACATCATTTATGACCGGTGAGTAGCTGATGGTATAGTATTGGATTTTCAGAACATGGAACTTTCAGGGGGTGCTCCTCCATTGGAGTGTTAGAGCGTCACCCCACTTAAATGCCCACCAAGATCCCCCTGATAAAAAAATAAAATGGAAATTCATTACCATTTTATTTTTCATTGTCCCGTGCTGAACAAAGCGTTAGGACGGGACAGGACCTACTGAGTGACAGCAGGGAGGAGTGGTGGGCAGAAAGCTGCCTATGCACTGTTCAGAGTGCACATGTCTTTTAGACTGGCCATCTTGCTACAGCCAGCCAGACATGCGCACTTTAAACCTCTCAACCCAGCTGCATTAAAGGCAGCTGGGCTGAGAGTAAGTACATGCCTCTAGGCAGCTGTGGAGCGCCGAGTGAGGCACTCCCTCCAATCAGGGCGCTGCTAACATGCTGCATGCATAAATTATTTTATTTGCCCACCTCCCCTGCCCGGTGGATGCCAGCAGCCACTGGGAACTATAGCTCAAATGTACAGAGGCGATTTTGTACCCGCTTCCGATTGCATATAAGTAGTAGATCTCAAAACATGTGAGGAAGGGGAGTGAGGGAGGGAAGGGGAGTGAGGGAGGGAAGGGGAGTGAGGGAGGGAAGGGGAGTGAGGGAAGGGGAGTGAGGGGAGTGAGGGAAGGGGAGTGAGGGAAGGGGAGGGAGGGAAGGGAAGGGGAGGCAGTGAGGGAAAAGGAGGGAGTGAGGGAAGGAGTGAGGGAAGGGAAGTGAAGGAAGGGAGTGAGGGAAGGGGAGTGAGGGAGGGAAGGGGAGTGAGGGAGGGGGAGTGAGGGAAGGGGAGTGAGGGAGGGAAGGGAGTGAGGGGAGGGAGTGAGGGGGGAGAGTGAGGGGAGGGAGTGAGGGAAGGGGAGTGAGGGAAGGGAGTGAGGGAAGGGGAGTGAGGGAAGGGGAGTGAGAGAAGGGGAGTGAGGGAAGGGAAGAGAGTGAGGGAAGGGGAGTGAGGGAAGGGAGTGAGGGAAGAGGAGTGAGTGAGGGAAGGGGAGGGAGGGAGGGAAGGGGAGGGAGGGAGAGTGAGGGAGGGAAGGGGAGTGAGGGGAGGGAGTGAGGGTGAGGGAGGGAAGGGAGGGGAAGGGAGAGGGAGGGAGGGAGAGGGAGGGAGAGGGAAGGAGAGAGTGAGAGGGAGTGATACAGTCAGAGTGAGTGAGACAGAGGGAGACCAGGGAGGGAGAGAGGGAGATAGAGGGATGGAGGGAGGGAGGCAGAGAGAGATAGAGGGAGAGAGAGAGAGAGAGAGAGAGAGAGAGAGAGAGAGAGAGAGAGGTGTGTATGCCGGGTCTTGTAGCTCGGTGGACGAAGGCGTCTGCTGCAGGGACCTGTGTTCAACCTCATGGTCACAGTTTTTTTTGTTGCTCTAGCCCCGCCCCGCACCCACTCACCCCGCCCCCACTGGTGCGGCCCTCGGACACAAACCACACTGTAAATTTGGCCCCCGAGAGAGAGTTTGTGAGTACCCATGGTCTAGAGTTACTATTGCTGGGAAGTTGGCGGGCGTTTCATTTATGGGTAAGTTGTTCTGGGGTTACTCGCCGTCTGCGGGGGAGTTGGGTAGGAGAATGTTGGAAGGGTGGGCTCGGGAGCGGGGAGGTGTTCAGGCGGTGAGGTCTCCTTTGTCGTGGCAGAAGTTGGCAAGTGTGGTGTCGATTTTGCCGGAGGTTTGCAGGGATAAGTCGGAAGCTTGCCTTTTTGCCACCTTGATGGTTTGGATGTTTTTTGGAGCTTTTAGGGTGTCCAAGTTGTTGGGTAATCGGTCTAACAAAGGAGTTTTGTGGGGGGATGTTCGTTTGTCGGGTAGAGGCGTCCATATCTGGCTTTCACATTCGAAGACGGATCAGAGGCACCAAGGCAAGGGTATTTGGTTAGAAGCTGTTTCTTCATTGGAGACTTGCCCATTGCGCTGGGCGCAACGCTGGTGGGAGTTTTCCGGTGGGGTTTTGGAGCATAATGTTTTTCAACACTTGGATGGTTCTATGGTTACTACATATCAATTGCGCATGGTGTTGCGGAAAGCGCTGCGTCAGCTGGGTTTGGATGACTCAAGTTATGGCACGCATTCTTTTCGAATTGGAGCTGCAACAGAGGCTTTTCACAGGGGTTGGTCGAGGGAGGACATAATGCGTTTAGGGCGCTGGACTTCGAACTGCTTTCAGCGCTATGTCAGACGTGAGGTTGGGGATGCGCCTGCGTCTTCTTTTGTTTTGCCTATCTGATACTTCTTTTTCCTGCAGGTTCTGTGGCTGGTCCTCGTTCCGCCTTCCTGACTATATGGATTGTGGGACACTCCTTCGTTAAAAGAGATCAACTTCAAGCTCGTTTGAGTTACTTTGGTGCTATGCTTGGCTTCAATGAACGTTTATTCAATGTGGTTTGGAAGGGTAGGGGGGGTATGTTGTGGAAGGATCTTATCCCAGCCCTTAACTCTTGGTTGGTGGGTGGGGTTTGTCCGGATGTTTTGGTTTTACATCTTGGGGAGAATGACTTGTGTTCGGTTAAGGGTGTTGTTCTTCTTAGGACCATGAAAAAGGATCTTTCTTTGTTGCATCAGCAATGGGCTGGGTGTCACGTCCTTTGGACAGAATTGATCCCGAGGAGGTGTTGGCGGAATGCGGTTAAACCTAAAGCTATTGACAAGTCTCGCAAGAAGGTTAATCTTGAAGTGTCTAGATTTTGTAGAGATTTGGGGTTTGGTCGGGTTGTTCATAGTGACATCCGTTATGATGCTGTAGCCTTTTTCCACAGTGACGGGGTTCATCTGTCCCGGATGGGGATGGACTTGTATCTTTTGGAACTGCGGGAGGTTCTGTCCCGCTGTTTGAAGGTCCAAAGTTTCTTGGGTTAGTGCCGTTTTTCTTCTTTCAGACTGTTTTTTGCTTTGGCGGCAACCCCCACCCCCCCCCAGGTTTTAGGTGTTGTTTGGGGGGCAGAAAGGTGGGTTTCGGTGTTCCTCCCCCACTGCTTTCTGGGTGGCGGATTAATTTGATTTGCCAGTTTTGGGCATGAGGGGAGTTGATAGTTTGGAATTTGGATTTTGTCAGGGGAAGTTGTGCAGGTGGAATTCGGGTTTGGAGGCATAGGCTGGGGGATCTGGACTGGCTTTGGCTGTAAGTGGGGTTTTGAGATATGGTTTTGGGGCCTGTTGAAGTTATAATGTTTTAATGGGGCTGTTGTATGGTTTTAATATGTGATGGGGTATGTACGGGTGGGGGCGGGTTTGACGGAGGGTGAGGGGCGGGGGTGGGTGTTTTGGGGGTTGGGAAAACAATACAATCATTTGGTAAAGGTTTAGATTGTTAGGCATTTGCCGAGGTTACGTTGTGTAAATGTGCACCTGTTTCATTAAAGCGGCCTTTTTCACACTCTACCTAGTCTCCTGGTCTGCTCACTCCCCCCCACCCCTCCCTCCCAAGGGGGTGTTGGGGGGGGCAGCTGACCCCCGGGAGGTCCCCCCCCCGGGCTGTTTGGGAGGGGCGGGTGGGGGCCATTTTAGAGCAGGCTGTAGTTTGGGCTGCTTTTGGGCTTCTTTTTGGTTTTGGAGGAGCCCAACCTATAAGTGTCTTGGGCTCCTCCTCCCGGCCACATTTTAGGCTTAGGTGACCTGGTGGCCGGGTGTTTGCATAGTTAGAATTTGTCCCTCCCTCCCTCCCTTATGGATTTGTTAACCTTCCTTTTTTCTTGGTATCCTTTCTTGGTTTTGTTATATTATTCTGGTTCCTTATTCAGGCGCAGCTGGTTGTAACAGGTGGACATGGGGTTTTTCTAATATTGTTATTTTCATTGTCGCTTGGAACAGGTGCAGTGCGGATTAATTTGATTTGCCAGTTTTGGGCATGAGGGGAGTTGATAGTTTGGAATTTGGATTTTGTCAGGGGAAGTTGTGCAGGTGGAATTCGGGTTTGGAGGCATAGGCTGGGGGATCTGGACTGGCTTTGGCTGTAAGTGGGGTTTTGAGATATGGTTTTGGGGCCTGTTGAAGTTATAATGTTTTAATGGGGCTGTTGTATGGTTTTAATATGTGATGGGGTATGTACGGGTGGGGGCGGGTTTGACGGAGGGTGAGGGGCGGGGGTGGGTGTTTTGGGGGTTGGAAAAACAATACAATCATTTGGTAAAGGTTTAGATTGTTAGGCATTTGGCGAGGTTACGTTGTGTAAATGTGCACCTGTTTCATTAAAGCGGCCTTTTTCACACTCTACCTAGTCTCCTGGTCTGCTCACTCCCCCCCACCCCTCCCTCCCAAGAGATGAGCCTCGTTCTCCCGCCGACCTGCCCTTAGCACATTTAATGGTTCTCGTATATTTTTTTAGTCTGGCCATTAAAGCGTAGTTCCCGAAGTTGGTAGTTACTCTTACAAGGCAATACATTTCTGGGACTCCATTGGTCAGTTATATAACCAGAGCTGATAAAGCTGTTCAAACAGCAACAACATCGCTTCATAATGGCAAGTGAAATGGAATGTTTTATGCTTATAGCATTCTGTGTGGAGATCCGCTCACATCCCTTCTGGGAAGGAATGCGGGGTTGGTGGTGGCTCACTCCTCCGTTGACAGACCCTGGCAAACATCCTTGGAGCGTGTAGTAATGAAGGTACGCGGTAATCAGCTTCTAAGTATTTATTTAATACAGCCCCACAGGGAGTACGCTTCAGTGAGGCTGAGGAGAAAATGAGGACAGGGGCAGAGGAGCGGTAGCATTAGAATGTTGGGATAGCCATGGGGAGGGGGTTTACACAAGGATACTCTCGCGCAGGAGAGTAAAGACAGTTACTGTCACGCGCTGGCAGTAGCGCGTGACAAGCACACAAGTTAATTACAACAGAGCGGTTCTCAATCACGCTGGGGCAATTGCGGTTTGATTAATTGGCACGCATGATAATGACTTCCGTGTCAGGCCCAAGTGTTGTCAACTGCATGAGAAATCGGTGTGCTTTTTTACGGTCCTGAAATATGAGCGTTTGCTCCGTCGCTTCAATCAGCCCACGAGGGTCCGACTCAAAATAGCATTTATTGGCGTTTTCATCCCAGTTACAAATGAGTGTAAAACTTTGTAAAAGAGTACTTCGTTAGAATTCCATCAGTCTACATATAAACGACCACAATTTTCTGGACTTCATTGAAATCTCACTGTGAACAATTCGATTCAATGTGACCCAAGTCACTTTGATGTGACACACAGCACCAATCGCGGCCGGCATGACGGGCAGGTGGGGGAGAGGGGGTGGAAATGTGGTGTCCCAGGGGATGTGGGGAGGCGGGAGGGGTTTGTTTAATTAAAAAAAATATATATAATAATTTAAAACTTAACTTACCGTCCTGCGCCGCTGCCACCTCAGCTTTCCCACCGTCCAGCCTTTTCCAAATTGAATTCTGAACCCTGCATCGTCATCAGTTAGGAAAGGCAACCTCCCTCCCTCCCCTCTGCCAATCACAACGCTGCAATGGCAGCATTGTGATTGGTGAGGCGCAGTGGAGCGCGTCCCACCCGGGCTATCCTGCCTTTTCCAAATTGAATTCTGAACCCTGCATCGTCATCAGTTAGGAAAGGCAACCTCCCTCCCTCCCCTCTGCCAATCACAACGCTGCAATGGCAGCATTGTGATTGGTGAGGCGCAGTGGAGCGCGTCCCACCCGGGCTATTTTCTCTATGTAGGCTGCAGCAGCCTACATAGAGAAAAGGGAGAGTGGCCAACCAAACAGTCAGTATGCACAACAGTGGGCGAGCCACTCCCCCCTGCCTTTGAGCAGGACCGCACACCCCCAGCCAGGCACTTCTGCTTTCTCACCGTGCGAGAAGGCAGAAACATAAAATGGTAGTTGTTGTATTGATATTTGTATTATTATGTAGTGTTTCTTTAAATGCTCGTGGCAGTATGTCAATCAGAATGTTACTTAATGTGTGATGCTACCTGGTTCTTATATGTGTCAGTTGTGCTGGAGGACTTGGAGCGAAGAGTCTTACCTGGCGCTCACCTGTATCTTACGATTAATATCTACCAAATAAAAGGTTGGAAATAAACCTTGCATCTTCATTACAATTGGCGACGATTTGAGGGATACGATTGGGGGGGGGAATCCGTTTTTTTAAATTATACTCAACATCGCATATGGAAAGAAATGATGGAAATGGAGGATTCATCATAACAACACTCTGCGGTGGAAGGATCAACTAAGAAACTTTGAATTTGCATTTTGGTGAGTTTACCTTCAGCCTTGAGGAAGAGAGTGACTGTTGGCAATCACCGCCCGGCTGCATTTTTCGAGCAGCGGCGGCATTCTCTGCATGCGGCTGTGACGTTGGTGGTTTCCTTCCCCTCGACGCTGGATGCGTAGAGCTTGTTTCGTCAGCGCTTACACGTCAAGACGTCAAAAGGCGAGGTCACGCAGCGTGACCTTTGCGTGGCAGCCATTTTGGGCGCAACATTTTCAGAAATTGCCGATAACTTCGGAGTAGTCCAGATTAATGTGCTGGAATTGGTAAATTACGGATTAATTTATTTCAAGATATATCAGAATAAGTAATGAGTGCACAGGAATCCTTGCAGTCAGCTAAGTCGTGGATTGACTGAATTTTTTTTCTGTGTTGGATACAGGTGAGGCAGTCGGGTGAGCCAAATTTATTTATTTATTTATTTTCTTCACATCATTATTTATTATTATTTACTACTAAAGCATAAAAGTACTGTTGGCATATTCATATTTACACTTTTTATGGAAGAAGGTGACTGCAGTGTAAACAGGGAAGGTGTTATGTCTCAACAGAATTTTTCTATCAGTGCTCCAGAGCCATTTTGGGTTACAGGTTCACAACCTACAATAAAATGGGTTGAGTGGAAGGAATATTTCACGAACTATATTGAAGCCATTGATGAAGCTAAGAAGATGAAGGCTGAACAAAAAAGGCGAATTTTGTTACATTCCTTGGGGCCTATTGGGTTGAAAACATATTCACGCATGAGTAAAGAAGAAAATTCAGATATGGATGTGTTCGAAAATGCCCTTAGGAATATGGATAAATATTTTGCACCGAAGGTCTGTATAGGAGTCATTAGACACAAGTTCTTCCAGAGGAAACAGACCAAGTAAGAGATGGTGGATGATTGGGTGGATGACCTTAAGACGTTGGCTATTGACTGCAAATTTGGAAATCTGCACGATGACTTGATACGTGACCCGTTGGTTATGCATAGCAATAATTCTTCATTGCAGGATCGGTTGTGGGTGAACGGTGATGCACCTTTAGATGATGTAATGGCAATTATGAGAAAGTCAGAAATGTCGGGAAGGTGTGCTATGATTGTTAAAGAAACTGATCCAGTAAAAACATCGGGAGCTGTGTGCAAAATTCAACCACAAGTATCGCCAACAAGGGAAATGTACAAATCAACCTGCAAAATATCAATCTAAAGATTAGAAGATAGAAGAAAGAAGATGCTATCGTTGTGACAGCAAAGAACATTTGGCTTTTAGTAGGAATTGTCCTGCATTAAAGAAGAAATGTGGAATTTGTGGACTTATAGGCCATTTAGTAAAATGTGCCGTAGGCGTAGTAATGTTAAGTACATTGTGGATAATGATGTGGGTGTGACTGATGAAGATGTGTTGGAGGACGAGTGTATTAAAAATGTAAGGGGGAACTATGTTATTAATATCACTGAAAGTTCTTTACAAGGTAAACCTGCGTGTGAGATATCCCTAGGTGGAGTTATTGTGGAGGTTTACGCCGATTCGGGCTCTCCATACACCATCTTCAATGAGGAGGGTTGGAAGAAGAAATTCATAGCTAAAATTGGAGGTCATTTGAATGGGTCGGATATTTGTCCAGTGAGTTACACAGGTCAAAGAATTGAGATGTTGGGTTTCAGATGGCTTGTTTTTATTTTCAAAGGGAGAACCACTAGGGGGAAGTTATATGTAGCTAAACTTGGACCATCAGTTCTTGGGTGGTTCGATCAAAAGAATTTAAATATAATTTTGGACCCTAATAGTCTGGAAAAAGTTTTGATTTTGGATGAATGCAGTAAGTTGAGTGAGGAGATGTGTAAGAATTTTCTAAAAGTTTTTGGAAAAGAATTGGGAATGTTAAAGGGATTTGAACATAGAATTGTTCTGAGGGCAAATGCAGGACCTAAAGTACATAGGGTAAGGCCTGTTCCCATGTTAATTAGGGAAGAAGTTAAAAAAGAGTTACAAGGATTACTGGCCAGAGGGATAATTGAGGAAGTGGAAACATCAGAATGGATTTCTCCGATTGTTGTCGTGAGGAAACCTAATGGCAAGATTCGGCTCTGCATTGATCTTCGCCATTTGAATAATAATATTGTGATTGATAAGTTTCCGTTGCCGAAAATCAGCAAAATGGTATCAGTGTTAAGGGGTGCAACATGGTTTTCGACAATTGACCTCTCTGCCGCTTACCACCAGGTAGAGTTGGAGCCAGACTCTAGAAGACTCACGGCTTTTATCACGCCATTTGGTTGTTACCAATTTAGGCGTATGCCGTTCGGACTGGCGTCAGCTGCGGCTGTATTCCAGCTGTTGATGCATAAATTGTTTGGGGATATGGACATGGTGTCATTCTTTCAAGATGACATTTTGGTGGCAGCGGCAAACAAGATTGAACATGATTCCAGACTTGGGAAAGTTTTGGATACATTACAAGTAGCAGGGTTAACGGTAGAATTATCGAAATGTAAGTTTGGTCAAAGAAGTGTGTCTTATTTGGGCCACATTATCAGTGAAGAAGGAGTTAGACCTAAGCCTGCACTGGTAGAGAGTATTGTGAATTCTACTGCACCTAGCACTAAAGAGGAAGTAAGAGCATTTCTTGGCATGGCAGAGTATTGTGCGAAGTTTATAAATAATTTTGCATCTAAAGTTTATAACATTCGTACTCTAGAAAGTTTGAATGGACTAAGAATTGTGAGGATGAATTTGCGCAGATTAAGAATGATTTGCAGAGTGTGAATGCGTTGGCAAGTTTTGATCCCAACAAAGATTGTGCATTGACTACAGATGCCAGCGATAAGGGTTTGGGTGCAGTACTATCACAGGAAGATTTGAATGGCAAAGAAAGGATAATTTTATTTGCTTCTAGAGCGTTGTCTCCGGCTGAGGGTAGGTACCCTATTATTGAGAGGGAAGCGTTGGCTTGCGCATGGGCTTTGGAACACTTTAGAGCTTTTGTATGGGGCAAACCTGTGATTATTCGAACCGATCATCGACCATTGATTAAAATCTTATCATGTGAAGGAATTTCAGGTGCTTCGGCAAAACTTGCCAGACTCTCAATGCGCATGAAAGAGTACATTTATAAGATGGTGTATCTACCAGGGAGAGAAAACCTTATTGCAGACTGTTTATCTAAATTGCCATCTCCACTTGAGGAATGTGTTGATGACCCTTGGGGAAATTTTAGTGTAGCTCTAGTGCATGATTCTGGTGCGTCTGCTATCAGTAGTCAGAAATGGATGGAAGAACAGGAGAAAGATCAGATTTTAAAGGATGTTATGTCTTACATTTGTAAAGGTTGGTCTAAAAAGAATTTGTAAAGGGAGAGTTGTGTGGTTTTTGGGAAGTCAGGTTGGAATTATCTATTGAAAAAGGTGTACTTTTTAGGGGTGATAGGGTGGTTCCTCCTGTTTCTCTAAGAAAGAAGGTTTTAGAGTTGTGTCATGAGGGACATTTCGGCATTGTAAGAAGTAAGTTAATGGTGAAAAATATGTTTTGGTGGCCAGGAATTGATGGGGACCCAGAACATTTGGTTAGAAATTGTGATGTTTGTAATTCTGCTGACAAAACTCTTAAAACTTTGAAACCCAGCATGAGTGAAGGTTTAATTCCTGATCTTCCGTGGGACACTGTGGCTGTAGACATTGTTGGACCTATTGGTGAAATGAAAGAATTTGGTCTGGTGGCTATAGATCTATTCACCAAATGGCCTATTGTAAGTTTTGTGGATAAAATTGACACACAGACTGTGCTTAAGTTTTTGGATAGCATTTTTATAATGGAAGGTTTACCTGTCTGTAGTTTGACAGACAACGGTGTACAGTTCATGTCAAATTTAGCGAAGGATTATTTTGAGAAGTGTGGTGTCAAACATAAAACCACTGCCTTATATAATCCAAGTGGCAATGGCACAGTGGAAAGATTCAATAGGGTGATCAAGGGGATCATTCAGGCGGCAGTTAACAAGAGTTTGGAATGGAAGGTCCAAGTGCAAAAGGCTGTTTGGTTTTACAGGATTACATCTCAAACCAGTACTGGATTATCTCCGTTTGTGATGATGAGAGGTAGATTACCTAGATGCAAAGTCAATCCTGGATGGCTTATGGATGGTAAAGTTGCACAATGGTCTCCGGTGGAAGTCAGGAAAGATTTGGAAGTTGTTCATGCTAAAAACAAGGAGTTTTATGACAAACATCATTGTACTAAGGATGTGGAAATTAGGGTAGGTGATTGGGTACGAGTCAAGAAACCTTTTAAAGTATCTAAAGGTGAAAGTCGTTTTGATCTACCGCGACAAGTTGTTGAGGTTTTAAGGAATTCAGTGAGACTGAGTGATGGGAAGGTGTGGAACCTTAAAAGTATTGCAATTAGACCTGAACAGAATAAGATCTGTGATTCACAAGATTTTAGCAATGAGAAGAATTTTGATTGGATTGAGGACCATTTTGAAAATAGCTGTTTGCAATCTGAACTTGCTGACAATGATGTAAATGGAAGTAATCTTTTGGGTGAGGGTGCTTCTTCTTCCTGTAAGGGGAGGGGAAGGATTGGTGATTGCAATTCTGATGTTGTTGAAGCTACTCTGGGTAAAAGAACAAGAGTTTTACCTGGTTGGCTAAAAGGATATGTTATGTAACTTGTATTTATATATATATATATTTTTATTCCTAGTTGTTTCCTTTCTTTCTTCTTCTTTTCTACTGTCATTCTTACTTTTGTTATAGGGGGGGTGTTGTATTGATATTTGTATTATTATGTAGTGTTTCTTTAAATGCTCGTGGCAGTATGTCATGCAGAATGTTACTTAATGTGTAATGCTACCTGGTTCTAATATGTGTCAGTTGTGCTGGAGGACTTGGAGCGAAGAGTCTTACCTGAAGAGTCTTACCTTATCTACCAAATAAAAGGTTGGAAATAAACCTTGCATGTTCATTACAGTAGTTATTACGTTTTATGTTTCTGCCTTCTCGCACTGCGAGAAAGCAGTGGGGCAACACACCCACGCCCCAATGGGGGAGCCGCCACTGATCACATTAGGGGATGTTGTGCTTGTTTACATTAATTACAAACTTATCTGGCCACGTAGAGCTCCCGCTATGCTCTGTGACTGAGGGACTGCTTACGAATTATCAGGGCAAGATGGCGCCTCCGCGATGCCGGATGCACTAGCCCGATGCCATGCTGTTTGTACCTTATTAACAACAAGGGGTGGTGAGGGACAGAGTCTCTGAATTAAGCAGAATACTCTCACCCAGTCAAGAGATCAGGGCTAGATCCAACACCGTTTTTTAGCTCATTGCACCATCCCAGTTTCAGAACCTGGCTGTATGCAAATTAGTCTGTTCCTGTCCCAGTGCATGATGGGAACAGGGCAAACCAAACTACAAAAGCCAATTCTTACACTGGGAAGGAAACAAGCTTCCGGGGACCGGTTTCTGGCATTACAGCCGTCTTCGGCCCGGGTTGCTTGAATCCTGATGGTGCAATGAGCAAGGGACTCATGTCTGAGTATACCCTTCCACGCTTAGGGTGGACAAAATTATTAACAACAAGGGGTGGTGAGGGACAGAGTCTCTGAATTAAGCAGAATACTCTCACCCAGTCAAGAGATCAGGGCTAGATCCAACACCGTTTTTTAGCTCATTGCACCATCCCAGTTTCAGAACCTGGCTGTATGCAAATTAGTCTGTTCCTGTCCCAGTGCATGATGGGAACAGGGCAAACCAAACTACAAAAGCCAATTCTTACACTGGGAAGGAAACAAGCTTCCGGGGACCGGTTTCTGGCATTACAGCCGTCTTCGGCCCGGCTTGCTTGAATCCTGATGGTGCAATGAGCAAGGGACTCATGTCTGAGTATACCCTTCCACGCTTAGGGTGGACAAAATTATTAACAACAAGGGGTTGTGAGGGACAGAGTCTCTGAATTAAGCAGAATACTCTCACCCAATCAAGAGATCAGGGCTAGATCCAACACCGTTTTTTAGCTCATTGCACCATCCCAGTTTCAGAACCTGGCTGTATGCAAATTAGTCTGTTCCTGTCCCAGTGCATGATGGGAACAGGGCAAACCAAACTACAAAAGCCAATTCTTACACTGGGAAGGAAACAAGCTTCCGGGGACCGGTTTCTGGCATTACAGCCGTCTTCGGCCCGGCTTGCTTGAATCCTGATGGTGCAATGAGCAAGGGACTCATGTCTGAGTATACCCTTCCACGCTTAGGGTGGACAAAATTATTAACAACAAGGGGTGGTGAGGGACAGAGTCTCTGAAATAAGCAGAATACTCTCACCCAGTCAAGAGATCAGGGCTAGATCCAACACCGTTTTTTAGCTCATTGCACCATCCCAGTTTCAGAACCTGGCTGTATGCAAATTAGTCTGTTCCTGTCCCAGTGCATGATGGGAACAGGGCAAACCAAACTACAAAAGCCAATTCTTACACTGGGAAGGAAACAAGCTTCCGGGGACTGGTTTCTGGCATTACAGCCGTCTTCGGCCCGGCTTGCTTGAATCCTGATGGTGCAATGAGCAAGGGACTCATGTCTGAGTATACCCTTCCACGCTTAGGGTGGACAAAATTATTAACAACAAGGGGTGGTGAGGGACAGAGTCTCTGAATTAAGCAGAATACTCTCACCCAGTCAAGAGATCAGGGCTAGATCCAACACCGTTTTTTAGCTCATTGCACCATCCCAGTTTCAGAACCTGGCTGTATGCAAATTAGTCTGTTCCTGTCCCAGTGCATGATGGGAACAGGGCAAACCAAACTACAAAAGCCAATTCTTACACTGGGAAGGAAACAAGCTTCCGGGGACCGGTTTCTGGCATTTTTGTCCACCCTAAGCGTGGAAGGGTATACTCAGATGTGAGTCCCTTGCTCATTGCACCATCAGGATTCAAGCAAGCCGGGCCGAAGACGGCTGAAATGCCAGAAACCGGTCCCCGGAAGCTTGTTTCCTTCCCAGTGTAAGAATTGGCTTTTGTAGTCTGGTCTGCCCTGTTCCCATGATGCACTGGGCCAGGGATAGACTAATTTGCATACAGCCAGGTTCTGAAACTGGGATGGTGCAATGAGCTAAAAAACGGTGTTGGATCTAGCCCTGATCTCTTGACTGGGTGAGAGTATTCTGCTTAATTCAGAGACTCTGTCCATCACCACCCCTTGTTGTAAATATTTTTGTCCACCCTAAGCGTGGAAGGGTATACTCAGATGTGAGTCCCTTGCTCATTGCACCATCAGGATTCAAGCAAGCCGGGCCGAAGACGGCTGAAATGCCAGAAACCGGTCCCCGGAAGCTTGTTTCCTTCCCAGTGTAAGAATTGGCTTTTGTAGTCTGGTCTGCCCTGTTCCCATGATGCACTGGGCCAGGGACAGACTAATTTGCATACAGCCAGGTTCTGAAACTGGGATGGTGCAATGAGCTAAAAAACGGTGTTGGATCTAGCCCTGATCTCTTGACTGGGTGAGAGTATTCTGCTTAATTCAGAGACTCTGTCCATCACCACCCCTTGTTGTAAATATTTTTGTCCACCCTAAGCGTGGAAGGGTATACTCAGATGTGAGTCCCTTGCTCATTGCACCATCAGGATTCAAGCAAGCCGGGCCGAAGACGGCTGAAATGCCAGAAACCGGTCCCCGGAAGCTTGTTTCCTTCCCAGTGTAAGAATTGGCTTTTGTAGTCTGGTCTGCCCTGTTCCCATGATGCACTGGGCCAGGGACAGACTAATTTGCATACAGCCAGGTTCTGAAACTGGGATGGTGCAATGAGCTAAAAAACGGTGTTGGATCTAGCCCTGATCTCTTGACTGGGTGAGAGTATTCTGCTTAATTCAGAGACTCTGTCCATCACCACCCCTTGTTGTAAATATTTTTGTCCACCCTAAGCGTGGAAGGGTATACTCAGATGTGAGTCCCTTGCTCATTGCACCATCAGGATTCAAGCAAGCCGGGCCGAAGACGGCTGAAATGCCAGAAACCGGTCCCCGGAAGCTTGTTTCCTTCCCAGTGTAAGAATTGGCTTTTGTAGTCTGGTCTGCCCTGTTCCCATGATGCACTGGGCCAGGGACAGACTAATTTGCATACAGCCAGGTTCTGAAACTGGGATGGTGCCATGAGCTAAAAAACGGTGTTGGATCTAGCCCTGATCTCTTGACTGGGTGAGAGTATTCTGCTTAATTCAGAGACTCTGTCCATCACCACCCCTTGTTGTAAATATTTTTGTCCACCCTAAGCGTGGAAGGGTATACTCAGATGTGAGTCCCTTGCTCATTGCACCATCAGGATTCAAGCAAGCCGGGCCGAAGACGGCTGAAATGCCAGAAACCGGTCCCCGGAAGCTTGTTTCCTTCCCAGTGTAAGAATTGGCTTTTGTAGTCTGGTCTGCCCTGTTCCCATGATGCACTGGGCCAGGGACAGACTAATTTGCATACAGCCAGGTTCTGAAACTGGGATGGTGCAATGAGCTAAAAAACGGTGTTGGATCTAGCCCTGATCTCTTGACTGGGTGAGAGTATTCTGCTTAATTCAGAGACTCTGTCCATCACCACCCCTTGTTGTAAATATTTTTGTCCACCCTAAGCGTGGAAGGGTATACTCAGATGTGAGTCCCTTGCTCATTGCACCATCAGGATTCAAGCAAGCCGGGCCGAAGACGGCTGAAATACCAGAAACCGGTCCCCGGAAGCTTGTTTCCTTCCCAGTGTAAGAATTGGCTTTTGTAGTCTGGTCTGCCCTGTTCCCATGATGCACTGGGCCAGGGACAGACTAATTTGCATACAGCCAGGTTCAGAAACTGGGATGGTGCAATGAGCTAAAAAACGGTGTTGGATCTAGCCCTGATCTCTTGACTGGGTGAGAGTATTCTGCTTAATTCAGAGACTCTGTCCATCACCACCCCTTGTTGTAAATATTTTTGTCCACCCTAAGCGTGGAAGGGTATACTCAGATGTGAGTCCCTTGCTCATTGCACCATCAGGATTCAAGCAAGCCGGGCCGAAGACGGCTGAAATGCCAGAAACCGGTCCCCGGAAGCTTGTTTCCTTCCCAGTGTAAGAATTGGCTTTTGTAGTCTGGTCTGCCCTGTTCCCATGATGCACTGGGCCAGGGATAGACTAATTTGCATACAGCCAGGTTCTGAAACTGGGATGGTGCAATGAGCTAAAAAACGGTGTTGGATCTAGCCCTGATCTCTTGACTGGGTGAGAGTATTCTGCTTAATTCAGAGACTCTGTCCATCACCACCCCTTGTTGTAAATATTTTTGTCCACCCTAAGCGTGGAAGGGTATACTCAGATGTGAGTCCCTTGCTCATTGCACCATCAGGATTCAAGCAAGCCGGGCCGAAGACGGCTGAAATGCCAGAAACCGGTCCCCGGAAGCTTGTTTCCTTCCCAGTGTAAGAATTGGCTTTTGTAGTCTGGTCTGCCCTGTTCCCATGATGCACTGGGCCAGGGACAGACTAATTTGCATACAGCCAGGTTCTGAAACTGGGATGGTGCAATGAGCTAAAAAACGGTGTTGGATCTAGCCCTGATCTCTTGACTGGGTGAGAGTATTCTGCTTAATTCAGAGACTCTGTCCATCACCACCCCTTGTTGTAAATATTTTTGTCCACCCTAAGCGTGGAAGGGTATACTCAGATGTGAGTCCCTTGCTCATTGCACCATCAGGATTCAAGCAAGCCGGGCCGAAGACGGCTGAAATGCCAGAAACCGGTCCCCGGAAGCTTGTTTCCTTCCCAGTGTAAGAATTGGCTTTTGTAGTCTGGTCTGCCCTGTTCCCATGATGCACTGGGCCAGGGACAGACTAATTTGCATACAGCCAGGTTCTGAAACTGGGATGGTGCAATGAGCTAAAAAACGGTGTTGGATCTAGCCCTGATCTCTTGACTGGGTGAGAGTATTCTGCTTAATTCAGAGACTCTGTCCATCACCACCCCTTGTTGTAAATATTTTTGTCCACCCTAAGCGTGGAAGGGTATACTCAGATGTGAGTCCCTTGCTCATTGCACCATCAGGATTCAAGCAAGCCGGGCCGAAGACGGCTGAAATGCCAGAAACCGGTCCCCGGAAGCTTGTTTCCTTCCCAGTGTAAGAATTGGCTTTTGTAGTCTGGTCTGCCCTGTTCCCATGATGCACTGGGCCAGGGACAGACTAATTTGCATACAGCCAGGTTCTGAAACTGGGATGGTGCCATGAGCTAAAAAACGGTGTTGGATCTAGCCCTGATCTCTTGACTGGGTGAGAGTATTCTGCTTAATTCAGAGACTCTGTCCATCACCACCCCTTGTTGTAAATATTTTTGTCCACCCTAAGCGTGGAAGGGTATACTCAGATGTGAGTCCCTTGCTCATTGCACCATCAGGATTCAAGCAAGCCGGGCCGAAGACGGCTGAAATGCCAGAAACCGGTCCCCGGAAGCTTGTTTCCTTCCCAGTGTAAGAATTGGCTTTTGTAGTCTGGTCTGCCCTGTTCCCATGATGCACTGGGCCAGGGACAGACTAATTTGCATACAGCCAGGTTCTGAAACTGGGATGGTGCAATGAGCTAAAAAACGGTGTTGGATCTAGCCCTGATCTCTTGACTGGGTGAGAGTATTCTGCTTAATTCAGAGACTCTGTCCATCACCACCCCTTGTTGTAAATATTTTTGTCCACCCTAAGCGTGGAAGGGTATACTCAGATGTGAGTCCCTTGCTCATTGCACCATCAGGATTCAAGCAAGCCGGGCCGAAGACGGCTGAAATACCAGAAACCGGTCCCCGGAAGCTTGTTTCCTTCCCAGTGTAAGAATTGGCTTTTGTAGTCTGGTCTGCCCTGTTCCCATGATGCACTGGGCCAGGGACAGACTAATTTGCATACAGCCAGGTTCAGAAACTGGGATGGTGCAATGAGCTAAAAAACGGTGTTGGATCTAGCCCTGATCTCTTGACTGGGTGAGAGTATTCTGCTTAATTCAGAGACTCTGTCCATCACCACCCCTTGTTGTAAATATTTTTGTCCACCCTAAGCGTGGAAGGGTATACTCAGATGTGAGTCCCTTGCTCATTGCACCATCAGGATTCAAGCAAGCCGGGCCGAAGACGGCTGAAATGCCAGAAACCGGTCCCCGGAAGCTTGTTTCCTTCCCAGTGTAAGAATTGGCTTTTGTAGTCTGGTCTGCCCTGTTCCCATGATGCACTGGGCCAGGGACAGACTAATTTGCATACAGCCAGGTTCTGAAACTGGGATGGTGCAATGAGCTAAAAAACGGTGTTGGATCTAGCCCTGATCTCTTGACTGGGTGAGAGTATTCTGCTTAATTCAGAGACTCTGTCCATCACCACCCCTTGTTGTAAATATTTTTGTCCACCCTAAGCGTGGAAGGGTATACTCAGATGTGAGTCCCTTGCTCATTGCACCATCAGGATTCAAGCAAGCCGGGCCGAAGACGGCTGAAATGCCAGAAACCGGTCCCCGGAAGCTTGTTTCCTTCCCAGTGTAAGAATTGGCTTTTGTAGTCTATTCTGCCCTGTTCCCATGATGCACTGGGCCAGGGACAGACTAATTTGCATACAGCCAGGTTCTGAAACTGGGATGGTGCCATGAGCTAAAAAACGGTGTTGGATCTAGCCCTGATCTCTTGACTGGGTGAGAGTATTCTGCTTAATTCAGAGACTCTGTCCATCACCACCCCTTGTTGTAAATATGCTGTTTGTACCTGTTTTCCCCCAGAGTTTTCCATGCGAGGCTGAGTTGAACGCCCCCCCAACCCCCAGGCGTTCGCTCTGCACAGCCGCACTGGAACTTTTATTGCCGGATGCCCTGGTGGTCCACTGCATAAGCCAATATCATAATTGGAGCAACACTGCCGCCCAGCATGCAGACAGAGACAGAAAGCACACACCACACATCAAGGTGATCATTTCACTTTGGATCCCCCTTCACAAACCTTTCAATAGGGGGATTGTGAGCTGCTGGCGGAGTACACCCACTTACCTGAGGGGATCAGGGCTTTGGAACTTCTGTGGAGGACATATAAATATATATTTGTTGGTGCCTCCATACATGAGGTTCACATCACATATGCGGAGATCGCAAGGAACACCTTTCTTGGTGTACTATTGCTGACTTGGTAACTTCATGGATCTGAGCAGCCACCAACAGCTATAAGCACTTCAGCATGCAAGTAGCTGCCGAAGTAATGGGACAGTTTTTTTTCTTGTTTTCATCACAGTTGCTGGAAGAGGGATCGGAATCTGCAATGCATGGCAGCATTTAGCAGCACTAGACAAGTGAAGTGGAATAAGGGAGTGACTGTGAAAGTTTATCTGGCATACAAGACTCTAAAGTCTCCCAAACATTAAGGCATCAAGGTTATAAAACTTTAAGTACTGAGGCAATGCAACCTTAAGGAAGATCCTTCTTGCCTTATTAAGAGCCCTTGTAGTTGCGGTGAACTCTTGGAGGGGTTACGGAGGCAGTCAGCGTAGCTGTGGATTCGGCTTGTTCCCTCCAGAGGAACACCTGTTACTTCTTGTTGTGTCACAGTCTTACTTGACTTCTTCTGTTCATGCATAAGTGCCCTGTAAGTGTTAACCCCCAATCTGGGGATTGTGAGAAGACACCTTCTATCTACTTCTATAGTTCATCTTAAACGTTTGAGTAGTGCACAACTTAACCAATGAAGCGGCTCTCCAGGGACGTTGTGATAGCTTGTGCACCGGACAAAGCTGTAAGAGGAATTAAACATTGTACCCACACAACTTCTATCTCGATATCAGGGCCCAGAAGCTTTGAAGAAAAATGTCAGGCAAATAGACTGACGCAATCGCTGCAGGAAGCAAATGTTTCAGAACTGGCGGCCCTAGGGTGTTCACCAGCCTCTGAAGTGGGACCCAAAGATTCCAGTGTGAGTACTCCTTCACTATCTGATCCCTCTCCCGATATGATCAGTCATGAGGGTGGCAAACAAGCTAAGGATCTGGCTGTTAATCCTAAAATTGACTTAGTTAAGCTCTCAATTACACCTGCTGTATCCACCTTAACACTAGATCAACAGACATCTCCCGACGCAGGACCTCTCTGCCTCTCCGGTTTCTCCCAGGCATCTTCTCTGGATGTTGGTTCTGGGTCCCAAAAAGTTTCCAATTTATCCTTTGTTTTCTGCCCCTGGTGTCAAGGGGCCACTAAAGGAGGCTGGCTTGGGAGCAAGTCCGGTTATACACCAGGTCACCAATGCGGCCATAAGTGACTCAAGTGTTTTATGCCCAGGACCATCCTCAGCCTCCTTAGAAAACCCCTCGGAGCTTGCATAGGGTTGAGGAGACTCTCAGTGAGGAAGGAGACAGTACAGTTTTGAATTCTAACCTCTTACAGGTGCAGTCCATTCCCACAGACCCATCATCCCTACCTCATGGGGCCAAATCTATAACAATTGAAGTTGTTTTACAGCAGCATTATAAAGAGTGAGAGATGAAAAATTCCCAGGAAAAGGCACACCAGGAGACACTAGATCAGCTGGGGCCAATGCCAACATGCACCTACTCACACACTCACCTTAGGGGTCATCCAGCTCGAGCAAAGAGTGTCCGATCCTGAAGATTCAAAGAATAACCAAGACTCTTCAAACCTGAAACTTCAATCGGAAATCGCTGAGTTACAGTTAAAGCTTGAAGACATTGAAAACCGGTCACGCCGCTCCAACCTGTAATTTGTTGTGATCCCCGAGGGCCAAGAAAGTGGCCAGTCTGTCACCAAACTTATTGCAGATCTAATTGTAAAACATGTGATAGCTGAAGCAGCTAAGGATCTCGACCTTACTAGTACACGTGCCCACTGTGTACTGGTTTTTAAGTCCTCCAGTTCCAAGCCCCCTCAAAATATCTTAGTTAACTTTGGTGACTTTCGGGCAAAAGAGTAGATTTTGACTAATGCCATAAGTTATAAAGGTTATCATAACCCAGATAACTACTCTTTCATAATTTTTTCAGATATGTCCACAGAAGCAGCGCGGTGCCGTAAAGAGTTCATATCAATGAACAATAACTGTAAGAGTCTAGGACCACTAGCTGGGATTGTCCAACTGTCAAAATTAAAAGTCATTCTTAAAGGCCAATCTCGGATCTTTAAAATTGTTGATTGGACTAAAGGGTTTTTACAAGTCATTCACAAGTCAGATGGGGAAGGTGGGGGTTGGGTGGGGGTCAGATCTAGGAGATTTGGTAAAGATTTTTTTGAGTTTCTTGTGTTTCTTCTTTTCTTTTTCTCATGTATTGTAATTCATCCTTTGATCACATATATTTATTTTAGCTCGGATGCTTTTTTACGTCTGTTGCAGGAATGTAGGACAGCCTAGCAGCACATTGCTTCCAACTACCACTGGGTGTGCCAGTCACCAGAGTACCATGCCAAGGCACTCACCTAGGGGAGGGCTCTCAAGGGGAAGGTAGGTAGGTACATTTGTGTGGGAAGGGATCAGCCTCAGAGGGTGCCTGTGGCGGGTGGGGTTCCTGAGGCTGGGGGATTAGGGATGAGCAGTGGTCATGGTAGTGTAGAAAAATTAAGGTAGAAAAGTTTCAGAAGTCTTTTTTCTCTCAATATGGCCTTCGATATGTCAAGGCTGCAATGGCTTTGCCTTGCGGGAGTACAGGAGCCGAGGAGGAAGGTCGGTGTAGGATTGTGACGAGCTGTGAAACTCTGGATCATAGTCACATGTGGATTGTACCCAGTATAAAACATAGGTCCATTTTGGTGTGGCTCAATTAATCAAAAGCGCAGATCATTGTTTTCCAAGACACCCGTCTCAAAACCATGGCTAAACAACCTACTGTTCCAGGATTTATTTCTCATGCTTACCACGCATTTGCTAGAGGGATTTTGGTGAGTCTGAGGGTCAATGATTAGACTATCCACATCATTAGATATGATGGTATTATCCTGGACGACGATTCTTCTCTCAGAGAAATGTAAAACCTCTTTCGATCTCAAGAGGGGCTTGTTGCATTAGGAGGGGACTTCAAAATTATCCAGGATACTAAACTGGACTGCTCACGTAACAGCAAGCACCAAAATAAGCCAAGGTCCTTGCATTGGATGAATAAATTGTGTTGTGTTTTTCTTTGTCAGACCTCTGGAGAGATGATCACTTGCAAGGAGACTACATGTGCTTCTCGAAATGCTATAACTCTACCTCAAGAATCAACTTCTTTCTGATTTCCCTTCAGTGGAGCAGATTAGATTTAGGTATAGTATTGAATTTATTTTCAGATCATTCAGTTCCATACATTGAGGTGTCACTGAAAGAGTTTAGGTCCCAACAGCGTTGTTGGCACTTCAATATTCATTGTTAACTGATAAAAGCTGGGTTAAAATTATGCTCTCTGCTATAGATTAGTTTTTCTAATTACATTTAGGTTCCACTTTGCCTCTCTCAGTGTGTAGGGCCTTTAAATTTGTACGGGCAAGGTGATTTCCTTTAGAACACAAATCAATAAAATTTGAAGGGAGCAGGCAGAGGATCTGCAGTACGAACTTGACCAGGCCACGTTTACTCATTCCTTAGCGTGATCACCGAGTTCTAGTACCAAGCTCCAACAAGCGCGCCAAATCTTAAAAGATTACTACATGTACAAAGAAATTGTTAAACAAAATACCTGTTTTTAAAACTCTTATGAAGAGAGCTAGCACATAGGACACTTCTTGCAAGGTCAGTCAAGAAAAAGAGAAATAATGAAATTATCAAGGCAATTTTCGATGAGGTTGAAAGCAGGATGGTTACCCAATCAGAACTGATAGGGAAAGTGTTTGTTGAGCATTATATAAGGTTATATGCTTCAACTAAGAGTCTCCCTCTGGTGAGTTTTGAGGAATTTCTCCACTCTACTCAACTGTTAGTCCTGCCCAGGGAGGGCCAAGATTCCATTTCAGTACCTATTACTTCGGCCGAAGTATAAGACTCAATAAGATCTTCCCCCAAAGCTAGAGCTTGTGGAAGCGATAGTTTACTGGTCAAGAGTTATAAAGTGTTTGAAGCTCAAATAGTTATGTTTTTAGTCATTTTGTTTATTGAGATCTTTGAAGGGTGTGAGCTACCTAGCTCATTCACAGAAGCGGTGATTATTAGTTTCCTGAAGAAAGATAAGCCCCCGAAACAACAGTCTCTTATTGCCCAATTAGTTTGCTGACTAGTGACTTCAAAATCTTTACCAAAAATATTGCGGCCAGGCTAGCACGCCTTAGCACAAAATTTGGTCCATATAGATCAAAGTGGCTTTTTGCCGGCTAGGTTGCTTTCATCTAACATAAACCTTTTGGTACAGGCGATTTACTACTGCTCCAATAATTCCACAAAGGTGGCAATTATAATGCTCAATGTGGAAAAGGCCTTCAATCTAGTTTATTGGAAGGCTTTGTTCACAATTTTTTTTTTTTATTGAAATTTGTATAGGAAGGCTGAGGCTAAAATGATAACTAATTCACAATTGATGGGATGTGTTACTATCATAGGAGGCACAAGGCAAGGGTGCCCTATGTCACCTGTCTTGTTTGCCCTGTTTATTGAACCTCTGGTTGCCTATTTGAGGCAATATTCATAGATTAGAGCTGCTATCCTGGGTGTATCCAAGAAAAAACTTTTTGCAGACAACGTGACCCTATATTTGGCCGATGAGAAGCAGAATATCTGCAATACACTGGTTAAAATTCAGGCGTTTAAAGACATCCAGAGTTGTAAAATAAATCACGCAAAATCCAAAGTTCTTCTTTTTAACAGTTCCCCTATGGTTTTATCTGCCTCTATGAGACCCCTATCATGTACGCGTCCTATTAGATGTTTAGGCATTTATGTCACACAACATTTCTACGATTTATATAGACTAAACAACATAACCACACTGAACATTGCACATGAACTACTTCAGCTGTAGCACTCCGTGCCTCTTTCTTTAAGAGAGCGTATAGCCTTAGTTAAGATGGCAGTTCTTCCGTTGTTTGGTTTAATCTTTGCTAACATCATGTTTAAAATGCCTCAATATTTATTTATTGAAATTGATTCCATGCTTTGCTATTTTTTATAATAGCACAGCATGTCTCAACAGGTAGTATTATAGCAATGATTTGCACAAGGTAAATAAATTACATGGAAAAAAAGAGAAAACACCAAGGTTGACTATCGCAGTCTGTATTCATTAACAAGCGTGAGAAGAAATTCGGACAGCAATACCATAATTAGTTTAAGCATGTGTAATCGGTATAGAGTGCACACATACTGATGTCGACTCTGCATTTAAGCTTCCTCCGACAATGTTTATATAGCAGAAAAATAGGCAAGAAAACACAATGCACAAGACCCTACAGGCCCACCAACAGCCAAAACAAATCATCCCACACTGTGACCTGTCACATATAGCCTTTGGGGACGGACATTATCGGCAGTGGGCAAGGCAAAAAAATAACATAGCTGCCTTCTACCACTTCAATGTTTTCACTTTTCAGTAATCATGCCATGCATTTGAGCTTGCTTCAGGCTTTGCTGTAAGATCGAGGAAATCATCATTAAAACTCAGAACAAAAGATCCATTCGGCCAAAATACTGCCAAAATGAACTAGTCCACACACTGACCTCCACAGCTACCCTTCAGGACTATAATGCACGGGCGGTGGCTGCGGCATTGAAAAGGGAAGCTGCTGTCCACTGGCTCAAAATAAGGGACCAGTCAACACACTGCATAGATGCAGCTATGTTTTTCACCACACAAGGCGCGGATAGGCCAGGTGGTGTGCTTGAGGGAGAAGCCGGAAACGGCTTGTTTAAATCCACGGGTCAGGGTCAGCGATCTCCGCCAGTAACTATAAAGTCAGTGCATTGGCCGGTCAGATGTAAGTAAAGGTCAAAGTATCTTTGAGACAGCAGACTGGCAGACCGCACAGAGTGAACTCATTAGCACCATCACGTCCCTGCCGCCTCGGAAGCAGAGGGCTATAAGTCATCAAGAGAAGATGGGAAAGGAGAAGGAATAATAAAAACAATTGTCTGTTCAAGTCTGGGGATCTTTTTAAATTATGTGGTGTTGTCTGGTGAAGAGCTGCACAATTTCAAAGCCTGTTTAATCTGTTTCTCTAAAGATAATTGTGGTATTGTCATGTAACTGTGCCTTTAATAATTTAGAATTCTCAATGTTAACATTCTGACCTGGAAAGAGATTCTGGAATGTATCCAGAAGCCTGGAGTCAGTTGAGAAAGTTATCCTGTGGCTGAGGCTTTGATTAAAGCTACTTCTAAATTCAATAAGCTTATCTTCAGTTATTTCCTTAATTGGCACCACATTATATTGGCGACGATCGGGTGAACCCAAAGCTTGGCCTCAACACAGAAAGAAAAGAAAAGAAAAGTCGACTCGCGCTCTCCTCCAGCGGCTGCAATCATTACATAAAAGTGAAAGGAAGCGGAGACTTCCCAGCGGCAGTATTACTTCCACAATTAATTGCGGTGATGAATATGTATGGTCTGATCTGTGTAAGAAAGAATTTAATGATGTTAAATCTGAATTGAATAAGGCCCCTTCTCTTCAAGCTTTCACGCCAGGGTTGCCCACTGTGTTGTTTACGGATGCTAGTGAAAAAGGTCTCGGTGCTGTTTTAATTCAAAAAAGGGAAGGAAAAGATTGTTTAATTTGCTGCTCTTCCAGGTGTTTGAGGGGTTCAGAATTAAACTATTCGGTAATAGAGAGGGAGGCTCTTGCCATCTATTGGGCACTGAGGAAATTAAAGAACTTGATCTGGGGAACTAAGGTGTCTGTCCTTTCAGATCATAAACCGTTGAAAGAAGTTTTTGATAAGAAGGGTCTGGATGCGATCTCCTCAAGAATTAGAAAATGGATAGTATCCTTACAAGAGTTTGATTTCTCTGTTGATTATATTCCTGGATTATCAAACAAATCGGCAGATTGTTTATCAAGAATGGTAGATAAAGAAAATTTTGTAGAAGAAGATGAATCTGGTTGTTCGGATGAATTTATAAATGTATGTGAGATAACAAAAGGTGCCATTGAAGAGAAAGAATGGAGAGATGAACTTGAGAAGGATGAGGAGATAAAAAGGGTTATGTTATCTTTGAGTAATAATTCTCACTTAGAGAAACCCTGGTCTTTAGTTTCTGATGAACTTTCTACAAATTTAGGATTTTTAACTCGTGGTACAAAGATGGTACCGCCTTTAGGTGTTAGAAAGAAGCTATTGTATCACGCTCATTCTGGTCATCTTGGTATAGTAAAGACCAAAGAAATTTTACGTATGCAGTTTTGGTGGCCTGGCATGGACTTGGAGATTGAGAGACTAGTGAGGGATTGCCCAGAGTGCTGTGCAAGTGATAAGATTTTGAAAACCAAACAGATGCCTATGGTTAAAAGAACATTGCCGAATCATCCTTGGGATGAAATAGCTATCGACATAGTTGGCCCCTTGTCAGGTGTGAGTGATACCCCTTATCTTTTAGTTTTGATGGATTTATACTCCAGATGGATAGAGGTGTCAGCTGTTAGAGAGATTACTTCAGAAGAAGTAATAAAATTTCTAGATGCTCTTTTTAAGAAAGAAAGTTTTCCAAATAGTCTTCTCTCTGACAATGGACCACAATTTTGTTCTAGGATTTTTGAGGAATATATGAAGAAGTCTGGAATACTGCATAAAAGATGTTCCTTGTATCATCCCGAGACGAATGGTGCAGTTGAGAGGGTTAATAAAACTTTAAAGGAGGCTATACAATTAGCAAGGTCATCCAATTTGAATTGGAAGACAGTATTACAGGAAAGAATATCTGCGTATCGCTTTGCACCCCATTCGACAACTGGGAAATCTCCATTTGTTTTGTTCAAAGGGAGGGCTCCCAACACTTGGTTGTGTCCTAGTTGGATGGGTCTCAACAAGGGTTTGGTTGATAATACAATTGGTGAGTGGCGTGAGAAAGAGGAAAAGAAATTGAATGAAAGAAAAATTTATTTTGATAAAAGAAATTGTGTAAATGTACAGAAAATATTAGTCGGTGATCTAGTTCGAATAAGAGCTCCAGTTGGGTGCAGAACTTGGTCAAAATATACTGAGGTGAGAGCTGTAGTGAAAGTGTTTAGAAATGCTATTAAGACAGAGGATGGGAGAATTTGGAACAAGAGCAGGGTGGTTGTTGTCAAGTCGAGAATTCCCTTACGTGATTCTTTGAGTGGAAGACAAAGACTATTTTCCTCTACTCCCAGTTTTGCTAATAATACAAATCTATCCTCAGCTTCTATTAGGAGCCAAAGAATACGTAGACCTCCCAGTTATTTAAGAGACTATGTATCATAGCTTATGTCTTTTCAAATGGTTAATAACAGTAAGACTATGTATCTTAACTTATGTCTTTTCAAAGGTTTAGTAACAGTAATATGAAGTTTCATTATTAAGACTGTGTATTCTAGCTCATGTCTTTTCAAATGTTTAGTAACAGCTAAATGAAGTTTTAATTATTTCTTTTTCAATTTTATTATTATTGTCTTAATTTTCATTAGGAGGGAGATATGTGGTATTGTCATGTAACTGTGCCTTTAATAACTTAGAATTCTCAATGTTAACATTCTGACCTGGAAAGAGATTCTGGAATGTATCCAGAAGCCTGGAGTCAGTTGAGAAAGTTATCCTGTGGTTGAGGCTTTGATTAAAGCTACTTCTAAATTCAACAAGCTTATCTTCAGTTATTTCCTTAATTGGCACCACATTATAATAATGTATTTACTTTTGCGCAAGTGATGGGTAGTCAGTGTTTGTGAATCATGAAGGCTCATGATTTATAAGGAATAACATAAGATCATAGTAAATCTTGGAGGCAGCAATCATTCAGTGTTGTTGGGGCTTTTTGCACACACAAAAATGATGTATACGTGTGGGCAATGATTGCACAAGGCACAGCTATGATGAAAGTGGATTTATGGTAATGTCATGTGACCTTTGGCAAAGGCTCCTATTCCTCCTGTGGAGTTCCCCACAGTGGAGAAGTATGCATGGCTGAAATGGAGCCTCCTTGAAAATGTACATATTTCTTTTTTTGGGCTGTGGAGGAAAATGTTGTCATGTGGATAAACCCCTAAACCTGCACCCCCACGAAGTTTGGTGCGCATCGCTTCCTCCTCCAATCTTGGATGGAGAGATACAGCACCCCTTGGCTGGGGCAAATCTGTGACTGTTTCTAGTATGGAAAAAGATCTGAGAAGAGTTTAGAAATGCTGCAAGTATAGATGTTGATGGGTGGTCCCAGGAAATCTGCAGTACTAAATATATTTACACCCTCCAGGAATCGCTTCCATGTTGTATAACGTAGCGCAGCATTGCCAGAGTCTGGGATCACCCTTTAATGCCTCTCACACCCCCAGCATCTTCAGACTTCTTGCCACAGAGGAATTTAAATTTGCACGAAAATTCAAATTAAAAAGTTTTTTTCTCAACCTATGACAAGTCTAAATGTGTGAGTACTATCAATGACCAATCAGAGATCTCTCCTGCTCACATAAGAGATGTACAATTGTTATTGTCTTTAACAGAGGGGAATTTACACAGCGAACAAGATATCTGTTCTTTATTGCACATACCTGTAGATTATTCCTGTACTAGTGGCTTGAAACCAACCTCTAAATTTGTTCCACAGGGGTCACAGTTTGCAGCCATAGATTTGTTTGTCGATAAAGTTATGGCAGATGTAACAAATTTGAGGATTAATTATTATCTGGAGGGAAAAAGAATAGAATACCTGGGAACCTATCAAAGGAGGAATGGTTGGCCATTAATAGTTTAAAAAACGACAAGAGCATAGTGATTCATGAGGCTGATCAGGGAGGAAATATTGTTCTGATGAATAAGGAAGATTACCATGGAGAAATCGGGAGACAATTAAGTGAGATAGAGTGTTACTTAAAACGTAATCATAATGCAATGAAGGAAACCAGCAGCAGAATTAATGAAAGGTTATATTCCTGGAAGGAACAAGGATTAATTGATGACAAGGAATTCAAGTATCTCAGAGTCACTAATCCGGTAGAAGCATTTATACATGTGCTGCCTAAAATACTCAAATCATTACAGAAGCCACCGGGCAGGCCAATAGTTTTGAGTATAGGGAGTCTAACAGTACACCTCTCGGAATTTGATGATCTATTTTTAAAACCACTAGTAGTAACTTTGTCCACGTACATTAAAGACACCACGGATGTGTTAAAAAAACTGCAAGATTTGCAATGGGATGATAGTCTGAGTTTTGTAACATTCGACGCAGTAGGACTGTACACGTGTATCAGTAATGTGAGAGTGGAACAGGCCCTGAATCATTATCTAGGTCAAAGAAGTGGCAGTCCGCATGAGCATTCGAAAATGATCATTGAAATGAGCACCCTAATTAAAAAAAAAAAATCACTTTTGAATGGGAGTGGTTCCAGCAGATAAGAGGCACAGCCATGGGATCTAGGTTTGCTCCCTCTAATGCCAACCTTTTCATGAGTTAGAATGAGAGGGAGCACGCCTGAAGTAGACAAGCAGGCAAATGTATAGAACAGATTTTTTTGGGGGGTGTTTTATAGATGACATTTTGGTCATTTGGAAAGGTTCAGATGAAGAATTGCTAGACTACCATAAATTTCTAAACAATAATGGTTTTAATGTGCCTCTGACGATGCTCCATCACAAGTCCAAGATAGAATATTTGGATGTTGAATTATTTGTTGTAGATAATCAAATACATAGTAAATTGTTGCGCAAAAAGACAGCTACGAACTCCATTTTGAGAGCGGACAGTTCCCATCCCGAATCCGTAGGGAAGGGTATCCCGTATGGCAAAATGATTTGTATTCGGCGAAACTGTAGCTTAGATACAGATTTGAAGAACGAATTGGAAGCACTAGAATCTAGACTGATTACTAGAGGATATTAAAAAAGAAATTTGACCCATGCAAGATCGAGAATCATGAACATTAAAAGAGAGACTACTTTAGCTCAAAAAATTAGACAACAAACCAAGGAACAAGCGGCTTTTATTACCACATATAATGTGCATCCTGAGTGGATTTACAAAATTTTGAACAAAAATTGGAATTTGTTGAAAGGGGTACCTGGCCTTAAAGGGGTTGTTACAGATAAGCCTAAAGTGGTATATAGAAGAAGCCCCACTATAAGGGGTATGATTGTAAGAAACTGTTTAGAACCAGCTAAAAGACAGGGATCCAAGTGGCTTCAAAATCAACCTAAAGGTTTCTTTGTATGTTATGTTATGTTATGTTATGTTAATAACATTTATTAGGCGCAACAGCTGCCCCAGCGAAGGGGCGTCCTGGCGCCTGATCATATGCAACAACACAACAGATCAGAGCTAACAGAGGGAGATATTAGCCTACAGAGATGAACAAGTGGGTTTTGATGGCCCTTCTAAAAAGGGTCAAGCTGTTAAGGGCCCGAATATGAACAGGAAGGGAATTCCATAAGTCTGCCGCCAACACGCGGAAGGAACGTCCTCCCATCCTGCTAAGCCTGAACCTAGGCTTATTCGCCAGATACTGGGCTTCGGATCTAAGGGATCGCATGGGGACATAAGAAGAAATAAGGCCTGTCAAGGCCGGAGGAGAAGAAAGCTTTAAGATCTTAAATGCCAGACAGAGAACCTTGAATTTGATTCTCTGTCTGACCGGAAGCCAGTGCAGAGAGGCCAAGACAGGAGAGACAGAACATCGTCTCGGAAGACCTACAATGGCCCGTGCAGCAGCATTCTGCACCCTCTGGAGCCTCGTCGCCTCAGCCTGATTGACTCCAAGGAGCAAGGCACTCCCGTAGTCTATCCGTGAGAGGATAGAGGCCTGAACCACCAGTTGACGTGTGGGAGGGTCGAAAAATTTGAGAACTGGTCTAAGTCCTCGCAGAATGCCATAGCAGGTGGCTGCTGTCTTCTTTGTATGGCTGGCAAAAGAGAGGTTAGAATCCAGCCATACCCCCAAATTTTTTACTTCTTCCACTGGGATAGGCATCGCCCCCAGTTCGAGAGGCCACCACTGGTCACCCCAGAGTTCCGCCTGCTTCCCCACAATCAGGACCTCGGTCTTTTTGGTATTAAGCTGTAAGCAGTTGTTACGCATCCAACTAGCCACAGCTATCAGTCCTGCCCGGAATCTGGGTGCAGTCACCTCAGGGTCCCCACTGAGTGTCACCGCCAGCTGCGTGTCGTCGGCATACGATGTCATCGTAAGGCCATATTGCCTGACGACAGCAGCCAGCGGTTTCACATACAAGTTGAATAGTGTGGGGCTGAGGGCAGAGCCCTGAGGGACTCCCAGTTCCAGAGGATGACACGAGGACTGGCCAGGTGGAATGGCTACTTTAAAAGACCGGTCCGAGAGGAATGAGCGGAACCACTTAAGAGCCTTCCCGACAATCCCCACTTCCTCCAGCCGCCGTAGCAAAATGTCATGAGACACTGTGTCGAACGCGGCGCTCAGGTCTAACAATAGGAGCGCCGCGGTCTGCCCCGCGTCTAGCACTGATCGCAAATGCTCAATCATAAAGAGCAAAGCCGTTTCAGTGCTATGTTGCGCACGAAACCCATTTTGAGTCTCGTCAAGGATGTTATTACGCGAAAGGTGGGCAGACAGAGTGGTATTCACGTGTGCCTCCGTAACCTTGGCGGTCCAAGGCAGGAGGGAGATGGGCCGATAGTTCTCCGGGAGCAGGGGGTCAGAATTCGGTTTCTTCAAGATGGGTTTGACCACAGCCTGCTTCCAGGGTAATGGCACCACGCCCTCACTGAGGGAAAGATTGATTAATTCCATAATGGGCTCGCGACAGAGAGGCGGGAGAGAGGCGAAAAACTCCGGTTTTAGAGGATCTGAGGGAGAGCCAGATTTAATTTTAAGGCTCAGAGTGTCGAATACCTCATTAGACATACTCGGCAGGATTGACAGAGTTTCAGGCACCAAGATCTCTACTTCGCTAGGAGCATCCCCGGAGGCAGCTGGTACGAATCCTCGATAGATTTTCTGTACTTTCTCCACGAAAAAGGATGCCAAGCTTTCGCAGTGCGAGTCCGTACAGATTTCTTGCGAGGTGGCCCGTTTCCCCATCAGGTCTTTGAGTACCTTGTAAAAACTGTGGAAACTGTAATGTGTGTGACACAGGTATTAATCGTATCAAAGATTTCAGGTTCAATACTTTAAAAATACACAGCATAAAGGTATTCATCAACTGCAACAGCACTGGAGTGGTATATGCACTCCTGTGCGAATGCTCGAAAGCTTATATAGGCAGCACTAAAAGGATCTTGAAATTAAGAATACAGGATTACAGACGGGCAGTGATTAATCGGGATGAGAAGTCACCCCTATACCAACATATGAAAAATAATCACGCTCATCAGACAAGTTTCAGGTTTCATGGAATACAAAAAATAGTACCCCATACAAGAGGTGGCGACTAGGAACTGATGTTGAGACAGCAAGAGACCAAGTGGATAAGTAGATGCAGGACAGTGTTGCAGGGTCTCAACAGCGACAATGAATGACATTATTTTTTATAAGTAGCAGATAGCGGGATATTTTGATGTCCACAGATCGGCTAGGAATTGGAGACAATTCATCACACAAAGTCATTGTGTTGATAGCACAGTAAATCAGTTTGTAGACCTATTGAAGTTAAATAGCTTTTAAAGGGAGTTTCAAACTCCACATTGTGTTATATAATGAAGTGGGTTGGGTAATTTGGGGTCAACTTATCACACAAACTCATTGTGTTGATAGTACTCGAAGCAAAGTGAATCGGTTTGTCGGCTTATTGGAGCTAGTTAGTCAGTCAGTCAAATCACTTTATTCGGTTAAATAAAACCATACAAGTACAGAACATACAAATATAGACCCTTACAAAATACATTTGGCCAGAGCATTTCATAAAATTCATATTATAATACAAAAATATACACTACAGGATTTAAAACATAAATAAATATGTAAAAACAATCTGATAAAAAACAATCAATTACGCAGGTTCCTGAGTCTCACAGCTGCTACAAAAAAACTTGCTATATAAAAAATTTCGCAAGGCTCATTCAAGAGTTGGAGGTACATTAGAGACGGTTTAACCTGGGTAAATCCCTTTCTCTTTAGAACAGGAAGTAAAAACTTCTTTCTGATATCATTATATTGTTCACAGAACATGGTGAAGTGCATGGTATCTTGAGCTGAAAAATTGTCACAGGTGCAAGGCCCTAGCTCATCTTGTTTACACCACCCTTGTGGATTACCTAGCAAGAAGTGTATAAGATTAAACCAAGACCTAGTTAAAAGCAAACGATGGAATGGTCTATTTACATTTTCCAAATATGGTTCCATCGTAGGTACAGTCTTTAAAAAGGTAATGTGCTCTAACGGACAGTTTCCTTAACTCCAACTCTTCTCGCTCACTTGACCACACATTCAGGAGCTGTGTTCTGACCCGCACCAGATCAGCATGCACATTCTTATCCGGGTGGTCGAAAATATCTTGGCAGGTCACATCGGCTAATCGATTCTTGATGTAATACAGCCAAGTAATTTTATTAGCTCCATCCAAAGAGATACAATCCCTTATGATTCTGTGATTTAGGGCAAGTTGTGGATTAAGCCACATTTTTAACCAGCAAATCACTGGGGCTAGCTTCAATTTATCCATTATATAACTCATCCCTAATTCTTGATGTACAGCAAAAGTTGAAGTAGATTGGGGGACCGATAAAAGATTGTGGAGAAACTTGTTCTCCACTCTCTGTAACCCCTCCATCAGCATATAGCCCCAAATGGGTGAACCATACATAGCTATTCCTATACACTTGGATTTGTATATATTTAAAATAGCCTCTACCGGTTTTGCCCCTAGCCGCTGTGCGAAGCCATTTACTGCCGCAATTGCTCTAGTCAACGCATTGATCTTGACCTTATGTTGTGCGGCCCAAGTCCCTCTTTCATCGAACAAAACCCCTAAATATAAAATCGCGGGCACCCTGATTAATTCTGTGCCTCCGCAAAAAAAGGTTCTAAGATTTCTCTTTTTTTTCTACCTAAGGTCATTACATGGGATTTAGCAGTATTTACCCTAAGGTCCAATGAATTCATAAAAAGCCCAAATGCATCTAGAAGCTTCTGTAAGCCGACCGATGTACGTGCTAGTAAAACAGCATCGGTGGCGTACAGGAGTACTGGGCACATATCATGATCTATTAGCGGAACATCCAAACTAGCCAAATCTAAAACTTTACCTACATTGTTAATATAAGGAGTAAAAAGCAATGGGGCTAAAATACAGCCTTGCCTTACTCCCCGGCCTGACTTAATGTGCCTAGTACAATTGCCTTCATGGTCAATCCTTCATTCTGGCAGTAAGATCCTGATGCAAATCTACAAGAAAGGAGACCAAGCTGGTTTCTATCCCCATCTCTAATAAGCTTGCCACAATTGTGACCTATTGACCAGGTCAAAAGCTGACGATAGATCCATAAATGCCAGCTGTAATAGCCCTTCTTTTGCTAAGGTACATTTCCCTGTTAGTAAGGATAAATTGAGGCACTGATCTTGGGTCCCCTTACCACTTCTAAAACCATACTGGATGTTAGAGACAACCTGGTTTTCGTCTAGCCAATCCGCTAGTTTACCCAAAATCACTCTCCCTAAAACTTTAACAACCGAATCGATTAGGGAGATGGGTCTATAACATTTAGGGTCCCCTCTCTGACTTTTTTAAAAAATGGGCACAATAATAGACGAGGCAAACGAGGAAGGAAAACCTTGTCTTGCACAAACATTAAAAACATTGGTCAGAATTTTGGGCCAGAATGAGGTATACAACTTATACAAGTCCGCCGGAACTCCATCAGGGCCTGGAGCCTTATTACTCGTCATGTTCCTGATAGCCAGTTCTACATTCTCCTTACAAAATGTCAAGACAGTAGCAGGCCCTCTAGTAACATGTACAATCTCCTGTTCCACACATTCAGGTGTCTCATAAATGGCCTCAAAGTGGGCAACCGATTCTCCCTCTGTAATGTTGCATTCAATTGGAGTGTTGTACACACCCGAGAAGAATGACTTGTTCACAATGGCCCAGAATCTACTGCTGTCTTTAAGAACTTCCACTGAGGTTAAGGCTTCCCAAGCCTCTTTTTTAATTTCATTTTTCCTGGTATAAAGTGCTGACTTGTACACCTTTCTAAGTGTAGCTATTCGGTTCTTGTCTTGGGGAGACCTTTTTTAATGCGGTCATCAAATTACGATGTGCACTGGAGCAATTACTATCGAACCACCTCTCTCCCATAAAGTGGCCTGGTCTACAAGAATAGGTCAGATCCTTAGCTACCTGAGCGCAAATACTTTCAAAGGCCCCCAAAACAGCAGAACCCTCATTCGACCCATTCTGGCATATTGCTATCTTGTCTTCTACCTTTGTGGCTAGTTCTTGAAAAAAATAATCAGGTAAGACTTTTGCCCATTTAAACCGTCTACCTTGATCTGTGGGTTTTACACTAAGTTCCTCTCTCTGAGTACCTATAATCCTTTTTAACCCACATCTTCTATCTAGTTCAAGAATTACTGGGCTGTGATCGCTGTGGTAAGACCATCTAGAGTCATAAGAAACAACCTTCGATAAAAGGGAAAAAGACATAAACATAAAATCAATAACAGTGTTACACCCTCTGGCTATAAAAGTTGGGGTCCTTTCCGATAATACAGTATTGCTTGGTTCATGGAGGTCCATTTCTGCCAGGAGCTCTTCCAGACAGCCCGCAGAACGTGGCAGCTCTGGTTACAGAGGTGAATATTAAAATCACCCATGATAATAATCGGGTGATAAGTGGTTTGACTCTCACGATAATGTTCTAAAAACTGTCCCAAATTAAACAAATGTTACTTTTCCATACGACAATCTGGTGAATTATAAAAATTGACCACCAGAAATTTGAATGAATTATGGGCCACATATTCAATTGATAAACAATTCGGGGTCCCCACCATGACCTCTTTATGCGTTCCCATAAGGGCAAGAGAAAACAGCAATAAGAGACCACCTTATTGGAGTTAAATAGCTTTTAAAGGGTGTAAAAAGTACACATGTTTCAAACTGCACATTGAGTATTATAATGAAGTGGGCTGGATAATTCTCGGCATGGCATTTTTATAAACAGAATCAGTTCACAGAACTTAATTACATATTAACTGGTATAAGTAATGGGAAGTGTTTGGGAATGGAGATTAATGTGGTTCTCGTGTATTTGATGTATATCATCTGTAATTGTACTCAATGGGATCTACCCAAAAAACACGTAGATTAAGGGGTATTAGAAACTACATCTTTGGTAATGTGATGTTATAACTAGCCAAATAAATGGTCCAGGGATTATATATTGCGTAGAATATCGCAACAATATATAACTAGCATGGGTTCAGTCATTAACCTAGAGAGTGCTTGTTCCCCATACAATAGTCTGTTAAATTTGATGTGATAACATGTTATCTAACATATGCCACAAGTATACTTGGACACATCCCCGCATAGTAGATTGAGGTAGCAGGGGACTATAGAGGAACGCATTACAACTCACTTCGAGTCGGTAACTGAGTAGATCGAGGAAGTAGGGGACCAGAGAGGATTCTCGAGCCACCCCCCCTTTTTTTTTTAATTGTACGCGTCGGAAACTTAATAGTGAAATCAGACAGTGGATTTGTCTTCACATAACACATCACGGTGACTGGGTGCGGTGCTTAGCTATTAGAGAGTTTGTGGGGGTATGCCACCCATTTGGCGATAGTTTTAAAGTTAAACTCATTTATAAGAAAGGCACTGTGGGAGCCATACCCGAGCCCCCTTTGTGAATGTATCAGATTCAATACCACACTACACGTCGGATACTTAATAGTGAAATCAGATAGCGTATTTTTTATTTTTTATTCACATAATACAACACGGAGACTGGGTGCAGTGATTAGTAATTAGAGAATTCTGTGAGGATACCACTTTAATTGTGGTAGTAGTCAAGTTATAAGTCGTTTATAAGAAAGGTTTGTGGAAGTCACACTCGAGCCCCTTTTTTGAATGTATTATACTGAAAACAGCACTCATTGGAAATTTAACAGTGACATTAGACAGCGTATTTGTCTTTGCATAATAAAACACGGAGATTGGGAGCAACAATTAGCAATGAGTGAGTTCTGTGGGTATGCAATTCCAATTGCAGTAGTATTAAAGTTATATTGGTTCAGAAGAAAGGGCTATGGGAGTTACGATTGGCCTGAACCTACGTAGGCCACAGAGATGATTAGCATTACACACACAGAAAAAGCAAGAAACTGTATTGGTTTAAAAGTAAAAAGAATGATGGTGATAGGTTAGAAATACATGACAATGATTGGTCCAAAAGAATGGCGGACCAGAGAGGGAATTGCATGCTATAAACAAGTTCTTGAAACAGTTGCCTCCCATTGGCCAAATGAGGAATGAGCCAACAATTAGGATTGGTCAATGACCATGTTTAAGGAAGGGATGGTGGTGAAGCTAGTTATCGGCAGGATTTATCGGGCCGTGCCGAATGGAGAATGTAACATCTCAGACAGAATCCGGTGAGTGATAAGACGGCGAGGCGAACATAGTAGGGAATGCTGGTTAGATGATGAGGGAGTAATGGGAAGTTTTATCTTATTATATTTTTTTCAGTCATTGAAATTCGAAACCATAGGAGAAAGGGATACCGAGTATTGGTAGAAGCTGAAGTAGGGCGAGGTATTGCATGGGTGAGTTTAGAATTCTTAAATGTAATAATGGCAGCATGTGCTAATACTTCACTTGGGTCCTCATTGATAAAACAAATGTTGGTTCTCTCTTGTAGCAAGAATTTTGCAGAATATAAGGAGTGGAAAAAGTGAAACTAAGAATATATTAATTACACTTCACTAAGGGAGTCTTGTGAGGTGAGTGTTTACACGTTAATAGCATTAGAAATAGCTTATTTTAATGTTGTTTGTAAATAAAGATACAATTAATTACACCTCATGCAGGCAATCTTGCGAGGGGAATGATCCTTTGTAAATAGTACCAGATATAATTTAGTATAATACATTTCTGAAGGTGGATCCGATCCAATAGTTTAAATACTGACTATGGCAAACATAATTGATCACACCAAGACTCAGTGTTAAGCTGCAGTAATGCCCTTTCTTCCACTTGTAGATACTTTCTAGAATTGAGGTAAATACCATAAGGATTCGTACGGATAAAGAGACAGATTGAGCAGTGTAGTGTTCAAGGTGAGGACTTTTTTGATTATTTTTCTTTTTTGTGACATTAAGATAGATTTTAGCTGGGCTCCCTGAAGATTATTGAAATATTATGCGGTGGACATCAATTGGAGCATGGAGATAAGTGGAATGATACGGGCAAAATTGAGATCATGGGATATACCTGAGAGCATATTAAGGGGCCTATTGCTATTTTATTCAGACACATGAACACAAGTAAAACTAGGGAATGCCTCCCGACTGTCAAGAAAAGTGTTCACAAGAACTGGATTAAAACAAGGTTGTGTCCTGGCCCCACATCTATTCAATCTATTTCTCTCGGATCTTTCCGGCAAATTAAACTCCTGTAATGCTCATTCTCCGAAATTAGGTAATTTGAAACTTTCACATCTCGCATATGCCAATGACATTGTGCTCATGAGCTTAACAAAAGTCGGTATGTCCAGGTTACTAACAGAACTTTAAGTTTTCCTGTCTGCAAACAAGCTGTCTTTGAATCTATCTAAGACCAAAACTATGTTAATTACCAACCGACGCTCAATAGATTACAATATCAGCATCGAAGGTAAAAGGCTGGAAAAGGTATCAAATTATAAATATCTGGGATATTTTATTGATGATAAGTTAACTTTAAAAGACCAGAAAAATTACCTGACACAAAGAGCTGGAGCCTTAATCTTTGCATTCAGCACCTTGTCAAAAAAACTAGAGGGCCCATCTCTTAAACCTTTATTAACTGTAATTGCCAGCAAAGCTCTTCCCACTTTATCTTATGCAAGTGTAGCAATGCACGGTACGGATTCCGCCTCTGCTAAACAATCTAATCACCAAAATCTACAAGAGAGTCCTTCAACTTCCCCGCTCTGCTTCACCAGTGCAAATGCGCTTAGAATTTGGTCTTATGAACAAGTCAGTGGGAAGACTGTATACATGCATTAAGGTATGGTACCGGGTTAAGATGAATGCCATGGATAATAATTTAAACACATTTTTATGGCAGGAATTGGAAACACAAAACAAAGCAGAGGCAAACAAATTCCTGGCCAGTGCGCTAGAATCAACATGTACTGCACAGCTTTGGGATAAAAATTTGCCATTTACTTCATTCAAACAGGCAATAAACAAAGCTGCCAAATTTCATTCATTGATTATTAATAAGGAAATTTGTTCCCATCGCTCCCACTCATGGGTTGTGATCAACAGCTACAAATTACTTACTCCGGCGTCGTATTTGGATTCCACTTACTCAGTCTTTATCAAAAAAAGGTTGATGGCCCTAAGATTGGGTAAATATCCAACGTTGGCCGACGAGCCTGGCTGGAAACACCAAGAAGCTAAATCAGGAGCGTACGCTCTTCTTAAAGAACTGCTTTCTGGCTAAGAGATTACGCACTTGCAGGACAGGGATCATTGGCTGCTTGGATTCAATGGACTCACAAACAAACTGTAAGATTATAAAGTTTTTGCTTGCTTTTGAAAAACGCCTGAAACCAATTCAATATTTTTAAAATGCATTATGTTTTTGGGTTCTTATTCTTCCCCATTTTAAGTTTTTTTATATATGAACATTTGGATTTTATTCTTACTGTAACTTTATCTTTGAACATCCTTTTTTATGTAATCTTATCTTTAAACATTCTTTGATAAGTATAAAGGAAACTTGTTATGGTTTTAATTAACTAAACAATAAAGATTAAATAAATACAGTCAGTGGAATGATACATTGTGAAATATGTTCCTTATACACTGTTTTGATGAAAACTGATCAAGAATTCAAGAATGGGGCAAATGTACCATGAGATTAAACAGGTTTTCCTCGATCATGTATTAGCAGTATGGATAGAATGGATATAGGCAGGAGTCATTGTTTTGTGAAATTAGTTATGATTACACTCATGGGGTTTTTAATGAGAATTTGTGTTTGTAACTTTGTAAAACCCAATAATGTGAGCTTTGTGTTGCTATATATTCTATTATTTTATTTCAGCCCTGATGATGTCCCTTGAGGAAGAAACGCGTCTAGCTGATTGCTAGTGTGTGTGTTATGGTGAACTGAGCGCTTGAAGACGTTAAATCGCCCTTTTATTTGTCATATGTTTGAAAAATTGCTATTTTCACAGAACTGCATTGCACTCGCTAAAATTGTTTTTTAAAATAATTATACAGTGTCCTGAGGCGGAAAGCCGGGACCTGTATTTAAACATTGCTTGCAATCTTAAAACTGAACCTAGGTTTTAAAGGCATTTGCACTTTGTTTTTACCTGATTGCAGCCGAGTAGGGGCTGATCGGGGCCGCCATTTTGGGTGAGGAAATGGTGGAAGAGCTAGCATACTAGCGCTAAGCCCCTCCAGCCCTCCCGCCCTTTACAGGATAAAATGGCTCCCTCATACAGGAGGCGCAGAGGACGGGCGCAGCGGGGGCCTAGGTGTTAGCGCGCTTTATAAATCGCACTTAAGATAAGATAAGATAAGATATTTTAGATCCCATCTTTTCCAATATAGGAGCCATTGACATCAATGCGATTAAACCAATGATATGGACTGACCACTCTATGATTGTGTTTACCATTAAAGTACCTATCAAACATTCTAAATCCCTGCCCCCAGTAACAGCATCAGCTAGGAGTTGGTAAAAAAATTCTGTGGAAAAATTCCAGAATCATTTTATACAGGTATCCATAGAAAACACCAATATTAATGATGAAATAGACGATTTTATTCTTACTGTAACTTTATCTTTGAACATCCTTTTTTATGTAATCTTATCTTTAAACATTCTTTGATAAGTATAAAGGAAACTTGTTATGGTTTTAATTAACTAAACAATAAAGATTAAATAAATACGGGGGCAAGATGGCTGCCAGGCTGCTGTAGAGTGAAGTCGCACCTACTCCTTCTCCTGGACCCGGGGAGTAAATGGCTGGATACGGACTAAAAGCATGCTGATCCTACGGGGTTTACTCTGGTCTGAAGGCGGTTCTAGCTTCAAGGAGCTTCAGAAGGTGATCACAACCTGGGGGCGCTATTATCGTGAGCATTTTATGAAGGCGATTGCGGACAGTATCAATACAGCCTTAAGGATGTCGCAGCGCTCAGGTGCTGTACCAAAAGTCATACTGAATAAACGCACATCAACTATGGCCACAAGCGGCACTTCCCAGAAAACGCAGTCCAAGAAGAGCGAGAGATCTGGTAAAGATAAAGACAAAGAAAAGGCCAACTCCAAAGCGGAAACGAAGGCAGCCTCACAAGCAACACAACAGGAGTCTCCTGGAGGTAAAGCGCAAGCACAACAGAGGCGCTCTCACTCCGAAAGTGGGTTAGCTAAACATGCAATCACTGTACCTGTCGCTGGCAAGGATCGGCGGCAGCCCACTGTGACAGAGGCTTTTGCCGGAAGAAATCAACAGTTAACCCTGGTCGCTGGAGGCGCGTCGGATGCCTCGGTTCCAAAACCAAGTCTGAATGCGGAAGCTCCCTTCGCCGACCGCGAGGACGCAAGCACGGCGGTTGCTAAGCAACCGGGGCCTGAAGCGCTCAAACCTCTAGCGGGAGACGCACAGGGGCTCGAGGATACAGCGGAGGTTGCCGAGGAGGCCGGAGAGGACGCCACTATGAGCAAAGTCGGTAATGCAGGCGGAGAACCAGGTTCAATGATGGCGACTAATACAAGTAAGATTACTACTACCCAAACAAGGGAATTATCGGAAATAAACATTAACACTGCCCAAATGCTCGAAGCTCTGAATGAAGTAGATCTAGTGCCAACGCCCGTGGGCAGCAGTGCAATGGTTCAGTCTACCTGGGGCAGCATGAAAAGTATTCAGAGCCAAACAGCAAAGGGGGCAAAAGGGAGGAGAGTATGCTCCCCGGAGGGGGAAAAGTTCTACTCTGTGACTGAGGGGTCAGACTCTTCATTGCTGGGTTCAGAGGAAGAGGAAGAGGATTCTAATACAGACCTATCATCTGGGACAGAGTCCGAAAGATCCCTCTCTGGCGAGCACAGAAATAGGGAAACACAAAAGAAAAGAAGAAGAACAATGATAAGGCGCGACAGAGAATTGGACAGAGCAGCAACAAGTACAAACAGAAAGCTGTTATGGGATTACGGGAGTGCTTCCAAAATTTTCCAGGACCAAGATCTGGGAGCGGCATCCGAGACTTATTCCTTAAACGTCCCTAGCGAGCTAAATGACATCCCGCCTCAAGCAACTTTGGATGGTGTGTTCTCTATGCTGAAGCAAATGCGCTTAGAAGCTCGCCAAGAAAGCAGACGAGCAAGGCAGGATTCAAAGAAAATACATGCGAGCATCAGGAAAATGAACAAAAAATATCAGGAAGTTGAAAGCAGAGTGGAACAAGTAGAAGAAAGAACTGGGAAACTAGAGGACGAGGTTACAGACTGTCAGAATGCAAGAGCAGAACAAGGGAAGGCGATCGAAGACGTGCAGTGGAAGTTAGAAGCTTTTGAGAATCGCCAAAGACGGAACAATCTTCGCTTCTTAGGCATAGAGGAAGGACTGGAAGGGAAGGACCCAAGGGGGTTTATGGTCAAGCTGTTAAAAGAGGCATACCCAGAGGCGCAGTGGCAGTGGGAAGTCGAAGTGCAGAGAGCGCATAGATTTCCATTAACGCAGAAGGGGGGTAGTGGCAGTAACCAACACAGCAGTAATCAGAATAGACTCCCTAGGGCAATGCTGGTCTTTTTTGGTAATTTCTTGGCTAGGCAGGAAATCTTTGAGACCGCAAGGCCAGAGAGGAAAAAATCAGTTGAGGGGGTTACTTTTTTTACGAGGCCCGACTTCTGCCATTGTACTGTGGAAAGGAGGTGGAAACTGAGACAGCTTATCACTCCTTTTCAACGACAGGGCTCAGAAGCATACTTGATGTATCCATCTAAGCTAAAAGTGATTACAAGGGGCCGCACCAGAATGTTCTTCTCAGAAGTAAAAGCGGGAGAATACCTTGCAGAGATTACAGAGCTTCAGAAAGGCAGGACGGGTAAGGAATCAGAACCAGCATAGGCTAAATAAGAAAAATAGTAGGCATATTGTATATGGGGCTTCACGAGGGTAATATGGTTAACTAGGTCGGGAGAAGGAGAGCGACACTACAGTAGCGCGCAGCCACACATAGGTCAACATTGACCTATTTGCCTGTGACATGGGGGGGGATAGCAAGGGGAGGGGGGGAAAGGGGGGGTTGGGGAGGGGGGGCAGGAAGGGGGGGGTAAAGAGATAAGGTTTTGTGCAGCACAAAATAAAAAGGTATGCAGACACATAAAGGTGGCAGGAAAATATCTTGAGGATCTGTTCTTTGGTTTCTTTTATGAAAACAGATGGCATTAAGAATTACTACAATCAATATATGCGGGTTAAATGATGGGGGTAAAAGGCAGAGAGTTGCGGCCATGTGCAGAAGGTTAAAATTGGATATTATATGTCTGCAGGAAACGCATGTGAGGGGGAAGGATAGGTATCTTATTGATCAGCTGGGGTTTGATGTATTAGCACATACGCACCAGGATACCAAAACAAAAGGAGTAGCCATACTGGCAAAAAAAGGTTTGATGAAAGTAGAGAGAAAGAAGGAGAACCTGGATGGCAGATGGGTGTTGATTGAAGGAGAAATAGCCGGCTCTCGCTACACAATTGTTTCTGCATATGGTTCCAATGAAGACGAGCCTGATTTATTTGAGTATCTAGATACCGAATTGTCGTTATGGACCGAACCTATAATTATGTGTGGAGATTTCAACATCAATGGGTTAACTGGGTTGGGTATGAGGGGAGGGGGGATGAAGGGCGAGCGTAAGAAGAGAGTAAGAAAAGCCATTGTCAACCTAATGAATAATAATGCGCTGGTAGACGTTTGGGCGGCATACAACCCTACAGGGACAGGCAGTACTTTTTACTCGGCCCCTCATAAAAGTATAGCCAGATTAGACTACTTCTTAGTCTCCAGTCCATTAGTATCAGAATTGAATATAGAAATTTTACCCCGGGTTTCTTCAGATCACAACCCACTGGTGCTGTCTTTCTCCCGGAATCACAATATTAGGCACAAAGAGTACCATTGGACATTTGAAAGAGGGTTGCTCAGAGAGGATGACTATGTTTGCAGAATGAAGGTATGGATTTCACAGTTCTGGGAGGTAAACAGAGGCACGGCAACCGCAGGCATGGTTTGGGATGCATTCAAAGCAGGGGTAAGGGGGGAAACACTGGCTTATACTCTACGTAGGCGTAAAAAGGAGGAAACGGAGTTAGCCAGTAGGCTGCAGGATTTAAGGAACCTGGAGCAACAGCTTATCCAGCATGTTATAAATCAAGAACCTCTTGAGCAGGTCTTACTAGAAATAGAATTGAAGAAGGCAGAAACTGGGGAAAGCTTAGCCATCAAATCTGCGGCTAATTATTTGGCAAAAAAAGAAAAATGTTACGAGTTCAACGAGAGGGTTGGACACATGCTTGCAGTGCGTATCAGGCAAGACCTGGCAGCTGGGGAGATTAAAGAAATTAAGAATAAAAGTGGATTGGTTGTAACCAAAGTGGCAGAGGTGAGGGAGGTGTTCAGAGAGTTTTATTCGGAATTATATGATCAAGACGTGGTTAGTAAGGGAGACGAGATAGAGGACTATTTGGCTGGCATCCCACACAAGGAACTCTCCTTGGAAGATAAAGAGACTCTAGAGGCACCACTAAGGCTGAGCGAACTACATAATGTGGTATCAAAACTCCCCCCAGGGAAGGCCGCAGGACCGGACCAGATACCGGCAGAATTTTACAGGACGTTTTGGGATACGCTAGGGATAGATATGATGGAAACTTTAAGGCATGCACAGTTAGGGGACAGTACACCACAGTCATGGGCTGGTGCAAGTATAGTAGTTATTTTAAAGAAGAATAAATCACACCTGGATCCTGGGTCGTATAGGCCGATTACGCTTATGAACGCAGATGCAAAAATATATTCCAAGGCTTTATCACAAAGACTTAGTAGAGTAATTGAGGGGCTGGTACACACAACACAGCATGGTTTTATACCAGGTAAAGGCACAACGGAACACACAAGGAGAATGATCACCATATTGGATGTCACCGGAGCCGCAGGAGACCCTGCCTCAGCCATCTTTTTGGATGCAGAGAAGGCCTTTGACAGGGTCTCCTGGCGCTATTTGTGGAAAGCCTTGGAGTGGTTTGGGATTGGCATAGGTTATATACAGGCTATAAAGGCATTGTATGCGGCACCAACAGCGAAGGTGAGGATTAATAGAGGGTACACAGAGGATATTCACATAAAGCGTGGTACAAGACAGGGCTGCCCGGCCTCACCACTGCTATTCGCCCTATATCTAGACCCTTTTTTGCGAAGGTTAGAAGGAAACTCGAACATCCTCCCGATTGGTCTACATGGCTATGCATATAAGTCACTTGCATACGCGGACGACGTGGCAGTGCTCACTCCGGATCCTGGGTCAGCCATTAGGGAAATCGAACAGGAGGCTACACTTTTCGGCACATTTTCAGGGTATTCATTAAATAAAGGGAAAACACAAATAATTAAAAATAACTGGGTAAACTATCATGACATAAGAATAGCATCTGAAGTCACCTATTTAGGGGTGAAGATTACATCCGAATTAGATAGTTTAGTCGAAACCAATATGAGACCATTGCTGGAGAAAATTAAAACAAACACAGAAAGAATGAATAACTTGCATTTGACCTTAATGGGTCGAATAAATGTCATAAAAATGATAACATTTCCTAAAGTGTTGTATTTACTTAGATCCATTCCCCTTTATTTTGAAAATGGTTGGTTTAGCAAATTAGAATTGATTTTGAATAAATTCATCTGGGTGAAAGGGAAAACAAGAAGGGCATATAGACACTTGACGGTAGATAGGGGAAAAGGGGGTTGGGGAGCACCAGATTTTAGGCTCTATTATTGGGCTGCGGTATTACAGTACAGTAAGGTGTTAATAGGAGGGGGAGGTCCGGAGCAAGCAACGGATAGTGAGGCGGGCTTACCTAATGTGTATACTATATTGATGGGGGAGGAAGCTGAGAATGGTTTTTTCAATACTACTGAATTTACGTATTTCAAACACACGAGATTCAAGACGTTGATGGCAGTATATAGGGTGTGGAAAGCAGTGGCTAAAAAATTAGGGCTAGGCAGATTTAATAACTATACAAGTTTGTACACAAATAATTCACTGCCGAGGGAAATCTTTAAGGATGCCACTATGTCTGACTGGTACCATAAAGGTATTAGGCAGATAGGGAACTTATTGGATCTGCAGGGCAATATCATGCAGTTTGGAGCACTCAAAACAAAATTTGGTTTAGAGCACAATAGTTTTTATAAATACCTACAAGTGAGGAGTTTTCTAACACAAAAACAAGGTGGTCCGCTTGGGATGCAGCACTGCAAGATTATGGATTATATAAAAATAACAACCAAATGTACAATAAGGTATCTCTATGCGGAACTGAAAGGAACCAAGCCAGATGAAAGGGCCAAATATTCACAAAAATGGTTGGAAAAATTGGGGTCAAGCTCAGAAACTTTTCAGGAGTCACTAGATCTGGGTAGAACGGTGCTATGCTCGGCAACCCTTCAATCGCAACACTTCAAAACACTATTTTCACTTTACCATACACCGGCTAGAATTGCCCAGTGGGGTGGAACAACAGGAACAACTTGCCCACGATGTAATGCGAGCGGTGCAGATATTGTACATATGTTTGCGCAGTGCCCACAACTATTCTCTCTGAAAATGGCGATTGAAGAATTTTTTGATAAAACGCTTAGGATTAAGATTAAGCTGCTAGATGAATTAATCATTCTAGGGGTGGTAGATACGAGGGAAGCTATGCCAGTAGAGTTTATTTTTGTTTCATTAGCAGTGTTCCGCATCTGTATAGCAAGGAATTGGCTGAATAAGGCTCCCCCACTATTTGCAGACTGGATTGCTAGTCTCCTTACTATATATAATTTAGAAAAGGCGATATACGACAGGAAAGGTAGAAGGGCCAAGGCCTTAGGCAAAAAAATATGGCAACCAATTACGACGTGGAAAACTAGCAGGATAATTCTAGAATAAGGCAACAGAAGTTTGATTTGAGCTGCTTTTATTTTATTTTTTTATTTTTTTATTTTTTTTGAGGGCTGTTTTTTAGTTTATTATATCTGTTTACGATATGTAAATCTGTTTTAAAACATTGAAATGTATTTGTACTGTACTGTCACCTGAGTAATTGGTATGTGCTGTAATACATATGCTGGAATATGTGGAAAAGTTGGGGGGGGGGGAAATTTTTAATAAATACGTTTAAAAAAAAAAAAAAAAGATTAAATAAATACAGTCAGTGGAATGATACATTGTGAAATATGTTCCTTATACACTGTTTTGATGAAAACTGATCAAGAATTCAAGAATGGGGCAAATGTACCATGAGATTAAACAGGTTTTCCTCGATCATGTATTAGCAGTATGGATAGAATGGATATAGGCAGGAGTCATTGTTTTGTGAAATTAGTTATGATTACACTCATGGGGTTTTTAATGAGAATTTGTGTTTGTAACTTTGTAAAACCCAATAATGTGAGCTTTGTGTTGCTATATATTCTATTATTTTATTTCAGCCCTGATGATGTCCCTTGAGGAAGAAACGCGTCTAGCTGATTGCTAGTGTGTGTGTTATGGTGAACTGAGCGCTTGAAGACGTTAAATCGCCCTTTTATTTGTCATATGTTTGAAAAATTGCTATTTGCACAGAACTGCATTGCACTCGCTAAAATCGTTTTTTAAAATAATTGTACAGTGTCCTGAGGCGGAAAGCCGGGACATGTATTTAAACATTGCTTGCAATCTTAAAACTGAACCTAGGTTTTAAAGGCATTTGCACTTTGTTTTTACCTGATTGCAACCGAGTAGGGGCTGATCGGGGCCGCCATTTTGGGTGAGGAAATGGTGGAAGAGCTAACATACTAGCGCTAAGCCCCTCCAGCCCTCCCGCCCTTTACAGGATAAATACCTCTGAAATAACCATTCCCCCACTGATTGCTAGTGTGTGTGTTATGGTGAACTGAGCGCTTGAAGACGTTAAATCGCCCTTTTATTTGTCATATGTTTGAAAAATTGCTATTTGCACAGAACTGCATTGCACTCGCTAAAATCGTTTTTTAAAATAATTATACAGTGTCCTGAGGCGGAAAGCCGGGACATGTATTTAAACATTGCTTGCAATCTTAAAACTGAACCTAGGTTTTAAAGGCATTTGCACTTTGTTTTTACCTGATTGCAGCCGAGTAGGGGCTGATCGGGGCCGCCATTTTGGGCGAGGAAAGGGTGGAAGAGCTAGCATACTAGCACTAAGCCCCTCCCGCCCTCCTGCCCTTTACAGGATAAATACCTCTGAAATAACCATTCCCCCACTGATTGCTAGTGTGTGTGTTATGGTGAACTGAGCGCTTGAAGACGTTAAATCGCCCTTTTATTTGTCATATGTTTGAAAAATTGCTATTTTCACAGAACTGCATTGCACTCGCTAAAATTGTTTTTTAAAATAATTATAGAGTGTCCTGAGGCGGAAAGCCGGGACCTGTATTTAAACATTGCTTGCAATCTTAAAACTGAACCTAGGTTTTAAAGGCATTTGCACTTTGTTTTTACCTGATTGCAGCCGAGTAGGGGCTGATCGGGGCCGCCATTTTGGGTGAGGAAAGGGTGGGAGAGCTAGCATACTAGCGCTAAGCCCCTCCCACCCTCCCGCCCTTTACAGGATAAAATGGCTCCCTCATACAGGAGGCGCAGAGGACGGGCGCAGCGGGGGCCTAGGTGTTAGCGCGCTTTATAAATCGCACATAAGATAAGATAAGATATTTTAGATCCCATCTTTTCCAATATAGGAGCCATTGACATCAATGCGATTAAACCAATGATATGGACTGACCACTCTATGATTGTGTTTACCATTAAAGTACCTATCAAACATTCTAAATCCCTGCCCCCAGTAACAGCATCAGCTAGGAGTTGGAAAAAAAATTCTGTGGAAAAATTCCAGAATCATTTTATACAGGTATCCATAGAAAACACCAATATTACTGATGAAATAGACGAGCTCCAGAATAATATCAAGAGTGCGCTGGAACACTGCTCAGCTCCACTCTCTAAACATAAACGAAGAAGCACAGTCTCAGAGAAGTGGTATGGACCTGAGTTAAAATCTTTAAAAAGGAAATGTACATCCTGCGAACACAATTGGAGGCTCAATAAAACCCCAGAAACGAGAGCCATATACAAAAGGGAACTTGCGCTTTATAATAAAGCTATTAGGAAAGCATAGAAAGATTATTTCTCACGGAGGATAACAGAAAGCAAAAATTCATCGAAAGAACTATTTAAAATAGTCAAAGAGCTATGCAGCCCGGCTAATCTATCACTGGATCTTACTCCCTTGCAAGAAGGCTGTAACAAAATTAATGAATATTTCTGTGAAAAAATTGATACGATCTATGCCTCTTTTTCCAACACCGAATCAAAGCAACCACAACCCTGTGTAACATCTCCAGTTTTGGCTAGCTGTCCTAGATTCGGCCCTTACTCAGAGGAGGAAGTGGGCAAAGCTATGTTGGAAGTAAAATCAGGCTCCCCGCTGGACCCATGCCTGCACCATATCTTCTCACGGCTAACACCAATAATTTGCCGAGCTGTAACCAAAGTCTTTAATTACTCATTGAATTCTGCTGAATTCCTGAAGTCTTGGAAAAGCGCCATAGTTACTCCCTTACTAAAAACAGTAGGGTCTGATATTCACAACCCGGCAAACTATCGGCCTATTTTCCAACTTCCTTATTTGTCTAAAGTGATGGAGAAATTGGTCAACAGGCAGCTTTCCAATTTCTTAGAGACCAATGACTTATTAGACAGTTCCCAAACAGGGTTCCGGGCCAATAATTGCACCGAGACAACACTCTTGGCAGTGTCGGACAATATCAGAATTAAGGTAGATCAGGGAAAGACAGTCGCCTTGATTTTATTAGACCTCTCGGTGGCATTTGATACCGTCCCACACCACCGACTCCTGGAAATCCTTGTAGCCAAGGGTATCCGGGAAAAGGCATTAGGGTGGCTGCAGTCTTTCATGCAAGACAGAACACAGTCAGTACGGATGGGTGATTTTGTTTCCCCTCCCCGGAACATCAAGTATGGGGTCCCACAAGGGGCCTCATTGAGTCCAACCCTATTTAACGTGTTTGTCTCATCACTAGCTGAAATAGGGAGAAAGTGGGGTGTTGAGATCTGTTCTTTCGCAGACGACACCCAACTAATGATTTCATTAGATGAAGAAGACGACCCTAAGGATAGGCTACTGAACTGTCTGACTGAACTAGCCAATTGGATGCACAACCATTGTCTCAAACTAAACGCAGACAAGTCTGCGATTTTGCTGTTTGGTAGACACACACATCTATGGGACAGCAGCTGGTGGCCCACCACTCTGGGAAACGCTCCCATCCCAGCATCAACGGCCAAGAACTTAGGTGTGACTCTAGACAATACCTTGAGCATGAAAACCCATGTATCTACAATCTGTGGCAAAGGCTTTGCACTACTCAAGATGCTCTGGCGAGTTTTTCCATGGATCCCCATTGAGTGTAGGAAAATACTGGTCCAGTCCTTACTAATGAGCAGGCTGGATTACGGAAATTCCCTGTTCGTAGGAATGGCGGACTATCTGTTTGTGAAACTACAAGTCGTACAGAACGCTGCAGCAAAAGCAATTTGTAATAAAAGAAAGTACGACTCAGCCAAAAGCTGCCTACGTGAGCTTCACTGGCTAGCAATGAGACAGAGAGCTATCTAAAAAGCTAATGTGCATAACGCACAGAGCATTGCACAATACGGGCCCTCGTATTTTAAAAAATAAAATCAGATTCTATGCTCCTATGAGGAACCTGCGTTCCCGTACGGCTGCTAGAGCAAGTAACACTTGTGTTAAAACAGCTAGGATGGGTGGACGGGCGTTCTCCCACCTGGCGCCAAACAACTGGAACAAGCTGCCACAGGAACTCAGAATAACAGACTGTTATTTGTCCTTTAGGAAGCAATTAAAAACATTTCTTTTCCCCAAATCTGACTATACATAATTTTCACTCTGTTACCTGTCAACTACTCACTACTGTCAGGACAGCGCCGTGATATCCCATTGGGGATGATTGTTTGCGCTTTATAAATACCATTTACATTTACATTTACATCTAACATGTTGAAATGATTTGTGATTGAATTGATATGATAGAGAAGAAGATTTTGGCTGATTTGATATTTCGAATTTGAACTGTGATTATTAAAATAAAGAAGAAAGAATGTTCTTGAACTGAACCTACTGCCTAAAGACTGGTCATTGGAAGACTTCCAAATTGTGGATTATTGCACATATTGATATTTTTTGGCGCTCCTCCTGCTTGCATTTATTGGAAGCCTGAATTAGTTCATATCTGCAGCGTCAACATGCACACTTCCGCCTCAGCAGGAGGTGTGTGAGGAGGAATATAATGCATGCTTCATTTCAGAGTTCTATCTCTATGGCACGCTTCATTTCAGAGTTCTATCTTATACATACATTATGAACTGCAAGTCACCAAAGGAGCTCTGTGACAAAATGCAGCAACTCACTGAGATAGCCTCATAAAATGCAGTTTAGTAAACTGCACGGCACACGTTCTTTGCAGCAGACACATTAACCCTCTGCACTACTTCATAATCAGTGAGACCTGCCACTAGACAAAACGCTGATCTCCCTCCAGAAGGAACATTATTTGCTTGTGTTATATTGACATTTTAATTGTTTCCTGAAAACATCTGGGCACACAAGGAAAAATTAACATCAGCGCTACTTGTCATGCTGGTGATTCAAAACTGCTGGTAGAGAAGAAAACTAGGCCCTGTCAGCAGGAATGTTATTAGCGGTGCGTTATTTAGCTTACCTGTGTGCCTCAGAATCTTACAACTCTGTGCTGCTGCAGCCTGCTGCCTTAAGTGTCCGTGAGCCACACAGACTGCAGACAGTTATCAGAGTCTCCCAGTGCTGTGTTGAATTCAACAGGGCATACTAACTGAAGGTACTGTGTTCTCGTGCATGCGTATTCAGAGGAGTAGAAGAAACCAGGTTCCTGTGCTGATTCTGAGGTGAATGGACAGTGAACCCCCTTGTTTGAAAGGATTGTACAAGAACCACTGCTTCCACCTCTAAGGCGAGGAAGTAATCTGTGCCTCTGGAGAGAATCTCGCAGGTGTGACCAGCCTCATCCCCCGAGGAAAGGACTTTACCTCACACAGTGACTGCTTTGGCTTTGTGGAGTAAGGTGTACACAAGTATGCTGGTACTGTTCTGTGTTTGCAGAGAGGAGGGTGCAAGAAGTACCACCCCTCTTTACTTTCTAGAGTCAAAAAGAGTTCCAGTGTCCTGGTACTGGTCTGCCTGAAGAGGAAAGGTGCACCGGTAGATTACTGTTGGAAACCGCCTTGTACAAGACTCCAAGCGCTGTCCCAGTGCTGGGTTTACGGAACTACTGTTGGACAGAATCAACAGTCCCAGACTGTACTGAATTGTAGATAAAGGTGTGTGCCAGACACACAATCCTAGTACTGTGCCGCAGCTGAGTACAAAGCACCGCACAGGTCTAGGGCCCCACTGGTGAACTGTATTGCATCTGGAGGGAAAGGACAACCCACGGGATACTGCTCTACTCATGCAGGCAGAGCACTGTTGCATCAGAGGGGAAAACACACTCCGTGACCCTGTGCTGTTCGCTGGGGGACTTGGACTGCAATTTCCCGCTGCTCACATGCCGGAGTCACGTCGCTGGCTGCTGCAGTGGCTGTCCACCTGGGCCCTGGTGGCACTGGTCATGGCTCCTCGCTCTGCCTCAGCCCTGCCACTGCGTTGGGGACGGCGGGGTGGACAGTTACGGCAGGGGCCTGATGGCAGTTCCCGCAGGGCTCGGCGCGTTCACAAAGGCTCTGTAAGTATTTTTTTCGTGTGAGAAGTGGATATAAAACTGTTAACCAATAACTAGTCTCACTGAATGATTCGCGGCAGTATATATTTAAAACAGGGTTGTGGAATACTTATGAAACGCTGTCTATTGAAAACTCTGCTATAATATAATAGCAGCACATATGTACTGATTTCAATATGACTGTCCCCTAAATGTAGTTGCAGGTCATTGTATTTTTTTTACATTTTATTATATTTATTAAAAGAATTTTTTTGCTTTCTTCCAACAATCATCGTGTATCACAGTACAACATACTCAGAGTACAATCAATTAGACATAAGCTTTTGTACAATAAAAGGTAAGATTACCAATAATTCGGATTACCTCATAAGCAATATATCTCCGGGAAAAAAAGAAGAATTAAAGAGAATAACAAAAAGCAGAATACGAAAAGAGAGAAAGGAATATCCAGATATAGAATGTAAAAGACATATTAGAGAATTAAGTCCGACAATCAGGTCATCTCAAATCCCTCCTTCCACCTCCGTATAGGGTCCCAGATTCTCAACCCTAATAGCCTCCCTCTCCTACCTTTTCTTGCATATATTGCCTTTTCTAGATTGTAAGCCGCTAGAAGGCTTGCCAGCCATTGTTGAAGTACCGGGGGTCTAACGTCAACTCATTAAAATATAACAGATGAATGACCAGCCAATGCAAACGGTACTTCAAACATATCTGAACTCAAAAAAAAGCTGATTAAATTATACTGTAGAGTATGTGCCCTTAGTGCTGTACTGTGCGACCTGTGCGTGATTACCCTTTCCCCTCTCCTCCCCCACCCTGCTCCCTGGCCCCCTCCCTCCCCCCCTACCCCCCCCCCGCCCTTCCTATGGGCAAATAGGTCACTCATGAACTATGTGTGGCAACTTTTGAGTGTAGTAGCTGCCGCCCACCCTCCTCCCGTGTAACTCCCACGTATACAGTTTCTGACCTCAAAACTAAAAAAAAAAGAAAAAAAAAAGTCCTATCTTTGAGGCAACTGAGACTTCACCTATCTAACCACCCTTCTGCTTCCTCAGCTCATTTAAATATTCCTGTACCTTGATTTCGGATGTAAACATCCTTACATGCCCCTTTACAATAGTCTTCAATCTTGCAGGGTATAACAGGTATACCTCATGCCCTAAATTCGGAAGTGGCGTAATCAGCTGTCTGAGCCGCCACCTTCTCTCCACAGTGACGTGACAGAAGTCAGGTTGTGCAAAAAAAGATACCCCTTCAAATGTGCGCCTTGCCTCCGGTCTTGCTTTATCCATTATATCCTGTCTAGCGAGAAAATTGCCAACATATACAAGGATGGCTCTGGGCTTCGTATCTTGTGAGGCCCCATAGGTTTTTCTCTGCACTAGAGGAAATCGATGTGCCATTTGCACTTCGCTTTCCCAGTTCCAGGTCGTGATATCAGGAAACGCTCCCTTTAACAATTTAATTACAAATGCCCTGGCATCCTATCCCTCCAACCCTTCCGCCACCCCCAGAAGTCTTATGTTGATACGCCATTGGCGATTTTCAAAATCCTCCATTTTCCATTTCATGTCCTCTGACATCTTCTCTTGAGCTTCTTTGAATTCCTGCCAACAACTAACGTCCTCTTCCAGCCTGCCAGTCTGTTCTTCTACATGAGAGACTCTGTCTGCCATTTCCTCGTATAGTTTATTCATTTTTCTCATGGAGCTCTGCATCTTTTTTGCTGCCACTTTAGCTCTGCGACTCTCTGATCTAGCCTCCAACTGAATTTGCTTCAGGGTTGTGTATAGCAAATCTAGTGACGCGGCCTGAGGAGTATTTTCCATATCCCCTCCCTCCATCTGGACTCCCTCAGCTGCATCCTCTTGATATAGCAGGGAGGTTGCTGAATAATCCCAACAAAGCTTTGAATCAGAACCTTGTGCTGGGGGGCTATGTGAGGAGTTCGTCTTGGACTTGGCCCTTCTTCTAGATTTTTGGAGATTTTTATATCCTGGCGGTGCTTTCTGAACTAAAGACTTTGCTGCAACTTCTGAGTCAGAGTCCAAAGTTATAGACAGACTATCCTCTCCCCCCCTCGCTTGAGAGGTAAGAATCCGAGTCCCCATCTACTGAGTAGAAGCATTCACCATCCGGCGTACCTGGGATCCCCCCTCTACCAAGGGCTGAGGCATTACCCCTGTTGGCCTCTACCAAAACTGCCTCGATGTTTGTCCTTCTCTTCCCCTGGTTGCTCCCCCCCCAAGGGGATCGTGTTGCTCTTATAGGTGTACCATTAGTCCCTTCAGAACAGCTTACTGAGGCTTCATCATTATTAATATTAGTGTCTGCCCCCTTACTTGCATGCTGGAGTTGTACGTTCCTCATGATTCCAGCTGTATCCTCCTCGCGTTTGTCCCCCGCTGCATCTCCATTAGCGAAAGCTACAGCCTCACCTCCTTGCATTTTCTGGCTCTGCCTCGGTTGTTGCCCAGCAACCATGTGCCCGGCATCTTCGGTTCGCTCTATCTCGCTTTCTGCCGTGCCGCTTATCAGCGCTGGGAGCTCCGGGGTTTTTGATGAGAATGCTTCTTTCAATGTTGGCTGACGGAGAGCCGGATCCTTGATGCCTATGCCCATCGATTTCATCCCGGTACCGCTACTTGCGATGTCTTTGGCCGAATCCTTCGCGGCTGGCGGCTCGGTTACAGCGCCATTGCCACGAGATGGCTCCGTTTGTTTTCCAAGGTTCTTCCTTAATTGGACTGAAGTGCGTGAAGCCAGGGCTGGTGCATCCTTACTGTCCCTGCCGGCGCTCGCTGGCGGAGGTCGCTTTGAGGGGGTCCCCCTCCTTCAGCTGCTTGATGCCCTTCGGTGCCATCGCATCACCGTCTTTGATATGACGAGTCTTCCGAGAGAAGGGATTCAGAAGCAGGGTTGCGAGAAATTTTCCAACTCTGTGCAGCCAACGTACTGGAACCAGTTCTTGTAGAAGGTAGGAGAGCTCAATAGACCTGTTCATACCGTCATGTGGTCAGATTACTCCTTGGGAGGAGAGTGGGCTGAGTGCGACTGTCCGCTGCAATCAGTCAGCGGCCATCTTGCCCCGGGAAAATCCGTTGCAGGTCATTGTAAGGTGATTCTATCAAACTTAACACTAACATATGTTGTCGTGTGTGGTTATCACATAGAAATGGAGTGAGTACAAGTGCGAAGTCTCACTTGAGTAGTTTAAAGTGATGTTTTTATACTTTACCTGCATTCTTCCCTGGTTCTTTTTTCTATCTTCATCCAATCGCAAGGAAGAGCTTATAGAATGGCATAAAGCGCTACACAGATGACATACATGACATATCCTGTATGAATGCACGAGGGGAGGGTAACAACTTTCAAACACCCACTAAAAACGAGAAGTGGGCACTCTTTTTCTATCTTTATCAAACGTGTTCCTCAGATGCTAAGCTGGTGCTGCAAGGCATATAATAATGGCAATATAGCACTTTGTGAATCTCTGTAATATTATAGTGGTATTCTGTGGCTGCTAAACCCATGGTTGCAGTAGTTTATGCAACATGAAATTGAGGACACTTTATGGCAGATGTTATCATATTGATGATAATGTGTACTTGCTTTCGGATGGATGGTGGTGTTTTGTGCCTTCAATCAGAGCCAAGAACATTTTTGGTAGAACCTGCATTCTATGGTTCTTGTTTATGTTTCCTTTGTCAGTGAGTACCTCATGGTCCTTATGCTATTTTCTTATTAGGTATCGTCAGAAACGTCATATTTGGGCTACATCGTGTCGAGGGTCTTGATATTGGCAGTGGTCGAAGTGGGGGAAAAAAGTAGGGGAACTGTGGGCGGAGACTCCGAGGGCAGGAATAACCCAAGGATTGGATCAGTGGGTGGAGTCAGACGTGTGGCCAGAATGTGCCAAACATCCCAATTTTTTGTATTTGGCATTTCACCGACCAGTTACCGCTGATTGTGTTATTTAATTCAACCAATGGATACACTTGATTATTTAAGGTTTAATAGGTGTTATTGGCATTTAAATACATTCACAAAGTGGGATATATTTCCAATCACACAATGTCCCAAATACGATTAAAAGTGGAATCACAAGCCATTTGTCTCCAAGCCATGCAGTTTCTCTCATTAGCACTTCTCCTCCCTTCTTCCACAAGAGCAGTTCAAACATGTATGGCTAAATATCCTAGTTTGCAAATGTTTTCTATGTAATTATGGCTCCGCCATATTTGCCACATAATACATCATCCACTCCATAATCTTACAGTTTTAATGATCATTTTTGTAGCTCAAACGGATAAAAAGTTACGAAAAAGCGTGACTTGAGTTGCTGCAAAGTGGACGGCCCTTTGCAAAGGTTGACTGATCACCTTTTTCACTGCTGCATTTGTATGTTATACTGATACTAATGAGGCAGAATCTTTGCAGAGGCTTAACATGTGTAAAAATGTCTAAATAATAAAGTATAAGAAAATATATTCCATTACGCTGCAGCCTTTTCTTTGTTGCATAATTTAATCATCAGTGCGGCATTATTTTGTCTCCCACTGCTGCATAATTCCAGTGGCTCCAGAGAAGGTAGCACATGTTAAAAGTGCTTGTGCATGAAGCAGAGAGACTGTGAAGTTTGCCAACTTAGTTTGGTGTGCGTGCAAATCCTGCATTGCCAATCCTTGGTGAGTTGCAGCTACTACTGCTGAAACAAGGCCAATGGAGGTACAAATGGGTGAGGAGGACTGGCCTCGATGGCAGGGCCGGCTTTAGTGCTGGTGGCGCCCTGTGCAACAATGTTTTTTGGTGCCCCCAATGATCACCTACGCCTTGGACTCCCTCACTACCACCCTTTAACAGTCCCCCTCAAGTCTCAGTAACCACACTCTTTCTTGGATGCATTTAATTTGATTTACAGCGCCACTCATACCAGTATACGTTGTCAGAGCACTTTACATCACACACTACACAGAGACAATCATTTATATGTGTGTAAATCACTGTATAGGAAATGTTACATAAGACAAAGGACTACAAGGTGTAGAAGCCACATGACAACCATACTAGTAGGCAGTACAGTTTAATAGCTCATTGTTCTATGTTAGGATCTTAACTTATAAACTGCAAGTAACAAAAGGATCTCTCTGAGAAAAACAAAAATCTACAAACCTAGTTAACATTATGTGCACTTTGTGATCTGCATGGTACATATTCTTTGCAGCAGGCACATTAACCCTCTGTGCTACCTTTCCAGGAGTCAACCTTTCCACTAGACAAAACTCAGATCTCTCTCTAGGAAGAACATTAATCACTGAAGTTATCATGATATTTACTGAAAATTGCTGGAGGCCAGGAAGGAGGCAGCAAGTTTTTAAAAAAAAACATAAAATACTTGCAAACACTACGCACCCACCCGAAATAGCTACCCAGTGCGGTCACACCATTCGCACTGCCCTAACCTGCTCAAGGTTCATGTGACCTCAGTGACAGAGTCACAGTGACTGGACCACTGCTGCTCTAGGGTGTGCTGCTTCGTAGGCCTGCCCACAAGACTGGAGATGAACTTCAGTATGGATTGTGGGGGACAGGCCTTCAAGGTTAACCCACAATTGACACCACTAGGGTACACCTGCTTGTGCTAAGACATCAGGCCTTCAAAGGTTTAGTGGGGCCTTCTAAGGTCTAGCATGGGAATATGCTCCCTCACTCCCAAATTAGACAGCTCTGGCCAAATTGCCACATCCTCTCCCCCACTAAACGCCATACTGCCCCACTGAGAGACATCGCACTGCCTTCAGCTACAATCTAGCTGTGCCCGCTATAAACACTTGGATGTGGCTCAATTAAAATTATGCACTTGATAAGAGTAATATGCTGCCTAAAAAAAAAAAAGTAATAACAAACACTCATAGGGAATGCAAGATTAAGTAAAGCATGTGAAATGTAAGCAGAAACAACATGGTTACCTTAACGGTTCTCTCACTCACTATTCAGAAATCAGCGAGTGATTTTACCTGAAAAGTTAAGGACATGACTACAGGGCCCTGAAGGAAACCGTTTCAATGTCCATTGCTTATATCCTTACAAAACATAAACAGTATGGTTTAAAAAGACCACATCCATAAACACAGAGCCATGGTACTCATTTTGTTTTCCAATCCACCCATCAACCAGGTATTGCAATGCATCCAGGAATGGTGCACTTCCCCATCTGGTGCACTTCCCCATCTGGTGCACTTCCCCACCTGGGCCTGGGGACAACAAGGATGTTCAAAGAAAGACGAGTAAACAAAAGTAGCACTTCACTGAAAAGTCTGTAAAGTGAGGCTGGTGTGTTTGGATGTGAATAAAAACCAATCTGGCCACTTTGCAACTACTCTGTCTTGTTTTATTTAGTTATGAATTTATTTTTCATATTTTTCATATTTAAAGCCTTTTATTTCTCTCCATCCCGAGGCTGCACTTTGGAACAGAGAAAAATGTCAGAAAAAGGGCATTTCCCGCAAGAGTGTTTTTCTTTTTTGGATCCATTTCACAGGGAAGCAACTAAATGAAAGACGGAAAGAGAGGTTGTGAACGTTTCTTCAAGTCACGGTTTTCAGTAAGTGAGGAGCAAGACAGAAAGAGAGGGAATAATAGGAAGGGGGGGGCAGCCGTGTGCACCACCATTTAATTCATGATTGAACTTCAATCATGAATTAAATGGTGCGCGCATAGACTTGAGGCTTACTTTATGTCGGGGGCTGCAGGGGCCTGTTTTACACCCCTTCAACATCTCTCATACCTAAGTTAAAAAACATATATAGAGCATATGGGTGGCAGCTTCCTTTCTCATTGCCGGCCTGCCCGCTGTGCATACAGTCCTGTGGGGTAGCTTTGCAGGTCAATATGTCAAGTGACTTATTTCAGCCTGTATGGTCTGGTGCTCTGGGTTTTACTGGTGATTTTTGGATAATACCACAAACCTTGCCTGAAGTATCCTTAAATAAACACAGTTGCACATTCCTTGCTAAACACCTACAGCATGTGAAGTGGCAGCCTTCAGCTAAGAGCTTTCTTTTTCCTTGCCTCTCCCACTGCTAATACTGTCCTCAAAAGGGTAGATGTGACACCTCAGAGAGTGGGCTAATTTGTAGGCTGTTTGTCGGCTTGTTGAATCTGGTATGATGGATTTACTGTTGATATCCATTATATTACCACAAACTTTGCACTGCAGCAAGCATAAATTCATGCAGTCTACCATACCTTGAAATCACATTTATAGCATGTCTTGATAAGTTAAAAATTACCCCTATTTGGAAATGGGCCATTCTTTTAGCTGTCTGATTTGCTAATGAGGGCCATGCCATGCTTACTTTCTGTCCCAGTGAGTCGCCAGTCTATGAACACTTAAGGGCACACTGAATGACAACAGGAGTCGCTGAGACAATATGTACCTTTATAACTGGAGCCAGTAAAGTACAGGAAGTTGCTTTGGGAGACTATAAGACTCCGCAATCCATTGGTAAGGGCGGCATTTAATGTCGTGAGAACGGGGACCCTCTACATGCAGACATTCAGGCCAGCGAGCAATCCAGAGTAAGATGGGGTAACACAGGCAAGGTGATACCATGATAGGAGGAGCAGGGAGAGAGAGGGGGTTAGAGACTGAAAGAGAGAGGGAGGGGGAGAGAGAGAGAAGGGGGAGAGAGATAAAGAGAGATATACATTTTGATTTCTGAGACATATGCAGGGTAATGTCGTGGACGAACATGAAAGATACAGTATCTGTACAACCAGGGTATCCCCAACGAGTGCAGGTAGGGGGGAACAGGAGAACGTAAGACAGTAAGGCATAATTAGAGAACGCAAGCAGCACAAACCTTGGGCCTGAGGCAGGTTGACACCCGAAAGCCTAGGCATGCTGTGACCAAAAAAAAGAGGGCCCCCACTCTGCCTCTTCCTTACAGTTGAAATTTACATTTACTGCTGTAATGTGAGAATGCTTTTCATGATAAGGAATATAAAGTAGGGTTGCCAAAAGAAACATGCCAGCCATGTGTTGTTTAAAGACCGTGAAAGACCTCGTCTTGACACTAAATAAGATTATAACTAAAAATTTATGTATTCATTTGTAATGTGACTTTTCTGTCTTTGTTCCCTTTAATTATCAGTCATGGATCAATCAGGCAGCCCTAGAACACAATTAAAGCCCATCCTATTTCTATTTGCTGTTTGAAGTATGCACAGATAAGTGCTGAAAATGCGGCTTTAGGTGACTGCTTATTTTTGTCGGTGGAGCAAAGTGGTAGGTGGTGGGCCGGGCCGCAGGGGGGGCCCCATCATTGTGCTTTGCTGGGGGGCCCCCTCAAGTTTTGTTACGCCACTGACACATAGTGCTATTGAAAAAGATGACCGGTGCATATGAGGCACAGAAAGAGTGATGGCAATAGCAAGAGGGTCTAACTTAAAAAGTGACAGGATCCATAGGTCTGCTGGATTATGTCTACTGTTTTTCGACCTGTATTATGTTAGGTCATCATCAGGATAGTGATTATACAAGTCACTTTTATGTGCCGTCGGAGAAGGAAAGAGGAAAAGAAAAGAAAGAAAAAAGAGAGAGAAAATGAGAATGGGGCTGAAGTAAATTTAAACCAGAGAAAGTAGTCTATATAAGTTAGTGAATAGCTATCTGTTAGCCTGGATAGGAAAAAACATAAACAAGACCTATGTTAATGACTAATCTGATGAGGCTTAGAGTGGTGATGGAGCGTAATTCAAATACAAGGAGAAGCAACTCCCAACTTGTAATTTATGAGAAAAAGGCAACAACTCACAAGCGTGTACCCTGGGTGCCGGGACCGGAGGTCCGGGGGACAGAAGAGGCTGAAGGTACATCCTTAAATTAGCTATCCAGGGGTAAAAAAAGACCCTAGAGTGTGCCAAGTGGTCACACTGAGGAATACCACCAGTAATGTAAGGGAGAATTCAGGCACTGTGATTAGGGAGGGGGGGGCAATGTACCACAAAGTGAGTCAAAACATGAGGAATGTCAGTAAGACTAAGTAACTCACCACTTAGGTAATATTGGCAACAATTATGGTTCAGCGTTGCATGAAACTATTTGGACCACACTGGTAATAGCTGGCGGTAATCATGAAAATGACCCGGCGAGGCTAGCAACGTGGTCAGAGGGCCACTACAAATTAAATGAATATATAAACATTCTATGGCAGGGGAAGAAAGCCCGCCCAAAGTTGGCAACTTTACAGTTGAATTGTGAAGACGGAGGTCGAGCTGTTCCGCACTTGAAAAAGCATTACCAAGCAATGTTCATTGACTGGCTGGTTCGCATGGAAAATACGAGCAACCAGTTGGATTAACTTTTACTTCCAGCACATGCTTTGTGAGGTTGATATCAGACTTTCCGATTTTTTTAAATACCAAGTCTACCCAACCACCCAAGATATAAGCTACCTTATATCATGGTTTTAGCTATGTGAAACTTAAAGACACATTTCAAATTCCTGTATTTCATTCCCTTATTTGTTTGAGGGACTGTCATGGCTGGGTTTGAAATTAGAGATCTCAGCCATAAAGGCATGGGAAAGGGCGTTTTTTTTATGCTTTGTGATTTTTTTTGTTGACTGAAACAATAAACTCTTGGGAATAGCTCACCGCCAATAATCCAACTATCTCCCCCTTTCTAGTGTTTTCTCATTTGCAAATCAGGCATTTTTTAACAGACTACAAACAACCTCTCAATCCATTAACAGAGGATAACAGTCAAGCCTATTTAGCGACAGGCCTTATTGGGATAGGGAACTGGTATCAGGTATCATATCAGAAGTGACGCAAAGCTGTGTTTCCCGCTTTTTTCAGGCCCTCACAGAATGTAAGATTGACAGGCAGGCATGGCTTCGGTATAATCGAATGGCCCCTAAATCTTTACGTTGTGCAGATTTTAAAAGGATGGCTTTTTATTCTAGTCTTATTTGGTATGTGCCCTACGATTATGCAATTTACCGCACGGAAGCAACAACTTCTGTTTATTGCTACATTTGTAGCCAAATGGCTAATATTACAGAAGTGGAGATCTTCCGAAGCACTTACTTTTGACTTACTTTTGACCAATGGAGGGTGAAGATGAAGCAGATGAAATGTCGTGAAGAACTCTATGCTCAAAGGGTAGGTGCCCGCACCACGAAAAAATGTGGGGAGATTCGGCACGATTGGTTCGATTGGTTCAATTGAGTTATTTTGTGAGATCTTGCTAGTTTCCCATGCCTTATTAGCTGTGCTGTATGGTTCACTATGTTGGGGTACTATGTTGCACTTTATGATACATTGTATCTGTGCCTTCTTAAGCATTTTGGCGGATGTATATAATTGTGCATGGAGTGAATAGAGTTTTGAACCATGATTGATGTTTGTAATATAATTATTAATTTTTTCTACCTGGTTACACTTTTTTTTAATTACAAAATTATCTTTTGTAACTGCCCTTCCGTAACATAAATTTGAATAATATTTCGTGCATTACTCGTTTAATATTTCTGTTGATGCACTTTCTTGGCTGTAGGTGTAGTCCATGTGGTTTAATAATTGTTTTCCTTTCTGCGAAGTGATGCATTTGGTGGCTTCTGTCATTGTATCTGTAAGTAGTTCAACAATATAAATATATATTATAATTTAACTTTTGCATCTTTGTTATAAATATGTAAAAAAAATGCAGTAACTTGTTCTTTGTTTACTTACTTGTATATTTTGTTAAGATGGTTTTTGCGGTTTGGCAGCTTTTCTTTCAAGCTCGTTTTAAATTGGAGCAGTAGCTTACATTTCTATTGGATGCTGTATTTCACTCCCACTTGACTGCAATTTTCATCATCTTGGCAGCCTAGTTTAAATGTGGCCATGTGACGGGTGAATGGCCACATATCTGTTTGACATGCCCTGCTCTTTATGATCTTTGGTAGAGAATATTCAGACTCATTAGCGATAAGCTGCTAATTAGGATAGATCCAGACCTGTATGGAGTCTTATTTGGTATGCCCTACGATTATGCAATTTACCGTACGGAAGCAACAACTTCTGTTTATTGCTACGTTTGTAGCCAAATTGGTAATAATGCAGAGGTGGAGATCTACCGAAGCACTTACTTTTGACCAATGGAGGGTGAAGATGAAGCAGATGAAATGTCGTGAAGAACTCTATGCTCAAAGGGTAGGTGCCCGCACCACGAAAAATGTGGGGAGATTCGGCACGATTGGTTCAATTGAGTTATTTTGTGAGATCTTGCTAGTTTCCCATGCCTTATTAGCGTTGCTGTATGGTTCACTATGTTGAGGTACGGTGTTGCACTTTATGATACATTGTATCTGTGCCTTCTTAAGCATTTTGCCGGATGTATATAATTGTGCATGGAGTGAAAGGAGTTTTGAACCATGATTGATGTTTGTATTATAATTATAAAATTTTTCTACCTGGTTCCACATTTTTTTTTAAATAACAAAATGTTCTTTTGTAGTTGCCCTCCTGTAGCATGCATTTGAATAATATTTTGTGCATTACTTGTTTAATGTTTCTGTTGATACACTTTCTTGGCTGTAGGTGTAGCCCATGTGATTTAATAATTGTTTTCCTTTCTGCGAAATGATAAATTTGGTGGCTTCTGTCATTGTATCTGTAAGTAGTTCAAGAGTAAAAATATATATTATAATTTAACTTTTGCATCTTGGTTATAAATATGTTAAAAAATGCAGTTACTTGTTATTTGTTTACTTACTTGTATGTTTGTTAAGATGGTTTGCGTGGTTTTGCAGCTTTTCTTTTGAGCTCGTTTTAAATTGGAGCAGTTGCTTACATTTCTACTGAAAGAAAAAAAGTTAGATTAATTAAAAAAAAAACTTTCTTTTGCCAGTTGGTAAAAATCATGATATGCATTAAGACAATACTAAAAACAAAGTACAATAAAAGCTATAAAACCCTTACAACATAGTGCAAAAAGAGCAGAGATTGCAGATAGTGCTTGCGTCTCTTTATGGGGCATTGAAAAAACAGAGCCAGGCAATAACAAGTAAAATGATCATCAGTTGTTTTAAATGATATAGGGCTAGTCAACATTGCCTCAGCCCATATGTATGTAGGATTGGACAAACAAATCTCTTCCTCTCCTCACTAAAAAATGTACAAAAAAATAACAGATGAAAATCACATTGGATTGATTAAAAAATCACATGGGCAGGGCGACAAGGCACTTAAAGAGTATTAGCGGGATAGCCAAGCATTAGGGGTATATAATTCATTCGGAACCTCTTTAACAAAAATCTATGCTGAGTGTTAGTCACAAAAGATAAATAATTATGGTCAGATGGATTTATTTTAGGGTCTAAATGGTATTTTCTCGCCCTTGGTTTAAAACGGTTGGCTTCCCATCTAATTTCCCTCTGTTTTCAATTAGAGGTTTTTTCAATTCCAGCCTAGAGATCGTAGTACAAGTAATTGGGTCATCAAATAACTTGGGCAAACCAATAGTAAGCAGACTGTTCTTGACAAATTGTAACCATTTTATTCTACGAGACCCGTCAAGCTTTAGACAATCCGATATGATTTCATGCGTTAGCTTCAATGTTTCCCTCCTCCATACTGAGTGCCACAGAAAAGGGGGGGCAGCATGAATCTGGTCCGTGATAAAAATCCAATTCAGTATGGCAGCTGTAGGAGGAGCACAATTGGAGAACACCTCTCAGACGTTTTGAAAATGTGTTCTCAATTGATTGGAGACTAGATACAATGGCGACACCCCACACTACTGCTTCATATGTTGCCACGGACATTATTTTTGCTTTGTATAGCTTTTTTATAGTTTCTATCGGTTTAGACCCTAACTTCTTAATGAACCTAAAGACTGCCCCTATGCTTCTTTCCATCATTAAACCTTTATTAACCACCATGTTGTGCCATGTATTTTTAGAGTGAAAAGTACCCTCAAGTAACTGAATGATTCAACTGCTTCCAGTTTCCTCCCTTCTAGATTCCAACTAGGTGGATTTCTCAATCTAGCTCCTGCCACAAGCACAAATGATCTAGTTTCATTTACTTTCAGATTTAGATTATTCATAAATCTTGCATAGGTGTCTAGAAGAGTCTGCAGCACATTACATCTGCGTAAAGGAGTAGGGGCACAGGAGCAGAATTTTTAGTGGGAATGTCACTGCTGGACCCCACCAGTGCAGCTTCCACACCATTCATAAAGGGGGAGAACAAATAGGGTGCGAATACGCCCCCTGCCTGACACCGCGAGAGAGGGGGAAGTGTCCGGAACACTCCCCCTCTCTCCCCAAACGCACGCAGCCCATGGTTGAGAGTACAACTCCCAGATAAAATTAATTATGGTTTTGTTTATGCCCTTATCATCCATTATAGACCATACCTTCGTGTGGGCCACTCGGTCGAAAGCGGCCAACAGGTCCATAAAAGCAATGTGGAGATGGCCTTCTTTAGCTGCCGTATATTTGGCAATCAGCAGAATTAAATTAAGGCACTGATCCACTGTCCATTTATTCTTTCTAAAACCATACTGGGATTGAATTAATATCTTATTTTTCTCAGCCCAATCCTCTAGCCTTTTTAACAAGAGACAGCCCATCAATATTGATGTACTATTCAGCAGCGATTTTGGGCGATAATTTTTTGCTAATGCTTTGTCCCCATTTTTATTTATCGGTATAATCACAGACTTTTTCCAGGAAAGGGGGGCATGTGTTTGAGATACAGCATTACAAACATTAGTGAGTAGCGGGCCCAAAGCTCCTGATTTCTTAAAAAGAAGTCTATTGGCACCCTGTCTGGCCCGGCTGCCCTCAAACTGCTGCTTTGGTTCAATGCTATTTTCAATTTGTCCAGAGTAAAAGATAGCTTGGCTCCCTCTGGGCGAGACAGACAAGGAAATTTCGCTACAGGTACCTCTCCTTTTATACCAAATACCCCCGTAAAGTAGCTCACCCAATCATCCTCCATCACATTCTGATCTAAAGGGGAGTCTGTCTCGTCTTAAGGAACCCAGCTTTTATTATGAGCCAGAAATCCCTGCTATTTTTTAGGGTAGCTGCTTTGGTTGGTTTATCCCATGCCTCTTCTTTTAGAGCCCTTAGTCTATTCTCTCTTTCTGCTTTATAAATGAAGTTTAGGGAATTTACCAGCGGGATATCGCTTGGTTTTGTTCGTAGGGCGGCACACAGATTTTTAAATGCTTGGGTACAACAATCATTGAATCTGGTTCCCTAGCCATTCTTTTACAGGGTTGTAAAAGATTTGCTTTAATTTTGGCAAAAATTTGCTCAAAGGCTACAGAGGATTCCTCTGGCTGTGAAAGTGGGTTTTAGCAGATTAGGATTTCCTGGAAAATGATAGAGACAATACTGTTGGTAAATGTTGATATATCCAACCTGTCCCACTTCAAGATAGTGCCGTTTTTCCTTGCAATTGACGGCTTGGTGACTCGTTTGCCCGAAATAATAATCTGCAGACCGCAAGGTAATTGACAACTTATTGCCATGTGATCACTAAATGGATGGATTATTGTATTGGTAAAGGAAACCCGTGATCTTATGTATTCGGAGGCCAAAATAAAGTCGATTGTTGACTTATAAGACCAAGCAAAAAATGTACGATCTAAATGGCCTCTACTGAATGTATTATCTCCAAATTATGGATCACTAATAGTCTGTTTAGTGCAGTGCCATAGCCATTATGTATGAAGTGACAAATCGGCTCCCCTTGGTCATCCATTATGCCACAGACAGGAAGTTAAATCTTATTACAAGTATGTGTGTTAAAATCACCCAACCATAAAATGTCTAAGGGAACGTAATGGCTTTCCTGTAGATTGTCAATGTTTTTCTCAATAAGTTCTATCACCCCTCCCATGTCCCCTGCAAAGTTATTATTATACAGGTTGATTAAGAGCTAATCCCTTCCATGCCGGCCTTCATATAGAAGAATATGGCAGCATGGTGATGTATTTATGAACTTTCTTACCTTAACCCCAACTTTGCATGCTATTAAAGTAAAGAGCCTCCCTCTTGTGCGTCCTGCTCTGGACAGGACTGCAGGTGTCCGGAAGGTGTTATAACCAGCCAAATTAATCGTTTTGAGTTCCCATGTTTCTTATATACACAGGATATCATAGTTTGATACAAGTCAAAGCCATACGTGATCCTGAGTTTTCTGCCTACAGCCTGCTATATTCCACAAGAATCATTTTATATTGTAAAGTTCTAGGCCCAAGGTGGCAGTTATACTAGTAGAGGGTGCAGTATTGGGGGCCTGCGGTTCAGCTTGGATAGAAAGTCAGTCACAGGCTTCAAGGTCAGTTAGAGGCTTGTATCTGTTTTTCATTGGAAGTGTTGATTCTGATTTAAATTGGAGGGGGCAGTGCCTTGAGGGATATTAGTGTTCCCTGATGGTTTGTAAAAGAAGCCAAGTGGTAGCACAAAGATCTGGGATTCAGATCAGGGGCGTTTGGCAATACATTCAATTGATGCTCTACCAACCTGTGGTTATAGAGCCTGTGAACCCCATGCTAAATTTAGAAAGCCAGTGCAGAGACTTGTCCATGAGTTGCGTTGTCGACTCATACTGATGCAGTTTAAGTTTGGGCTTATTATCTAGGATAAAAACGTATGGGCATGCTGCCGGGGGTAAGTCCAAGCCTTCACCTTGCTATATGGTCTTCACTCTTTCTATAGCCATAGAACCGTCCGTAGTTGTATCCATGTTACTCCCTCTGATGGTTCTACTTCTCTCCTTACAGTTGGATCCAGGCCTCTCCCATTTCCCCCTCCTGATAAGGAGGACAAATGTGCATTTTGATGATTAGAATCATGTTGGCAATTCAAGTTAGGATTACCTAATTGAGGTCTGTCTTGGACTCTGGGAAGCGGCATCTGTGTGGAGACCAAGGGCCCGATGTACAACACCTTTTAGCGTGTGCTAACGGGTCTTAGATCCGTTTGCACACGTTAAAAAGCAGGGGCCCATTTACAAACAGTATTTTGCGACTCGCAAATAAATTGCAACTTGCAAAATATTGTTTTGGGACTCGCTATTAGGAAGGGGCGTTCCATTCCTAAGAGCGATCGCAAAGCTATGTACCAATGCAATTGCGATCGCAAAACACTCACAAATTACCACCTGCTTCAAGTAGGTGGGAATGCTTTCGCAAATGGGAAGGGGTCCCCATGGGACCCCTTTCCCTTTGCAAATGTATGCAATATTATTTTTTAAGGGCAGGCATTGGTCCCAAAGACCACAGCCTGCCTTTAAAAAATGAAACGAAAAAGTTTCATTTCGTTTTTAAATGCGATCTGTTTTCCTTTAAGGAAAACGGGCTGCATTAAAAAAAATAAAAGATGCTTCATTTAAAAGCAGTCCCAGACATGGTGGTCTGCTGAGTCCAGCAGGCCACCATCCCTGGGAGGGCCTGCCATTCCCAATGGGCTCGCAAATTGCGAGAGGCTCAATAATATTCATGAGCCTTGCAATTTGCAACCCCATTGGGAATCACAAACAGTGTTAAACATACTGTTGTACATGCCAAATAGCTCCTCGCAAACTGCGAGTCGCAAATGTGACACAATTTGAGAGGCGCTATTTGGCAGGTCGTACATCTAGCCCCAAATCATCAAGGCCCCCCTGCAGAACATTTTGGGGGTCACGAGAACCAGTATGCCCATCAGGTAACCGTCGTGAGACTTGGGCATGCCTTTGATCGTCTTTCAGGAAGAGCTGAAGGCCTTCTTCTATCTTTGTTAGCTTGTCTGAAATTGGCTGTAGTACAATGCGAATAATTTGCTCCATTTTTTGGCATATAACGACCTCTAGTGGGGGGATGGGTTATATTTGTAATATCTCTTTGCATTGGGTTCAGCACTGTATTTTTACGAGGTTTAGGGGTCTTTGGATTGGTGTTACTATTACTATTGGTACCTAATTTAGTCCTCCTCCGCTTCCGTTTCCCGGGGGGTTCAGTTACCGGACTGCATTCGGTTCCAATAGAATTGGTCTCAGTAGGGCTCTCCCTCAGGGCTGTCAAACTTGGGGGTAATTTACTATCACAAACCCTATCACAAACCCTCCTGTGAGTAGGGGGACCCTTCCCCATGTCCTCCTAGATGGTAATAGGTAATCTTACCTTTTCCAGTGAGAGGTGCAGTTCAGTGATCCCGATCTCCTTAGAGAGGACATCAGGTGCTGCTATCAGGAAGGAGTCCAAGGTGGTTATGATCTCCCCTCCCAGTTCGACAGGCTTTATTTTCCGCTTGCTCATGTCCACGTCCTTAAACCTCAAAGCCCAGGTGTAAGGGGGGTGGCCCAGCCCAGCCTCCTCTGGGCATGGACGGGCTGGCCCTTGGCCCTGGCTATTCCCGGGAACACCCCGGGCGCGTCCCGTGCCTCAGGGCAGCGTCGCACTTAAGTGCGCTTTGACAGGAGCAGTGAATGGCAGAAATTGGAGTTCCCCAGCAGAGAAAAACAGGCGCTTCCCAGCACGGCCTCAGGTGAGTATCCAAAGTTCATGCGGATACCATACAATTTGTATTTTGCTGCAAGTTTGTGAAGGTTTAGGGAGTTAAATTTATTTTCGGAAACTGGGAGAGTTTTTAATTTATTATTTATGCATACTTACTTTATTATATATTCTTGGTGTTTTGTTATAGTAGCTATATTCTGGCAGTTTGTTGGTTTGGAAGTTGTATTTCTTTTCTTTTAGGTAGTCATGTAAAAAGATACAAGTTACAGAGTGTGTTACTATTTCTTTCTTAAATTATATTTTTTGTTTAACAACAGTAAATTTTTAGTTTAAATAGAAGTATTACTTGAATATGTAGTTGTTGAGATGAATAATTTATTTTTTAATCGTTTGTTGTGAGAATTTGGCAGAGTTTCCTCCTCTTGCAATGTTAATAATTTGTGGAGTATTTAGTTGTTTTAATTAGTGTGCTGTTTATATTGTTGGCTTAATTGTTTGTTTGATTTTATTAGTTAAAGTTGTTTGTAGTGTTATTTCATAGGTTGGTTTAGTATAGTTAGATTTTTTTTTCATCAGTTGAGTCCTTGTTTGGTCAACGCTAACTTGTGTTTTATTTTCGTAGTATAATATATAGTTTGTTTTATTTATATATACATTTAATTGTGTGTATATATGTATATATATATATATATATATATCAATGTTTATATGTTTATAGTTAATAATAATACTTTAGATTTTTTTATTGTATGTGTTTAGGTGTACGATTGTTTTGGGGTGTAAATTGAATTTTTGGTTCATCTAATATATTTGTATTTAATTATAGATGTTTAGGATAAGTTGTGGGTTTATTTGAAGTAATTGTTTTATGTTATAATTAGTGTTTTTGAGTGTATTTTTCAAGGATTTATTAGTTATGTTGGCGATAATATTGTAGTCAATATTGTGCGAATCGATATTTTTGACGTTATATGTTTATACGTGAGAACATTTGTGTTGCCGATATTTTTGTTATCGAAATGTGTAATCATCTTTTTTTTACAACAATATTTGTGTGTTTGATATTAGTGATTTTTATAGTTAAATATATGAGGCCAATATTTTTGTTCTCAATATTTAATTTCTGTTATTTGTGTAAATTGATATTTGTTGGATCGATATTATGTCTGTGATCCCACACAGCACGTACAACTTGATTCCACAGCAATCTGTTTTGCTCGCACAGCATCCGCCCTTTGTACAGGATCAAGGACTGGCTATATTCTTTCTAGGAGTACAAATCTCTTGAAACCTGGCAGACAAATGTTCCATGACAGGCCGAATTTTGAACAACCTGTCATGGTCTTGCTGGTCCCGGGGAAATGCAGCAGAAGTATCACTGAAATGCAGCATCTGCTGAAATAGTCATATCTGATCTCTATTCATTTATGGTGCAAAGATGGGGGCTACCCAAACCATGCAAGTAGAACAGTAGCACTGCATGCTTGGTTTGTGCACTAACCCCATCTTGAATGTAAGGCCCAAAAATGTCTTCGACTCCTCAAGTGAAGTGGGGGTCCACCAGTGTGCCCTATAAAGAGGCCCTGGTGTGTCTCCATGCTCCCTCAGAAATTGTTTGGCATGCAAATTTGTGTGCTGCACAATTTGCTCAAGGCAGTCAACATCCAATATGAGATGGACGTAGTCAATCTGCAAAACATTGTCTGTATCGACTGTACATCTAGCGTCGCCAGTGAACAACGGAAACTGGGATGCACTAAATTGAGGGGCTACCAAGAGAGCACTGTGCTTGCCACTGCATGCACCTGCTTTCTGGATTTGTCTATCCTGCTACGGTATCTCTGCTGCACAGACTGTGCTTGCGAAGGGAAAGCACGACTGCCTTTATCATGTCCCTCAGAATCGCTGGAAGACAAGTCATCAGATGGAACACTGACTGAAAAATCACTTCCAGATTCTGCTCCATTTTCCTGTCTCTCAGTTGCAGTCTCGGTATCTGCTGTCTAAGTATCTGATCCTCCCTCAAGCTGTCCTCCAGAAGCCAAGCCGGGGCCTGGGTGGCAGTCTTCCACTGAGACACCATGTCTGCTGACTAGCTAAAGTCTTCCTTCTCTAACACTGACCTATGTAGAAGGCAGAAGTATTGTTTTAAATCAGTGGTTGTATGTGCATGAGATGTATGTAACAGTAAATAAACACAAAATTACTTATATGGTTCCCAGAATATACAGGTTTTTCAAAGACACTGAAAGAAAGACACAGTATACCTTCGCCATACCACATAACCAATACAACAGCATACTTTTCTCATGACTTATACAAAACGTTATCATTTGTGGAGCAGCTGGGCCTTTGCCAGTATAAAACAAATTTCCTAATGCTAGGACTCTGCCTTTGAGCTCAAGAAGCACGCATTCACATACTAGCCCCTGCTGCAATTTTGTGCACAGGCATGCTCCTTGTGAAAACACACAATGCTATCACCAGGGTCACTGGAATTATGCGGTGGGAGAGCACCTAATTATGCAACAGAGTTGACTAAATTATACGGTAACAAAAGGCAAATTAGGTGGTGTGGTCTTGCCAAGCAACAAGATGGCCGCTCATTGAGAAGGCTCTGCCAGCCAAATTAAAATCCTATATGAATCCTGCTCACAGAGGAGCCAGCTGCAACATAAACCTGCAGCAGTTTGAATACGTACTGTTTCTGCACCAGATGAGCCAAATTCCGTGATCGGTAACTGCGCCGATCTGCAGAACACAGACCGGCTAGGCCAGAGCGCGAGCTTAGTCCGGATGCCACGAGACGCTGGTGCTGCGGTGTGAGCATGTTTGGCCCTGGATACGGGTGGCGCTGGCGCCAAATGTGAAGAGTGCGGAGCCGAAGAATATAGATGGGAAGACATTGATACATTTCTAATTCTGCCTTTTGCTAACAGCGAACGTGCGCTACCCTCCCCCATCGGCCTGGGCTGACTGACTGATTGACTGAATGTATTTATAAAGCGCACTTATGCCGGAGCGTCTTGGTGCTGGGTGTAAACGATTGTAGTGGCTGTGCTAACATTAACCTAGTTGAAAAAGCCTGGTTTTAATAGCTTTCCTAAAGATGGTGCGAGAAGGCTGAAGTCGAAGCGTTGCGGGGAGAGAATTCCACAGCTTGGCAGCCAGAAGAGAGGAGCGTTTGCCACCCCATCTGACTCTGTTCATCTTGGGAAGAAGAACCAGACCAGTGTCCAGTGACCTTAGGCAGAGCGCCGGAATGTACCAAAGGAAAAGTGATCGTACATCATGCGCACCGCCCCCATACATAGCTTTATGTACTAGACATAAAGCTTTGAACTCCACCCGACACCTTATCGGGAGCCAGTGGAGTTGTTTGATGGTAGCTGAAGTGGGGTGGTGCCTGGTTAGGCCACACATTACTCGGGCTGCAGCATTTTGGATTGATTGAAGCTTACTGAATTGTTTGACTCCCATGCCCAGATAAAGGGCATTGCAGTAATCAATCCTCGATAGTATAAGAGCGCCTACCACCGTTTTCCTAAGGGAAAGTGGAATGAAAGGGAGGATTTTGCGCAATAGTTTAAGTGTGAAGAAGCAGGTGAAGACCACCTGATTAACCTGAGGGGCACAGGTGAGTTTATGATTGATAATGAAACCGAGGTTTTTGGCCTTCAGTACTGGCTGAGGGCAGACTTCTGCTTCAGGAGGCCACCAGGACTCATTCCAGAAAGAGGGTTTCTTACCGAATTCCAGGACCGCGGTCTTCTCAGTGTTGAGTTTTAAAAAGTTGACAGTCATCCATGCCATAGCTTTTAATTAGACTGGCTAGTGGTGTAACATAAATGTTAAATAATGTGGGCGAGAGTGCCGAACCCTGGGGGACTCCTCCAGGGAGAGTAAACCTTTCAGATCTCAGACTGTCCCAGTAGATGATTTGCTCCCTGGAATTAAGAAAGGAGGAGAGGAGGGACAGGGCCTTACCCTTGACACCCACGGCCTGCAATCGATTTAATAACACTGGATGGTTTACCGTGTCAAAAGCAGCAGTGAGGTCAAGCAATATTAAGACCATCCTAACCCCCTCATCCATAACCCTCCGTATCTCATCAGTGGCCATTATCAGTGCTGACTCAGTTGAGTGTCGAGCTCTAAAGCCATGCTGCGTGGGGTCAAGAATGTTCGTGACCTCAAGGTAAGCAGTTAGTTTCTGATTAATGGCTTTCTCCAAAACCTTAGAAGGCAGGGGTAGACAGGAAATTGGTCGATAGTTTTTTGCCTCCAGAGGACTGGGTGATGGGTTTTTTAGGATGGGTCTGATGCAGGCCAGTTTCCAGACTTCAGGGAAAATCCCAGTATCAATTACTAGGGGCCCGATGTAGGTAGGACTTATTTACCGAATCTTAATTACCGAATTTTACCGATTCGGTAATTAAGAATCGGTAAATAGGAAGGGGGGACATGTAGGAGCATCCAGATGTTCCTATTACCGAATCGGTAAAAATCTGTATTTACCGAATCGGTAAATCCCGACCGGTAATGCCCATTCATTCCTATGGGCTTTGAAGCCCATAGGAATGGGCATTACCGATTCGGTATTTACCGAATCGGTAAATACCGATTTACACAAGGGTGCAGGGGGTGTCACTTTGACACCCTCTGGCACCCCAAAAGAGGCTCGTGTGCCATGTGGCAGGCATACCTGCCCTAAGGGCAGGTCTGCCTGTCATATGGCATAGGTGTGCATGCACACATGTGCATGCACACCGGAATCGGTATTTTAACATCAAATTGAATTTGATGGTAAAATACCGAATCGGTAAGGCTTGTGGGACTCAGAAGAGTCCCACCTACATATCAAATTTACCTAATCGGTAGAAATACCGATTCGGTATTTTACAGAATCTGTAAATTTACCGATCGGTAAATTTACCGATTCTGTAAAATATGTGGCCCTACATACCATTTCTAAAATACCGGTCGGTAACGGCCGAAAATACAGATTTTCGGCCGTTACCGACCGACCTACATCGGGCCCTTGATTCAGTAATGGGGTCAATGATGCTCCTATCTCTTCTTTAGCAAGGTGGAGTATAAATGGCGGACAGGGGTCTAAAGGGGAACCTGATTTGGTTTGGGAGACTATGTCTACCACTTGCTTTCCGTTCAGGCTAGAAAATTGGGAGAGGTTGTGTTGATTGGAGTTATTCTCCCATACTTTCAATGAAATGTTTCTGTTAGCCTCAGCTACTGTATGAAGTTCCTCATAAACCATTTGAACCTTTGTTCGAAAGAAGACCGCCAAATGGTCCACGAAAGCTTGATCTGGGAGAAAGAGGGAGTCTCTGGGGCATCGTGACAGGGCTGTAACAGTTTTAAATAATTCTTTAGGACAGTTCACAGCTTCGAAAATCTTGGCTGTGAAGTAAACTGTCTTGGCTGATATAATTGCTGCCTAATATTCTTTCAGCGCTAGACCGTATTCAATCTTAAGATCCGAGCTGTAGGTCGATCGCCAAATACGCTACTTATGTCTGCAATTGATTTTTATTGTTTTTAGCTCCGTAGAGTACCAGGGGGAAGAGCCTAGTCTCCTTTTGACTGTCTTAGTTACTTACGGAGCCAGCGGGCTAATTGCCTGCGTCACCCAGCTGTTAAACTCAGTAGCAGCCTTGTTAGGATCTGAGCTACAAATCGGATGTGATTTCAGGGCCATAGTTATATCTTCTTGTGATATTTTGTTCCAGGTCCGTGCTTTGTTTAGGGGGGGGGGGGCGGATTCTACGAGAATTCTTAAGGTTTAAGAGATTAATCGTAAAGGAAACAGCATAGTGATCCGACCAGAGTAATGGCAACGAGCTGGTAACTTGGATGTGCGCATTGTTAGTGAAAATGCCATCCAGTGTGTGGCCAGCCTGATGTGTAGGATCCTGTACAATTTGTGTCATTTCAAAGCAAGCCAAGATATCGATTAGGTTTATAATGTCTAGGTTACTTGTCTTCTCCAGATGGAAGTTAAAGTCACGCAGAAGCGTAAAAGTGTCCTCATTAAAACAAGATTCTAAATGAGTTTGAAGCATAGTAATGAAGGCTTGTCTAGCGCCAGGGGGTCTATAAATTAGTATTCCTTGGAAGCATTGCGGGTTGTTAAATTTTATGCTTAATTACATAGCCTCCACGTTCAGTTGCAACTCTGGTGTCATGGTCACCTTGAAGCACGCGCGGTAGATTAAGGCTATCCCTCCCCCTTTGGATCCTATCCTGTCATGATTAGTAACAAGATAATCTGACGGAACTACATAGTTCCAGTCAGGGTCACTAGTGTTGTTGGTCCAGGTTTCCGTTAGGAAGATCAGATCTGGTTTGTCGGTTTGAATGAGACACTCCAGGTCAGCTTTATGTTTCATGACTGACATGGCATTAACCAGAATACATTTGATGGCCTTAAAATACATCCCATGTTGCCTATGTGATGGAGTCTTGTGGTGCATATCCAAATTGTCCTGCCCAAGAATTAATGGCTTAGGATTGTTATCTTGAATAACTAACCTTGGCGTGCTAGGTTTAAAGGGACTTGAATTTTCCTCGTGATAACTATCTAAATCAATTGAGGGTATACGGGCAGAGCAACCACGATTAAGACCCAAAAGCTCGTCACGAGAATAGGTCACCGTAGAAAATCGGGCAGGGGTCCTGACGCTGGACGCGCTCCGGGCGCCGGCGTGCTGCACGGATGCAGCATCCTATCTTTTATAGCGGATGTGATGTGGAGGGAAAAGGAAAGGCTAGAATGCTAACCGCTACACAGGACCGCTCTGACAGACAGGCACCCTGATCAGCGGGAAATTGACAGCAGCAGGTAGGTCAACGAATACTATTCCAGCCCCCAGTGCAATGTTTCAGCAGCAAAACAGATTAAACAATTAAAAACGATTTTTTCAAAGCACTATTTTAAAACACACGATAGAGATTGAACAAGAACTTTCGCGCAGCAGCCCAATTTTACACTAGATGAGGGCGCGGCATCCTGTCTTTTATAGCGGATGTGAGGTTGAGGGAAAAGGAAATGCTAGAACGCTAACCGCTACACAGGCCCGCTCTGACAGACGGGCACCGTGATCAGCGGAAAATTGACAGCAGCAGGTAGGTCAACGAATAGTATTCCAGCCCCCAGTGCAATGTGTGTGCAGCAAAACAGATTGAACAATTAAAAACCTGTAATGTATGCTGCACCCGCCACGGCTCCGAACCAGAGGAGATAGAAAAAGGAGATGTCGTCCTAGATCCCCGAGCCACCTGAGGTAAGCGTTGCTACCCCGTCTCTGTCTGGAGGGCTGGCGAAGCGCTGAAGGCTGGGCTGGCACTGACACTAATGAGGGCTCAGCCTGGAGAGGCGGAGGGAGCCCCCTGAGCTGCCGGGAGCGGGGCCACAGACTGCATCCCTAGACACTCGCAGAGGGAGAGTGTCTCAGCTTTGGACGACTACATTTGCTGGCTCGGGCGAAACCACTGCTGCACCCATAGAACGGAGGTGGACTCCCATGGAGGCCTAAGTGAGGCCTCACAGCCTTCTGGAACTGCTCTGGCTGAGGTGGAATGGGCCCAATCGCTGATCACCCTTTTATAGGACTGCAGCCTTGGTGGGACAGTCACAGAGAGGAGACTCTGTACACCACACCACTATCGGTAGATCTGGCCGGCCCACATCACCCATGAGCAACCCTTCTCCCATTGTAAGTGATGTCACATGTTGCACATTGCAATAAATCATCGAAAGGGGCCTGAATATAAGCCAGGGCCCAGCAGGCGTGCCGCAGCACACGCATATGAGTCCTGTCATTACCATGGGAATCCACCTAGAATAGTGGCGAGTGTTACCTAGCGTGGTAGGGAGCACTCAGTGCTTGTAAAATACCCCTCACACACCAAAAGGACCCTTGGTGTCATGCTTCATCATTGGGGTCTTCGCACCCCTCTACGGGATGCGGCGTGCTACTACCTACGACTACGCGGGTGCACTTACTTAATGACTCTGTGTGGTGCATGTGAGGGTTTTATATGTGCGTGAGTAGTGAGGTTTTAAAGTGAGTGAAAAGTTAAAAAGGAACTGGCTCGTGGGGTAGGCAGAATTTTTTTTAATGAGCCCCCGGGCTGCTCCTATTAAAAGGTGTCGTCGGAGGTACTCAAGCAGTACTATGTGCATTACCTCCTGTGTGTGTCAACATGTTTCTAAGTTGTAACCCCTTCTTCAGGACAGGGTACACAAATCCCCACCTTACTCACGTATTACTAAACAAAAAATTTTAAGTCTAAAAGGTGAAATGTGCAGGCTACAATGTTCCTACAAATGTTTGGAGAAAAACGTTTCTGCAATTAGCGAAACCTGTAAAGGAAGAGGACAAAAAAATGTGTTCTGGTAATCCACTCCTTATACATTATGAGGTATAGTGACCTGTAGAAAAATACATGAATATGTATATATAGTGAGGGCTGCGATCACTAGACACATGATGTCATCCTACTCGTGATATCGTGCCCTGTGAAAAAAGAAAAAAACGAGGACAGGACACACAAACATATAACATAAATCACACGCTCTAATTGTTAACATTTTTGTCCGTTTTTGTGGCTTATTGGTAACAGGGAAAAGTGTTTTAGCTCAATCCGAAAAGCCTACTTGTTGTTTTCTTTATTGGTGCCTCATGAGCCTCAATACGTAGGGGACCATTGCGCTAAATGGCTGCCTGTGAATGATTGAGAGGTTTCAGGGTTTTGTTTTTACTCACATCAGTTGTCCACTGCTCCCCAGTTGCTGCATGTTGTCATACTCACGATAATTCGGAGGTAATGTCTCCTGCCTGCTCCGTACGTGGATCCGTTGAGAGTGCGGTGGCTGCATGCAGGTCTTCCTTTTATAGGAGGATTTCAATGACACTCCAGTGCCACTTAATCTAAATTGCCGGATATGCCCATGTTTGGGCTGTCTAGTAAGACGGCTGGCCAGGTGTGCCATTCGTGCTAGTTAGGAGCCGCATCTTGTGACGAGGGCCGTTCTCAGTTAAATCGCATGTGTCCTGGAGGGACACTCTGCTGTTCGGACCATGCGCATTGCCAGTGTGACTCGATCTCCGCTTCCCAGCAGAGTGGTCGCTCCCCTGAGACCGTGGTATCGTTATTGCAGCGCTTTGCCCATAACTACTGCCAGCTGTGTGTTCTGACCGCCGCTTTGTATATCTTTGATGTTAATTTGCCAGCGTTATCTGCATTGTTTATTATTTGCCTAATTCATCCCAGCATTTGCGTTCTCCCCAAGCGCTATCGGCGCTCAGACCCCTCCGCCTCCATTTTGGTGATTGTTGTCCTCCGTAGCTAGCCCGCCCCGCCTCCCAGCTGAGACGCCCTCCCACAGACAACAAACAGCGCTCCAGCACCTGGAAGCGCCGTGACTCGATCTCCGCTTCCCAGCAGAGTGGTCGCTCCCCTGAGACCGTGGTATCGTTATTGCAGCGCTTTGCCCATAACTACTGCCAGCTGTGTGTTCTGACCGCCGCTTTGTATATCTTTGATGTTAATTTGCCAGCGTTATCTGCATTGTTTATTATTTGCCTAATTCATCCCAGCATTTGCGTTCTCCCCAAGCGCTATCGGCGCTCAGACCCCTCCGCCTCCATTTTGGTGATTGTTGTCCTCCGTAGCTAGCCCGCCCCGCCTCCCAGCTGAGACGCCCTCCCACAGACAACAAACAGCGCTCCAGCACCTGGAAGCGCCGTGACTCGATCTCCGCTTCCCAGCAGAGTGGTCGCTCCCCTGAGACCGTGGTATCGTTATTGCAGCGCTTTGCCCATAACTACTGCCAGCTGTGTGTTCTGACCGCCGCTTTGTATATCTTTGATGTTAATTTGCCAGCGTTATCTGCATTGTTTATTATTTGCCTAATTCATCCCAGCATTTGCGTTCTCCCCAAGCGCTATCGGCGCTCAGACCCCTCCGCCTCCATTTTGGTGATTGTTGTCCTCCGTAGCTAGCCCGCCCCGCCTCCCAGCTGAGACGCCCTCCCACAGACAACAAACAGCGCTCCAGCACCTGGAAGCGCCGTGACTCGATCTCCGCTTCCCAGCAGAGTGGTCGCTCCCCTGAGACCGTGGTATCGTTATTGCAGCGCTTTGCCCATAACTACTGCCAGCTGTGTGTTCTGACCGCCGCTTTGTATATCTTTGATGTTAATTTGCCAGCGTTATCTGCATTGTTTATTATTTGCCTAATTCATCCCAGCATTTGCGTTCTCCCCAAGCGCTATCGGCGCTCAGACCCCTCCGCCTCCATTTTGGTGATTGTTGTCCTCCGTAGCTAGCCCGCCCCGCCTCCCAGCTGAGACGCCCTCCCACAGACAACAAACAGCGCTCCAGCACCTGGAAGCGCCGTGACTCGATCTCCGCTTCCCAGCAGAGTGGTCGCTCCCCTGAGACCGTGGTATCGTTATTGCAGCGCTTTGCCCATAACTACTGCCAGCTGTGTGTTCTGACCGCCGCTTTGTATATCTTTGATGTTAATTTGCCAGCGTTATCTGCATTGTTTATTATTTGCCTAATTCATCCCAGCATTTGCGTTCTCCCCAAGCGCTATCGGCGCTCAGACCCCTCCGCCTCCATTTTGGTGATTGTTGTCCTCCGTAGCTAGCCCGCCCCGCCTCCCAGCTGAGACGCCCTCCCACAGACAACAAACAGCGCTCCAGCACCTGGAAGCGCCGTGACTCGATCTCCGCTTCCCAGCAGAGTGGTCGCTCCCCTGAGACCGTGGTATCGTTATTGCAGCGCTTTGCCCATAACTACTGCCAGCTGTGTGTTCTGACCGCCGCTTTGTATATCTTTGATGTTAATTTGCCAGCGTTATCTGCATTGTTTATTATTTGCCTAATTCATCCCAGCATTTGCGTTCTCCCCAAGCGCTATCGGCGCTCAGACCCCTCCGCCTCCATTTTGGTGATTGTTGTCCTCCGTAGCTAGCCCGCCCCGCCTCCCAGCTGAGACGCCCTCGCCCCTCCCCCCCATCCTCAATATATGACAGTAGTTCCCGCGCGCAGCGTTTACGCGCAGCGACCGCGCCCAACCCGCGCCGAAGGTGCGCCAAAGGTAAGCCCGTCTACGCCCGTCCGCGCCTGGACCGCGCCCAGCGCCAGAGCCCCTGCCCCTCGCGCTGCCCAGTCCTCCCGCATTACCTACGATGCCGCCTCCCTCCTAGCCCTTAACCCCGGCCGCGCCCCCACCTGCGTCCAAGCCGCTCCCGGACGCACCCATGGACCTTTCTCATGCTACTCCTGCAAATTCAGCGGCACCGACAACATCTCCGCTACGACCACTACGCAGATTCCCAACCCCAACCACCTACAATGCATCCTTCTCAACACCCGATCGGTGCACAGGCACGCCATTGACCTATGGAACCTACTAGACACCATCTCTCCGGACGTCGCCTTCCTAACAGAAACATGGATGAATGCTTCCTCCGCACCAGATATCACCATTGCCATCCCTGAAGACTATAAGATCACCCGCAAAGACCGTACCAGCCACACAGGAGGAGGAATCGCTATCGTCCATAAGAAATCTATCCGCATCTCAACTAGCTCTGACGCCAACCTCGCCAACTCCGAACACCTTCACTTCCAGATCCACATCGACCCCAAAACTACACTCAGAGGCACTCTCCTCTACAGACCACCAGGACCCCGCGCAAAATTCAGTGAAGACATCACGGACTTCATCTCTCCACACGCGCTCCCCTCCAAAGACTATATTCTTCTGGGAGACCTCAACTTTCACCTTGAAAAGATAAACGACCACAACACCGCCACCCTCGTGGACAACCTCGCCAACCTCGGACTTAAACAACTAGTCACTTCCCCCACCCACATCGCAGGTCACACACTCGACCCCATCTTCACATCCAGCAATCATGTCTCCTTCAGCCACACTACGGATCTCCTATGGACCGACCACAGCTGCGTTCACTTCACCTACAACAAGCCGAAACCCATCAACCACTCCCAACCTACCCTGCAAAGAAACTGGAACAAAATCACCACGGACCAAATCTCCGCATCGCTCCTTCAAAACTCCCCAGCCCTCTCTTCTAACGCCAACGAAGCCGCCGCCAACCTCACCCTATGGCTATCCAACACCGCCGACACCTTAGCTCCACTGAAAAAACGTCAAAGCAAACCTGGCAGCAAGAAAGCCTCATGGTTCAACGACGATCTCAAGAAGTCCAAGAAACTCTGCCGATCCCTTGAAAAGGCCTGGAAAAAAGACCCAACCACCAGCACCAAGGACGCCTTCAAAAGCGCCACCCGCACTCACCACCAACTGATCCGAAAAGCCAAGAAAACAGCATTCAAGGATCGACTTGACAACAACGCCCACAACAGCAAGGAACTTTTCATCATCGTCAAGGAATTTTCCAATCCCTCGGCCAACTCCAACGACATCACCCCCTCTCAAACCCTCTGCGACTCCCTAGCCTCTTTTTTCCACAACAAGATTGCAGACATCCACAACAGCTTTGACAACCAACCCGAAAACCAACACACCCTACCATCTGCTGACCATCTTCCCCCCATGAACACCCTTAACGCCTGGAACCCAATCTCCACTGAGGACACCATCCGCTTGATGAACTCCATCCACTCAGGATCCCCCACAGACCCATGCCCTCACCACATCTTCAACAAAGCAGACTCCGTCATAGCACCGCACCTCCGAGACGTCATCAACTGCTCCTTCAACTCCGCTACCTTCCCAGAAGACTGGAAACACGCCGAACTCACCGCCCTTCTGAAAAAACCAACAGCGGACCCCACCGAACTAAAAAATTACCGCCCCATCTCGCTTCTTCCATTCCCGGCCAAAGTCATCGAGAAAACCGTCAACAACCAGCTCGCCGCCTTCCTCGAAGCCAACAAATCCCTCGACCCCTCACAATCTGGCTTCAGAGCAAAACACAGCACTGAGACCGCCCTCATCGCAGCAACAGACGACATTCGAACTCTACTGGACAATGGAGACACAGTCGCCCTCATCCTCCTCGACCTCTCTGCAGCATTCGATACAGTCTGCCACAGCACCCTTCTACAACGCCTCAATAACATCGGAATCCAAGGAAAAGCACTTGAATGGATCACCTCGTTCCTCACCGGAAGAACCCAGAGAGTCCGCCTTCCTCCATTCAAGTCCGAGGCCTCTGAAGTCATCTGCGGCGTACCTCAAGGATCCTCACTCAGCCCCACCCTTTTCAACGTATACATGAGCCCCCTCGCGGCCATCGCACGCCAACACAACCTCAACATCATCTCTTACGCGGACGACACTCAACTGATCCTTTCTCTCACCAATGACCCCAGCACCGCCAAAACTAACCTACACGAAGGAATGAAAGAAGTTGCCGAATGGATGAAACAAAGCCGTTTGAAACTGAACTCAGACAAAACAGAAGTCCTCATTTTAGGTACATCCCCCTCTGCTTGGGACGACTCCTGGTGGCCGGAAGCCCTCGGAAAAGCACCCATCCCGACAGACCACGCACGGAACCTTGGCGTTATCCTGGATTCCTCACTCTCAATGAACAGACAAGTCAGCGCCGTATCCTCTTCCTGCTTCAACATTCTTCGCATGCTCAGAAAAACATTTCGCTGGATCCCCTCCGAAACAAGGAAAACAGTCACCCACGCTCTGGTCACGAGCCGACTGGACTACGGAAACACCCTCTACGCAGGTACCACCGCTAAACTCCAGAAGAAACTCCAACGAATCCAAAACGCCTCAGCCAGGCTCATATTAGACATCCCACGCAACGAACACATCTCTGGTCACCTTAAAGACCTCCACTGGCTACCCGTCAATAAAAGGATCACTTTCCGACTGCTTACCCACGCACACAAATCACTCTACGACATCGGACCAGATTGCCTCAACTCTCGACTGTCTTTCTACACCCCCTCCCGCCAACTACGTTCTTCCAGCCAAGCCTTCGCCACTGTTCCTCGCATCAACAAGACCACCATGGGAGGTAGATCCTTTTCATACTTGGCTGCTAAAACATGGAACTCACTCCCCGCTTACCTTCGCCTCACCCAGAACCACCTAGCGTTCAGAAAACAGCTTAAAACATGGATATTTGACAAATAATCCTCCTCCCCTTCCTAAGCGCCTTGAAACCCTCTGGGTATGTAGTGCGCTATACAAATTTCATGACTTGACTTGACTTGAGTGTGCTGCTGAGTATACCGCGCGTGTGCCGGAAACGGGCCGTTTTTTTGTCCTGGCGCATGCGTGTTGCTGATGTCTGCATTTTAAGGAAAACCAAGCAAACAAGTCTTGGTAAATGTAACACTACGTGTGTTAATATGGGCGATACTGATGTATTCTATTTGCGGGGACCCAAGCAAAAAGACAAAGTTTGGTCGATGTAATACTTCGTGTATTAATATAGGCGATACCTACAGACAAAGAAGAAACAGAAGAAACGAAGTGGCCTTAGAATGTCAGAGGTATCGTCTCTCATGCATCAGGTGGAGAAGCGTGGCTCAGTGGTTAGAGGCGGCAGACCCGGAAGCTGAGATCAGCCGTGGACCAGGGTTCGATTCCCCGCCTCGGCGGGTCTCGGGCTCAAAAAATTCCACGGACTCGACAATTCTCGCTCCGGTGCCTACTCGACTCACGGGTTCACACTCTGCGACTCTGGGCAATAGCTTGCTTAATCTCCACTATGGCCCCTCGCGGCGGGATGCCTGGCTTTCACCTTGTGAATACCCTGCCGGGGTATCTCATAGGGGAATACCAGGACGGGTTCCCTAAGCAAGCGCCTTGAGACCCCTGGGTGATTAGTGCGCTATATAAATCGAAATACATTTACATTTACATTTACATGCATCATGGCCCAATAAGGCAGGAGATGTGCGTATATGGCTTCCCTTGAGTGCCTGGAGCTCATTCAGTGAGTATGGGGTGCATGGAAGAATACCTAGTGCACCTACGGAGATGGTCACAGGGAGACGTTTGTTGATCATTCCTAAAGTGGTCATTAGATGGAGATTAAGCTAGGGGGAACAATGGTTACCCTCGTAATGTCTCACCAGGGGTGACACTCAGTTCTGGTTGTTGTTGCATTTTTGTGTCAGGTTAGCTGGCCCCATGGTATTTTTGCATTGTTGTGTCATATTAGCTGCCCCCATGGTATGTCATCGTTGAGGCCTGAAATATGGGTACCCAGACGGAAAACCCATCGTTGTTCTTTTTCAAAAAGGCCAGTCTCAGTTGGCAGTTGTTCTATTATGGTCCATGAAAGGTCATTGACACAATGTTGTGTGTCCACAAAATGGGTGGCCATCTTGGTGGTGCTCTTCTTGCACCTTACGTTGCTTTTATGTTCACTTATTCGGACTTTTACTGCCCTGGTGGTCATCCCTATATATTCGAGTCCACATAGACAGGTGATCATATAGACCTCGTTCTTACTGTTGCAGTTAGTCATTTTTCGCTGCTCCCAGCGGGTCCCATTTTTGAAGACCGACTGTATGCTTTTTCTCATGAGGTGACAACTACTGCAATTTCCACATGGGAAATGTCCTTGTATAACATGGGGAGTAGGGGTTGGTTGTCTGTTACGGTTGGGACGAGTATGTACTAGGATATCTTTGAGATTCCTGTCTCTCCTGTGCGCGAACACGGGCTTTTCTAGGGTCAAATCTCCACAAGTCAAAATGCGCCAATGTTTATTGACAATTTTAGACACCTCATTTGAGTGTGTGCTGTAAGTAGTTACTCTCACCGGTCTTTTCTGCTCAGTACCCTCCACGGTCTTGTCTTCCCATAGGGCCTCCCTGTTGTTATTCCTAGCTCTTTTCATTGCCGAATTGATAATCTTGTCAGGGTACTTACTTTTCTGTAGCTTGGATTTGAGGTCTGTGGCCTGCGATTTGTATGTATCCACATCCGTACAATTCCTCCGGAGACGCAAAAATTGGCCATACGGGAGGTTTTCCCGGAGGTGTCTCGGATGAAAACTGTCAAACCGTAGTAGGCAGTTTCTGGCTGTTGGTTTGAAATGTGTTGTTGTTTTTAGCATGCCACCCTCCCGGTAGATGTTCAGGTCTAGGTACACTAGGGATTCCTCGGACACCGTGTGGGTGAACTTCAGATATCTGTTTTGGGTGTTCAACCATTCCATGAAACTGGTCACTGACCGTAAGTCTCCTTGCCATATGACCAAGACGTCGTCTATGTACCTCTTCCAGGTGTGGATGTGGTCTCTGAAGAGGTTAGTTGTGCTGAGAATGTTGTTAGTTTCCAAATGATGGACGTATAGTCCAGCTAGGCTAGGAGCAAAGGTGCTACCCATGCTGGTCCCATGGCATTGGAGATAGATGGTACCGTTGAATTCAAAAAAGTTCTTAGTTAGTGCAAGGGAGATGCATTCAAGTACCACACTCCTTGGTGTGTTGTATTTCCAGGGCGTTGTGTATAGGACTTCTTCGATTATAGCTAGGGTATCTCCGTGGGGCAGGCTAGTATATAAGCTTTCCACGTCGAGACTAAGCAGTAGTTGGGAGCTTGGGTCAAAAGGGAGATCGTTGAGCAATTGTAGGACCGACTTGGTGTCTTTCAAATATGTGTCTTTGGCTTGCACTAGAGGATAGAGGAATGCGTCGGCAAACTTAGAGAGTGGTTCTAAGATAGAACCAATGCCGGAGACAATGGGTCTCCCTGGTGGTTTCTCCAAGTCTTAGTGTATTTTTGGAATACTGTAAAAATATGGGATCTTTGGTGTTTTTTGGACCAGAAACTCAGCCTCTTTCTTTGTTAGCCAATCATGCGCTAGTGCTTCCTCCACCATGCCCCCTATTGTGATGCGTAGGGATTCAGTTGGATCCTCCTGCAAAATCGCATAGTTTCTTGTGTCTGACAGCAGTCTGGAGCATTCTTGCTCATATGATGTGGTGGTTTGGACCACTATGGCACCACCTTTATCCGCAGGCTTAATAGTGATCTCTTTTTTCTCACTAAGGTCCCTTATTGCCTCCTGTTCGGCACAGCTGGTGTTATGAAAAACGTCTGTCCTTGAAGGGTTAAGCAAGCCTAGTTCACTCATCACCGCTTTCTCAAAAGCTAGGAGCTCTATGGGTAACACTGTGTCAGGGGGAGTGAATGAGGATTTTGGTCTTAAGCCTGTGTCGGAGGTAGCTGGGGTTTCCTTATCTTTGAAGAAGACCTGTAATTTGAACTTGCGCACAAATTCTTGCATCTCTACGTGTAATTTAAAGGTGTCAATTTTGTTAATTGGAACGAAACCAAGACCTTTGTCGAGTACAGATTTTTGGATTGCCGTTAGTTCCCAAGGGGATATGTTGACCGCTAGGTCCCCCTCTTGCTGGTCGACGGTTGGTTGGGCGGGGTTCCCGTCATGCTTCTGGTACTCATTCTGGGTTCTCCCTGTTGTGGGTCTTGCCACATTACGGTGTTCCCCTTCCTGTTCCTGCCTCTTCTGGGTCCTGGGCGTGATCCTAAAAAAGGTTGGAGTTAGTAGAAACCATCCTCTAAGTCTGGGGCCCATTGTGGGAAGTTTGGTCCGGATTGTGGTGGACCATATTGGAATTGTGCGAAAGGAGGGGGGCCCATGTAGTGTTGGTAATGAGGTTGTGCCTGGTATCCCCTCCATCCTCTCTGTCTAGGATATTGCTGCCACTGCTGTCTTTGGTTCCACTCGAGTTGGAACCCGAGGAACCGCAGTCAGAGCCCTCGCTTTCTGTGTCACTGTTGTGATTCTTTGAGAGGTAGCCATCTTTGGTGTAGGGGTAAGCTCCCTCAGGTGTGAAACGGTCTTTATCCTTCTTTAGCTTGTTGAACTTGCTCTGTTTGAGAGTTAGTTCAAAATCGGTCATTTGATGATCAAAACGATTAAGAGGGTAACCATTGTTCCCCCTAGCTTAATCTCCATCTAATGACCACTTTAGGAATGATCAACAAACGTCTCCATGTGACCATCCCCGTAGGTGCACTAGGTATTCTTCCATGCACCCCATACTCACTGAATGACCTCCAATCACTCAGGGGCAGCCATATAAGCACATCTCCTGCCTTATTGGGCCATGATGCATGAGAGACGATACCTCTGACATTCTAAGGCCACTTCGTTTATTCTGTTTCTTCTTCGTATGTAGGTATCACCTATATTAATACACAAAGTATTACATTGACCAAACTTTGTCTTTTTGCTTGGGTCCCCGCAAATAGAATACATCAGTATCGCCCATATTAACACACGTAGTGTTACATTTACCAAGACTTGTTTGTTTGGTTTTCCTTAAAAAGCAGACATCAGCAACACGCATGCGCCGGGACAAAAAAACGTCCCGTTTCCGGCACACGCGCGGTATACTCAGCAGCACACTGGCAATGCGCATGGTCCGAACAGCAGAGTGTCCCTCCAGGGCACATGCGATTTAACCGAGAACTGCCCTCGTCACAAGATGCAGCTCCTAACTAGCACGAATGGCACACCTGGCCAGCCGTCTTACCGGACAGCCCAAACATGGGCATATCCGGCAATTTAGATTAAGTGGCACGGGAGTGGTCATTGAAATCCTCCTATAAAAGGAAGACCTGCACGCAGCCACCGCACTCTCAGCGGATCCACGTACGGGGCAGGCAGGAGACATTACCTCCGAGTTATCGTGAGTATGACAACATGCAGCAACTGGGCAGCAGCAGACAACTGATGTGAGTAAAAACAAAACCCTGAAACCTCTCAATCATTCACAGGCAGCCATTTAGCGCGATGGTCCCCTACGTATTGAGGCTCATGAGGCACCAATAAAGAAAACAACAAGTAGGCTTTTCTGACTGAGCTAAAACACTTTTCCCTGTTACCAATAAGCCACAAAACGGACAAAAATGTTAACAATTAGAGCGTGTGATTTATGTGATATGTTTTTGTGTCCTGTCCTCGTTTTTTCCTTTTTTCACAGGGCACGATATCACGAGTAGGATGACATCATGTGTCTAGTGATCGCAGCCCTCACTATATATACATATTCATGTATTTTTCTACAGATCACTATACCTCATAATGTATAAGAAGCGGATTACCAGACAAAAAATGTTTGTCCTCTTCCTTTACAGGTTTCGCTAGTTGCAGAAACGTTTTTCTCCAAAAATTTGTAGGAACATTGTAGCCAGCACATTTCACTTTTTAGACTTAAACATTTTTGTTTAGTAATACGTGAGTAAGGTGGGGATTTGTGTACCCTGTCCTGAAGGAGTTATGACTCCGAAACATGTTGACACACACAGGAAGTAATGCACATAGTACTGCTTGAGTACCTCCGACGACACCTTTTAATAGGAGCAGCCCGGAGGCTCATTAAAAAAAACTTCTGCCTACCCCACGAGCCAGTTCCTTTTTAACTTTTCACTCACTTTAAAACCTCAGTACTCACTCACATATAAAACCCTCACATGCACCACACATAGTCATTAAGTAAGTGCTTCCGTGTAGTCGTAGGTAGTAGCACGTCGCATCCCATAGATGGGTGCGAAGACCCCAATGATGAAGCATGACACCAAGGGTCCTTTTAGTGTGTGAGTGGTATTTTACAAGCACTGAGTGCTCCCTACCACGCTAGGTAACACTCGCCACTATTCTAGGTGGATTCCTATTGTTTATTCGAATATGACCAGGAAGAACAAATCCTTATGATATATCTCTCTCTCCCCTCTTTGTTATTTTCTTTACTGTCATTACCATGCCAGGCCCATCATCTCGCTGACTCAAGGGCCGCGCTGACTGGTGAAATGGGTTAACACAATGCTAAACAGAACAAGCTATCGTTTGAGAATAAGCGGCTCACACAGCATACAGACACCTAGACAGAAATAGATGCCGATCAGAAGCCAAGGTTAGAGATAGAAGGACAAAATGACAATCTATGGTCTCACCTGTTAGAAATTAAATCCAGCTTAAAAACAATTGACAACAAACTGGATATACTTACAGCTCAACTGTACCAAGTAAAAAAACAAGTCGACACCCATGAAACCCGCTCAGACCAGCTGGAAAACCTCACCTCTGAAACCCATGATTTCCCAGCCGACACAAAGGATCAACTGTTGCAAATGGACAAAGTTTTCAAAGTAATTAAAGCAAAAAATGATGACCTTGAAGCCCGATCCCACAGAAACAGCCTCCGGATTACAGGCATACTGGAAACCACTGCAATAATCAAGATGGAAACCTTCATTGAAGAGTTGCTGCAATGTTCATCATGGAGAGGGCCCACTGAGCCCTGGGCCCCAGCCCCCCTGTCGGCACTGCACCCAGACCGATACTGGCACGCCTGCTAAACTAATGAGACTGTGACATGATTCTGCACTTAGTCAGGGAACGGGGCAACATAAACCATAAAGGCAACAACATCTCGTTCTACTCTGACTTTACTCCAGTGGTACAGGCTGCTAGGTGGGAATTTGCACCTGTCAAGCGCATCCTGCAGCAGACCGAGATTCCATATGCCCTGTCCTATCCAGCCAAGGTAAAAGTGGCACATGACAGCTCTGTGCACTATTACACAGATGCCAAATCTTCCTTGAAATTTTCTGAACATATAGGAGGTCAGAACATTCTTCTAAGATTGCTGGATGCGGTCCCAAGGCCAATGTCCTCAGTGACAATGACTAAAACCTACCTAATGGAGCATCGCTGAATACCTCTTTGTCCTAACTAACATTCAAGTATGAACTCTCAAGTCAACCACATCGCAGACGCAGATCTAGGGGTCAATACAATCCAAAGGCGAAACCGGTGATTATTATAAGCAGGAAACATCCGATCATCACTCTCTGGCTCTTCTCCCAGTGTTCGGCCGCCCGCCTCATGGCAGGGTTGTACACTGGTGAACTCATATCCCCAGGTAGAGCTCCCATATTCATCCCCCATGCCTGTTGCTGGGGGCACAGCTTTAGTTCTGTTTGGTGGTGCGGGTTTTTGTGCACAATTGGGGTGTTGGCTTTGGTGGAGGGAGCGACTGGGTAGTTATCGAAGTTGTTCAGATTAGAGCGTCACTGAAGCAACACTCACTAATACCTATTGGGACACACCATCTCCATATAAGGGCACAACATTCAGACCCATAATCAAGTATGGAGTTAGCACATATTAGTGCAAGCAAGGACCCAGTGTTAACCACCAAGACAAGAAGTAACCATGAGCATGTCCACACATATCCCAAACAAACATGTCGTCGTATAACTATCTCACCTGGAACATCCGAGTGCTAAATGACCATAGAATAACCAGACTCATTCAAGCCTACTTGACTAGACACAAAATAGATATCTGTTTCCTCCAGGAGACACATCAGAACAGTACATCTTCCATCAAACTATACCACAAAAGATGGGGGAGCATCTACTCATATAGTCTAACTATGCAAGAGGGGTGCCTATACTTATACGCTGGGGACTGGAATGGACAACAACTGAATCGCAACTTGACCCAGAGGGAAGATATGCTATCCTAGGAAGTACACTAGGGAATGTTAGAATTACTATGGCAGCAATTTACGGGCCTAACACAAATAAGCTTGATTTCTTTCACAACATATGGGCAAACATTAAGCTAGTTGGATGTGATTCAATCATATAGGGATGAGACTTCAAAGTCATCTTAGACTATGCCCTAGATGGAATGGGAGCCTCTCATAAACTGCACCCAGGTCGAGCGAAACACTAAACACTATCATGCTGGACAGAAACTTAATGGACATTTGGTGGCAGTCGCTGTCATGATTCTGGCACACCAGTTTTTACCAATGCTTGTTGTGACTTTGCCATTTGTCTATGCCAATGCTTGTAGAAGACTATGATGTGATCATGGCCTATCGTCCCTTCCCAGCTCCAGTAGTTTACCTATGAGCTGGAATCTGGAAGCTTCTTCCTGAGCCCTTTAAATAGGGGCCACATCCTGTTCTTATTGCTGGTTATTGAGAACCCTTAGCTTGAGCAGCAGCTGTTCCTGTTCTCCAGTTGCTGAAAGAAGATTCCGGTTGCAGCAAGGAGACTTCTGTTTTCTTTTCCCAGATTGTAGATCCTCTCTCAGCTACAATCAGGTAGGATCATTCCTTTTTTAACCAACACCATCATGAAAGGAACTACGTGCTGTTTTTGTTATTTGCTGTTTTTGTTATTTTGCATTTTGAAAGAAAGTTGCAGATTGCGCTGAAGCAATCTTTGAGCATTTACATGTTTGGTTATTTTGGCACTTTGTATATCGCGCTGAAGAGCTCTTTGGTCATTTACATGTTTGATGATTTTGGCACTGTTGTACATCGCGCTGAAGCGCTCTTTGGCCATTTACATGTTTGTTGATTTGGGCATTTTTGTATATCGGGCTGAAGTGCTCTTTGGTCATTTTCATGTTTGGCGATTTTGGCAACTGGGCACATCGCGCTGAAACACTCTTGGGGGTATTTGCATACCTGATGACTTTGACATTGTGTCACAAAGCGCTGAAGCGCTCTTTGAACATTTGCATATTTGGACTCTGACAACATAGTGCTGAAGCGCTTCCTTGGGCATTTGAATATTAATCTGCCTCATTAGCATATGTAATGTGTTGTGTATTGCAAAAAGGTTGTTGGAAGTACCACTTTGATATTTAGCAGTGGTTAAAGCACATGATTACGGAAACATTGTGTCTAAAGCCAAGTAGCTCTTTATATGAATGTGTGCTTCGTTTTGAAACAATTTAATTTACAACAAGGGGTGGTGAGGGACAGAGTCTCTGAATTAAGCAGAATACTCACACCCAGTCCAAAGATCAGGGCTAGATCCAACACCGTTTTTTAGCTCATTGCACCATCCCAGTTTCAGAACCTGGCTGTATGCAAATTAGTCTGTTCCTGTCCCAGTGCATGATGGGAACAGGGCAAACCAAACTACAAAAGCCAATTCTTACACTGGGAAGGAAACAAGCTTCCGGGGACCGGTTTCTGGCATTACAGCCGTCTTCGGCCCGGCTTGCTTGATTCCTGATGGTGCAATGAGCAAGGGACTCATGTCTGAGTATACCCTTCCACGCTTAGGGTGGACAAAATAATTTACAACAAGGGGTGGTGAGGGACAGAGTCTCTGAATTAAGCAGAATACTCTCACCCAGTCCAAAGATCAGGGCTAGATCCAACACCGTTTTTTAGCTCATTGCACCATCCCAGTTTCAGAACCTGGCTGTATGCAAATTAGTCTGTTCCTGTCCCAGTGCATGATGGGAACAGGGCAAACCAAACTACAAAAGCCAATTCTTACACTGGGAAGGAAACAAGCTTCCGGGGACCGGTTTCTGGCATTACAGCCGTCTTCGGCCCGGCTTGCTTGAATCCTGATGGTGCAATGAGCAAGGGACTCATGTCTGAGTATACCCTTCCACGCTTAGGGTGGACAAAATAATTTACAACAAGGGGTGGTGAGGGACAGAGTCTCTGAATTAAGCAGAATACTCACACCCAGTCCAAAGATCAGGGCTAGATCCAACACCGTTTTTTAGCTCATTGCACCATCCCAGTTTCAGAACCTGGCTGTATGCAAATTAGTCTGTTCCTGTCCCAGTGCATGATGGGAACAGGGCAAACCAAACTACAAAAGCCAATTCTTACACTGGGAAGGAAACAAGCTTCCGGGGACCGGTTTCTGGCATTACAGCCGTCTTCGGCCCGGCTTGCTTGAATCCTGATGGTGCAATGAGCAAGGGACTCATGTCTGAGTATACCCTTCCACGCTTAGGGTGGACAAAATAATTTACAACAAGGGGTGGTGAGGGACAGAGTCTCTGAATTAAGCAGAATACTCTCACCCAGTCCAAAGATCAGGGCTAGATCCAACACCGTTTTTTAGCTCATTGCACCATCCCAGTTTCAGAACCTGGCTGTATGCAAATTAGTCTGTTCCTGTCCCAGTGCATGATGGGAACAGGGCAAAACAAACTACAAAAGCCAATTCTTACACTGGGAAGGAAACAAGCTTCCGGGGACCGGTTTCTGGCATTACAGCCGTCTTCGGCCCGGCTTGCTTGAATCCTGATGGTGCAATGAGCAAGGGACTCATGTCTGAGTATACCCTTCCACGCTTAGGGTGGACAAAATAATTTACAACAAGGGGTGGTGAGGGACAGAGTCTCTGAATTAAGCAGAATACTCTCACCCAGTCCAAAGATCAGGGCTAGATCCAACACCGTTTTTTTAACACCGTTTTTTAGCTCATTGCACCATCCCAGTTTCAGAACCTGGCTGTATGCAAATTAGTCTGTTCCTGTCCCAGTGCATGATGGGAACAGGGCAAACCAAACTACAAAAGCCAATTCTTACACTGGGAAGGAAACAAGCTTCCGGGGACCGGTTTCTGGCATTACAGCCGTCTTCGGCCCGGCTTGCTTGAATCCTGATGGTGCAATGAGCAAGGGACTCATGTCTGAGTATACCCTTCCACGCTTAGGGTGGACAAAATAATTTACAACAAGGGGTGGTGAGGGACAGAGTCTCTGAATTAAGCAGAATACTCTCACCCAGTCCAAAGATCAGGGCTAGATCCAACACCGTTTTTTAGCTCATTGCACCATCCCAGTTTCAGAACCTGGCTGTATGCAAATTAGTCTGTTCCTGTCCCAGTGCATGATGGGAACAGGGCAAACCAAACTACAAAAGCCAATTCTTACACTGGGAAGGAAACAAGCTTCCGGGGACCGGTTTCTGGCATTACAGCCGTCTTCGGCCCGGCTTGCTTGAATCCTGATGGTGCAATGAGCAAGGGACTCATGTCTGAGTATACCCTTCCACGCTTAGGGTGGACAAAATAATTTACAACAAGGGGTGGTGAGGGACAGAGTCTCTGAATTAAGCAGAATACTCACACCCTTGTTTTGAAACAAGGCTGTTTAGCCATAACATTGTATCCTTGAGAATTATAAGAACAGAAATTGCCAGTGAAGCCTGTGAAGACGTACACAACGACTGTTCTTTGCATAACCCGCTTTTCATTTACAGGTATGTTGTCATTGTTTAACCCATGTTAAATATAGTCAAAGAGTTTACTAAGCACGAAAGGAAAGCTAATCAAGGACAACGTCTCGTTCCAGGTCTCCCTCCCCACAGTACCCTCCCTAATTCCCCCCCCCCAATCAAGCCACTTTGATACTCAGTGCAGTTAAGTTTGAGTCAAGGCTGCTGGAAGGTGGGTTTCTTGAGGGTGCTCGTCCTTAGGAACCCAACGGAATTTTACCAGTTCTGACAGTGGCACCCCGAGAAGGCTGAGGGCACATGTATCACGACACACCACAATGCTTGGTCCAGACTTAACTACTGGCTAGTATCCAGAGACATAGTGACCATAGTGACAACAGACGTCAAGCACTTACCTAGAACATTGTCCAACCATGCCCCCTGTCTTTTACACCTGACTTTCCCAGCAATACCATACTATTCAGTTGGAGACTTCCCCCACACCCCCTATTAGACACAGCTTTTTGGGAAGAAATCCGGGGAGACATAACGGAATATTTCGCATTAAATGAAGGATCTGTCTCCTCTCAAGCCTCATTTTGGGAGGCCTTCAAGGTTGTAATACGTGATAACTGTATAGCCAGACAAGCTGGGGTATTGAAACCCATTAGGCAATCCCTCACAAATTTGGAAACCAGCATCACAGATATTGAACTGCAACACTACAACACCAAAGACCCGAGCTACCTGGCATCTCTAAGGGAAAAAATCACATAGTATGAGGCAGAGGCACAACGGGAGGTGAAATTCCAGGTTAAATACACTTTAGCTAGACGGTACGGTGAAGGGGGCCGACCGGGCAGAATCCTCGCTACCATTCTCCAAACACCACGCAATACATCATGCATTACAAAAACATTAGATTAGAATCAAGTACCTGTTAGGGGCCCACAGGAGATATTAGACCACCTCACACAGTTTTACTCTACACTATACTCCTCCACCTCTCCTACCATATTAGGAGACCTCCAGAATTACTTAGACTCTACTGAATTACTGTGGCTAAAGAGGGTACATTGAGCTTGCTTGGATGAACCCTTCACTACAGACAACATAATACAGGTCATCGACAGCTTACCTAGAGACAAAGCTGTGGACTCTGATGGCCTAACTACCACATTCTACAAATCCTATGCATCATTACTAGCACCCCATCTCCTGACGGTGTACCAGGAGGTACAAATGACTGGTACTCTTCCCCCCACCATGCAGGAACAATTACATTGTCATTGCTAAAACCCAGAAAGGCTCAGAATAAACAGGATTCTTACAGCCCCCTGTCACTGATAAACATTGATACCAAAATATATGCTAAATTACTCGCAAACAGATTACAGCCACTGCTGCCTTTAATTGCCAGGACTGATCAATCAGGCTTTTGTTCTCGGGAGATCTACGGCCCACAATCTATGTACCTTCTTCGCAGTACTGCACAATCTAGCTCCCTAAACGTCAGTGATTGCGGCTCTCCCCAACGCTACTAAGGCCTTCGACCCTGGCTAGACCTTTTTATGATTTTGGCAAGGTTGGGAATCAGCCCGACATTCTTAAAACAGATCCGGCTGCTATACTCCGAGCCAAAAGCGAGACTTCAACTAAATGTCCTGATTTCGAACTCCTTCCTGATCACTCAGAGTACGAGGCAGGGGTGTCCTCTATTTCCTCTCCGGTTCGCCATCGCCATGGAGCCACTAGCTGCTCATCTCAGACAACACCATGAATCCAGGGGGTTAAGATTCATTACCAAAGGGCTCATCATCCCGCTATATGCGGATGACATCACCTTTTACATTAATAACCCAGAGGAGAATATAAATCCGGTCCTTCGAGAAATACTTAAATGTGGAGGCTTGTCAAGAATCCATATTAACTGGGCTAAATCAATATTGTTCCCTCTGACTGGAACACTGAACACTTCAAGCTGGACTACCCCCTTACATGGGTGGAGGGTCTGGTAAAGTACCTGGAGATCTGGCTAAGTCGTAACGTGCAGGAGCTCTGGAGTATGACTTATGGGCAGGCTGTCGCCTGGCTGGAAGAGAAGGTAACCACCTTGTCTAAATTGCCGCTATCATTAGTTGGTAGAGTTGCGATTGCTAAAATGATAGTTTTGCCTAAATTCTTATTCACGTTTATAAATATTCCTCTCTCACTAACTTGAACATTCTTCAGGACAGTGCACTCCCTGCTTGTCTGGGCTGGTAAAAAGGCTTGTGTCTCTTGGGAACTTGTTACACTCGTGCTGGCTCAGGGAGGGCTGGGTGCACCCGACATTCCTCTATATTCACACTGTTCACAAGCCCAGTTCCTTCACTACTGGCTGCATCCAACCCCTTTCCAGCCACAGTAGCGGTGGAAATAGACACAGCTGACCCTGTCCCTCTTCAAGTAGCATTATATCAAACACACCAGAATCCCAGAAATGAAATAAACACAATTGAAACACTGAGCTGGGCATGGGAAGGTCTACAAAACAGAGCCAAGATTGCGATACTTTTTTTTAAACAGAATTTTATTGATTTTTTTATAATATATGCATCACATTTCTGATTCAGACATCATATATAGCCATAATCTATGTAGGATACAATGTATCGTTCATTATGTTGCTATCACATCTTATCGCTAGAACCAGTGCTTTATACAGTAGTGAAGTGCACAAGTCCGTCTGATAAAATCAAGGAAACTGGTACAGTCCATTATGCTAGCAGTACCACACATGCCCATGGTCCTACCGGTATAGTAGCAAATCTCAATCCTTTGGCTATGCTCATTAATAATAGTCCAATAAACATTTCCCCAACTCCCCCCTCCTGAACCCCCCAGTCACAAGTGCAGTCATAAAATCATAGATATCTTATACTAAATGTTGTAGGCTTATATCAAAATTATACATTAGTAGATAAAAACAACCCACTGTCTGTGCCATAGTATTCAGGGTATGAGTGTCCCAATGATCATTCAGCTGCGGGAATCCAGAGGTTCCTGCTTAATGTCAACTGCTTTTATGTCCTCAAGCATAACATCCCATTCCAATGCTATTGGAGTCTTGCGTAATCCTCTAAGTTCCTCTCAGCACAAAGCTGCACTCTCAGCACCGCACCCGGGTCAGCAGTTCACTGTGCCAGGTGAATATCTTACGGAATCATTTAACTATCACTTCTAGGAAAATTTCTAATTTAGGGCCTATAGAGGCACTCTATTTTTCTATTTTAGATGCATCTGTTGCCATATTTTCAGGCACATTGGTATATAGTCCCCCGAAGGCCCCACAGCCTGCATTGACCTCGCTTACGGCCGCCATTGCAGATCTGTCTCTTAAGCACCCTTACTTTACTGTATTAGGGGATTTTAACCATCATGTTGATTCACATGACTGTACACGTGCTAAAAATCTTCTTGACTCTATCCAAGGCTTGAATCTACCCCAATGGGTTAGTGGTCCTACCCATTCTGCAGGACACACCCTTGATTTGATTTTTTCCAATTTGCTTGACCTTAAAGTTCTCCCCTCTATGCCTCTTACGTGGTCCGATCATTACCTGATTCCGTTTGTGGTATCTACACCCAAGCCGCCTAGGATGGAATCTACTTGCAGAGGACAGGGCAGAAAATGGCATAAAGTCACTTGTACGGCCCTGGAACAAAGGTTTAGGAGTACTTTTGTTCTACCCGTTGCTGATCTTAATGAATGTGTATCCACCCTTAATAAAGATCTCTCTGCTGCTATTGAACAAATCGCCCCCATGAAGAATCTTTCCTCTTTAAGATCTAAACCCTCGGCCCCATGGTTCACACTGACGCTACGGGAAAACAGAAGCAGTTGCAAAAAACTGGAGCGTTCCTGGCGCTGGGCATATGACCCGGCGGCTAAAGCCCTCTATAGATCAGCTCTTAAAGAGTTTCATGAACTCAAACGTACTGCCATGAAACAGTATTTTGCGGATAAAATTAAAAGTGCAGAAAATTCCACCAAGACCCTTTTCAATATTGTTAAGGAGTTTGCCAACCCTTCTGCTTTGGCCTGTCCTGTTACCCCGAGCCAACCGCTTAGTGAGGGACTGTCTGATTTCTTTTATGAGAAAATCATGAATATTACAGCAAACATCCATCAGAACCCCGTAGCAGCAACCCCAGCCTATGACACCAGCTGTGCGGAAGTGCTCACCTCATTTAAGCCACTGACTGAAGATTACGCTTTGGCCTTGTTTTTGAAGTGTAAATCGGGCTCCCCGCTTGACCCAGCCCCAGCCCATAGTTTGAATGACATAGCTCCACTACTGATTAAGCCATTGCTAGAAATTTGGAATTCTTCTTTGCAATCGGGCCTTTTTCCCTCCTTGTGGAAACAGGCACTGTTGTTACCAATTTTAAAAAAAACAGGTGCTGATCCATTATGCTTCAACAATTACCGCCCCATTTCACTCCTCCCCAAGCCAGCAAAAGTGTTAGAGAAGGCGGTACAAGAGCAATTGTCCGAATATCTAGAAACTAATCACCTGCTTCATGACACCCAGTCAGGATTCAGGCCTGATTTTAGTACAGAATCAGCCCTGTTGGAAGTGTCTGAATCAATTCGCGAATGTGTGGATAGGGGAGAGGAGGCCATGCTGGCCCTCCTCGACCTATCCACAGCATTTGATACCATCTCGCATGACACTTTACTGAATCGCCTTCATGAGGTGGGCATTGGAGGAATTCCCCTGGCCTGGGTGAAATCTTTCCTGACAGGCAGGCTTCAACAGGTCTCCTTCGGACCCTTTGTTTCCACAGAGAAACCTCTGAGATGCGGGGTTACGCAGGGATCTGCTCTTAGTCCTCTCTTATTTAATGTGTACCTAATGCCACTGGCGAAGGTGGTTGAATCTTGGGGCGTCAGAGTGATCTTTTACGCTGACGACACTCAGCTTGTGTTTTCACTCTGAAAGCTCTTTGGCTCGCTTTCGCCACTGTCTGGTTAACATCGCTTCATGGATGTCCGCCAACAATTTGAAATTGAACACTGACAAGACGGAGGTCTTATTTTTTAATCAGAAATCTATTATTCCCTCCAACATTTGGTGGCTGTAGGAGAGTAGGGTCTGCAATCCTATGATCACCCAGATTTTTGCTTTTTGCTTCACTGGTTTACGACTTTCCCTGGCTGTGGGCCTGCTAATCAGACCCACAGCCTAGCTGTTCTCTCTATTCCAAATTGTACCCAGGTACTGAATTGGCACTGGGCCCTCTCCAAGTCCCTGTACACAGGGCAGAGGTGCACCCAGAAGTCTCCCAGGGGCTGCAGCATGTATTATGCCACCCCTGGGCTGACTAACTAAACAGACACAACGGGCTGCTTGACAGCTGGGGCAAGGTGGTGTAATCACCCTTTGCTTTAGATATAGTATACCTATATCTAAACCTAAAATGGGCACACAGATCTCCTATCAGTCACTCCTATGGCAGGCCTTAACAATCCTGAAGGCAGAGTGCTTGGAATAGTGTGAGATGGTGCTCTGGCATGAGCTGAGCCTGTCTGCGGCTTTCGGGATCTATCCCTTAGCCGTTTCCATGATAGCGTCAGACCATATACTCTTAAGTGCCTTATAATCCTCGCGGTTATGGTAACTTTGGTCTGACAATATCTAAACATGTCGTGTAAGGTGTCATACGCTTTGGAATACTACCCCCTCGCCAGTTCTGGCGACGGGGGTAGCATTCCACCCCTCTAGAGGGAGAAGACATGTTGGTAACCTGTAACCCCGGTTAAAGTTGAACATAGCCTCAGCTCCACAAAATGGATGCTGCCACCGAGACACAAGTCTGACCTCCTGCTGCTGGGAGTCCTTCCAGCGAGGAGTGCTTGGACAAAGGGTTTCCTGTCAGGGGCGGTGCTAGCACCATCCCAGACAGGGTTTTGTGTATCCCAGGTAGGCAGGGCTATAGAGGACGGTGACTGCAAGTGGCACCCCGGTGCTCACTGTGCATATGCCGGCTCAAACCAGTTCCTGGGGCACACCAGCCCCTGAGCTGGGGAGAGACCGGACAAAGGATAGGGGTGTAACCACCCCCCTCCTAGTCCCACCCATAGGGCAGGACTTAGTCGCGTGCCAGCCCCTTTTCTCAGGATAAAGGTAGGAGCAGGCCCCCTTCCAAATTAGATCATCTTTGAATCCTGAAACTACTTTCTACGAAAGGAACTCAAGACTTCTTCCTAAGATTTCTCCCTTGTGACTAAGGAGTAGTCACCCTGCAGCAGCAGGCACCAACCAAGCATCGCGGTTTGCTGTAAGTCTCTCCTCCGAATCAAGACTGCCCAGCTCGACGAGAACCGGCTTCCCTGGCACCTCTGACCTCTACCTGCATCATCAGTCCAGCTGAGATTCGTGGGTGTGACGAGACCTCGAGGGACCGGCCATCTTCAGGACTGCACGACGCTTGCCCAGCACAACCACCGAGGGACCCTTGAGTGAGTGCTTTGGGGTTTGAGAAGCCCCAACCCTGAGCAGCTCCAGCACCGAAGTCCAGCCCTCCAGCATCCACGAGATCTGCGTGGGGCCCTTCTGCTCTTTGCTGCTCACCGCGTTGTCCAGGACACTTGCCCGTTGGCTAGTGGCCCTTCTGACGACGAACTACAACGACAACACCGCTGGTCTGGTTGCTCCAGACTGGCCCTTGCTCCCCTCCACCAGAGGAGCACCCCGGACCCTCCTGGTCCACTCCTGACGCCATTTTGAGTCCACCGCGTGGGCTTGCATTTGCCAAGACTTGTTGCCCCAATCCTGGGTCCAGCGACGTCGACAGTATATACCACCGTGGGACAGCTCGCACCTCCATCCTGGTCGCCGACAACGCCTCCTGGTCCGAGAGACTGCAGAGCCCAGCGTCGCCCACTCACCTGGTCGAGGTGACTTCGCCCGGTGCCATCCTGGTGCCCATCTAATCACTGGCTAGTGATTCAGAACTTGGTCCCCTCTGCTTACAGGTCTTCATCTTCATCGATCCAGGCTTGGATCACTACGAACATCTTCACTGGTCGCCTGCCAGCAACTTCTTCTTTCAGGCTCCATAGACTGCAACGAGGATTCCTGACGTCTTTTTAACCCTATGCAGCCGCAGCCCCTGGGCTAGGTAACCTAAGCATTTCGGTGCTCCAGCATAGTTTAACTATCTAAGTGTCCAGATCCTTTTTCGTTTCAGCTCTACCTAGTCGGATTCGTCCGATAACACTAACTTTGCATTTACTAGCTTCCATAGACTTTGTTCCGTATCCCGCGTGAGAGTGCACACTCTGCACCCGATCTCCCTAGGCCTCCTGCTCGTAATCTAAAGGTTCAGTAGTCTAGTCCTAGCGATCCCAAAGCCTCTGAGAATAGTTACTTACCTGCTAGTAATTCGCATTCCACTTTTGTAGTATATGGTTTTTCGTGCCCCTCGGGCATTTGTGTAAATTGTGCGACTTTAAGTATTTTCTTAAGAGTTTTGTGTTGTGCTTAGCTCCCTGACTCATAAAGAGTTCAGGGTAGTATTGTTATAAATAAATATACTTTTATTTTCATAACAACTTGTGTGGTATCCTTTCACTTGGTGTTCAAAGGGTAAATGTGGTGGTAAACAGCTGGCTTAACACGCCCTCTAGAGTTTAGCCTAAAGACTGCTCTTGTCCATGCTACTAGGATAGCTGGTCTATCAAGTTGACTTACAACCAATCATCAATAAGGGTCGTTTGGAATGATACATAGTGATCACTAGAATAGTGAGCACTGCATATCAGGCCAACTTCTCACAGTGGCCATCTCAACTTAACCCTCCCCCGGTGCCTGTTCAAGTTGCCCGTAATCTGGGCTTTCAATTTGACACAGCTCTTTCCTGCAAGACTCAAATTAATAAGGTTTCATCATCCTGTTTTGGAAAACTCTGAATGATTAAAAAAATCATTCCTTTTTTGCCTCTTGAGTCCCGCAGAACAGTAGTCCACGCCCTAATCATGTCCCATTTGGACTACTCAAATAGTTTGTATGTCGGAGCCCCTGCGTCTCTCATTAACCGTCTGCAAACAGTGCCGAATTCGGCGGCCCGGCTGATCACCACTCGATTTCACCTCATCTGGCCAAACTACACTGGTTACCAGTGAGATATCGCATTAAGTTCAAGGCTTTGGTCCTTGCCTTTAGAGCTCTCAATGGCCATGGCCCTGCATACTTAAGGCATAGAATCAGGCTGACTCATGCAACACGGGATCTTAGATCCAACCATCTTCGCCTAATGTTTTGCCCACGTTTCCGTCTGGCTCGTACAGGTGGTAGGGCTTTTGCCGTAGCCACCTCCAGATTGTGGAATTTACTTCCAGTGGAACTTAGATTCCTGACATCTGAGCCTGTGTTCCGAAGGAAACTTAAAACCTGGCTCTTCTCTCTGATCTAGCCTTGTGGAACTTTTCTGGCTGACCCTCTCTGACCTCACATGTTTCCAGCGCCGGGACACCCCCGTTGGGGGTAGCTGTCGCGCTTTACAAACTTCTAAAATAAAATAAAATACAAATATGGCGGGGTTTCTGCGATTTCACTCGCATCATGATGACCCGTATAGCTAAAATAAGCGCCAGGTCTATAAAGGGATATTGTACTTTATGTTTAGACACTCGTTTATGCAGGCCTAATATGCATTCCTCTACTGTGTTTAGTATTTCATGATGAACAGCTCCTCCAGTTATGTGCCTAACATTGTCCCAGTATCCCCGCACTTTCGAACACATCCGTAGCATATGAAGCAGATCTGCCCCTTGCAAGAAGCATCGTGGGCAGTAATGCTGCATCTGTGGGAACATTCTACTCAATTTATGTGGAGTGAGGTAAGCCCGATGTAGCACCATAGTCTGAATAAATTTAAACTTCGCATTTCTAGAGGTTTTTTTGGGATGTTCAGAACATTCGCCCATTCCCTATCCATCAAGTCCCTGTCCATGTCCCCCCTCCACGCAGCCCGCAATGCGTCCAGAGCAACCATTGTGTGTGAGCGTAAACCAGTGTAGAGCCACCTAATCAGGTGCCTGCCTCTGCCCATATAGTAAGCATCTTGACCAGATCATGAGTGGGAGGTTTCTGTCTCTGTGGGGCCCAGTGCGTTTTTATATATTGGAGCAGTGCAGTATTTAACAAATATAAGTGTGCCGGGGCTCCCGTTTCATTCACAAAGGTACCATGATCAAGCAGCGTCCCATCTCCAAATAGATCTGCCACAGTGCTAATCCCTGCATCCAACCAGAGTGTTAACTTGCGCTTAGGGAGCCTGACGTCCGTCAGTGGAATTCCTAACAGCGGAATGTTACCCACGTATGCAGGGGGTGCATGCGCATACGGCAGCGCCGCTTTCCAGCCCTGGAGCGCCGTGCACTGTAGTGGGGGGGAGGTCCCTCAGGATTTCACTACCAGGCAGTAGCAAGGCATGCAGGGTACCACGATCTATGTCCGCCTCCGTATATCCTATCTCTTGTAAGTTACGCCCCGCCGCCCAATATGACAGCCTTTGTAGTAGGCATGCGTAGTAATACGCACGCAAGTCCGGATCGCCCATAACCCCCCTTGCACGTATCCACTTGCATTTCTTCAGACTAATATGTTGTCTACCAGTACCCCAGATGAGGTCAATAAGCAAAGTGTTCATCAGTCAAAACGTAGTGTGTGGCACTATCAGTGGTAAGTTAGTGAAATAATACAATAGGCGCAGCTGGACCACCATTTTTACCAGGGCCGCCCTACCCATGACAGACAGCGGCAGCACAGTCCAGAAAGTGATACTGGAACGCAAGGCTCGAAACGCCCGGCGCAAATTACCATCTAACATGTCTGTGGTGTCTGATATACCTGGATACCTAGGTACTTGAATGTATGTGGGGCCACCTGGAGTCTGGTATCCCCAAATTCAATGTCTGTGATTTCTGTGTGGTCTGTGAAGAAAAAGGCATGCAATTTCATAACGTTAATGGCCAGGCCTGATAAGGTCACAAAGTGGTGAAATGTCTTGTAGATTCGGTCCAAGGGCAGGCGGAGATCATGAAAGTACAGAATAATGTCATCAGCGTATTCTGAAAAAAGGTGCGACGCATGCCCTATGGGTATACCCCTGTCAAGGAGGTCTGTACGCACTTTCATTGCCAGCGGTTCTAGGGCCAGTATAAAGATTAGAGGCGACAGGGGAAAACCTTGTCTAGTCCCCCTATGTATGGAGTATTCTTCTGAGATATGGCTACCAGTACGGGCACACGCTGTGGGGGCATTTTATAAGAGACACAGCCAGGCAATATATCCCTTTGGGATCCCAAATTTCTCAAGCCCCCAAAATATATACTCCCATTTGATAGAGTTGAAGGCTTGCCTCAAATCCAGAGAAATGCAACCCGTGTGAGGGTTCCGTTTTCGGAGCTTCCGTCGTTAGATAGTGAAGTTCTCAATATTTAACAATGTGCTGCTTGCTGGTAAAAAAACGGTTTGGTCTATGTGGATGAGTTTAGACTGAGAGGGCAATAGTCTGTTGGCCAGCACCTTACTTAATATTTTATACTACGTAGTTAATAATGACAGCGGACGATAGCTGGCCAGATCTGTGGGGTCCCTTCCTGTCTTTGGGAGGGATATAACCAGTGCTTGCGCCATGGTGGGTGGTAAAAAGCCCTTTTCCAATGCAGTATTATATAGTGTTTCTAATTGAGGCACTAGGGAGTCTGCATACGTAGCGTAAAATTCAATTGGAAGCCTGTCCAGACCAGGGAGTCCCTTCATGGCAGTTCTGATCTCAAACTGTGAATGGGCCCTGTAAGATCTTTCTGGGCTGCCGCCGTGAGTCGTGGGTATGTGAGGTGGGATAAGAAAGCCTCCGTCTGGGCCTCCGCGCAGCAATCCAATGCACCGTACAGTGTGGCATAGTATTGTCGGAAGGCAGCATTGATATCTCCCTGAGTAATAACACTTTCACCTTCCAAGGTTTTAACCTCACTTATAGCCACTGCATGGGGGTATCTCGGATCAATCTGGCAAGCAAAGTCCCAGATTTATCTGCTTCAGTGTGAGTACGCCGTGAGTATGCTTGATAGTCAATGACCTGTAGTGACTCCAGGAGTTCTGCATGCTTAATTTTGGCCTCCTGAAGCGGGCCCTTTTTGTCTTCATTAGTTATTGCTTCCTGTTCCATCCGGCCCATACTATGTTCCACCTCCATTAGGGACTTATGGAGTTCCTGTCTGGCTCCTACAGTCGTACTAATTGCCCTCCCCCGAATCACGACTTTAAAAGCATCCCATTCAATCAGTCTATTTGTCACCGTATTGCTATTTCTGGGAAGTAATGCTCAATGGTTTTGAGTAGATCAGAATGGAATACTGAATCCTCTAATAGCTGCGGCCACATACACCACGTGGGAACAGGGGTGGGAACCCTTCCCTGGGTGAGGACAATCTCCAATGGGTTATTATCCAAAAAAGTTTTCGGCAGATATGTGGCCTGAGGCACTTGCATTGCAATCCTGTAGGAGAAATATATCCTATCTATCCTCGTGTGAAGCACATGAAAAAATATTCTCTGTGTGCTGGGTGACGCATCCTCCAAACATCACAGAGCTCCCAACCATCTGCCCACCTGTACAGCGCCTCAGCTTGTTTGAACACTCCTGCTCTGCGTAGGGGCGGGTGCGATCTGTCCAGAGACACATCCATTACCGCATTGCAGTCACCCCCTACAATCCATGGATGTGAATCCCATCCCGCTAGTGCAATGTTTAACATATCCCAATACTTATCTTGATCAAAATTTGGGGCATACACATTGCTTAACACTACAGGCTGACCATCGAGCGTTCCTTTCACGAATATGTACCTCCCCTACTTATCCGCCCTCTGTTCCAGAGCTATAAACGGCACACCATGCCTTACCCAAATTGTGGTCCCCCTCGCAAAGCTGGAGTATGAAGTGGAATAAATGTGCCCCTTCCATTTCTTGCGAAGTTTCACCACTTTGCTGTCCACCATATGAGACTCTTGCTGGTATACAATCTGTGCCTTGCGGCGCTGCAGCTGCGCATGCACTCTGTGACGTTTCTGCACTGAGCCCATACCCCTGATATTCCATGTTAATATAGTGTATCTAACAGGTGTATGCTTCGTGGTGTGGTCTGTATTCGCTGAGAAACTAGTGCAGTTCTCAGGCTGAAGAACCTATCTAGAGCAACATGTACAGTGAGGCCGTCCCTCCCCCCAAAAAACCCATTACTCGGTCTGGTCCACGAACTATACCGGACCATGTAACTCAACTGAACTAATAGGAACTTAAAGGTTATGTACAGCGCTTTCGCCATGTGGGGGGCATCGCTAGCCCTCCGCATGTGGTGTAACTTCGTCACAACAATACATATAAGCTACTACGGAAGCCTGGGCCTAATCAACATGGTAATACTCAAAACAATCCTACATATGCTGGGAGCATCATTTCACAAAATCACACTGCAGCTATAATAATAATATGTGCAAGGATACATTCAGCCATACAAATCATTGATTAATTGCGGGTTGCAGAGGGAAAAAGGGCCACACTCCCTTCAGAATCGTGCGTCGCTTCTTCCTCAGAGGAGTTCTTGGCTTCCGGTCTTGTGGCATGCGTGAAGGCTGCTGCTGCAATCATCGCCTGTGATTTGTGCCGTTGTACCTGCTGCGATGAGACATAGTTCCGTGCAGGAGTCCGGCGCATTCTTCTGCTGCCATGACCAGTGGATACATCAAGGCTGTTTCGACTCTTCGCAGTGAGCTGGGAGATAGATGTTGTAGCGTTGGTCAGCTCCATCACCTCCAGCCAGTCTTCTACATCCCCAGGGCTTTCAAAAAAATAAGCTTTCTGATCATGCATAATTTTCAACCGGTCCGGGAAGAGAAGCGCGTATTTCAGGTTTAAGTCTCTAAGTTTCTTCTTAACTGCTAGGAAGGAAGAGCGTTGGCTCTGTACCAGAACCGTATAATCAGGACACAGCGAAATTTTGGCATTCTCAAAATTTATCTGGGGCAATTCTTGAGCTCTTTGCAGGAGGATGTCTCTGTCACGAAAGTGCAACAACTTCAGTATGAGAGGTCGTGGGGGAGCCCCCGGTTTTGGTCATCCTGTGCGCTCGTTCAATACAGTATTGCGTGGAAAGCCCCTCAGTTGTGATGTGGTTCCTGAACTACTGTTCCAAATAGCGCGTTGCATCGTTCCCCTCACTCCTTTCCGGCAGGCCAATTACGCGAATGTTGTTCCATCGAGCCCTGCCCTCCGCGTCCTAACCTTGATCTAGCAGGGTGGTGACCTGGTCCTGTAGTTGTTTGACATGGGTTTCACTGTGCCTGGAGTGAAACTATTCCTTCCAATAGCGCGGCGTTGTCCTTCACCTTGTCAGTGAGGCTCGCATGGTCCGCCAAAGTAAGTAGTCAGGGTCCCAATCTGTAGTTCTATCGCCTTCCTAGAGTCCCTTACCTCCTGCAGTAGGAGATCTAGCTTGTCCACAGGTGCGGGAACAACAGTAGGTGGGATACACTCAGACGTGAGCGTGACGTCCGTGTTTCCGTGTTCCGCAGTATCCGAAACAGAGTCGGGGCCTCCCTGATCCTGTTACTTCGCTCTATTTTGCCCCATCATACAGGCATGGCCAGGCCGGGCCAGTGATATTCAGAGGTATCAGACTTAATAACGATCGCCCAGCGTCTTGTCAGTGGTCAGCCAGTGCAGTGACTCAGCAATCACCCCAGTCCTCCTTTAGCAATGTCACACAGCGGTCGGTCAATTCGCTTTACGAATCAATAGGGCGTAATGTCCTGTGCACCACAGCTCCACTACTGTCCCACCGAAGCAGGCTTCTGTTGCGGCAGGGCTGCACAGCAGCGCGGCGGAAGAACCCAGGCTGTCCACACTACCAGTGCAGGGGCTATGATCCGGACAACTGCAGTGTAAAAGTACTCAGTGGTGCTCCTCACCGCAAACACATGGTCTCCACAGCGGTAATTGGTGCAAATAAGGAAAGCGGTGGCAGTCCCGGGTCCTCTGGATTGCTGATCGCTCCCGAACACGCTGCTATCCTTGCGTGCCCAGCGTCACTCAACTCAGTGGTATATGTATGGTACCGGCGGGAAACCACCTCCTCCCGCTTTCAGTTCTATCAAGGGTGGGCCGCAGCTGCTGGATTGCTTTACTTCCCCATGATCACGTCCGGGGGGGGGATAGGCCGCTTCACATCCCCGGGCTCGCATGATCACTCTCCCCCGGTCGCAGCTCTGCAGGCTCACCTTTCCCGTGGGGCGTCACCCACGGTTCCCGCAGCGTCGCCCACTCCAGTTACACAGATAGTCCTCAGCGATGTTCACATTCCACACCAACGCATAGGAAATCCAGTCTTGAGTTTGTGCCTGTATAGAAGCTGGGCCTCCGCGCACTGGGCCTGCAGTGCCTGCGCAGTCAGGCTCCGGGGGCGATATCACCGCAGCCTCCTGCGAACTGCACCAAGCAATCAACACTGGGTCTTCGTGCCCCTTTCAGCCAGTCGCCCCCGCACTCAGAGCCTTCGTCCTGCAGTGTATTTCAGGTTTATAGCAGGATTCTGAAGCCCAAGATAAAGGGAATTCCACATTGGTGAGACAAATATGCATGAGCACGTTTGCAGATCTATAGCCCGAAGATACTTCTCTCATCCCACCATCAAAACACGGGGAGACCATACCAAGTTTTGCTGACTGGTTTCTATGCTACTGCGTGTGTGCGTGCGTGAGTGTGCGTGCGACATGATGTCAACTACACAATACTTTTCTGAGCCTCCCACCTAAACTACAGGCCCTGGAACACATACTAACAAAACATCGTTGTGCGGGATCATCACACAGGTATATAATACACAAAAAGAGAAATAGGTAGTGGCGTTCCCTAACAGGGAAGCGTCCGCACATTTGTTAGCACATTGTGAAAGATCATTCAGTAAAGGCATGCAATATACATATCCGATTCCTATTATTGGGTATGGGTGCTATGTTCGCCCTGAACACCTACTACCTAGAGGTGTTATTAGCACACCTGGATGTGCATCAAGACAAGACAAGTTGATAGGGCTTTACCAACACACCTAGTATCAATTATTAAGTGTTATATACTTGTATTACGACCATCAGTTTTTACAAACGCATTAGTTGAGCTATAGGTACATTCTCAACAATACTCTTCCAAAACAGAAAATCCAAAACAAGTAGTAATCTTGCTGTTCACTTGTTTTTATTCCAAAATCAATTTCTTCATAAATAATTTCCCAGCACACGACTTGCCGACAGGTGTTTCGTCTTACAAAAGACTTTTTCAAGGGGAGCAGAGGCAAACATGCTTTTCAGAGGTGCACTGAAAGTGTGCCACAAAATGGTGACACACTTTCACTGCGCCTTCCAAAGGCAACCTGCTGGGGGGGAGAAACGGGGTCCCATGGTCCCCCAGGCATCCCCCTGCAGTTGTGTGCAGTCACTCACTGCACCCGCTTGCAAGGGTATCTTTCATCGCCCTTAAAAGTGCAGACAGGTTGGCACCTGCACAGTGAAACACAGAGCGGCTTTCAAGCCTCTGCTCCTTATTGCACTTGAATGTGTTGCCCCCAGGGCAGCGTGAGTTCGCGACTGCCCCAGGGGCAGCGTATTCATTCCAATACGGAGCACTTTCTTTGTTTGCACCCGGCGCACCTTTTGAAAGGTGTGGGTGATGCCAAGGAAAGTGTGCCATGTCCGTAATACAGCCCCAGTAGAGTAGCCAAATACAAAAATAACCAACAGAAAAATTACCAGTCGGCTTTGCGCGGGGCCTTCCACTGCATGCCAGTTAAATGTTGGCACATGTATACGATGTGGCTTTTTAAAAAATAAACGCACCAGGAGAAAACACACCTACATTTCTTTAATCTTTTTGGGGGAAATGTATGTTTCTTTTTGGAGGGCCATGATCGCTATCGCCCCACCCTGTAAAACATACATTTCGCCCAAAAAGTTGGCCCAGCAGGGGGTCACCCTGTATGTCAGGAGGTCGAGTCACTGGCAATTTCACTTAAAAAACATATATATTTTGTTACTTCTCCTGAGGGTGCCATTCTGCCGCCAGAGGAAATGACACTCTATTTAGCGTTTATTGTGCCCCCAAAAGGAGTCAGCCTGTTCACCATGAGGGCTGACCTCTCCCTAAACAATTACTAAAAAAAAAAAATGTATTATAGTATTACTTTCCCATGGAGGGTTATCACACCCCTCAAGGGAAAAAACACTTTATTTCTTAGTTACTGTGCTCACAAGGGGGGAGTCAGCCCATTAGCCAAGAGGACTGACACCCCCTTAAAAAAAGTTCCTGGTGGCCTAATGAGCTTCACAGCTGTGGATAGAGGTTCAATAGGCAAAAAAGGGCCCCCCTGTGTACACGAATATAGGGCAGACTAGCAGGGGAAACACAGTCAATTAAGAACACAAAACAGTCTAGCCCTTCTACTGAATGACCAAGGCTCAGTTAGAGTCCTATGATACAATTAGCAGTAATAAACTCACTGAGACCCAGAACAACATGGACTAAATCAACAACGATTCATTATGCAAAAATATATTCATATTTTATTTCATTTTTTCAAATAAGATATCCATCATCATTTTATGCAAAACATAATACAATCAAAGGATCCATCACGAGCATACTACAATCAAAGATAATTTGAACAATGTCCCAAAAACCCAATCACTCATTCTATCAATTATACAACACACTCACTCATTCTAGCAACATCATACAGCTCAATTAATTCGCACATGCTCTCAACTTTCAACCTTCATTCCATATACATCAATCTAGAAATGCCAGATGTTATACGAAATTCAAACATCCTGGGAGGTCTCATGAATGAGGATTGGAGACTAGATGGTCAGGACACAGGACAGTTTCTAAGCGCCAACACGTGTTTCGGTGCACGGCCAGGTCACAGGGCCGCACCTTCGTCAGGGCATACAATAGAAGGGGAAGGTGGGGAAAATGGGACAACAAAAAACAGCATTCAATCTGTAATACAAAGATATATTTCAGTGTTTGAAATTTTCACAGTACACATCATGATTTTAGCAATCTAAATCTTCTGCAAAGTATTTCTCAACGAAACCTGCATTTTTAACTTATAGATAATCTGATTAAAACCTTGTTCTAGGTAACAACAGTGAGTTTAGAACAACTGCATAACATTTGATGGGGTTACAAATACTAGCTCAAAGACCCAAGACTCTACGGGTACCCACAGGCAAACGCTTGCTGTGGCCAAAGGACCACAACCACATCAAACCAAATACATACATCACAAACACTTTACACAGACTTTAAACGACACTAATGTTGAGGAATGGACTGGATTTCCTATCGTTTTTAACAGAAAAACAAGGTAACAATACATTATCACACAGGGGTCTTCACATAAAAAGGTCTCTCTAGTCCTCATGTTTTTAATACAGCGAACCAGAGGTGCCACAAGGGGTCACACAGGGGGCCCTATCACAAACAGTTTCTCTTAACCAGAGAGTGGGAAGGAAGATCGATACCTACCACGAGGAGATTTAGATTCCCGTCAGGATATAAACATCAGGCTCCCCCGTGCTGTGTTTCGTGGGCTACGGGGGCAAAGGTTGAGCCGGGAGCCACACAGAAGGTGTACAGGAAGATGCTGTGTGCGAAACAGTAACCCCACTTAGATACATTTCAATAACACTGCAACAGATAGAAATTCGCAGAGGCCATGTCTCACCAAGGAATACTTACCAAAGAAGTAGTCAAGGCGAGTAGTTTAAAACTTTCGGCGCATGAGATCAAGGGTCCAAATGAGGGTTGACTCTGTAGCCATCGGGTTCAACCGGCCTGGGGTCCCGGAATAGAACTCAATAGATCAAGGGTCTGTGGAGGATAAGGACCGTGATAGTTAAAATAAAATAAAGACATAATCAACCGGTCTAGCTGTCGAGAACCTAGGTGTTTCCTCCCATCTGAGTTAGATGAAGGCTGCCTAATGTAATTTGGCAGAATAGTAGAGTACGATGTTGCTAGAAGGCTAAGACCAAGGTCTAGATAAAAGCTTTCCTAATGGGGTTGATTCGTTTACCTGGTATGTTCTTTGAGGATGGCAGACTCAAAAGATTGGATAGCGGAAGCGAGGCAGTCAATGAATTTGGCTTCTGTCATGGAAAAAGATAACCATTAAAGGGTGTCAGTATCCATGATCAAAAGGAAACGACTTTCCTACCCACAACCAGACCGCGGTACAGCGCCCCGGGAGATCGAAACCGGGGCGACTGAACCCGGATTTAATAAAAAGGGGGCGTGGCCATACTAGGTAACTTAGACCAAAAAAGTGCTATAGGGAACAGGTGGGTGGTATAAGCCCACCTGAAACTATCAGGTCGCATATTGAATTACGACTTGGCACAGTGAACGCGAGCAAGGGCGGGATATCCCGTAATAGCAAGAGACAGCCAGCAGGTAGCATACAGGGGCCTAACCTGAACTCGGAGAATACTCTCGCGTATCTGACAACAATACTGCAGCGTGCAAAGACGGCGTTCGGTCCGAGGATCCCGGAAGAGAAAGGTTTAACTGGAGGCTGGATTTTTAAAAGGTCCCGCGAAACGCCCAGACCAATCATCCGTTGGGGATTATTCAACGCGCTAAACGCGGGAGAAACCTTAAAGGCGGGACGGATCTGCGTGATTGAACTAGCGCCGATCAACATGTTAGGGCTCATATGAACTGGATTTTGGGAAAAGCTAAAAACAAATCCCCAGCATCCGCCCATTCAGATCTGGGCATTGACAGTCAAACGTAGATGGAAACATAATACAATATATGAAAGTGTCTCACAAGCAAAATGGGACGAATTAACTGCGCTGAAGGGAAATCAGTACGGATAATGTTCGTGGGGCTACTGCAAGTATTAATCTATATGGCATATACATTTAGGAGACATCCAAATTCTAGCGACACAGTATGGAAGTTGGGCGGATTGGGTACCCCCACGATAAGGTAGTAGGCCTGAAAGCTGGCAATGGTTAGAGTCCGAGATGAAGCAGTTTCCGGGGGGGAAAAAAAGCTAAAAGCCCACGATGGACTGATTATAGATGGAGGGGGACCACAGACGAGACTGTAAACAGACAAGGGAGTCTCATAGGATCGCATTTTCCCAGGGACATAGCTCATTTAACCCATTCTGGGTTGCATTAAGAAAGAAGATCCAAAAGACTTCCCTCTTTTTCCTCAGCGCTGTTGTGTCCTTTCCCGGTACGGTGCATATTTTCTCTGAGGCTCAACCTCAGTCGACAGCCAGGAAACTGTTTGAGAAAGGTGGGGCCGGCCCCACTACCCCCCCACCCACCCCCGCCGGCTCTCCGTGGTTGGTTGCGCCCCGTTGCCTCATTATGATGCGGTGGGTTCGCCTCCTCACGGATTGGTCCCAGGGCTCCAAAGTGACCCGGAAGCAAAAGAATCGCTTCCGGGTCACTGGGGAGCAGAGGTCAGGCCGGTTAAAACCGGCTTGACCTAAAGGGGGCTTTAAAAAGCCGGGGAGTGTGGGAGTCGGCCTCTGTTACCCGCGCTCCACGGTCTGCCCCACCCAGCCTTCAAGAGGCTGTAATCTTTTTCTTTCTTTTCCCCTTTGCAGGTAATCGAAGGTCGGTGGCAGGAGCACCCCCCCCCTTTTTGTAAGCGAATCAGCATTTATCTCCAGACCCAGTGGGGACGCCCAGGTCTTTTCTTTTTCTATTTCATTGCAGGAAACCGCTGGAGGAAAGCTGGTCTTCTGAAGCGCTTGGGATTCCCAGCGCCCTTTCCTTTCCGTTTGGAAGAAGGCGTTGTTTTCGAGGAGCGCACACAGCACTCCTCTAAGTTATCAGGGGGAGCATCGGAGGCCGCTGCTCATGCCATAGCGGCCGGGAGAGCGTCTGAATTGCGGGCTAGGCTTGCGTGTAGAGGGGCGGTCACGAGCATTTTCTGAGTGCTCGCGTGTAGAGGGGGCAGCCACGAGCGATTTCTTCTGAGCGCTCGAAATTGTTATACCCGAGAACACAATACCGGTAGGGGGGCTCTCAGAGGTATATATATTTTAAGGCAAAAGCACGCAATCGTTTTGTTAAATATTGGGTTCAGAACAGGGGTATGTGTTTGGCAATTGAAGAGCCAAGCTGGTGTTAGAGGACAGTAGGCCGGTGCATCTGTCTTGAAAGCTATCAGGGGGGAGAACATTTGTACTGTGAGGAAGGCATATAGGGTGCAAGTTCTAAGAAGTGCATTACTGGAAGGTACTTGTATTTACCTACTGTTTTTTCTGGATTAATGCATGGGCATTTAACAGTGCTTTCTGTTTGCATAAAAAGGTGATTGCAGGCCAGTTACCCCTGAATGAAATCGTTTTTTATTAACGAAAGAAACGTTGTGCAGAGCGGTGATCAGTCATATAACTTTCAATTGTTATTATTACAGAATCCAAGTTGGAACAGAATCTTTGCAGTGGCGCGTCGGAGGTGACATGGGGTTTCGCTCATCAGAGGTCACAGACAGGCCTGCACTTCACTGCTTCTGGTGAGCCGCACGGGCTAGAGATTACTCGCCCTACACCCAGGTTAGCTGGTGTGGCGCGGCTCCAGTTGCGTGGTGCTTACGGCCGGTTTGGGTTCCTCCAACGTGCGCAGGTAAGGACCTGGACAGGTCCCATTTAGGTAACAGATAACATTGTGCTCGCGGTGTTATCGCCTATCAGTGCATACGTTACCTTGCACTTGTGTCACAGGAGCTATGGCTAGTAAACGTGGATCAAAGCATTCCCGCATGGAACATATGTTGGAATCAATGATGCGTAGAATGGCGACAATGGATAGGAGGTGGGGAAAGGTAGAGCAAATGGGGCAGAGCCTTTCAGAACTCAGACAAAGACAAGATGGGCAGAGTGGGCCAGCAGGCAGGCCCAAGCACACCATAGTACCCCCAAAACCCAGAGGGGAGTAGGACCCACTCCCCAGGCGGGCTAGGCCCAGGAAGGGGAAGAACCAAGAACTCATGCCTTTAGGGGATATGCCTTCGGGGGAGGGTCCCTCAGGAGTTCCAGTGATACCGGTAAACCCTACATCTATACCGGTGATCCCCGCAAGTGTCCCATTGGTCCCCGCTCCTACCCCACCCATGCCTACACCAAGCCCGGTGCCTCCCGCATCGATCCCGGTGGTCACCGCGACAATTCCTGTGTGCCCGCACCTACCCCCCCATCATGCCCGATGGTCCCCGCGGCAACTCCTGTGGTGCCCACACCCAGCCCAGGGACACCGGTTCAGAATCCGGTGGTCCCCACTCCCGCCTCAGCACCAACAGTTGTTAATCAGGTGCCACAGGAGCTAGTGGCGCTGATAGCGGCAGTTCTCCCTGGGCTAGGAAGGGGGGGAATGTTACCAACTTCAGTGGGAGCAAAGGAGGTAGGGGAGGACCCATTAGCAGAGGCACAGAGGATGGTGGCAAAGATTATTGCAGCCCCAGGAGGGGGGCCAGATACTTCTGTTCTACCCCAACCAGCGGTGCAGGCGAGCGGCAATGGAAAAGACAAGGTGACGGAGCCAGCTGGAGTTGGGCAATAGGTAAGGAAGTGGCATTGCCACTGCTGGGCACGGGGGAACTGCCCTCTAGAAGGGAACATTTGGCCAGACATGTAACACGCGAAGTAAAGGAGTTCATATGGTCAGGTGCTTACATCAATATGTTCTCCTTACTTGTCGATGAAAGAGGAATGGAGTATGCCAAGAAGCAGCAAGACTGGATGCTTCCTAGTGAATGGCGTGTTGAAATGATGAGATTCAGGGTGGAAGAGACTTTGAGCAACTGGATTAGGGCTTTCTCTGTATTTATGGCTATAATAGTTGTGCGTTCGCCTAATTTGCAAGCAGAAATGGCTTGTTACCAGAGCAGGGTTACTATGACTCATGATAAATATGGGGGCGTAGGGTGGAAGGAATATGACATGAATTTCAGGAAGGCTAAGGAATTTAACCGATCACTTACCTGGGACCGTGTTGACTCAATCTTGTGGTTTGATCAGTTTGGCCCAGGACAGCCGGGCAATGCAGTGCAGAACGGGAACAAGGGTCACACTTCCCAGGCGCCTCAGCCCTTTCAGCCACCACAAACCGCGGGCGCAACCCCCAGTCCAGGGAGCGGTAGGAGTCGGAAGGGGACATGCTGGGATTTTAATAGACGGACATGCACCAGGGCACAAGGCACTTGTAAATTCAGGCACGCATGCTCCATATGTAATCACCCTTCTCACCCAGAATCAAAATGCCTTAAAAAATCAGGAAATAGGGGAAGGAGGAAACAGAAGTAAGGAGAAGACACTAATGGTAACACATTCACCCATTGATGTTATGGCTATGAATCCTTGGTTAAACAGGTACCCAGACCATGCCACGGCTAGGATTTTACAAGAAGGGTTTTTGTATGGCTTTAGGATTCCGGCGGTTGACTACACAGGGTCACCAGAGTGTAAATATCAGCTATCTGTAAGGGCCAATCCAGGAGTAGCAGCGGCAAAAATTGCAAAAGAACTACGCCTGGGCAGAATAGCGGGTCCTTTTGATCAGATCCCTGTCCACAATTTTGTCTGCTCGCCCCTAGGGGTGGTCCCGAAGAAAGAGGAAGGGGAGTTCAGGCTGATTCATAATATGTCAGCCCCTAGAGGCAATTCATTAAATGACGCCATCAACGAAGAAATCTGTAGCGTGAAATATGCCTCTTTTGACCAGGCAGTAGATATGCTAAGGGTTCTGGGACCCGGGCCTTGCTAGCCAAATCAGACATTGAGTCTGCCTTCCGGCTGCTGCCTGTACATCCTCTAGATCACCACCTTCTAGGTTTTTCATTCCAGGGCAAATTCTACATGGATATGTGCATGCCCATGGGTTGTTCTGAATCCTGCGCTTACTTTGAAAAATTCAGTTAATTTCTGGAATGGGTTTTGAGACAGGCAACAGGGCACCAATACGTCATGCATTATCTGGATGACTTTCTTTTTCTGGGGTCTGCGGTCTCCCGGGAATGTGCTTGGGCATTGCAGGAATTTTGCGTGCTCATGCGTGCTTTCAGGGTTCCTCTAGCGCCGGGGGAAGACGGTGGGGCCAGCAACCACAATAGAATTTTTAGGCATTGAGTTGGACTCTGTATAGGGGTGTTTCCAGTTACCTAAGGAAAAATTGTGAAATTTAGAGCAGCACTCCAGCAATGTTTGGCAAAAGATAAGGTAACCTTACATCAGCTACAACAGACAGTTGGTCAATTGAACTTTGCACTAAGGGTAATACCTATGGCACAACCGTTCTCCCGCTCCATCTCTCATGCCATGACGGGCCTCCAAGAAAAACACCATCACACAAGACTGTCGTCTGAGGTTCGCCAGGACATGCAGATTTGGATCGCATTTCTGGAGGGTAGTGCAGCCCGGTCCCCCACAACTTCAGCGGAGTTGGGTTTATGGACCGATGCTGCTGGCAGTGTGGGATTTGGTGCCATACTCGGGAACGAATGGATGGCACAGCATTGGCCGGCTTGGTGGGTGGAGAGTGGTGTGACAGCCAATATAGGTTTTCTTGAGCTCTTTCCCATCTGGGTTGCACTGACTGTTTGGCCTCATCATTTACGCAATCAATCTGTGATTTTCTGGTCAGACAACATGAAAGTGGTTGAATGCATCAACCAGCAGGCTGCACAGTGTAAAATGATCCTCCGCCTGTTGAAAGAGATAGAGTTGTTGTGTATGAAGTTGAACATACAGTTTAAGGCTAAACATGTCCCAGGGGTGTTGAATAATCCTGCTGACGCACTCTCTCGCTTCAAGATGCAGGTGTTCAGGGAACATCTACCCATCTACCCTCTGCGGAGGCAATACCAACATTCTTCCCGGAAGTACTCTGGCAGATTGGGGCCCCCAGCTACAGAACCTCGTGACAGCTAGCCTAGCGCCCAGGACCAGGAAGGCTTATTAAGGGGCATTTTGGTCTTACTGCGCTTTTCTGGGGCAGGATTGGAGCAAAGCTGGCATAAGTCAGGGGCATTCCTCCGCTATTTGGACACTTTGAATAAGGAAGGGCGATCTGCGTCTACAGCCAAGCGACATGTGGCAGCAGTTTCTTTCTTCGCACAAATCAAGGACACCAGGGACCCCACTAATAGCTTCATTGTGAGGAAGGCACTGAAGGGGTGGCGGCGCCTCCAGGGGCCCGCCCCAGACACAAGAAGCCTGATTGGCTTAGAGAGACTGACATCACTGGTAGCAGCCCTGGGTGGCATTTGTAGTTCAACAGGAGAGGCATTGCTATTCAGAGCTGCCTTCTCACAGGCGTTTTATGGAGCCTTCAGGGAAGGGGAATTGGTGGCGCACAATAAGCAGGATGTGTGAGGGGGGCTCCAGCTCGAGCATGCGAGGATACAGGGCGACACTTTGCTGATAACCATTAAGAAATCCAAAACTGATCAGGAAGCCTGTGGTGAAAGGATAGTACTTCACCGCGCACGGGATAATCCATGCTGCGCAGTGATACACCTAGAGCCTTCGTCCGACAGAGAAATGGCGCAATGGAGGGGGCATTATTAATGCATGCTGACAGTACCCCTCTCACCAGGTTCTAGTTTAAAAGGGTATTGGCCATGACGATAGACAGGACAGGTTTGGATCCAAAGGACTTTGGGACTCATTCATTCAGAATAGGGGCTGCCACAGAAGCAACAGCTAGAGGGTTGCTCAGCAACAGTGTGAAGAGAATTGGGAGATGGTCTTCCCATTGTTACAAGCGCTATGTGCGGCTACACATGTTGTGAGGGTGGCAATGCATTCTGATACAGAAAAGGGGGTGGTGATGAACAGAGTGTCTGAATTAAGCAGACCACTCTTACCCAGTCCAAAGATCAGGGCTTGATCCATCACCGTTATTTATCTCACTGCCCCATCCCAGCTCAGAACCTGGCTATATGCAAATTAGTCTGTCCCTGGCCCAGTGCATCATGGGAACAGGGCAGACCAAACTACCAAGCCAATTCTTCACCAGAAAGGAGACAAGCTACCGGGGACCGGTTTCTGGCATTTCAGCCTCTTCGGCCCGGCTTGCTTGAATCCTGATGGAGCAGTGAGAAAGGGACTCATGTCTGAGTATACCCTGCCACACCTATAGTGGCCAAAAACGATACAGAAAAGGGGGTGGTGATGAACAGAGTGTCTGAATTAAGCAGACCACTCTTACCCAGTCCAAAGATCAGGGCTTGATCCATCACCGTTATTTATCTCACTGCCCCATCCCGGCTCAGAACCTGGCTATATGCAAATTAGTCTGTCCCTGGCCCAGTGCATCATGGGAACAGGGCAGACCAAACTACCAAGCCAATTCTTCACCAGAAAGGAGACAAGCTACCGGGGACCGGTTCCCATGGCTTGTTTCCTTTCCAGTAAAGAATTGGCTTGGTAGTTTGGTCTGCCCTGTTCCCATGATGCACTGGGCCAGGGACAGACTAATTTGCATATAGCCAGGTTCTGAACTGGGATGGTGCAGTGAGCTAAAAAACGGTGATGGATCAAGCCCTGATCTGTTGACTGGGTAGGAGTGTTCTGATTAACTCAGATACTCTGTCCATCACCACCCCCTTTTGAAATTATTTTGGCCACCATAAGTGTGGAAGGGTATGCTCAGATGTGAGTCCCTTGCTCACTGCACCATCAGGATTCAAGCAAGCCGGGCCGAAGACGGCTGTAATGCCAGAAACCGGTCCCCGGAAGCTTGTTTCCTTTCCAGTAAAGAATTGGCTTGGTAGTTTGGTCTGCCCTGTTCCCATGATGCACTGGGCCAGGGACAGACTAATTTGCATATAGCCAGGTTCTGAACTGGGATGGTGCAGTGAGCTAAAAAACGGTGATGGATCAAGCCCTGATCTGTTGACTGGGTAGGAGTGTTCTGATTAACTCAGATACTCTGTCCATCACCACCCCCTTTTGAAATTATTTTGGCCACCATAAGTGTGGAAGGGTATGCTCAGATGTGAGTCCCTTGCTCACTGCACCATCAGGATTCAAGCAAGCCGGGCCGAAGACGGCTGTAATGCCAGAAACCGGTCCCCGGAAGCTTGTTTCCTTTCCAGTAAAGAATTGGCTTGGTAGTTTGGTCTGCCCTGTTCCCATGATGCACTGGGCCAGGGACAGACTAATTTGCATATAGCCAGGTTCTGAACTGGGATGGTGCAGTGAGCTAAAAAACGGTGATGGATCAAGCCCTGATCTGTTGACTGGGTAGGAGTGTTCTGATTAACTCAGATACTCTGTCCATCACCACCCCCTTTTGAAATTATTTTGGCCACCATAAGTGTGGAAGGGTATGCTCAGATGTGAGTCCCTTGCTCACTGCACCATCAGGATTCAAGCAAGCCGGGCCGAAGACGGCTGTAATGCCAGAAACCGGTCCCCGGAAGCTTGTTTCCTTTCCAGTAAAGAATTGGCTTGGTAGTTTGGTCTGCCCTGTTCCCATGATGCACTGGGCCAGGGACAGACTAATTTGCATATAGCCAGGTTCTGAACTGGGATGGTGCAGTGAGCTAAAAAACGGTGATGGATCAAGCCCTGATCTGTTGACTGGGTAGGAGTGTTCTGATTAACTCAGATACTCTGTCCATCACCACCCCCTTTTGAAATTATTTTGGCCACCATAAGTGTGGAAGGGTATGCTCAGATGTGAGTCCCTTGCTCACTGCACCATCAGGATTCAAGCAAGCCGGGCCGAAGACGGCTGTAATGCCAGAAACCGGTCCCCGGAAGCTTGTTTCCTTTCCAGTAAAGAATTGGCTTGGTAGTTTGGTCTGCCCTGTTCCCATGATGCACTGGGCCAGGGACAGACTAATTTGCATATAGCCAGGTTCTGAACTGGGATGGTGCAGTGAGCTAAAAAACGGTGATGGATCAAGCCCTGATCTGTTGACTGGGTAGGAGTGTTCTGATTAACTCAGATACTCTGTCCATCACCACCCCCTTTTGAAATTATTTTGGCCACCATAAGTGTGGAAGGGTATGCTCAGATGTGAGTCCCTTGCTCACTGCACCATCAGGATTCAAGCAAGCCGGGCCGAAGACGGCTGTAATGCCAGAAACAGGTCCCCGGAAGCTTGTTTCCTTTCCAGTAAAGAATTGGCTTGGTAGTTTGGTCTGCCCTGTTCCCATGATGCACTGGGCCAGGGACAGACTAATTTGCATATAGCCAGGTTCTGAACTGGGATGGTGCAGTGAGCTAAAAAACGGTGATGGATCAAGCCCTGATCTGTTGACTGGGTAGGAGTGTTCTGATTAACTCAGATACTCTGTCCATCACCACCCCCTTTTGAAATTATTTTGGCCACCATAAGTGTGGAAGGGTATGCTCAGATGTGAGTCCCTTGCTCACTGCACCATCAGGATTCAAGCAAGCCGGGCCGAAGACGGCTGTAATGCCAGAAACCGGTCCCCGGAAGCTTGTTTCCTTTCCAGTAAAGAATTGGCTTGGTAGTTTGGTCTGCCCTGTTCCCATGATGCACTGGGCCAGGGACAGACTAATTTGCATATAGCCAGTGTTAGAACCGGGGGTCTCTGGTTGGCAAAGGTAAGTACCTTGGCCCAAGTAGGGACCCCTAGCTCCGGTCAGGGCAACGGAATAACCCTCTGAGATAACCCCTGCTCACCCTCTAGGTAGCATGGCGCGAGCAGTCTAGGCTAAACTCGGAGACAATGTGGATAACATTTGCACTTAACACAACTGCAATTCCCAATCCACCACAAACTGAGACCACACAGGTAAGTATATATAAAATATAACTTTATCTAGTTTCAGCATGTAAATGAAGCAGTTGCATGATAATCACTTCTTTAGAACGCATAGCATTTCTAACGTCAAGGTTGCACGTTAAACCCTTCACTTAGAACAAGGTTGCACTTAATTCTTAATTGGTCTTTCTTAATTTCAGGAAGTTCTCAACACCAATGTCTCTAGTCTCTTCAAGTCAGCACAAAGATATGCCAACGATTTTGTGATCAAAAACGCTCTAAAAAATGATGAGCAAACAATGCCAATGTAAAACAACTATCCCCCAAGGGTCCCCTGGCTTCAGGGACCACAAGCGCTTCTTGCGCGGCTCACCCGGTATCCTGGGCGAGGGGGGACTTCTTTCCCCGTGCTTGCGGTGACGCGGGTCCCCCAGGGGCACCTCGCGGGTGCAGGCTCAGTGTTGCTCCCGCCCGGCCGGTCTCAGGACGCTCTCCGCCCGCTCTGGATCCTTCAAAGAGCAGCGGGGAGCAGAGACGGCAGGCCAGGGGCTGGAGCACTTGCGGAGATCCCTCGGCGAGGTCAGGTCACTTCTTCCCGGGCCCGGCGGTGATCTCGCTGATTCCTCGGCTTCCTCGCGAAGGCAGCCAATCCCCTCGCGGCTCCTCAGGCGAGCCTCCACAGCACCCGGGAGTCAGCCAATGGCAGTGCGGCTCCCGGGACAGTAAACAATGACGCTCCGCGACTCCGGCCAATCACGGCCCACTACTGCTGATGACGCTGCGCCGCACGGGCCAATCCCGTCGCGGCGTTAGTGAGGGGGCTCGGCTCCCTCCACCAATGGGAGCGCGGCGGCTTCGTTCTTCGCCGCGGCAGCGCCTGGACCTCTAGGCAAGTTACGGGGGGGGGTTCCTGGCTCCGGGCCGCGGTGGTGATTTGGCGGCAAAGGGTTTTCAAGGGCGCTGGTCCCGATGAGACCCCCCTCTCGACCTCTCCACCACGTTGGAGCGGATTTCACGAGGGGAGGCGCCACAAGCCTCCAACCCTCATAGGAAATGTGCCGATGAGCACACCGATCCCTTCCTCACGCTCCGCAGTCGAGTACACCACGCCCCCGGTCCACAACAGCACGATCTTGCAGCTGTTTTCTGGCAAAGCTTTAGGAACCTTTAGCCCTGGGTTCCCAGCAGGAGGCCAGCTCTTCTCAGGCCCTTGGAGATTCAGTAAAGACACAGCACACAGCAAAGTCTTGGTAGGTTCAAGCAGGCAGGGTCACAGCACGCAGCAAAGTCCCTTTCCCCTCTTCAGCTTTCAGTGGCCACAGCAGAACAGGTCAGCCCTTAGAGCACACAGCCGGGCAATCTTCCTTTAGTTCTCTCGCCGTCTTCCTTCCAGCAGAGGGTCCGTCTTGGTTGTAGAATTTCAGAATCTAACTTTCTGCAGACAGGGGTCCTTTCCTTATACCCCCAATGTCTTTGAAGTTCTTGGTGCATGGAGGCCCTGGGTCCAGTCTAAACCAGTTCTGGGGGTTGCGGAGCACTGAGGTGTCTCTGGCTTTCTTCTTCCTGTCAGCTTCAGGGCCAGTGGGGTCAGTTGACCACCAGGAGAGAGCGAATGTGGGGGAGGTAGGCAGGCACAGCCCAGCACTTATCTGGCATTCCTTCCTCCCTCCTCCCAAGCAGGCAGATGTGCCCTTTCATCCCCGGGATGGCTCCGACCCTCTCCTCGGGGGCTCTGCAGCCCCTTCCTGTCACATCCAGACCAGGCAGACATTCCACAAACCCAGGCACACAGAAAAAGGTTTAGACAAGAGAACAGCCACTTTCTAAAAGTGCTATTCTCCAACACAGGATTTAAAAACACCCTTCACTAAAAGATGTGTCATTAAATTCTGAGTCCAGGGGTATCTTTCACTTATGTCCCATCTTGTTCCTATGGGGAGATAGGCTGGTATCACATGGGCCCAGCCCCCCTCCATGTTACGCTATGGAGCAAGATAGCCTTACAGCAGTGAGCACACAAAATGGCTGTAGCCCACTACCAGAGCATAGTACCTGCACTAGCACATGCTCTACCTTATCCATACACTGCACCCTGCCCAGGGGGGTACCTTGAGCCTTCCATAGGGGTGACTGATGTGCACAGACAGGGAAGGATTGGGCCTAGCCAGTGGGGACACTGGCCAGGCTGACATGGCAGTCACTGACTGCACACAGGCCCTGCGCTGGCAGGCCTGAGTCACCATTTTAAAGCTACTCATGTGGGTGGCGCAATCTGCGCTGCAGGCCCACTAGCAGCATTTGTCATCACCAGCCCTGGCACACACAGTGCCCTCTACTAGGGACTTCGTGGTGATACAAATATGCCAATTAGGTATACTCAATCAATAGCACAATTTACAGAAGGAGCACTTACACTCTGACACTGATCAGCAGTGGCAGAGTGTCCAAAACATCTAAACCAGCAAAAACGAAATCCAGCACAGCATCAAAACACATGAGTCAGAGGCAAAAAGATGGGGGAAGAACCACGCCAAAAGGTGTCAGGTCTAACACGTGTCCCCTCCAGCTGAAAGTGGGGAGAAATACCCAACCTCTTGGGAGTCCTCATCACTAAGGCGGAAGAATCTGGACAGACCGTCAGCGTTGGCGTGTTCTGTACCAGGGCGGTGCTCCACCGTAAAGTCCATCCCCTGTAGGGAAATGGACCACCTCAACAATTTTGGATTCTCACCCCTCATCTGCATTAACCATCTGAGGGGCCTGTGGTCGGTCTGAACACGGAAGTGAGTCCCAAACAGGTAGGGCCTCAGTTTCTTCAGAGCCCAGACCACAGCGAAAGCTTCTCTTTCAATGGCACTCCATTTCTGTTCCCTGGGGATTAGCCTCCGGCTAATGAAAGCCACAGGTTGGTCTCCTCCCTCATCATTGATCTGTGAGAGCACGGCTCCCACGCCTTGCTCTGAAGCGTCAGTTTGCACAATGAACTCACTTGAAAAGTCAGGTGCCTTAAGCACCGGTGCTGTGCACATGGCAGTTTTGAGGGTGTCAAAAGCAGTTTGACAGGCCTCAGTCCAATTCACTTTCCTGGGCTGATTCCTAGATGTCAGCTCTGTCAAAGGGGCCACAATGGTGCCATAGCCTTTGACAAACCGTCTGTAATACCCGGTGAGACCTAGAAAGGCTCTCACCTCAGTCTGGGTCTTGGGGGGTTCCCAAGCCAGAATGGTATCAATCTTCGCCTGTAGGGGCGCCACCTTGCCGCCCCCCACCTGGTGTCCCAAGTACACCACAGATCCCTGCCCTATCTGGCATTTACTGGCCTTGATAGTGAGGCCTGCCTTCTGCAGAGCCTTCAACACTTCAGTGAGGTGTTGCAGGTGTTCCTCCCAAGTGGAGCTGAACACCGCAATGTCATCCAGGTAGGCTGCGCTGAATTGCTCCAGCCCTGCCAGTACCTGGTTGACCAATCTCTGAAATGTGGCGGGGGCATTTTTCAACCCAAAGGGCATGACACGAAACTGGAAGTGTCCTTCTGGCGTTGAAAATGCTGACCTCTCCTTTGCCCCGTCAGTTAAGGCAATCTGCCAGTACCCTGAAGTCAAATCAAAAGTACTCAGGTACTGGGCAGCTCCCAACCGATCCACCAGCTCATCAGCTCTGGGGATGGGGTGCGCGTCAGTCTTCGTGACCGCATTGAGCCCACGGTAGTCCACGCAGAACCGAAGTTCTGGGGGGCCACCGGGGGTAGCAGCTTTCTTAGGCACTAAGACCACTGGGCTAGCCCAGGGGCTGCTGGAGGGCTCAATAACCCCAAGCGCCAACATCTTGGAAACTTCTTCCTTGATGCTAGCTCTGACCTTGTCAGCTACCCTGTAAAACTTCTGTTTCACAGGCATGCTGTCTCCAGTGTCCACGTCGTGGACGCACCACTTGGTGACACCTGGGGTCAGGGAGAACAGTGGGGCGAACTGACCCAAGACTTGGCGACAGTCCTCCTGCTGTTCTGGGGTCAGGGTGGGGGAGAGGACCACACCATCCACTGACCCATCTTGCTCCTTGACTGCCAGGAGGTCAGGGAGAGGATCACTATCCTCCTCCCCTCCAACATCTGTAGCCATGAGCATAGTCACTTCAGTTCTTTCAAAGTGGGGTTTGAGGCGGTTCACATGTAGCACTCTCAGGGGCTGCCTGGGAGTCTTCAGGTTAACCAAATAGGTAACCTCGCTCTTGCGCTCTACCACCTCATATGGGCCAGACCACTTGTCACGGAGCGCACAAGGCTCCACTGGCGCCATCACCCACACCTTCTGTCCAGGTTGGAACTCAACCAGAGAAGTATTCTGGTCATACCACCTCTTCATTTCCTCCTGGCTAGCCTCCAGGTTCTCTTGAGCGAGCTTCCTGAAGCGCTTAGTCTGGTTGCGAATGGCCAGCACATAGCTGAACACATCCTGAGGGGTTTTCCCACGGGATTTCTCCCACCCCTCCTTCACCAGAGCCAGAGGCCCTCTGACAGGGTGGCCATACAGCAACTCAAAGGGACTGAACCCTAATGATTTCTGAGGCACCTCCCTGTAGGCAAACAACAGGCATGGCAACAAGACATCCCATTTCCGCCTCATGGGCTCCTCCAGGCCCATGATCATGCCCTTCAATGTGCGGTTGAATCTCTCAACCAAACCATTTCCTTGAGGGTGGTAAGGAGTGGTGAATTTGTATGTCACCCCACACTCAATCCACAGGGACTTCATATATTTAGAAATGAAGTTTGTCCCGCGGTCCGAAACGACCTCCTTCGGAAATCCCACCCGGGAAAAGATCCCCATCAGGGCACGGCCCACCACTGGGGCGGTGACTGTCCTGAGCGGAAGGGCTTCCGGGTACCGAGTGGCATGGTCCACCAAGACCAGGATAAACCTGTTGCCTAGGGCTGTCTTGGGATCCAGGGGCCCCACGATGTCAATGCCCACCCGCTCAAAAGGGGTGCTCACCACGGGAAAGGGTTGGAGGGGTGCCACGCGCTTCCCTCCACTCTTGCCACTGGCCTGACAAGTCTGACAAGACTTACAAAAGGCAGAGACGTGCGTCTTCATCTGGGGCCAGTAGAAATGGGTGACAAGCCTGTGATAGGTCTTGTCTTGCCCCAGATGTCCTGCGAGAGGCACGTCATGAGCCAGACCCAGTAGGAAGTTCCTGAAGCGCTCCGGTACCACCAGCACACGGGCTGCGCCGGGCTCAGCGAACTTAGGCTCACTATAAAATAAGTCATCCTCCCAATAGATCAAATGCTCCTTGGACCCCAGGCCTGCGGCCTGGTCAGCAGCCTGCTGCCGCACACCAATGAGAGAAGGGCACTCCTTCTGAGCCTGGCAGAATTCCTCCCTGGAGGGACCACCTTCCTGCTGCCACTGGGACAGCTCAGGCAATTCCCCTAGTTCGGCCACCTGCTCCCCCGTATGTTCCAGGGCATCCCCCTCTGGGTCTGCCTCCTCCTGGACCGTGGGAACAGTGGGGGCCGGTTTCCCGCGCCCTCTACCCCTTCCTCTCTTGGCAGGTCCCTGGGCCATTTTTCCAGGCTCCAGCTCTGTTAGACCGCCCTCTCTTGCTGTCATTGCACGGGTGGACACACAGATCCACGCAGGCAAACCCAACATCTCCAAGTGAGTCCGGCGCTCCACCTCTTTCCATGGGGAGCTCTCCAGGTCATTACCTAATAGACAATCTACAGGCAAGGCATCACTTACTACAATCTCCAAAATACCGGAGACTCCTCCCCATTCAAATGGAACTTTCGCCAGCCTGCAGTAGCGCACTGAACTGTCAGCTGCCACCACAGGCCGGAGTACCTGGGGAACAATTTGCTCTTCAGACACCCACTGACACCTAACAGATGTCACGCTGGCCCCTGTGTCTCTCAGAGCTTCCACCACCTGTCCATTGATGGTCACCTTCTGCCCGTATTTCTTAGTGTTTTGGGGCAGCAAGGTTTCCTGGGCCATCTCTCGGTCTCCTAAAGAGACAAGGGTCATCACTGCTAACCCTTCCTCCCCACTAGAGATCAAATCCCCTCCCAAAGCTACACTGGCCAATGCCGGTGCTGGAGCACCAGAGGGTGCTGGAGGTTTCTTTGGACATTTGGGGGCAATGTGCCCCACCTGCCCACATGTAAAGCAGGTAGGCGGGGGCCTGTTGTCCTGCTTGCCCTTACGGGGCCAGGACTTCTTAGACTTGGGGGGTTGAGACACCTTCTCCTGGGAACCAGTTTGGGGCCCTTTAGAAGACTCCTTTTGATTACCCGTGTCCCCCCCACTCTTCTGCGGAGGACCCTGTCCACCCTTGGCTGGGGTACTTACCACCCCCTTGTGGACCCTGGTGCTAGTCCACCGGTCCGCCTCTTTAGCAAGCTCACTGGGATCAGTTAACTTACTATCCAAAAGATGCTGGCGCAGCTCTGGGACACACAAACTACTTAAGTGCTCCCTACTAATCAAGTGACACAACCCCACATAATCAGTAACTTTGCTGCCCTTCATCCAACCTTCCAGTGCACGCGTGTACATACTCACACACTCCACCCAAGTACTTGAATCAAGCTTCTTGAAGTTCCTAAACTTCTGGCGGTACTGTTCAGCAGTGAGCCCATACCTGAGGCACAAAGCCTCCTTCATGGCGGAGTAGGACAAAGCATCCTCTGCTTCTAAGGGTGCCAAAACATCCCTCCCAGAGGCCTCAAAATGCTTCCACAATCCTGCTCCCCAATTCTTCTCAGGCACCTCATTCATCTTTAAGGCAAGTTCATACGCTCTGAACCACGCATAAATATCATCACCCCTCTGATAATTCTGTACCAGATCCTTTGGTATGTATACCTTACCCGCCTGTACTGGTTGTGCGCTGCCACCATTAGAACTGGGCACCCTCTCTTTATATTTGATGGCCAATTCCTTCATGCCCCTCTCATGAGCCAAGTCGAGCTTCTTCTCCTCCAAAGCGAGAGCATCCCTTCTCTCCTGCGCCGCTCTCTCCTGCGCCTCTCTCTCAATTTCCAGGCGCAGTTTCTTCTCATCGGCGTCCGCTCTGAGTTTCAAAAGCTCAATCTCATGGGCCCTAGTTCTCTGATTCTCCTCCACTTCCTCTGGAGAAATATTCCTACTGGAGTGGGTGCTGCCGGCCCTAGACGCTGGCTTCGCCACTGGCAATTCACTGGGCCAAAACCCAATCTCCTGTGCGCCACCCTCTTCCATAGGAGCTTCTGGGACACCATGTTTGGCCTCCCACCAGGCCCTCAGAGCTGTCTGTAGCTCTTCCTTATTTGCGCCGCCCCTCACTGGGCATTCAAGCTGTTTGCAGACCTTTCTCAGTTGCTCCTTGTTATAGGTTAACAACTTCTGGATTTCAAATTCCACCTCCACGTCTCCATTCACGCTTGGCGCTTTCCGAGACATGATGCTTCCTACCCCTTTTTCAACTAAAAAGGTTTCACCAAAAAGAAAAAATCCTGCGCAACCTGTTCCGCTAAACTAGACTAGTGATGTACAAGAAATTACTGCCGGTCAAGTGCAATTATTAGTTCAAAATCCGCACCGCGAGCCACCAATGTTAGAACCGGGGGTCTCTGGTTGGCAAAGGTAAGTACCTTGGCCCAAGTAGGGACCCCTAGCTCCGGTCAGGGCAACGGAATAACCCTCTGAGATAACCCCTGCTCACCCTCTAGGTAGCATGGCGCGAGCAGTCTAGGCTAAACTCGGAGACAATGTGGATAACATTTGCACTTAACACAACTGCAATTCCCAATCCACCACAAACTGAGACCACACAGGTAAGTATATATAAAATATAACTTTATCTAGTTTCAGCATGTAAATGAAGCAGTTGCATGATAATCACTTCTTTAGAACGCATAGCATTTCTAACGTCAAGGTTGCACGTTAAACCCTTCACTTAGAACAAGGTTGCACTTAATTCTTAATTGGTCTTTCTTAATTTCAGGAAGTTCTCAACACCAATGTCTCTAGTCTCTTCAAGTCAGCACAAAGATATGCCAACGATTTTGTGATCAAAAACGCTCTCAAAAATGATGAGCAAACAATGCCAATGTAAAACAACTATCCCCCAAGGGTCCCCTGGCTTCAGGGACCACAAGCGCTTCTTGCGCGGCTCACCCGGTATCCTGGGCGAGGGGGGACTTCTTTCCCCGTGCTTGCGGTGACGCGGGTCCCCCAGGGGCACCTCGCGGGTGCAGGCTCAGTGTTGCTCCCGCCCGGCCGGTCTCAGGACGCTCTCCGCCCGCTCTGGATCCTTCAAAGAGCAGCGGGGAGCAGAGACGGCAGGCCAGGGGCTGGAGCACTTGCGGAGATCCCTCGGCGAGGTCAGGTCACTTCTTCCCGGGCCCGGCGGTGATCTCGCTGATTCCTCGGCTTCCTCGCGAAGGCAGCCAATCCCCTCGCGGCTCCTCAGGCGAGCCTCCACAGCACCCGGGAGTCAGCCAATGGCAGTGCGGCTCCCGGGACAGTAAACAATGACGCTCCGCGACTCCGGCCAATCACGGCCCACTACTGCTGATGACGCTGCGCCGCACGGGCCAATCCCGTCGCGGCGTTAGTGAGGGGGCTCGGCTCCCTCCACCAATGGGAGCGCGGCGGCTTCGTTCTTCGCCGCGGCAGCGCCTGGACCTCTAGGCAAGTTACGGGGGGGGGGTTCCTGGCTCCGGGCCGCGGTGGTGATTTGGCGGCAAAGGGTTTTCAAGGGCGCTGGTCCCGATGAGACCCCCCTCTCGACCTCTCCACCACGTTGGAGCGGATTTCACGAGGGGAGGCGCCACAAGCCTCCAACCCTCATAGGAAATGTGCCGATGAGCACACCGATCCCTTCCTCACGCTCCGCAGTCGAGTACACCACGCCCCCGGTCCACAACAGCACGATCTTGCAGCTGTTTTCTGGCAAAGCTTTAGGAACCTTTAGCCCTGGGTTCCCAGCAGGAGGCCAGCTCTTCTCAGGCCCTTGGAGATTCAGTAAAGACACAGCACACAGCAAAGTCTTGGTAGGTTCAAGCAGGCAGGGTCACAGCACGCAGCAAAGTCCCTTTCCCCTCTTCAGCTTTCAGTGGCCACAGCAGAACAGGTCAGCCCTTAGAGCACACAGCCGGGCAATCTTCCTTTAGTTCTCTCGCCGTCTTCCTTCCAGCAGAGGGTCCGTCTTGGTTGTAGAATTTCAGAATCTAACTTTCTGCAGACAGGGGTCCTTTCCTTATACCCCCAATGTCTTTGAAGTTCTTGGTGCATGGAGGCCCTGGGTCCAGTCTAAACCAGTTCTGGGGGTTGCGGAGCACTGAGGTGTCTCTGGCTTTCTTCTTCCTGTCAGCTTCAGGGCCAGTGGGGTCAGTTGACCACCAGGAGAGAGCGAATGTGGGGGAGGTAGGCAGGCACAGCCCAGCACTTATCTGGCATTCCTTCCTCCCTCCTCCCAAGCAGGCAGATGTGCCCTTTCATCCCCGGGATGGCTCCGACCCTCTCCTCGGGGGCTCTGCAGCCCCTTCCTGTCACATCCAGACCAGGCAGACATTCCACAAACCCAGGCACACAGAAAAAGGTTTAGACAAGAGAACAGCCACTTTCTAAAAGTGCTATTCTCCAACACAGGATTTAAAAACACCCTTCACTAAAAGATGTGTCATTAAATTCTGAGTCCAGGGGTATCTTTCACTTATGTCCCATCTTGTTCCTATGGGGAGATAGGCTGGTATCACATGGGCCCAGCCCCCCTCCATGTTACGCTATGGAGCAAGATAGCCTTACAGCAGTGAGCACACAAAATGGCTGTAGCCCACTACCAGAGCATAGTACCTGCACTAGCACATGCTCTACCTTATCCATACACTGCACCCTGCCCAGGGGGGTACCTTGAGCCTTCCATAGGGGTGACTGATGTGCACAGACAGGGAAGGATTGGGCCTAGCCAGTGGGGACACTGGCCAGGCTGACATGGCAGTCACTGACTGCACACAGGCCCTGCGCTGGCAGGCCTGAGTCACCATTTTAAAGCTACTCATGTGGGTGGCGCAATCTGCGCTGCAGGCCCACTAGCAGCATTTGTCATCACCAGCCCTGGCACACACAGTGCCCTCTACTAGGGACTTCGTGGTGATACAAATATGCCAATTAGGTATACTCAATCAATAGCACAATTTACAGAAGGAGCACTTACACTCTGACACTGATCAGCAGTGGCAGAGTGTCCAAAACATCTAAACCAGCAAAAACGAAATCCAGCACAGCATCAAAACACATGAGTCAGAGGCAAAAAGATGGGGGAAGAACCACGCCAAAAGGTGTCAGGTCTAACAGCCAGGTTCTGAACTGGGATGGTGCAGTGAGCTAAAAAACGGTGATGGATCAAGCCCTGATCTGTTGACTGGGTAGGAGTGTTCTGATTAACTCAGATACTCTGTCCATCACCACCCCCTTTTGAAATTATTTTGGCCACCATAAGTGTGGAAGGGTATGCTCAGATGTGAGTCCCTTGCTCACTGCACCATCAGGATTCAAGCAAGCCGGGCCGAAGACGGCTGTAATGCCAGAAACCGGTCCCCGGAAGCTTGTTTCCTTTCCAGTAAAGAATTGGCTTGGTAGTTTGGTCTGCCCTGTTCCCATGATGCACTGGGCCAGGGACAGACTAATTTGCATATAGCCAGGTTCTGAACTGGGATGGTGCAGTGAGCTAAAAAACGGTGATGGATCAAGCCCTGATCTGTTGACTGGGTAGGAGTGTTCTGATTAACTCAGATACTCTGTCCATCACCACCCCCTTTTGAAATTATTTTGGCCACCATAAGTGTGGAAGGGTATGCTCAGATGTGAGTCCCTTGCTCACTGCACCATCAGGATTCAAGCAAGCCGGGCCGAAGACGGCTGTAATGCCAGAAACCGGTCCCCGGAAGCTTGTTTCCTTTCCAGTAAAGAATTGGCTTGGTAGTTTGGTCTGCCCTGTTCCCATGATGCACTGGGCCAGGGACAGACTAATTTGCATATAGCCAGGTTCTGAACTGGGATGGTGCAGTGAGCTAAAAAACGGTGATGGATCAAGCCCTGATCTGTTGACTGGGTAGGAGTGTTCTGATTAACTCAGATACTCTGTCCATCACCACCCCCTTTTGAAATTATTTTGGCCACCATAAGTGTGGAAGGGTATGCTCAGATGTGAGTCCCTTGCTCACTGCACCATCAGGATTCAAGCAAGCCGGGCCGAAGACGGCTGTAATGCCAGAAACCGGTCCCCGGAAGCTTGTTTCCTTTCCAGTAAAGAATTGGCTTGGTAGTTTGGTCTGCCCTGTTCCCATGATGCACTGGGCCAGGGACAGACTAATTTGCATATAGCCAGGTTCTGAACTGGGATGGTGCAGTGAGCTAAAAAACGGTGATGGATCAAGCCCTGATCTGTTGACTGGGTAGGAGTGTTCTGATTAACTCAGATACTCTGTCCATCACCACCCCCTTTTGAAATTATTTTGGCCACCATAAGTGTGGAAGGGTATGCTCAGATGTGAGTCCCTTGCTCACTGCACCATCAGGATTCAAGCAAGCCGGGCCGAAGACGGCTGTAATGCCAGAAACCGGTCCCCGGAAGCTTGTTTCCTTTCCAGTAAAGAATTGGCTTGGTAGTTTGGTCTGCCCTGTTCCCATGATGCACTGGGCCAGGGACAGACTAATTTGCATATAGCCAGGTTCTGAACTGGGATGGTGCAGTGAGCTAAAAAACGGTGATGGATCAAGCCCTGATCTGTTGACTGGGTAGGAGTGTTCTGATTAACTCAGATACTCTGTCCATCACCACCCCCTTTTGAAATTATTTTGGCCACCATAAGTGTGGAAGGGTATGCTCAGATGTGAGTCCCTTGCTCACTGCACCATCAGGATTCAAGCAAGCCGGGCCGAAGACGGCTGTAATGCCAGAAACCGGTCCCCGGAAGCTTGTTTCCTTTCCAGTAAAGAATTGGCTTGGTAGTTTGGTCTGCCCTGTTCCCATGATGCACTGGGCCAGGGACAGACTAATTTGCATATAGCCAGGTTCTGAACTGGGATGGTGCAGTGAGCTAAAAAACGGTGATGGATCAAGCCCTGATCTGTTGACTGGGTAGGAGTGTTCTGATTAACTCAGATACTCTGTCCATCACCACCCCCTTTTGAAATTATTTTGGCCACCATAAGTGTGGAAGGGTATGCTCAGATGTGAGTCCCTTGCTCACTGCACCATCAGGATTCAAGCAAGCCGGGCCGAAGACGGCTGTAATGCCAGAAACCGGTCCCCGGAAGCTTGTTTCCTTTCCAGTAAAGAATTGGCTTGGTAGTTTGGTCTGCCCTGTTCCCATGATGCACTGGGCCAGGGACAGACTAATTTGCATATAGCCAGGTTCTGAACTGGGATGGTGCAGTGAGCTAAAAAACGGTGATGGATCAAGCCCTGATCTGTTGACTGGGTAGGAGTGTTCTGATTAACTCAGATACTCTGTCCATCACCACCCCCTTTTGAAATTATTTTGGCCACCATAAGTGTGGAAGGGTATGCTCAGATGTGAGTCCCTTGCTCACTGCACCATCAGGATTCAAGCAAGCCGGGCCGAAGACGGCTGTAATGCCAGAAACCGGTCCCCGGAAGCTTGTTTCCTTTCCAGTAAAGAATTGGCTTGGTAGTTTGGTCTGCCCTGTTCCCATGATGCACTGGGCCAGGGACAGACTAATTTGCATATAGCCAGGTTCTGAACTGGGATGGTGCAGTGAGCTAAAAAACGGTGATGGATCAAGCCCTGATCTGTTGACTGGGTAGGAGTGTTCTGATTAACTCAGATACTCTGTCCATCACCACCCCCTTTTGAAATTATTTTGGCCACCATAAGTGTGGAAGGGTATGCTCAGATGTGAGTCCCTTGCTCACTGCACCATCAGGATTCAAGCAAGCCGGGCCGAAGACGGCTGTAATGCCAGAAACCGGTCCCCGGAAGCTTGTTTCCTTTCCAGTAAAGAATTGGCTTGGTAGTTTGGTCTGCCCTGTTCCCATGATGCACTGGGCCAGGGACAGACTAATTTGCATATAGCCAGGTTCTGAACTGGGATGGTGCAGTGAGCTAAAAAACGGTGATGGATCAAGCCCTGATCTGTTGACTGGGTAGGAGTGTTCTGATTAACTCAGATACTCTGTCCATCACCACCCCCTTTTGAAATTATTTTGGCCACCATAAGTGTGGAAGGGTATGCTCAGATGTGAGTCCCTTGCTCACTGCACCATCAGGATTCAAGCAAGCCGGGCCGAAGACGGCTGTAATGCCAGAAACCGGTCCCCGGAAGCTTGTTTCCTTTCCAGTAAAGAATTGGCTTGGTAGTTTGGTCTGCCCTGTTCCCATGATGCACTGGGCCAGGGACAGACTAATTTGCATATAGCCAGGTTCTGAACTGGGATGGTGCAGTGAGCTAAAAAACGGTGATGGATCAAGCCCTGATCTGTTGACTGGGTAGGAGTGTTCTGATTAACTCAGATACTCTGTCCATCACCACCCCCTTTTGAAATTATTTTGGCCACCATAAGTGTGGAAGGGTATGCTCAGATGTGAGTCCCTTGCTCACTGCACCATCAGGATTCAAGCAAGCCGGGCCGAAGACGGCTGTAATGCCAGAAACCGGTCCCCGGAAGCTTGTTTCCTTTCCAGTAAAGAATTGGCTTGGTAGTTTGGTCTGCCCTGTTCCCATGATGCACTGGGCCAGGGACAGACTAATTTGCATATAGCCAGGTTCTGAACTGGGATGGTGCAGTGAGCTAAAAAACGGTGATGGATCAAGCCCTGATCTGTTGACTGGGTAGGAGTGTTCTGATTAACTCAGATACTCTGTCCATCACCACCCCCTTTTGAAATGGCAATGCATTTTGTCCTGATGCCTGTCCTATTGTCTGCTTGCATTTCAGTTTCTCGAACCTGTCACGCAGGGGGGAAACTGCCGTCGGCGCATCACCAGAAGAATACTTCACAACGAAGGGCACATCCACAGGACAAGGGAGCACATGTTGTTTGGGTCATTGGTCATTCCTATGTAAGACGTCTGAAATCTGTTTTTCTTTCAGGTAATTACAGACACAGGGCTGAGCAGGATGGTTTCATGGTTTCTTTCTATGGAAAAGGGGGCCTCTGCCTCAGTCAGTTTAGGGCTTTCGTTACTGATTTGTTGAGTAGACACAGTCCTCCACCCACAATAGTTATCTTACATTTGGGAGGGAACGATCCAGTGAATCTAGGTAGAAGGGTTTTGAGGGAGGACATAATCTCTGAAGTGGGCTGGTTAGCTAAGGCATGCAAGGGCTGCACCCTAGTTTGGTCGCAGATGGTACCCAGATTGAAATGGAGGGGGGGGGATTCTGTGAAAGCGTTAAATCATTTGGTAAGGAGGATCAACAATAAAATAGAGAGGTCTCCTCAGCTACAAAACATCGCACATGGGTGTGTCAGGGGGGAACTGTGCTTCTTAAAAGACGGGGTCCACCTGACTAGGTTAGGTAACGAAATCCTGTTGGAAAATGTAATGGCTTGGCTAGTTAGTTTTAGGGGCAAGGCATGACCTTTCAGAGTAGGAGGGTAGGGGGGGCCAGATAGTCGGTCAACTACGCTGGCCTGTAGCGGTAAGGTCACGATTGGTGAGCAGTAAATTTAAGGTCCTTAGAGGGCGGCGTCATTCTTGAATGGGGTCGCCCAAGGGGAGGGACAAGTGGTCTCTCCTAGAACTCCAGGGGCGGTACAGCCGGTTGGCTGGTTCGGTGCGGGAGAGGGGGAGTCATGCTTTCTTTAGGCTAGTTGGCCACCCCGCACCTGCACTATGACGTCACTAAATGGAGCAGAGTGGAAGGGCCCCCTTTAATGGAGTTAATAGAGCGTAAGGGGATAACCGGGGGGGGGGGGGGGGAGTACCCTCACGGTAAACGGGCCCTCTGCGCATGCGCACTCCTACCAGAGGGCGTGGCTAATTGATAAGGATCTGACACCAGTTAGCGACCTTGCCGTAGGCCCAAACAGGATACGCAGAAAAGTAATTAATGTATGATTATGGTTTCAGATATTAGATTCGGATAGGAAATACCTTGCATTAGAAATATGTTAAGGTTAGCCATGTGATATCTGTATATATTAATTGTAATCAAATGTCATGCTACGTTTTCTGCGTAAAAATGTGTAAATATTGTTTATTTAAATTTTTTATTTTGATTGTATGTTTTAATAAATACGGCTGGGGGTTGTACGGCCCCCGCCTCCAAAGAAATAAATCCCTCATGTCCATCTTTAATAAATGTTGATTAAATACAAGGCGGGGGAGGGGGATGTTCGGTAGTCCCTGGCCATACAGGAATGCCTCTTTTCCAATGAGGTCTACGTGAAACGTTGGGAGAATGTTTCAGGCACTTTTTCACCACCAGCGTGAGCGGAAGCTCTTACTTCCTTGCGCCACTGGCATGAAGACGTCACAGATGTGCGAAAGGGGGTATGGGGTCTGACACAGAGCCGATTTCGCATCTATCCCGCCTTTTGTTTTTTTAAAAATAAGGAATCCTCTGGTGCAAGCACTGGAGGATCATTTGTAGCCCTCCCCACTGTCAGCCAATGGCCAAAAGATGCACTGGGGAGGGGGTGTCGGCTCATCAGCACAAGGGGCCAGATGTACTATTGTATGTTTTACCAAATTGTAATTTACAATTCTTAAGAAATTGCATTTCGCAATTCGGTTATTGAAATGTACTATTGCGGACATGTGTCTAATTGCGATTTCTTAGAATTCTCTTCCCGAAAATAAAAGTGAAATGTTTGCATTTGAACAGCACTCAGACATATCGAAAAGCGGCAGGGCCGACTTCAGTACTGGTGGCACCTGGTGAAACAGACTTTTTTGGTGCCTCCCATCCCTTCCTTCCCCATGGATTCCCTCACTACCACCCTCCAACAGTGCCCCTCATCTCTCCAGAGCCTCTCTTACATGCATATCAACTTTGTAAAGTGCTACTCCTGGTTTACTTACACTCAGTTCTGTGATCTGCATGGCTCATGTTCTTTGCAGGAGGCACATTGACCCTCCGCACTACTTTATGATGAGTCAAAACTGCCACAAGAAAAAATCCCCTTCTCTCACCAATAGCAACATTAACCACCTGACTTATCTTGACATTTTTATTGTTGCTTAAAAACTATGGACGTACAAGGAAGTTTACGTGCTTTTCAACCAATAGTTTAAACACAACACTCCCACCAAAGTCAGCGCCAGGTGCAGTGGCATCGGTCGCACCGCCCTAAAGTCAGCCCTGTATTACTGAGGTAGACTTTGGGGACTAGGCGACAAAATTAAACACTATAATGAAATCACAGATGACCCCTGTGAGTAGCCTTGAAATGCTAGCCAGAGTGGGCACCCTTTGTTTTTCCTTGACATATCAATGATGAATATATGTCTGTAAAGTGATACACACATAGTAGACGGACATGCCATATTAATCCTCAGTCTTTCTTTTATATTTTGTTTACCCCACAAATCAATAGCATATGGTTTAAAAGAAAAGAATGGATAGGAAATGCATTGGAGTGAGATATGGAGGGGATCCAGATATGTCCTTTGTTATTTAGTAATGAGAGAGGACAAGGAGGAGTCATCTAGTGGATCAAAGTTAGACCAAAGAGTGAGCGGTTGAATGGACGAAATGACTGACAAGGAGAATGTCTCTTTTCGAATGCAGTTGATTTTAGAGACAAAGGGGCACATGCATCAATGGAAATTGGGGTCGAAAAGGGGCAGATTCGCAGAATCTGCCCCTTTGCGACCGCAATTTTAGCATTTGCGATGCATCATCCCAAATGCAAAAATCACTAATTAAGTAATCACTAAATTTGCGATTACTTAAACTGCTATTGCATTTAGGGAATCGCAAATTGCGATTCCCTGAATGTAATGCAACAAAAAAAACATTTGCGATTTCGCTTTTAAGAAACGCTAATTACCATCAACTCAAGGTTGATGGTAATTCACAAAATTTACGAAAACTTTACTAAAACTTTGAAAAATGCACTAAAGTGCTTTTTTCAAAGTTCCATGCTACACACACACAAGTGTGTGCGCAACATGTGGTAAAATGGAAATGTCAAGGGTGCAACAGGGTGTCCTATTGGCAATGTTGAAATTGCAAGCGCAATTTGAGAGTACATATTGGGTACTCGCAAATTGCGCATGTATTTCCCATTCATTCCTATGGGCCAAATTAATGGGAAGCTATTCCTTAATTGCGACTCGCAATTTGCCTGTCGCAATCAAGGAATGTGTAGGAATCACACATTTTTTACACATTATTACCGCCATGTTTCCATAAGCCTGCATTTATTCATTGTTTTAGCACTATGGTAGATTTTTACCTTTTCTTTACTCTGCTGGTGCTCATAATAATTTATGTCTGTTTCTGTCTAATAATTGTTGCAGCGGACATATTTTACACTAGAATGACGCTGGTTCAATAAATGCTTATTGAAAACGTCCCCACCATTTATTCTGTGTATCTCTCTGAGACAAAATGAGCGAAAAGCACTGTAATGTTTCCACGATCCCCGAGGGGTCAGGGTTGTCATGTTCGATAGTTGCCAGAAGCCATTCGCTCTTTGGTAAGAGGGGCTCATAGTGACACTGTAAGCTAGCTGGACTAACAAACTAACATATCCTTTGGGGGTGTCTGGAATCAGTCTGGACACCAATCCCTTAGTTTATGTTGTCTAAATGTGCAGATCCTATATAGATTTGTAGCAGCTTCATAACAGCGGGACACAGAGTAGCCAGTATATAAGGAATTTCTTGGGGTCTTGTTCCATGAAAATCGGGATGGTTTTCAGTATAAGTGGGCTATATGCAGAGAGTCACTCCAGTTGACCAGTCACATCTGGGATCCAAAAGTCTAACCATTGTAATTAATGAGCCCCTTTATAAAACCTACAGAGCAGGTCTAAATGACATTAGAAGAAAGTTCAGGCTATAGTTCGGTCATATGGAAGTCAATAGATCCTTAGCACAAGGCCTTTAAGTTGATATGCACATTTATGGACATTACACCGACGTGCTGAGCCAGCAAAGTCATTTTTTAAATGTATTTATTTATTTATTTAATGCGTTTTTATATAGCGCTGACTTTACCCGAAGGTGTCAGAGCGCTTCACAATAGGAACAGTAGTGGAATATGAGTTTAAATTACAAGTCAGCATGTTACAAGAGCAAACGTTATGTTACATAAGGCAATAGTGACAATTGTGCATGTGTCAAGAGCAAACAAAATACAAGAGGTAGCAAACGATAGGTTACCAAAGGAAAAAAGTGACATGTGTGTATGTTACAATAGTGTACAAAGTACAAATAGAGGTATAATACTGCGCTAAATGGCAAATACTCAAAACACAAGAACAAACGTTACGTTACATGAGGCAATGGCGGCAATTGTGCACGTATCAAAAGCAAACAAAATACAAGAGGTAGCAAACGATACATTTCAAGAGGGAAAGTGACGTGTGCATGTTACAAAGGAGTACACAATGCAAGTAGAAGTATAATACTGCAATAATGCTGCGGATGAAGTGCGATCTATGAAGTTACTACTGCTAAGGGATTGGAAGGGGTGCTTCTGAAGGTGCCTACTTTATTTTGGTTAAGTGCTAACACAAGGTTAAACATACTTATCAGTATATCTACCTCACACCAAATCTACAGCAAAAGGCCCATATGGGCTATAGCGCTTTTCCATAGACACAGAATTGGAAAAACCCTCTGATACATTCAGCTGCAGTTTCTTCGTGACAGAGGGGGAGCGTCGCCATTCCGCCCGCTGCGAGCTGCGCTAAAGCAATGTGAAAAAAATGGCAATTAAATGATTTCATTGCCATTTTCTTTTACCCAAAGCATTCTACAGCCTGCCCAGGAATCGGGAACAAAAGAGGGGCGTATCCTCTGCTGCACTGAGGACTGGTGAGATGGCTGACCAGACACTTCAAAAGTGTGCAAGTCAGTTTGGCCGACTGTCTTCTGCCGGCCAAACTGACATGCGCACTTTACAGGTCTCCACCCAGCTGTCTTAGACAGTTGGGTGGAGGTCAAGCACAGGCGTACAGGGCCTAAAGGCGTGTCTAGCAAGCCGACTCCACCCAATCAAAGGGTCACTCTCATGCAGCATGAGAGCAGCATCTGGATTGGTTAGGGAAGTTTCCTCTTCCACTGGTGCCCGCCGGAGCCACGGACTGCAGCCCAGGTAAGTGCATTTATTTAATGTTTAATATAATTGTAATGTAATGCATGTGAGCACACACAAAAAAATCGGCCCCCATTTGCATAACGCCTGTCCTCAAATCACTGCTTCAGCGTAATTGCATTAAAAAGAAGGAGGGAGGGGGGCTTAAAAAAATGCATGCATTAGTTTACACTGGTGAAACACACCTGAAAACAAGTGAGGCCACTTCTACTGAGGCCCCCTGCCCCGCTCAGTATGTGCATACATGAATGGGCCAGCCAGCGAGACAAAGGGAGTGATACCTCTGCCTGATGCTAAACCGGCGGTGGGGGGGGGGGTTGTAATGAGCGCCCACCTGCCTGCAGAAAGGCCACTCAGCCACCCACTGGGCCGATGGCTGCATTCCGAAAATAGAGACACCGCCCAAATCGGCCCCAGACTGCTCAAAAAAGCAGCCCACTGCAGAACTCGGACACCGGCCCCTCGGGCATTGCCCGAGTGCCCGTGTTACCAATCCGAGGCTGCATGTGAGTTCCTTTATTTTGTATTCTTGTTCTATGGGAATGTGTTTTGGGATGCGGTGGGGCACTTTGCTCCCCTCACCGCTTCTATATGTTACCAGCCGCTCCTGGATTAGGCCCAACGCTCCTAAACCTCGAGTGTTTTAAAGATGAACTCGCACATGAAGAGGCGTCGAATTGCCTTAGTGCGATCGTCTAATAAATGCAGCAAGCCCCATAATCTTTACAGGACACGCGGATCGATGAACCTTCATAAAATGCGTCAAATCATTCACTTATTTCCAAAGAAACAAAACGGCTGATGGCGTGCAGCTGCATCTGTGCGTTCACTCACTGAACGCTATCATTATCTGCGGTCGATACTGCTGTGTGGACGGCGGACGGTGCCCTGGCAACGGGCGCCTTTCACCCAGGCAGACCAATTTCCGGTGTCGTCTTTGGACACTTGTATTTAGCACCGAGGGCCGAATTTGCCTCCCTCCGGTAGGATTCCGTCTTTAACGTTTTTTTTAAACATATGGCTGAATAAATGTTTTTTACTTACTGCGTGTGGTGTCAACAATTGACAGCAACTGCTCGTTTGCAATAATTGGGTTGGGTGCTGCTCTTATGAACCCCTTCAGGCTTTCAAATGCCGTGAGTTTACTCAGTCTGTGCGTAGCTGCGCGTGACGTTTATTTGGCTACGCCGGGCCTGCTAATAACAGTAATTACACAGGCTTCGCTCTTTTACTGAGGCAGCGCGAGCACGTGTGTGTCTGTGGAGTTTTCTGTATTTTTTGTCCCGATCCTATGATTGACGGAGATTTTTGTTAAATTACAAATGGGAGCCATTTCGGCGTGTGTGTCACAGGTGACGGTTGCACTGGTACTTTTTATTTTCTTTGCGGTTTTATACAGTGCAAACTCGACCCGAAGGTATTGTAGCGCTTTACATGAGCACTAGTTACGTTACACAAGGCCACATTCTTTTTTTTTTTGGTAGGCACAGGGGGGCAGATTTACAAGCCCCTTGCGCCACCCTTGCGTCAGGGAGATTAACAGCCTGATTCATGTACGGGCCGTTTTGCGTGGCCCTAATAGCGAATCATAGCGACTCGCTATTGAGGACACGCAAAACGGCATTCATGTAGGAATTGCTAAATCAATAGCGATTCCTACATGTTCTCTATTTGCGAGTAGCAATTTGCTACTCGCAAAAAAAGGAATGACTCCCCATTCATTCCCTGGGCCAAAAGGCCCATAGGAATGAATGGGGAGTATCCCTCATTTGCGAGTAGCAATTTGCTACTCGCAAATCAGATAGCGATTTGAAGGGTGCCAGGGGTGTCCAAAGGACACCCTGTAGCACCCCTAAAATGCACATTTGAACAGGTGTTGCGCACACACATGTCCAAAGGACATGTGTGTGTGCAACATGCAACTTAGAAAAATGCTTTTAAAAGCATTTTTCTGAGTTTTTGCTATTTACCGAGAGGTCTGACCTCTCGGTAAATAGCGGCCCAAAAGTGTAAAATCGCAATTTTTTTTGTGTCATGAATAGCATTTGAGGAATCTCTATTAGAGATTCCTTAAATGCCATTCCTCGCAAATATGCGAATTCTTAAATAGCGATTTTTGCATTTGGGATTGTGAATACCAAATGCAAAAATCGCACTCGCAAAGGGCCAGATTCTCAGAATCTGGCCCTTTTGCGAGCGCTATTAGCTACATGAATCAGGCTGCTAGTGATTTGTGCAGAATAACAGCATGTTGCGCCAACACGGAGGGTCTAACCTGGTTCCACTTCCAAGATTGGCAGCTCTGGCTGTCAGGCCACATCCTCTCCACAGCGGCCAAAAGATCCCTCCACAGCTGCGTAAAAATGCCCGGGGTGGACAAACGAGCCTCATGCATTACAGACCAAGGGATATGAGGTAAACCGTTGAATATGGAAGTACTGACATAATTTTTTGGCCACTGCTGCCTAGTGCCCAATTATTTATCAGTGTGTCATCCTCTAAATGGTCATGGTTGGCTTTTATTGCCAGAGTCCCAAAAGCAGAGGTTTAGAGAGTCCAAGAGAAAAAAGATAGATTAATGGCATAAGCAGGGATTAACTGGAACACAGGTAAGGAAAAAGAAACGAGGACAAGGGAGCAAGAAGCTTCTGAAGTGTAGCACAAGGTCACAATTGTAAAGTACCAATATGAGGGGAAGGAGTGCTTTTATAGAATATTGGTAAATGGACTTCTCCTGTGTACAAAGTGGTATTACTTGAATAAGGAACAGTGGCTGAGCAAATACAGGAGCAGGGGCGGCTCATCCGTAACACCGGAGGAGCATCACCCCACTCGTCAGTCAGGCTAAAGTCAAGCAAAAATAAAATGACAGCTGTCTAACTCAGCTGATGCCAGCAGTGTAGTGTGGGGTGTGGCTGGGCATAGCAGGGAGGAGTGGTAGGCGCACTGTAAGTGCGCATGTCTGTTTGGCCGGCCATCTTAGGCCGGCCATACAGACATGCGCACTTTTAAGTTTCTCCAACCCAGCTGTGCTGCACAGAGAAACGTCACAGGCTCCTAGGTACTTTCTGAGTGGCAAACCACGCCACTCAGACCAATCCTGACGCTGCTCTCATACTATTGAAAGCAGCACAAGGATTGGGTGGGGAGCCTTTGCCCCAGTGCATGCTGGGATATAGAGCCAGAGAAGAGGACTGAGGTGGCCACGTCATCAGGTAAGCAAAAAATATATATATTATTTGCCTAATTCCCCGTCCAACCCCTCACTTTAATATTGCGGCAGCCGCCACTGTATGGAAGCTGGGTTAGGCATAATTCTCCTGGCTTGCTTTATTATTCTGACGCCTTTTTTCTGGTTCAGGATGATTGCTTGCAATTTGCAATTGTATTTCAACAATTACATTTGCCAAACAGTACACAGGGTGCCTAATTTTTCAAATTATTTGTTTTAATTTTAAAAGTAAAATGCATCATGTTGCCAAACTTGTTTGAAATATCCCATACCATTGTTGCTATTTGTGATAGAATGTTAGCTATGCAGTTTTAGCAGCTGTATTGGGCCACCAGGGGTGGGAGAGCTGTGACTCCGCAGGGAGTGCTCCCTCTTAGCCCAGCAGCCCAAACCTGGTAGCCCCATTTTGAAACTGAAGTGCGGTCGCAAAACATTAATATTTTTCTGCCACCTAATAGCAGGTGGTAACCCGTTCGCAAAACGGAAAGTTGTTCCCAGGCGACCCATTCACCTTTATGAAGAGTCAAAACATTGTTTAGCAGTAGGAATTGGTCTATGGTATCACTACTTATTCTTAAAAAAAATAATTTACAAACCTTTCTCTTCTTTTTGCAAATGCATCCAATTTTCCTTTAAGGAAAACAGGCTGCATAAAAAAAAATGCTTTATTTAAAAGCAATCACAAACATGGTGATCTGCTAATACCTCCAGGCCCCCATCCCTCTGATAGCAGCAAATCCTAGTGGGATGTAATTTGTGACCTACCTCATTAATATTCATGAGGTAGATCTAATTGCACCCACTGTGATTCAGTATTTTGTGAACCGAATATTAGTACACATGTCAGTTCGCGAAAATACTGTTGGATTCCCTAAAAGTACATTAACTTGTACATACATCTGCCCCTTGGTTCCAAACTGCGGATTGGGAGGAGGGTGTCAACTTTGTCTTTTTTTAAGTTTGATGTTAGCCAAGACCTCAGAATTTTCTGAAAAAAAATAATATATTTATATATTTTAACTTATGGAGGCTTTTAGCCAGCCCTCTTAATCCATTGTTTTTCCACCTACTACAGCATTCATTATCAAACAGTAGGGGTGAAGTTGGCCAGTCCACATCAGTTATTGGCTAACTTTACCCAGAGTGACGAAAAGGTATGAGGAATGCGTAAGGACCGCATCTCCACTGTGCGGGCCATGCTTCTCCAGAGCTTCCGGCACACAATCGAAAATACTGAGGTACTTGGTTTTTAAGAACCGGCACAGAGACCGGTAACCCAGCGGTGCCAGGGAATACACACCCAGAGACCTCGGGTTCTTCCTGATCCAGACCACAGAAACTCAGAGTCTTCTAGGTGAAGTCAAAGGTTAGTTTATTGGCTGCAACCAAGGTAACAAGTGTCCTAGAAGTACAATACGGGTATGTTCTCAGGAGACTGCACGCCTTTACAAAGTCAGGCTTCTCTTCTTATACACAATTTTAGGCTTCAGGCAAAACATTCTTGGTTGTAAAGTAAATCGTTAACATATTTTTAGTACAAAGAAAAAGCAGAGTCATGATGACATGTCCATATTTCACTTCGTGCTGCCTACAACAAATCATTTGGCAAGGCCCAACATTTCATCAGATATCACTGGACCCCTAATAAAAACGGGCACCTCCCCACCATAAAGTAAGTGAAGCAAAAGAGTGGAGATAGATGTGAGCGAGATATGGCAGGTGTGCGCGCTGAAATGGTTTTATGTTTTGTTGAGCCTAGATGCTATCTTGCTCGGCTACTGGGAGGGGAACTGACTTAACGAGTTCGGCCTGGGGCAATGGTTCCAACTTGTACAGGTCATGGAAAAGTCGATTAAGGAGTATGTGTCCTTGTGGAATCGAATTCAGCTGGATTAAGGCCTATGTAAAGGGCAACACATAAATGGAAATGAAGGGGTCAGAATGTAAGTGACGATTTCGAGGTGAAATCGTCACTCGAATAGGCTGAAAATACATGTACATGATGTACTCGTCATTCTCGGTCTTTTGATACCAAATTCGTCATGTTTCGACAAAGTTTTAATTCTCGAGTCCAGAACTATTATATGAATCCAGATTTTCAGAACCACAATACCCAGGCCTCCCCTATACCACCGCGATCACCCAAGGCACCATGTTGACCTCACCCCACCTCGCAGTCGCAAGTAGAACCCCTCCTCAGAGTCCCCTACACAGCACTCATGAGTGGTCGCCACGGCCAGCTCTCCCTGTGACTTCTCAAGACCACACCTCATCTTCGCCCACAACCCCATGAACAAGAACACTTGTGAAACTCACCCATCCACCCACCCAAACCACCTCTACCTGTTGACCCTCCACAGTGTGTCCCCGAGTTCATAGTTGGTCATCCTCCCCAACTATAGTTATTTCCCCCTAATGTTCCTCTTACTTTATGTACCCCACCAGAGGGCATAACTGCAAAAGGACAGACTCACAAAGTGGGTAACATCCGCTTCTGTATATCACAATGTCAGTCTCCAAAACACCTGTTTGTAATTGTGGTACTGCATATGTGAATTGATTTCCAACTCTATTTATATGTAATCATACACAACAACAAACTGTAATGCTCTTTAAATGTTTAAAACACAATAAAAAGGTTTCACAAAAAAAGAAAATTACTCTGAGTGACAGCCTTTTTCCCTTTTACAATGGGAACATCCAGGAATAAAATAATTCCCTAGAGTGCCAGAGGCTGCTAGAGAAATATGTGTTTTTTGAGACCAAATCATATTTTTGCTGTTAACCAAGGTTACCTTTTAGGTTTCCCCTGCATATCGCTTCCAAAATCTTTTGTAATTAAAAAACAATTTCAAAAGGGGCTGATAGCCTGCCTATTACTTAACATTTGTTAGCTTCACAGTCACTATTATTTTCTTGCTTCTCACTGGTCAGCAACATTAGGGACACGTCATCAGATTTCACTTCTTCTTTCCTCTGCTGTTCCCTGGAGCTTGCACCAAGTACAGTTTGTAGTTGGTGGCCAGTGTCCTTCCAGTGGCATCAAGGTACTTTTTAGGTCGTGCCTAGCGGCAGCGTGCATGCACTGCTCAAGCTGCGAGACTGCTGTAGTAAAGTATGGGAGAGAAGCCCCGCCCACTCTCCGCCCATATTTTTCATTGGCTCGTGTCATTGTTATTCGCAAATGCTGCCTTCGGATTCGTCGGTAGGCTTGTTAGCCCCTCTTTAGTACGGCCTTGTCTTCATTTGTAGCCTCCCATGGCTACAGGCCCCTTTACTACGGTTCTTACATGGGACCTGTTATTTAGTTGACAACACCACCGCTACCAATACCACCACCACCATTAGCACCAATACCACCACTGTCACCACCGATACCGCTACCAATACCACCACCACCACCAATACCACCACCACCACCACCACCACCAATGCCACCAATACCACCACCACTAATACCACCACCAATACCAATACCACCATTATCTCGTGTCTTTTTCAACCCCCCCCCCCCCCTGGCAAAATGGATTCAGAAATGATTAGCGTATTAAGTCATGTGAATTCCAGGTACCACATAATCATGTGCTAATGGGCTGAAGCTGACAACAGCACATCTGTGTTACATGTCATCTGCACTAAAGCCACCTGCTGGGTTGTTTTCAAAAGCCTATTTTATTAACCACGACAACACCAATACCACCACCACCATTAGTACCAATACCACCACTACCATAACCAATACCACCAACACCAATACCCCAACACCAATATCACCACCAATACCACCACAACCAATACAAATACCACCAATACCACCACCACCAATACCACCACAACCAATACCAATACCACCAATACCATCACCAATACCAATACCACCACCAGTACCAATACCAGGAGCACCATCACCAATACCACCACCACCAATATGACCACCGCCATCCATACCACCACCAATACCACCACCAATGCCAATACCACCACCAATACCAGTACAATGACCACCAACACCAATACCGCCACCAATACCCCCACCACCACCACCATCACCAATATCACCACCAATACCACCAATACCAGTACCACCACCAATACCAGTAGCACCACCACCAATGCCACCACCACCAATTCCACCACCACCAATACGACCACCATCATCCATACCACCACCAGCACTAACACCACCACCAATACCACCACCACCAATAGCACCACCAATACCATCACCAATACCACCACCACAACCAGCAATACCAGCATCAATACCACCACCAATACTACCACCACAAATACCACAACCACCACCAATACCATTGCCACCTCCACCATCACCAATACCACCACCACCACCAATACCAGAACCATCAATACCACCACCACACCAATACCACCATCACCAATACATCATGACCAATACCAGCACCATCAATACCACCACCACCAATACATCACAACCAATACCAACACCATCAATACCACCACCACCAATACAAGTACCACCACCAATACCAGCAGCACCACCATCAATACCGATACTGCCACCAATACCACCACCATCACCAATACCACCAATGCCACCACCACTAATACCACTACCACCAATACCATCACCAATACAACCAATACCACCAATACAACCACCACCACCACCAGCAATACCACCAGCAATACACCACAATATCACCACCAATACCACCAGCAATACTACCACCACCACCAATACCACCAATACCAGTGCAACCACCAACACCACCACCACCAATGCCACCACCACCAATATCAATACAACCACCAAGATCACCACCACCAATATCACCACCACCACCAATACCACCACCACCAATACCACCACGAACAATACCACTACCAACAATACCAATACCAGAACCACCACCAGCAATACCACCACCAATACACCACAATATCACCACCAATACCACCACCAATACTACCACCACCACCACCAATACCAATGCCACCACTACCAACACCAATACCACCACCAACAATAACACCATCAGTACCACCATTACCAATACCGCCACCAACTCCAATACCACCACCACCAATACCCCCACCAATACCACCACCAGCACCAATAACACCAATACCAGCACCACCAATACCATCACCAATATCGCCCAATACCATCACCACCAATACCACCAACAGCCGCAATACCACCAGCAATACCACCAACACACCACCATATCACCACCAATACTACCATCACCAATACCAATGCCACCAATACCAATGCCACCACCACCACCAATACCAATACCACATTAATACCACCACCACCACCAATACCACCACCACCACCAGTACCACCACCACCAATACCACCACCACCAATACCAATGCTGCCACCAATACCACCAACACCAATACCACCACCAACACAAATACCACCACCAATACCAATACTGCCACCAATACCACCACCAATGCCACCACCACCAATACCACTACCACCAATACCAACACCACGAATAACCTCACCACCAATTCCACTGCCACCAATACCAGCACCATAACCAATACCACCAATTCCCCACCAATACCACAACCACCAATACTAGCACTAATACCAGCACCACCAATACCATCTCCAAGATCACCAATACCACCACCACCAATACCAGCAGCAATACCACCAGCAATAGCACCAACACACCACAAGATCACCACCAATACCACCACCAATACTACCACCACCAAAACCACCACCACCTCTAATACCAATGCCACCAATACAAATGCCACCACCAATACCACATCAAAACCACCACCACCGCCAATACCACCACCACCATCAATACCATCACCATCAATACCATCACCACCAATACCAATACCACCACCAATACCAGTACCACCACCACCAATACCAACACCACCAATACTGCCACCAATACCACCACCAACACCAGTACCTCCACCACCAATACCACCAACGCCACCACCACCAATACAACCACCACCAATACCACCATCACCAATGACAATACCAACACCACCAATACCCCCACCACCAATACCACCACTATCAAAACCAGCAGCACCACAAACACCACCAATTGTCAGAGTGCGGTTATACTAACCTGAGAAGCCTGATACAGCAAGAGCGATGATGATGCTTATTTTCTCCTACCCCTAAGAGGTACCACCTGAGAGTAATAGTAACCTCAACAGATGTCACCCCAGTCGGGGAAGGGGAAAAAAGGGAGAAAAGAAACAATAACGTTGCAGCAGCCAAAATAAAGTAGCTCAGTACGGAGAGTAGAAACTCCGAGTACCTCCTTCTTGTCAGCTAGGTTTCCTGCAGAGGAGAGAACCAAAACACACTTAACAGGCACACCTAACAGCAGTTCTATCAATGTAATTATGTGGGGAAATAAACTTACATTATAAGCTGCTGCAATATGTCATCACAGAAAAAGGCTCAAAAGGTAAAAATAAAGTAAATGGAAAATAAACAATGTTCATATCACTTAAGTTTTCAGTGACACGACAGTCTACCAATTCATAGTAGTCAAGGTAAAACCCGTAGAAGGTCCAGGTACTTATCTGATACCATGTCGTCCTCTGGCCAGAGTGGCAATTATATCCAGAAGTTCAACTCGAAAAGAGTCATCTAATCCGAGCCCTCAACAGCTCAACGGGGCTAGAAAATCCAGGACCTGATTCTGGTAGTGTGACCAGGTAGAGTACAGTGAAGCCAAAACAAAGAGAAGCAAGTAATGGCTAAACAATAAAGAAGTAGAATAGGCTGAAAGAAGCCGAAGCACGGGCTTCCGTAGGTTCACAGAACTCGTCTTCCTTGTAAGTATATGGGTTTCGCTAGTAACGTATGGCTACAAATATCGGTACCAGGGGCTTTACCTAAACAACCCAGTCGAAGAGACTGGACCAACAAGTCTGGACAGTTAGTCCCAGGACGAGAGAGTTCTCCCGCAAGTCAGCGCGTCTAGCGCTGCATCAGTCAAAGGCAATGGTGGCTACCAGTCATCTGGTAGAAAAATCAGAAGGCGTCCACGGCGCGAGGAGAATAGGATGAGTCAGCGCGGGGAACGCTGAACGGCTTCGGTGTTCAAAAGGGCTTGGCGAGTTCCAAGGAAATCGGGATCGAATACAGGTGACAAGCACCGTCTCCTCCTTTCACTGAGGTTTAAGAAAGAAAGGAAAGATAGGGAACAGAGAGAGAGGACTACGCTCCACCAGAGAGCAGTCTGGGAGATGTAGTGCAGGTGTATTCTATCACATTCATACTCTTCCAGTCCGCATTATACCCTGAGTTGTGACACCAATCCCCCCACCACCAATACCAATACAACCACCACCACCAATACCACCACCCTAATATTATCACGATACCACCGCCAATACCATCACCACCAATACCATCACCAGCAATACCACCAGCAATACCACCAGCAATACATCACAATATCACCACCAATACCACTACCAATACTACCACCACCACCACCAGTACCACCACCACCAATACCACCAATACCAATGCCACCACCAATACCACCATGAAAACCACCACCACCACCAATACCAGCATCACCACTACAATACAAATACCACCACCAATACCAGTACCACCACCCCCATCACCAGCAATACCACCACCAATACACCACAATACCACCACCAATACCACCACCAATACTACCACCACCACCAACACCACCACTAATACCACCACCACCAATACCAATACCACCACCATCAATGCCACCACCACCAATACCACCACCACCAATACCAGTACCACCAATACCACCACCACCAATACCAATACTGCCACCAATACAACCACCAACACCAATACCACCACCACCAATACCACCATGACCACCACCAATACCACCACCAATACTACCACCAATACCAGTATCACCACCACCACTAATACCAGTACCACCACCACCAATACCACCGCCACCAATACCAATACTGCCACCAATACCACCAATATCACAACCAATACCACCACCACCAATATCACCAATACCAACACCACCAATACCCCCACCACTAATACCACCACACCAATACCAGCACCACCACCACTATCACCACCAACAATACCCCCACCACCAATACCACCATCACCAATACCAGCACCACCACCAATGCCACCAATACCACCGCCAATACCATCACCTATACCACCACCACCAATACTACCACCAATAGCAGTACCACCACCAATGCCACCAGCACCACCACCAATACCACAACCAATACCACCCCCACCAATACCACCACCACCAATACCACCTCCAACACCACCAATACCACCGCCACCACCACTAATACCATGACCACCAATACCAACTCCAATACCACCACCACCAATACCAACTCTAATACCACCACCACCAATACTACCACAATCACCACCAATACTACCACCACCAATACCACCACCACCAATACCAAAATCGATACCACCACCACCAATACCACCACCAATACCAATACCACCACCAATACCACCACCATCAATACCACCAATGCCACCACCAATACCAGCACCACCAATACCCCCACCAATACCAATACCACCACCAACACCACCACCCTCAATACCACCACCACCAATACCACCACCACCAATACCTATACCACCACCAATACCAGTACTACCACCACCAATACCCCCACCACCAATACCAATACTGCCACCAATACCACCACCAACAGCAACACCACCACCACCATTACAACGCAAGAATACCACCAATGACAATAGCAACACCACCAATACCCCCACTACCAATACCAGCACCACCACCAATACCACCACCAACAATACCCCCACCACCAATACCACCACCAACAATATCATCACGATGCCACCACCACCACCAATATCACCAATACCAACAGCTCCAATACCCCGACCACCAATATCAGCCCAACCACCAATACCACCAATATCACCACCAACAATACCCCTACCACCAACACCACCAATGCCAATACAGCACCACCACCAATGACACCAATACCAACAACACCGATACAATTACCACCATCAGCAAAACCACCAGCAATACCACCACCAATACACCACAATATCACCACCACCAATACCACCACTAATACTACCACCACCAATACCAATGCCACCACCAATACCAATACCACCACCAATACCAGCACCACCACCAATACTACCACCAACAATACCACCACCACAATACCAACACCAACACCAATACCAATACCACCGTCACCATCACCAGCAATAACACCACCAATACCACCACAATATCACCACCAGTACCACCACCAATACTACCACCACCACCACCAATACCACCACCACCACCAATACCACCATCACCAATACCACCGCCAATACCAGTACCACCACCACCATCATCAATACCACCACCAATACCAGTACCACCACCACCACCACGAATACCACCACCACCAATATCAATACTACCACCACTGCCAATATCAATACCACCACCAATACCAGTACCACCACCACAAATGCCACCACTACCAATACCAATACTGCCACCAATACCACCACCACCAATATCACCACCACCAATACCACCACCACCACCAATACCACCACCACCACCAATACCAGTACCACCACTAACACCAATACCACCACCAATACCAGTACCATCACCACCACCACCACCTATACCACCACCACCAATACCAATACTGCCACAACACCAACACCACCAACACCCCCACCACTAATACCACCAACAGCAATACCACCTCCAACAATACCCCCACCACCACCACCAATAACAGCACCACCACCAGTGCCACCAATACCACTACCAACACCATCACCAATACTACCAATACCACCACAACCAATACCACCACCACCAACACCACCACCAATAGCACATCCACCAATATCACCGCCACCACCATCAATACCACCACCACCAATACCACCACCACCAATACCAACTCCAATACCACCACCAATATTACCACCATCACCACCAATACTACTACCACCACCACCAATACCAGTACCACCACCACCAATACCAAAACCAATACCACCACCAATACCAGCACCAAAACCAGTACCACCACCACCATCATCAACACCAATACCACCACCTATACAAACACCACCAATACCATCAACACCACCACCACCAATAGCACCATCTCTACCACCACCACCACCAATACCATTAATACTACCACCACCACCACCAGCAATACCACCACCAATACATCACCAATACTACCACCAATACCACCACCAATACCACCACCAATACCACCACCACCACCAATAACATTACCACCACCAATAGCAGTACCGCAACCAATACCACCGCCATCAATGCCACCACTAATACCACTACCACCAATGTAAATACTGCCACCAATACCACCACCAACACCAATACCACCACTACCACCACCACCAGTGCCACCAATACCACTACCAACACCATCACCAATACTACCAATACCACCACAACCAATACCACCCCCACCAATACCACCACCAACACCAATAGCACATCCACCAATATCACCGCCACCACCATCAATACCACCACCAATACCACCACCACCAATACCAACTCCAATACCACCACCAATATTACCACCATCACCACCAATACTACTACCACCACCACCAATACCAGTACCACCACCACCAATACCAAAACCAATACCACCACCAATACCAGCACCAAAACCAGTACCACCACCACCATCGTCAACACCAATACCACCACCTATACAAACACCACCAATACCACCATTACCATCAACACCACCACCACCAATACCACCACCAATAGCACCATCTCTACCACCACCACCACCAATACCATTAATACTACCACCACCACCACCAGCAATACCACCACCAATACATCACCAATACTACCACCAATACCACCACCAATACCACCACCAATACCACCACCACCAATAACATTACCACCACCAATAGCAGTACCGCAACCAATACCACCGCCATCAATGCCACCACTAATACCACTACCACCAATGTAAATACTGCCACCAATACCACCACCAACACCAATACCACCACTACCACCACCACCAATACCACCAATACCACCACTAATACTACCATCACCAGCAATGCCACCAATACTACCACCACCAATACCAGCACCACCACCAATACCACCACCACCAAATACCACCACCACCACCAATACCAATACCACCTCCAACACCACCACCAATACCACTGCCACCACCATCAATACCACCACCACCACCAATACCACCACCAAAAACCAACTCCAATACCACCACCAATACTACCACCATCACCACCAATACTACCACCAATACCAGTACCACCACCACCAATACCAAAACCAATGCCACCACCACCAATACCCCCACCACCAATACCAGTACCACCCCCACCAATACCAATACCACCACCAATACCACCACCATCAACACCACCAATACCAGCACCACCAATACCACCACCACCAATACCACCACCAATACTAACACCACCAGAACCAACACCACCACCATCAACACCACCCCCACCAATACCACCATTGCCAAAATCACCACCACTAATACCAGTACCACCACCAATACCAGTACTACTACCACCAATACCACCACTAATACCAAAACTGCCACCAATACCACCACCAACACCACCAATAACAATACCACCAACGCCACCACCACCAATACCACCACCAATACCACCACCACCATATCCAATGACAATACCAACTCCACCAATACCCCCACTACCAATACCAGCACCTCCACCAATACCAATACCACTACCAACAACACCAGACCACCAATATCATGATGATAACACCACCAGCAATCACCACCACCAATACCACCCCCAATACCACCACCACCACCACCAATATCACTAATACCAATACCAACAGCACCAATACCCCGACCACCAATACCACCACCACCAATACCAGCCCAACCACCAATACCACCAATATCACCACCAACAGTATCCCCACCACCAATACCACCACTACCAGCAATACCAATGCCACCACCACGAATACCGTCGTACAAAAGGGGGTGGTGATGGACGGAGCATCTGAATCAATCAAACACTCACACCCAGTCAACAGATCTGGGTTTAATTCATCACCGTTCTTTAGCCCACTCTGCCACCCCAGTTCAGACATGGTCATATACAAATCAGTCTAACCCTGTGCCTCATGGGAACAGTCCAGCCCGAACTGCCAAGCCATGCCTTCCCTGGACCGGAAACAAGCTTCCGAGGACCGGTTTCTGGCATTACAGCCGTCTTCAGCCTGGCTTGCTTGAATCCAGTGGCAAAGTGAGCAAGGGACTCACGTCTGAGCATACCCTGCCAACTTATGGCGAACAAAGTGGTAGAAAAGGGGGTGGTGATGGACGAAGCATCTGAATCAATCAAACACTCACACCCAGTCAACAGATGTGGGTTTAATTCATCACCGTTCTTTAGCCCACTCTGCCACCCCAGTTCAGACATGGCCATATGCAAATCAGTCTGACCCTGTGCCTCATGGGAACAGTCCAGCCCGAACTGCCAAGCCATGCCTTCCCTGGACCGGAAACAAGCTTCCGAGGACCGGTTTCTGGCATTACAGCCGTCTTCAGCCCGGCTTGCTTGAATCCAGTGGCAAAGTGAGCAAGGGACTCACATCTGAGCATACCCTGCCAACGTATGGCGAACAAAGAGGTACAAAAGGGGGTGGTGATGGACGGAGCATCTGAATCATTCAAACACTCACACTCAGTCAACAGATCTGGGTTTAATTCATCACCGTTCTTTAGCCCACTCTGCCACCCCAGTTCAGACATGGCCATATGCAAATCAGTCTGACCCTGTGCCTCATGGGAACAGTCCAGCCCGAACTGCCAAGCCATGCCTTCCCTGGACCGGAAACAAGCTTCCGAGGACCGGTTTCTGGCATTACAGCCGTCTTCAGCCCGGCTTGCTTGAATCCAGTGGCAAAGTGAGCAAGGGACTCACGTCTGAGCATACCCTGCCAACTTATGGCGAACAAAGTGGTACAAAAGGGGGTGGTGATGGACGGAGCATCTGAATCAATCAAACACTCACACCCAGTCATCAGATCTGGGTTTAATTCATCACCGTTCTTTAGCCCACTCTGCCACCCCAGTTCAGACATGGCCATATGCAAATCAGTCTGACCCTGTGCCTCATGGGAACAGTCCAGCCCGAACTGCCAAGCCATGCCTTCCGGGACTGGAAACAAGCTTCCGAAGACCGGTTGCTGGCATTATAGCCGTCTTCAGCCCGGCTTGCTTGAATCCAGTGGCAAAGTGAGCAAGGGACTCACGTCTGAGCATACCCTGCCAACTTATGGCGAACAAAGTGGTACAAATGGGGGTGGTGATGGACGGAGCATCTGAATCAATCAAACACTCACACCCAGTCAACAGATCTGGGTTTAATTCATCACCGTTCTTTAGCCCACTCTGCCACCCCAGTTTAGACATGGCCATATGCAAATCAGTCTGACCCTTTGCCTCATGGGAACAGTCCAGCCCGAACTGCCAAGCCATGCCTTCCCTGGACCGGAAACAAGCTTCTGAGGACCGGTTTCTGGCATTACAGCTGTCTTCAGCCCGGCTTGCTTGAATCCAGTGGCAAAGTAAGCAAGGGACTCGCGTCTGAGCATACCCTGCCAACTTATGGCGAACAAAGTGGTACAAAAGGGGGTGGTGATGGACGGAGCATCTGAATCAATCAAACACTCACACCCAGTCAACAGATCTGGGTTTAATTCATCACCGTTCTTTAGCCCACACTGCCACCCCAGTTTAGACATGGCCATATGCAAATCAGTCTGACCCTATGCCTCATGGGAACAGTCCAGCCCGAACTGCCAAGCCATGCCTTCCCTGGACCGGAAACAAGCTTCCGAGGACCGGTTTCTGGCATTACAGCCGTCTTCAGCCCGGCTTGCTTGAATCCAGTGGCAAAGTGAGCAAGGGACTCCCGTCTGAGCATACCCAGCCAACTTATGGCGAACAAAGTGGTACAAAAGGGGGTGGTGATGGACGGAGCATCTGAATCAATCAAACACTCACACCCAGTCAACAGATCTGGGTTTAATTCATCACCGTTCTTTAGCCCACACTGCCACCCCAGTTTAGACATGGCCATATGCAAATCAGTCTGACCCTGTGCCTCATTGGAACAGTCCAGCCCGCACTGCCAAGCCATGCCTTCCCTGGACCGGAAACAAGCTTCTGAGGACCGGTTTCTGGCATTACAGCCGTCTTCAGCCCGGCTTGCTTGAATCCAGTGGCAAAGTGAGCAAGGGACTCGCGTCTGAGCATACCCTGCCAACTTATGGCGAACAAAGTGGTACAAAAGGGGGTGGTGATGGACGGAGCATCTGAATCAATCAAACACTCACACCCAGTCAACAGATCTGGGTTTAATTCATCACCGTTCTTTAGCCCACTCTGCTACCCCAGTTCAGACATGGCCGTATGCAAATCAGTCTGACCCTGTGCCTCATGGGAACAGTCCAGCCTGAACTGCCAAGCCATGCCTTCCCTGGACCGGAAACAAGCTTCCTAGGACCGGTTGCTGGCATTACAGCCGTATTCAGCCCGGCTTGCTTGAATCCTGTGGCAAAGTGAGCAAGGGACTCACGTCTGAGCATACCCTGCCAACTTATGGCGAACAAAGTGGTACAAAAGGGGGTGGTGATGGACGGAGCATCTGAATCAATCAAACACTCACACCCAGTCAACAGATCTGGTTTTAATTCATCACCGTTCTTTAGCCCACTATGCCACCCCAGTTCAGACATGGCCATATGCAAATAAGTCTGACCCTGTCCCTCATGGGAACAGTCCAGCCCGAACTGCCAAGCCATGCCTTCCCTGGACCGGAAACAAGCTTCCGAGGACCGGTTTCTGGCATGACAGCCGTCTTCAGCCCGGCTTGCTTGAATCCAGTGGCAAAGTGAGCAAGGAACTCACGTCTGAGCATACCCTGCCAACTTATGGCAAACAAAGTGGTACAAAAGGGGGTAGTGATGGACGGAGCATCTGAATCAATCAAACACTCACACCCAGTCAACAGATCTGGGTTTAATTCATCACCGTTCTTTAGCCCACTCTGCTATCCCAGTTCAGACATGGCCGTATGCAAATCAGTCTGACCCTGTGCCTCATGGGAACAGTCCAGCCCGAACTGCCAAGCCATGCCTTCCCTGGACCGGAAACAAGCTTCCGAGGACCGGTTTCTGGCATGACAGCCATCTTCAGCCCGGCTTGCTTGAATCCAGTGGCAAAGTGAGCATGGGACTCACGTCTGAGCATACCCTGCCAACTTATGGCAAACAAAGTGGTACAAAAGGGGGTGGTGATGGACGGAGCATCTGAATCAATCAAACACTCACACCCAGTCAACAGATCTGGGTTTAATTCATCACCGTTCTTTAGCCCACTCTGCCACCCCAGTTCAGACATGGCAATATGCAAATCAGTCTGACCCTGTGCCTCATGGGAACAGTCCAGCCTGAACTGCCAAGCCATGCCTTCCCTGGACCGGAAACAAGCTTCCGAGGACCGGTTGCTGGCATTACAGCCGTCTTCAGCCCGGCTTGCTTGAATCCTGTGGCAAAGTGAGCAAGGGACTCACGTCTGAGCATACCCTGCCAACTTATGGCGAACAAAGTGGTACAAAAGGGGGTGGTGATGGACGGAGCATCTGACTCAATCAAACACTCACACCCAGTCAACAGATCTGGGTTTAATTCATCACCGTTCTTTAGCCTACTCTGCCACCCCAGTTCAGACAAGGCCATATGCAAATCAGGCTGACCCTGTCCCTCATGGGAACAGTCCAGCCTGAACTGCCAAGCCATGCCTTCCCTGGACCAGAAACAAGCTTCCGAGGACCGGTTGCTGGCATTACAGCCGTCTTCAGCCGGGCTTGCTTGAATCCTGTGGCAAAGTGAGCAAGGGACTCACGTCTGAGCATACCCAGCCAACTTATGGCGAACAAAGTGGTACAAAAGGGGGTGGTGATGGACGGAGCATCTGACTCAATCAAACACTCACACCCAGTCAACAGATCTGGGTTTAATTCATCACCGTTCTTTAGCCCACTCTGCCACCCCAGTTCAGACATGGCCATATGCAAATCAATCTGACCCTGTGCCTCATGGGAACAGTCCAGCCCGAACTGCCAAGCCACCACCAATACCACCACCACCAATACCAATACCAACACCAAAACCACCACCACCACCAATACCACCACCAACAATACCACCACCAAAATACCAATACCACCACCAATACAAGTACCATCACCATCACCAGCAATACCACCTCCAATACCACCACCAATACACCACAATATCACCACCAATACCACCACCAATACCACCACCATCACCACCAATACCAACTCCAGTACCACCACCAATACTACCACCATCACCAATACTACTACCACCACCACCACCAATACCACCAGCTTCAATTCCAGCACCACCAATACCAGCACCACCACCAATAGCACCACACCAATACCACCACCACCACCACCAATATCAATACCACCTCCAATACCAGTACCACAACCCCCACCACCACCAAATCCACCACCACCAATACCACCACCACCACCACCAATACCAATGCCACCACCACCAATACCAGTACCATCACCAACACCAATACCAGTACCATCACCACCACCACCTATACCACCACCACCAATGCCAATACTGCCATCAATACCCCCACCACTAATACCACCACCACCAATACCAGCACCACCACCGAGACCACCACCAACAATACCCCCACTAACAACAGCACCACCACCAATACCATCAATACCACCACCGATACCACCACCACCACCACCAATACCACTACCACCAATACCACCACCGATACCATCACCAATACCACCACCAATACCACCACCACTACCTCCACCAATATGACTGCCACCACCATCAATGCCACCACCACCAATACCACCAATACCGCCACCACCACCAATACCAACTCCAATACCACCACCCATACTACCACCATCACCACCAATACTACTACCACCACCACCAATACCCCCACCACAAATACCACCACCAATACCAGCACCACGCCCACCATCATCAATACCACCACAAATACCAATACCACCACCAATACCACCAATGCCACCACCACCAATACCAAACCACCACCACCAATAGCACCACCACTACTAGCACCACCACCAATACCACCACCACCACCAATACCACCACCACTAATACCACCACCAGCAATACCATCACCAATACCACCACCAATACCACCACAATATCACCACCAATACCACCACTAATACTGCCACCAGCACCACCAATACCCACACCACCAATACCACCACCACCACCAATATAAGTACTACCACCACCAATACCAGTACTACCACCACCAATACCAATACTGCCACCAATACCACCACCAACACCAACAACACCACCACCAATACCACCAATACCACCACCACCATCACCAATGACAATACCAACACCACCAATACCCCCACTACCAATACCAGCACCACCACCAACACCACCAATACCACCACCAACAATATCCCCACCACCAATACCACCACCAACAATATCATCACAATATCACCACCACCACCACCAATATCACCAATACCAACAGCACCAATACCCCGACCACCAATACCACCACCACCAATACCAGCCTAACCACCAATACCACCACCACCAATACCCCACCACCAACACCACAATCGTCAATACCAGCACCACCACCAACGACACTAATACTACCACCAGCAATACCATCACCACCACCAGCAATACCACCACCAATACACCGCAATATCACCACCAATACCACCACCAATACTACCACCACCAATACCACCACTACCACCAATACCAATGCTACCACCACCAATACCACCACCAAAACCACCACCAATACCACCACCACAATCCCAACACCACCACCAATACCAGTACCACCACCACCACCACCATCACCAGCAATATGGCCACCAATACCACCACCAATACACCACAATATCACCACCAGTACCACCACCAATACTACCACCATCACTAATACCACCACCACCACCAATACCACCATCAGCAATACCACCGCCAATGCCAGTACCACCACCACCACCGCCAATATCAATACCACCACCAATACCAGTACCACCACGACGAATACCACCACCAATACCACCACCACCACTATTACCACCACCAACACCAATACCACCACCAACACCAATACCAATACCACCACCAATACCAGTACCATCACCACCACCACCTATACCACCACCACCAATACCAATACTGCCACCAACACCACCACCACCAATATCACCACCACTACCACCACCAATATCACCAATACCAACACCACCAATACCCCCACCACTAATACCACCACCACCAATACCAGCACCACTACCAATACCACCACCAACAATACCCCCACCACCACAACCAATAACAGCACCACCACCAATACCACTACCACCAATACCACCACCAACACCATCACCAATACCACCACAACCAATACCACCACCACCAATACCAACACCAACAATACCACCTCCACGAATACCAATGCCACCACCATCAATACCACCACCAATACCACTGCCACCGATACCAACTCCAATACCACCACCAATACCAACTCCAAAACCACCACCAATACTACCACCATCACCACCAATACTACTACCACCACCACCAATACCAGTACCACCACCACCACCAATACCAAAACCAATACCACCACCAATACCAGCACTAATACCAGTACCACCACCACCATCGTCAATACCAATACCACCACCTATACCAACACCACCAATAATACCACCACCAATAGCACCACCTCAACCACCACCACCACCAATACCATCACCACCACCACCAGCAATACCACCAGCAATACCACCACCAATACCATCACCAATACCACCACCAATACCATCACCAATACCACCACAACTACCACCACAATATCACCACCAATTCCACCACTAATATTGCCACCACCACCAATACCAATGCCACCACCACCAATACCACCACCACCAATACCAATACCTCCACCAATACCAATATCACCACTAACACCATTACCACCACCAATACCCTCACCACCAATAACACCACCAGCAATACCACCACCACCAATACCAGCACCACCGCCAATACCACCACCACCAATACCAATACCACCACCAATACCAGTACCACCACCAATACCACCACCTTCAATGCCACCACTTATACCGCCACCACCAATACCACCACCACCAATACCACCATCAATACTACCACCACCACCAATACCAGTACCACAACCAATACCACCGCCATCAATGCCACCACTAATACCACTACCACCAATACCAATACTGCCACCAATACCACCACCAACACCAATACCACCACCACCACCAATACCACCACTAATACCACCATCACCAGCAATGCCACCAATACTACCACCACCAATACCCCTATCTCCAATACCACCACCACCAATACCAGCACCACCACCAATACCATGACCACCAAATACCACCACCAATACTAATACCACCTCCACACCACCACCAATACCACCTCCACCAATACCACCGCCACTACCAATACCATCACCACCACCACCACCAATACCACCACCAACCAATAACAACTTCAATACCACCACCAATACCACCACCAATACCACATCCACAATACCAACACCACCACCAATTCCAGTACCACCACCACCATCACCAGCAATACGACCACCAATACCACCACCAATACACCACAATATCACCACCAGTACCACCACCACCAATACCAAAATCAATCACCACCATCAATATTAATACCACCACCAATACCACCACCAATACCACCCCCACCAATGCCACCACCACCAATACCACCACCACCAATAGCACCACCACTACCACCACCACCACCAAAACCACCACTACCACCAATACCACCACTTCCAATACCACCACCACCAGCAGCAATACATCACCAATACCACCCCAATACCACACCCAATACCACCACAATATCACCACCAATACCACCACTAATACTGCCACCACCACCAATGCCACACCACCATTACCACCACCACCAATACCACCACCAAAACCAATACCATCACCAATACCAATATCACCACTAACACCAATACCACTACCAATACCCCCACCACCAATACCACCACCAGCAATCCCACCACCACCAATACCAGCACCACCACCAATACCACCACCAATACCACCACCACCAATTCCAGTACCACCACCAATACCAGTAGGACCACCAATACCACCACCATCAATGCCACCACTAATACCACCACCACCAGTACCCATACCACCACCAATACCACAACTAACACCAATACCACCACCAATACCCCCACCACCAATACCACCACCACCAATACCAGTACCACAACCAATACTGACACCAATACCACCACCAATACCACCACCAATACCACCATCACCACCAATACTACCACAACCAATACCCCCATCACCAATACCACCACCACCAATACCAGCACCACCACCAATACCAGCACCACCACAAATACCAGCACCACCAAATACCACCACCAATACTAATACCACCACCAACCAATACGACCACCACTAATACCAATACTGCCACCAATACCACCACCACCACCAATGCCACCAATGCCACCAATGCCACCACCACAAATACTACCACCACTAATACCACCGCCACTAATACTACCACCACCAATACCACCAACTCAGTGCCTCTCTCTTACTAGTAATAGCATGGGCACAGTGCGATGCCGGAGCTGCAGCAGAGACCAACCCCCTTTCCTACATGCCTCCCATAAAGCACAGCCCACCCTGCACCAGAAGGTGAAGCCAGGGCCCCACTGAGACGGAGTATTTTTGTCAGGTCAAAGATAGCAATGACATCATGCAATGCCACACTGCACACTCAAATCACGGAGAGGGGAGTAAATAACCCCACCACCCGCTATTCCTCCTGAGCTGCGACATCGTAATCACAGAGCCAAAGGTGTTGGAGCACTTTGTTAGTGTTTATAGCTAGGATCATATGTAATTCTCACTTCATACAATGTATCTTTGTAATTTACACTTACACATCTTCTTCACTGCACTATTTATCACTACTTTTGAGACGTCGCATGCCGGTCTGTTCTTCTGATATTTAAAATCTGAGAAGCGGTCGATAAGGCCGTTTATTACAATGCAATAGGTCTTGCTTTTGCAAGAGTTTCAGCTATTAGTATTGTAAATGACAACGCCTTTTATTTATGTTATAAAACCCAAACCATAAATAAAAGGAATTGTCATTTACAATGCCAATAGCTAAAACTCGTGTGAATGTGAGACCTATTGCATTGCAAATGCTTGTTTAATTTTACATTCCAAGACTCCATAAGAGTGCACGTGTTTTATTGGCAGTCTACCCTCCTTCTCCGCATTCCTACACATATTTACTTGCAAAAAGAGCCCCTTGCCACATGTCGTTGCTTGCACCAGCTCCCAAGCACGGTCGTGGTTGTACACCTGGGTGACTTAGATTTCAAGGCTGGTTCTGTGGTTGGGAAGGACAGCAACTGTGTATTGAAGGAAACTGTGGAACAGGCCGTTGCCACCTGCTTTCTAAGGAAGGGATTTCTTCATAACTTAAGTCAGGTGTTGCAGGCTGTTAATATTTGCGATTTGGGCATTTCATGTCTCTTTAATCAGCCGTTGGAGCGCGTTCTGTGAAGTGAGAAGTACTAAAAGAAGACATACAAATACTTTTCGGGCTAATTTCTATGAACTGCACCATGTAAACAGATATAATACCAGAAAGTAGCTCAAGTCTGCTCTCTGCTGGTCACATTTAATTGCAACTATTTTGAAGGATTTCTAACCAAATCAATTCTTTAAAGCACACAGCACTTTGGAAATCTTTGAAATTATTAGGTTTTGCCTACACAGTGCTTTCTCTGTGCTTATGAAATCTTTTAAAATTAAAACAAACATTGGCAAAGTCAATATGTTTTGCCTGTGTGAGACCTATTAGCTTTTTATTGTTTTTTTAAGATGTTGCACAGCACCGCATGGTTAAAGTAAAAGTAAAAGTAAAAGCGCCAATTTTAAATTAATTTTACTTTCAGACTTTTATATAGCGCAAACATGACCCTTATGATGACAGAGCGCTTTACATTTTTAGCAAAGGTAGTTATGACATAGCGATAACGGGTATACATAGAGTAAATACATAACATTGGTAACGTTACATAGACAAATAAAGGGCAGACAAACAGGAACAGAGCCTGAATCGTGTCAAAGACAGTTTTTCAGAGGTTAGGAAAGCAGAAAACAGCTAAAGTCCCAGTGATGTGGATGAGGCGTGATAAAATACAGCATCATACAGGCATGTAGAATTCTCGAGTGAGGCGAGGGGTGTATGATCTCAGTCTTAGAGGAACCTGTTGGATAGTATAATTTTTACTTAATTTGTGAAGATGGAAGTAGAGGGGTTGCACCAGAGAGTTCCAGATTGTGAGGGCAGTTCTGAAAAAGGATCCTTTCTAGGTTTTCTTTTTTTTGATGAATTTTTGTGGTCTAAGTAGAATGGGTTTGGGCTTCTAGAAGATCATTTTCCCCCAGATAGGGTCAATTTCTAGATCAAACAGCATTGTGTGATGTGGTGCAGCTCTTTGTGGGTCATACAGGCAATTTTAAGATGCATCTTCGCCTCATAGTGGAGCCATTTCAGTGAATGAAGTCAGGGTGATATGATTTCTCTTTTTTTGAGCTGGTGATGAGCCTTGCAGCTGCACTCAAGGTATCTTTCAGCAGTTGCAAGGTTGTTTTAGGGAGCCTACTAGACTGGCACTACTGTAGTCTAGTTTACATAGAACAAGTGCTGGGATCGCTATTTTCATATCTGCCGTAGGAAGGAAAAGTTTTAGTTTCCTTAATGCATGAAGTTGGTGGTTAGCTCCTCTGATGGTGGCACTGATGTGATGTTGCATTGAGAGGTCATTGTCCAAAATCATTCCTAAGTATTTGGTTGGCAATGATATGTGGGGTACAGTTCAAGGCTGTAAGATGTGGGCGGCAGTATTTGATGCTAGGTGCAATCTTAGGCAGTGAGATCAGAAGGAATTCAGATTTGAAGGCGTTAGGGGTCAGCCAATGTTGAGTTTTAGTCAATGTGTTATTGAGGATGCTGATGACATTGGGAGAGGCGATTTTCATGTAGAATTAAGCATCATCTGTGTACATGTGGTAGGAAATGGGAGAGGGTTTGAGGATTTCAGTCGGGGACTCCACATACAGGTTGAACAGTGTTGGGGAGAGAATGAAGCCTTGAGGGACGCCTAGCATAACTGGCAACTGGTCTGAAAGAGTGCAGTTGATTAGTGCCTGTTGAGATCTGCGGTGTAGGAAAAAGGTGAACCATTTTAATGCTGTACCGGAAAGACCCAGTTCTAATAGGTTCTGAAGGGTTTCATGATTGACAGTATTGAACGCCTCTGGTGCAGAAGTATTAGTAAGCTGGATTTGTTTTGATCGAGTGAGCGAAGAGCATCATCAACAATGTGGACCAGGGCTGTTTTGGTGCTATGGCCTGGTCTGAAACCAGATTTACTTTGTTCCAGTAGTTGGAATTGCTCAATGTGATTGCGAAGCTATAGGTGCGTACATTTTTTTACTAGTTTGGCCAAAGTAGGGATGTTGGAGATGGAATGGTACTTGTTGGGGTCAGACTGGTCGGAGCTGTGTTTTTTAAAATATGAATAACCTGACCACTTTTTAGGCACTCAGATAAGGAACCTTGGGTAAGTGAGGTATGACTGATCCTACTCCATAAGGGGAGTATGGGGTGAATGTACTCACTGAGAAGTTTGGGAGGAAGGGATTCATGGAAGTGGTTGGAGTATTTCAGTGAAGGTAGAAGTCTTAGGATGTCGCTTTACTCAAAGGATTTAAAGTTGAACCAGGCAGTGTTGTTTTTTTGGTTTGTGGGGACAGGTAGGCGAGAAGTCTTCCTGAATATGAGGGGAAGGGTTTGAGGGGATACACATGGTAAGAGTTCTAAGGCTTTCTGAATCTCAGAGGTGATTAGCATAGTTTTCTCTGTAAAGAAGGATGCAAGCATTTCACAATTAGGTAAGATGTTGCTGTCCGAGGCTGGGGCATTGTGTTTCCAGATCGTTTTTTTTTTTTACAATATTGTTCTGGTTTTTTGAGCAATTGATTGGTGTATCAAGTTGTTTACAAAACAAAGCAGCTTTCGAATTTCTAATGTGACTACTGTAGGTGCTCTGTTTTTGTTGTAGAAGTTTGAGGGTCGACAGAGATCGTGTGGCATTGCGGTGAGTTATAATGCTCTGAATTTTATCAGCAGGTATCGCTTGAACAGACAGGGCATAGTTACATGTGGCGAGGAGGGAAATGATATCATTGTTTGATAGTTGTCTGACTAGTCTGTTGGGTAAAGAGTAGTGGTCAAGATTCAGCTTGTGTCTCCATCTTGATTGTGGGGCCCAGGTATTGGAAGGGCAGGGAACAGAGCTGCAGTTGGACGTAGGGAAGATGTGGTTCTGGTGGTGAGTCGACTGTAAGGACTAAGGGGCCGATTACGATGGTGGGAAATCTGCGACCGCCGAGCCGGCGGTGAGGACCACCGGCCCGGCGGTCACGGATTTCCCACCATCGCCCTGAATATTCCCACGGCCAAATTAGGATGGCGGTGGGAATGGGACAGGTACTGCGGCGGCTGGAAAGACCGTCCGCCGTGGTCCCGCAAGGCGGTCCATTACCGCCCGCCTTGCAGGACCCGGTAATATGGGGTTATGGAGGCGGTGCCTGTGCAGGCACCGCCGTGGGCATTAGGATGCCTCTTTTGCGGCGGAGTTCCCGCCGCAAAAAGACAGGCAGAAAATACCTTTGGGGGCCCGTTCTGGGCCCCCAGGGGGGTGGGGTGCTGCACATGGGGGGTACCTATAGTACCACCCTACATTTGCATGTACAAGATGGCAGGCACCACATGGTGCCTGCCATGCATGCCAATGTAAAGCGTGTATTTTTACATTGTGGCGGGTGCTGCCACCCGCCACAATGTAATCATACAGGATGCGCCCGCCAGAGTGGCGGGCACGTCCTAATTAGTTTTGCGGGACTGCTGCACCTATGGCGGGCGTTTCCTTTTCCACCAGCGATGGCGGGCGGACTTTGTCCGCCTGCCATCGTAATCGGCCCCATAGTGTGTTTCAGGTTGGAGGTGATATGCACTAATTTAACCGCATCCTTGCGGCACATTTTCCCTTCCTGCGCTGGGATTTTCAAAAACCCATTATTCATGACGAGCTGGGCTCGTCATGAGCGTGCGAGGAGGCTACCTCATGACGAGCCCAGCTCGTCATGAGCGTCGAAGGGGTTAAGGATGTCAGCCCTAATCAGCAATGGTTATGAATTTATTGTCTCAAGTGTAGAATGAGTGTTGTGACTCCTAAAGGGCTTTTGACAGATGGAAGCACGTGGATTTGGAGAACTCGTTGAGTCATACTGGTTGGGGGCAGTAGTAAGTAGTGGCCACTGTCGAAGTCTTGGTGGTGTCTAGTTGATAGGGGGTGGAGCATGTACTATTCTGGGTGATGGGAGAGTTTGTCATAGGTTCCATAGAATGATGGGAGGGAGTGTTCTAGGAGTGTTTTTGTTGTAAGTTAATACCGGCCTTATCCTTTGGATGTGTTAAGTTCACCAAAGGGGAGAGTTGGGAAGAGGGATATTGGGGGATGGGAGAGATGATGTTATTGCATGGAGGAGGGCAGGGCAGTAGCCAAGTCTTATTTGTTTTACATGAAGGAGAAGAGATTGACAAAGAGTTCCAGTTTCATTCTGAAGATAGAATGAGCATGGTTCTGTTGGCTTCCGCCTTGTTTAAAGGGGAGGGTGCAATGGGGCGTTTTTGACCATGTGGTATTTTCTTGATGGTAGTGGCATTGAGTAGTGAGGAAAGCACTTTCCTCCATTGCACGCATTGGCTGGTAGTGAAAATGAGGTCATTCAATATAATGCCTTTGTTGTGGCAGAAGTAGGGGTCTGTGATGAGAGTTTCTTTATTTAGGTTGAGAATGTTATGTCTGAAGTTTTTAATGCAGTTTTTGGATAGGTCAGGGGGTAATTTATTCTGAATGAGTTGTTTCCTGCAGAGGACAGTAGGGTGTTCATCTTATTGACGGGAGGATTTCATGCTGGTTGAGGAAGTCATGCAAAGCAGGAGGATATAGGGTGGGGACCTCTTCCAAAGATGGCTGCCCTATTGGAAGCAGGAGTGGGGATACTATATAGAGAAATCGGGAAGTCCCTTTTCTGTTTTAGTAAATAGGTAAGATTGTCCTTTGTCAGTTTCTACGAGGTGGATGTGCAGAGGCTCTTGTGAAAACCAACAAACAAAGGGGCCATCTTCGACAAAATAGGGCAACAATTCTCTAAGGAAAGGAGTTTCAGCAGAAGGGATGTGGGTGGGGCAGGCCACAAGTATAGAGTCAGTCCATGAGAATACCAATACCAATAGTAGGTAGTGCAAGCTCCGTCATGAGAGCAATTTCTCTGCAATAACCATCAGAGTTTAAGTACATCACGCACGATGTTTACAGCTTGACATGTACATAACAGCTCTGTATCTCGAAATGCCCATTGATTCTGATGCCTTGATTGCATCGGGACAGCAGGAGACACAGCTCTCTAGCTGGAGGGCTGTGCCAGACAGACTAGGGAGCCTGGAGCTTTCCCAAACACTACCGGGACAGGCCTGCTTTTTGCCTAGAACATCGTTTTTTTTAAAACAAACATTTATTGGTTTTACAAGCAAGCAGCCATACAGTGGTATATTGACATGTGCTGTGTTCACAGTATCAACAATATTATCCGTGCTCGATTACTGCATCTCCTTGAGAGTCTACTATTAATGCCAGTTGGACCCAGGGTCTGGGTAACACTTAAAACAATGGGAACCTAGACTATCAGTTCTGACACTACATCTAATAGCTATACTAGTCCCAAACCTATATCCTGTGCCTGACAAATTCAGTGCCAACTGTTGCATTCAACAATGGCCTCTCCCACTCTCCAAGCGTGCCATGGTCGGGCCTCTCATTGAGTATTAGGCGGAGGTCTGCCCCCCCACTCCAAAGTCTTTTTGTCCAGCATTAACAGTTCCCCTGTTGCCTTCAGTGAGGGTGCAGAGACAGAATATTGATGTAAAAATATATATCGACTTGCCCAAATATCAAGGTAAAAATATTGTATGTCAGAAATATTGTGGGTTTATAGGGGGATAGGGTGAGAAGTAATTCAATTATATTAAATGTATTGAATATTTTTTATTTATTAATATTTGTTTAATTCAGATGTTATAGTTTAAAATGTAGAAAGTAATCTTTTATGAATTACTTCATAATTTGTTGTTAATCATTTCTGGCTAATTAATTATGGTAATTTTGAAAATAATTTTAGGTGTGTGTTGTGGTATGTATAGGTGTAAATAGTGGAAAGGGTAGGAAGTAATATATTTTTTTTTATCCAGCATTTTCCCTCCTGTTGCACTCCTTGGAGTGGGAATAGTAATTTTTACCCCTCCGCTATCCAGCACTTTCCCTACTGTTGTAACTTATTGGAGTGGGAATCGTAATTTTTCCCCCTTCGCTATCCAGCACTTTCCCTACTGTTAAACTCACTGGAGTGGGATTAGCAATTTTGACCCTTCTGCTATCCATCACTATCCCTACTGTTGCACTCACCAGAGTGGGAATAGTAATTTTTACCCCTCCGCTATCCAGCACTTTCCCTACTCTTGCATTTATTGGAGTGGGAATAGTAATTGTTTCCTTTCTGCTAACCAACACTTTCTCTACTGTTTCTATTACTGGATTGGGAATAGACATTTTTTACCCCTCCGCTATCCAGCATTTTCCCTACTGTTGCACTCAGTGGAGTGGGAATAGTAATTTTTACTCTTGTAATCCTGTTTTCCCTCGGGATCGGGTAACGCAGTCGGTACCCAAACACCCCACCTGTTAGCCCACAAATGAGGTGGCAGTCCGATAGAGGAAGTTAACAAGCTCTTTATTCAGACTTGTTTAAACGCCAAATTATAAGCAAAGCAATAGTGTTCAATGGTTCAGATAGCGTCTTACCGTCCTCTGCAACGATGCTAGTCCTAGCACCTTCCAACAGAGGACCCCGTGCTAAATAATGGCCGAAAATGCCACTCGAGTCTCTATCCGTGTACTTGATATAACGTAATCGTCCTCCGCATGCGTGTCAATCCTGACACGCCTCCAACGGAGGGCAAACGCCTGCGGCGTGTTCCACACTCGATACCCTCGAGCGGGGACTGGACAAGGGTCTCAGCAATAGACCTCACTCGATACCCTCGAGCGGGGACTGGTAACGGTTAAGTTCCAGGTTCCAGGAACTTCAGCTTGAGAACCCTCGAGCGGGGACTGTCAGGGGTCAGAGCGAAACGGAGTGCAGTGCTTGCTCGATACCCTCGAGCGGGAACAGCCAAAACGTCGGAGCAGAACTGTAGGCAATAAATGTTCCACCGAGCGTGAAGCGGAGCCCCGCTGTCACTGTCTCGGGATATCAGAGGCTTCTCACCGTTAAATGCCGACTCCTGTCTCAAGCCGCCGAAGAACACGGAGCTCGCCTTCCGCTCGTCCTCTTCTCCTGACTCGCGGGTAAAGGTTCAAAATATTCGACGCCTACCGCTGGCGTCCTGATTCCTTAAATGGGCACGTCCTCTCAGCGCGCCTGTCTGCACGGCCTTCTGGGGATCGTAGTTCGGGCGGGCGTGTTCCGGTTTCTGGTAGTTCTCCTCTCTCGTCTCGCCTCCGACGGTTGTCTTAACAATACATCCCTCTCCCGTCAGGACCTCTCGCCGGGCAGGGTTTGGCCGGGTACTTCCGGTGAAAGGCCGCCAGCAACCGGGGAGCACATAACCCAGCCACGGGTTCCCAAGAGTCCTCTTCCTGCCCGAACCCCTTCCAAGCAACCAGGTACCACAGCTTGCCTCTTCTCCATCGGGAATCCCTAATGCAGTGAACTTCGTACTCCTTCTCCCCGTCCACCAACACCGGCGGATGAGCTGAGTGTTTAGGCTTCACGGCGGGTTTGAGCAACGACACATGGAACACAGGGTGAATCCGGAGATTGTCAGGCAAATCCAACCGTACATTCACTGGGCTTAGGCAGTCCTTGATACGGTAAGGCCCGATGAAGCGGGGATGGAAAACGCTGTGTTTACGGAACCGTAGGTTCCTGGACGATACCCAGACGTAATCCCCAGCTCGATACAGTGGGCCTGGTCGCCTTCGTTTATCCGCTGTGGTTTTATATTTCCTCTTGGCCTCCTCCAAGCACTTCTGTGCTTTTTCCACGGTCTCCTTGATATGTGCCACCCTCTTGGATGTTTCAGGTACTCCCGACGTCGATGAGGGGTGAGACAACGGGATGAATCGTGGATGGTGCCCATAATTGCTGTAGAAAGGTGACACCCTGGTTGAGGCGTGTGTGGCGTTGTTGTACGCGACTTCTGCAAGCCACAACAGGTCCACCCACTCTTCCTTTCCCTGATCTATATAACAGCGGAGGTATTGCTTCAGGGTTTGATTAAGACGTTCCGTCTGACCGTCTGTTTGCGGATGGTAGCTGGTCGATAACGCGGAGGTGACGTGGAGTGCAGAACACCAGGTCTTCCAGAACCTTGCAGTGAACTGCGATCCCGTGTCCGACACGATGACGCTGGGAAGGCCATGAGCCCTTACAACCTCTTTCAGCAGTAGTACAGCCAATTGCCCGGCCGTGGGCACACCCTTACATGCGATGAAACAACCCATCTTGGTTAGATAGTCGACGACCACCAGTATAGCCGTACATCCTTTGTCACTGGGCAACCCCACGATGAAATCCAGGGAGATGCATTCCCATGGCCTAGTAGGAGATGGCATCGGAATCAGCAACCCTTGTGGGCGTTGATGGTCTGATTTCATGGCGGAGCAGGTCACACATGCCAAGATCCACTTCCTCACATCCTCCCTCAACGTAGGCCACCAGAACTGACGTAATGCGTATTCAATCGTCTTCTCCAGTCCGAAATGACCTGCACTGGCCGACTCATGGCACCACCCGAACACCTGTTTCTGTAAACGTGCGGTGGGCACCGATATCCGTCCTCCCTTCACCGGAACGCCGTCGCATACCTGCCAATCCTTGTGTCTACGCAACCAGTCTGTCCATCGAAAGGTAACGACCCCTTTCTGTACGTCTCGTAGAAAGTGTCCAGGCTGGACAGCACCCACCACCTTGCTGGGGTGGATGATGGACTCAACGGTTGGTCGCTGACTCCTCGCCTCTGTGTATTGCCTCGACAATGCGTCGGCCTTCTTGTTTTCTGATCCTGGTCTGTAAGTGATGGTGAAATGAAACCCCGAAAAGAACAACATCCACCTCATTTGACGAGGAGACAATTGTCTGGCGGCCGTCATGAACTGAAGGTTCCTATAGTCGGTGTAGACCATCACTACGTGTTTAGCACCCATCAACAGGTGTCTCCACTCGCCAAATGCGTCCTTGATGGCCAGGAGTTCCTTTTCGGCAACGTGGTAATTTCTTTCCGCTGGGTTCAGTTTGCGGGACATAAACGCAACAGGATGGAGCACCCCCGTCTCAGGGTTCTTCTGCGACAATATGGCTCCCACCGCCAAATCGGACGCGTCCGCTTCCACAGTGTATTGTTGTTCCGGGTCCGGGTGGGCCAGGACAGGTGCGGAGACAAAGGCGTGTTTTAATTCTCTGAATGCCCCCTCCGCATCAGCAGACCAATGGAACTTCACTGACTTCCTCAGTAGGCATGTAATGGGCGTCACCACCCCCGAGAATCCCTCTATGAACCGGCGGTAGAAGTTGGCAAAGCCAAGAAAACTTTGTACGTCCTTGATGTTCTGTGGCGTTGGCCAGTCCATTACCGCTTTCACCTTCCTCTCCGCCATGGTTTGGCCTTCTGGGCTCAACATTACCCCCAGGAATTCCACCGACGTCACGTGGAAGTCGCATTTACTGAGCTTGCAATAAAGCGAATTGTCTCTGAGGATCTGTAGTACTGAGGCCACATGTTTCACATGTTCTGCTGTGGTGTCTGAATAAATCAAAATGTCGTCGATGTACACGACCACGTATACATCCAGGATGTCTCTCAGCACCTCATTCAAAAAGAATTGAAACGCGGCCGGGGCGTTACATAGCCCAAAGGGCATGACTCTATACTCGTAGAGGCCGAACCTCGTTTTGAAGGCCGTCTTCCACTCGTCTCCGCGACGCATGCGGACCAGATGGTATGCCCCTTTCAAGTCGAGCTTGGTGTATACATGTGCCTTTTTTACTTGTTCCAGGAGCACGTTTATGAGAGGCAAAGGGTACCTGTTCTTGATCGTGATGGCGTTAAGCGCCCGAAAATCCACACACGCGCGCAGTTCCCCGTTAGCCTTAGGGATAAAGAACAGTGGCGAGGCCGCAGGGGATTTGGAAGGCCTGATGAAGCCCAGGCGTAGCATCGTATCAAGGTACTCCCTGAGGTGGATGTTTTCGGCCTCGGATAAGGCATACAACCTGCCGCCTGGTATCGTTGCTCCTGGGACCAGGTCTATTTGACAGTCGTATACCCTATGAGGCGGGAGGGTTTCCGCTTGGTTATCATCGAATACGTCCATGTACCCCCGATAGGCCACCGGGAGAACCACCTCCTTTTCAGCGGCTGTGGCCACTGTCCACCCCTGGTCTTCCTGAGCGCTGTTCTTCTGTGTGCATACCCTTGAGCAGTATGGGGAGTCCATACGGAGTTCCTGGGTTTCCCAGTTGATGACAGGGTTGTGTCTTCTCAGCCAAGGCAAGCCTAATATGATCCCATACTGCGGCGCACAGATGATGTTGAAATCCAGAGTCTCTGTGTGTTGAGTTCCGTAGACCACCTTGATATTCCCAGTGTGGTGGCTGATGGGCCCTGAGAGCAATCTGCGCCCATCCACAGCAAAGACTTCCTCTGGGACCTCACACTCCTGCAGCGCTACCCCTACACGTTGCGCTTCCCTCTTGTCCATAAACATCCCTGTGGCACCAGAGTCGACCATCGCCGAGACCGAACCCCAGCGGTTCCTAACCCACAACTGTAAATGAATGAACAAGTGTTTTTTGCTCTCATAGGAGTGCAGGTGAGCTGAAGGGATATAACCTTGGCTCTGAGAATCCCCTTCGTGGTTCTGAGAGCTCTTTAGTTTTCCGCCGGTTTGTCCACTGATGCTGTGGACAAACGACCGGGACGAGGTCGACCCGTCTTGGGCTTTGCAGGGCATTCATGAACAAAGTGGCCTTTTTTGCCGCAATACAGACATAGTCCTTGCTTTCTTCGCGACTCTTTCTCTGTGGCCGTGAGGCTTGCTCTAACGGCCCCTATGTCCATGGCATCCCCTCGGGGTGTGAATGTCGCCTCGGTGAGAGACGTTTGGCCTGACGTGGCATGTAACTTGTCCTTCTTATGCACCCCCCCTCATCTTTCACTAAGTCGATGGTCGAGGCGAAGGGCCAGACTGATCAGATCCTCGCAGTGTACCGGTTGGGGATCGATCTGAGCGATCACGTCTTTCAAGTTCTCGCTCAAGCCTTGGTGAAAGAGAGCGGTTTGCTTAGCAGGGGGCCATTTGGATTCAGCCACCAAGCGTCTGAACGCATTCAGATAATGGACCAGCCCTGTCGTGCCCTGTTTCAGTTCCAACAGTTCCCTGTCAGCCGTGTAGGAATCTGCTCTACGATCGAACACCTTAATGAACTCCTCCTGAAACTGTTCCCAGTCGTAAAGCAGTGGATCGTCCCGGCTTACCAAAGGAACCGCCCACTGAGCCGCATTACCTGCCAGATACGAGATCATGAATGCCACTCTTGCCTGATTGGTTGGAAACGACTTCGGTTTACAGGAGAAATGCAGCGCTACTTGTGTGATGAATACCTGTACCGTGGTAGGATCCCCACTATACCGTTCTGGTGTGGCCAACGGAATAGCCACCGGCATCTCCACCACCACTGCCGCCGGGATACCCGTGGTAGATGTCCCTGCGTTGAAAGGATTGCGCTGTTGTTGATCCACTCTAGCCCTTAAATCCACTGTTTCTTGTCGTGAAGCAGCCAATTCGTTTTGGACGTCTAGTAACGCCGCCAAGACGTCTTCCAAAGAGGCCATGACCGGTTACTCGACCAGGAGGTTGATTAGTGTTGTAATGGTCGAATATTGTGTAATCCTGTTTTCCCTCGGGATCGGGTAACGCAGTCGGTAGCCAAACACCTGTTAGCCCACAAATGAGGTGCCAGTCCGATAGAGGAAGTTAACAAGCTCTTTATTCAGACTTGTTTAAACGCCAAATTATAAGCAAAGCAATAGTGTTCAATGGTTCCGATAGCGTCTTACCGTCCTCTGCAACGATGCTAGTCCTAGCACCTTCCAACAGAGGACCCCGTGCTAAATAATGGCTGAAAATGCCACTCGAGTCTCTATCCGTGTACTTGATATAACGTAATCGTCCTCCGCATGCGTGTCAATCCTGACACGCCTCCAACGGAGGGCAAACGCCTGCGGCGTGTTCCACACTCGATACCCTCGAGCGGGGACTGGACAAGGGTCTCAGCAATAGAATTCACTCGATACCTTCGAGCGGGGACTGGTAACGGTTAAGTTCCAGGAACTTCAGCTCGAGAACCCTCGAGCGGGGACTGTCAGGGGTCAGAGCGAAACGGAGTGCAGTGCTTGCTCGATACCCTCGAGCGGCGACAGCCAAAACGTCGGAGCAGAACTGTAGGCAATAAATGTTCCACCGAGCGTGAAGCGGAGCCCCACTGTCACTGTCTCGGGATATCAGAGGCTTCTCACCGTTAAATGCCGACTCCTGTCTCAAGCCGCCGAAGAACACGGAGCTCGCCTTCCGCTCGACCTCTTCTCCTGACTCGCGGGGAAAGGTTCAAAATATTCTACGCCTACCGCTGGCGTCCTGATTCCTTAAATGGGCACGTCCTCTCAGCGCGCCTGTCTGCACGGCCTTCTGGGGATCGTAGTTCAGGCGGGCGTGTTCCGGTTTCTGGTAGTTCTCCTCTCTCGTCTCGCCTCCGACGGTTGTCTTAACAACTCTTCAGCTATCCAGCACTTTCCCTACTGTTAAACTCATTGGACTGGGAATAGTAATTTTTACCCCTCCGCTATCCATCATTTACCCTACTGTTGCACTAACTGGAGTGGGAATAGTAATTTTTACCCCTTCGCTATTCAACATTTTCCCTACTGTTGCATTTAATGTATTGCAAAATGTAAGTTTTAATTTTTGTTTATATTTTAATGTTTCAAATTATTATAGAATGTTTTTTTATTTTAAAATATTTATATATATTTATATATTTTATTTTTATATAATTTTAAAGTTTACAAATTAAATAAAGATAATTTATACATATACCTGTATTTAACTCATATTATGTTTTAAATTATTATAAAATGATTTTTTTATTTAAAAATATTGATAGATATATATATATATATATTTTATTTTTATATAATTTAAAAGTTTACAAATTAAATAAAGATAATTTATACAAATACATGTATTTAACTTTTATTATGTTTGTGTGATTATATTTTTTTTAATAAAATGTATTTGTTATATTTAGTTAACATGTATATTACATTTAATTTAGTTTGTTAAAAATAGTATTAGTATTTAATATATGTAATATAATTTATGTTGTATATATTTTAATTTGATATTTTTTACATCTATATTTTTTACTTCGATATTTTTTAACCGATTTTTTGTACTTACCTGTATAAGTATATGGAGTCGATATTTTTCATCCTATTTTTTTACTTCGATTTTTAGAACATCGATGTTTGTTACATCAATTTTCTATCTCTGAACCTTCAGTGAGCTAGGTTTGTGCCGTAGTTTACTCTCCTTGGGAGGGGAGAAGTGATCCTTCTTAGTCTGGTGGTTAATTGATTGTGCCTTCCCGCCCCTTCTAACCGTGGAATATTAAGTCAGCTAACTGCCTCGGGGTCATCAGTCTGAGGGCTGTTCCCGCGTTTTAGCTCATCCGCCATCGACGTGCACGCTCAACTACCCAGAAACTCAATAGTTGCAAAATATTAGGAGGCCAATACTTATTTTACCTCTTCTGCCTGCAGCATGTAGCGATGGAAGGGGAGAGCTCAGCAGGAGACAGACATGCTCAACGCTGCTGAGCAACATCTTAAAAAAAATTGACAACACCTATAGGCGAAATCTATTGGCTTTGCTAATGCTTTTTGCTATATTGGTAATAGCCAAGCAGTATCTCCAACAAAATAGCTTTACAAAAACCTTAATAAAACAGACAATGACAAAATCACATGTACTACAAGATGTGACTGCACAAGATACATCAGCTCTGGGGAATGACCTGAGCCTCTCCAGCAAGAGCGTGTGGGGAGGATCGTAGGTTAGTGATTCATTCATTTAATATTTATGCATGTGAGATTTTATATGTATCATGCGTCAGTCAGACCTCAAGTTTGCTAAACCTTAGCTCAATCCTGGGTAGCTGTGACTCTGTCAAGTCAAGTCAGGGACATTTGTATAGCGCACAAATCACATCCTGGGAGTCTCATGGCGCTTAAAGCAGCTCTGAGCAGCCAGGCTTCAACAAAGGAGGAGGTGTAAACCATTTAGACAGCACCAAAACAATTGAAGATGAAATACACAAGATACTCACGAAATCCAACACCAATTTATCAAAATAGGTAAAATCTTATACAACTTTGACACCACAAAGAAAAAGATCACTGAAGGGTTCTGGGCAAACAGTATTTACAATGTATTGTTAATCAGCACTATTTACTTAACCACAAATTCAACAAATTTGACACTAAAAAACCCTTTCAAGAAAAACTTTGGTAAATATCAATGTGGTTAATTAAAGTAGCTTAAAGGTGACCAACTCTGGCAGTTAGCAACTCAGGGGGACCACCAAGGGTCACAGAAACAGTTTCCTCGTTCAGAAAGTCTTCAATTCAGTTCCAGCGTCAATGGCTCTTTGCCATTGACTTCTACAGAATGTTCCTGATACAATGGATATAGAATGCTGAAGATGCTCAAGGATGCTGAATATGCTGTGCGGTTGATGGGGGTCTTCCTGAGGCTACTTCTCAGCCCATGGGCTTGGAGAGGCGAGCTTGGCCACAGGGGTCGACATCCTTTTGGGGTTCTGAAGATTCTGGATTTATGTAATCGTTCCAGACTCGAGAATTAAAACTTCGTCGAAACATGACGAATTTGGTATCAAAAGACCGAGAATGACGAGCATACCATGTACAAATATTTTCAGCATATTCGGGTGACGATTTCACCTCGAAATCGTCATTCACGTCCTGAACCCTTGGCCTCCATTTATGTGTTGCCCTTTACATAGGCCTTAATCCAGCTGAATTCAATTCCACAAGGACACATACTCCTTAATCGACTTTCCTATGACCTGTGCAAGTTGGAACCATTGCCCCAGGCCAAACTCGTTAGGTCAGTTCCCCTCCCAGTGGCCGAACAAGATAGCATCAGGGCTCAACAGGCCATAAAACCATTTCAGCGCGCACACCTGCCGTATCTTGCTCCCATCTGTCTCTACTCTTTTTGCTTCACTTACTTTATGGTGGGGAGGTGCCTGTTTTATTGGGGGTCCACCGATATCTGATGAAATGTTGGGCCTTGCCGGGTGATTTGTTGTGGGCAGCACGACGTGAAATATGTACATGTCATCATGACTCTGCTTTTCCTTTGTAACCAAAACCTGTAAATGATATATTGCAAATTCGAAGAATGTTTGCCTGAAGCCGAATATTCTGTATAAAGAGAGAAGCCTGACTTTGTAAATTCGAGCAGTCTCCTGAGAATATACTTCCCCGTGTGTTGTACTTCTAGGACACTTGTTACCTTGGTTGCAGCCAATAAATCGATCTTTGACTTCACCTAGAAGACTCTGAGTTTCTGTGGTCTGGATCAGGAAGAACCCGAGGTCTCTGGGTGTACCCTGACACCGCTGGGTTACCGGTTCTGTGCCGGTTCTTAAAAACCCAGTACCTCAGCTGGCGCCCAACGTGGGGCGATTCCAGTGGTACCAGTCAGCCAGAGGATCGTGAGGAGCTTCGTGTGAAAATTCCGGAGGACGGCCAACCACCTCATCGACCCCTGCATGTCGACGTGGTCCGAAGGTCTTTTGCTGCGAGGTTCCCCGCTTCCCGACGGCTACAACGACTGCTGCCCTGGCTATCGCCCTGATTTGGACCCTTGAAGTTTGGTAGAGCGAAACACTAAGACGAGTCTTCTGGTGACGTCATCGATATCTCAGTTAAGTATAAGTGGAGCGTCTCCCAGTCCTTAGTTGGTCTTAAATCTTGGGTATCCTTTGGGATAATTGTTGGTACTTGCAAGCACCAAAACCGAAGGACTCGTGTTTTCACAAGAAAATATCGTAATCGATAACCCTTTGACGTTTGGAACTAGACTAGAGAGCAAAGATGCCTAGTCTTAGACTTGGAAATTTGTTTTGTCTTGGTTGTAATAATAGGGACTCCCGATTGGAGGACTCATGTCCGGTTCCTCCGGTTGGAACTCCAACTTACGAGTTATATGTGAAACATGGGGTAGGCCCCATCACATACAACGAAGTGTGGATCAAATACACCAGAAAAGATGGTGTTTTAAAATGGCCCCAATATGGTAGCTTTGATACCGAAATCTTAGATAACCTTGAAGTTAAACTGTTCAAAAAGAAAGCCCGGCCGGCGATGTTTGACTCTTTCCGCCTATGGCGTAAGGAGGCCAAACAAAAGGAAATCAAATTGGCTAAGAAAAATAAAAGAGAAGGAGGACTTTCAGTAATGCAAGCTGCTATGCAGTTTAAAGATAATGAAGAAGAGCATATGAGTGAGCAGTTGCACAGGCAACGTAAAATGGCAATAGACAAATATTATCCAGTTTTGCCGTCTCTTCAGCAAGAGGCAGCGAAAGAGCGTGAAAAGGATCCATTAATGTCGAATTTATTAAATTCGCCACCCCCCTATGCGCAGAATGCCACGGCACCCCCGCAGCCTTTAGTTGTGCAACCTGCGCCTCCTATTCCTCCGCAGCACTCACCAGCTGTTCTCCAGCTGGCTCCTGTCCCTATGGTGCAGCCTCCTCAAGGCCCACCGATCACACCTGTTTCACCTGTGCTTTCCACAATTTTGCTTACTGTACTACTGTACTTTCTACTTCTCCTAATGCTCCCTCTACGATTTTGCCTAGTGCTCCTTCTATTTCTTCTGATGCCTCCTCTGCTATTGTCTCTGCCCCTGCCTTATCTCACCCCGTTTTTCCACCTGTTCTTCCTTCAGTTTCACCTTCCATTCGGCAGAAAATGACCAGCACTGTCACTAACCTTTTCTCGACTCTTTTTGGGTCGCCTACTACGACCCCTAAATTGGAACGAAGACAGTTGCGAAGTCGACTGCCTGACTATCAAGAGAGAGACTCATTGAATCGTTTAGCACGAAAATGGGTTATGGACACCGTAAAGTATGATGTAGAGTCTGTCATGGAAGTCTTCCATCAATGGGAAGCACCGACGCAGAGATAGGTTTTTGAACAGATGTGTGTTTTCCTTTGTGAGGATTTGGAAGACAATGATCTGGAATGCAACCCGCAAGAGTTGTGTCGTGTACGGTTTAGGTTTGGAGAGGGCATGATTGTAGGTCCAGATGTAGAGAAAGCGGTTGAAATATTGTTATCATATAGGAGTAAGGGGAGCAGTTCTGGGTCACAATCTGAGCCTAGTGCATCTAGTAGGAAAAAGGCGCGACAATACCCCATGAGAGAAATCCCCCCACAATGGAGAGAGGGCGACACAACTGCTAACCCACCTATTTTGCCACACTTTCAGCGTGTATGGGTCCATGTCCCATGGAAGCGAGCTGAAGTTTTAGCGCTCAAACAGACATTACCTGATCCGCGTAAAAATCCTGCAGGATATTACAAAGAGTTATCACAAACCGCTGGGTCATGCATAATGAATTTAGCCGATATCGATATGCTATTTGGGAATGTTGTTCCACAGCCTTTATGGGGTAAAATTCGTCATACAGATCATGATCAGGAATTAGGTGACTCATGGGCTAATATTGCCGCTGCAGACGCCCGACAAGTTGGTGGTGCTAAGCCTGAGCCTTTGATAGCAGAACTCCCTGGTAGAATAGTTGATTACATGAAAACGATAATGCCTGCAATACGCGTGAATTGGGATAAGTTGTCTGCATGTAAGCAGAAGAAAGAAGAAACAGTCTCAGATTTCTTCACCAGGTTTGAAGAAACATTTGTCGACCATAGCGGTCAAGATATGACCACAGAAGGTGGTCAGAGATTGTTTGTCGATAAATTCGTGCACAATCTGCTTCCAGAATTGTGTAAAAAGTTAAAGGATTCAGAAAGTTCTTGGGCAGTCTCATCTTCAGCGCAGATATTAGCTACTGCACAATATTACGAAAATAGAGACAGGAACGAGAAAGATAGAGTAGAAAAGAAAACTAAAGAATTAAAAACTAAGGTTTTGCTACAGCAAGCCTATCCGCCACGTGGTGGCGGTACTCAAAATAATAATGGTCAAAATCACTACCAAAATATTTTTCAGCAGCCTCAACAGTATCAGAGAAACTCGCAAAGAGTCGAGTACACTCAGCCACGTGTCCCTGTAGGCCCCAACCAGTGTTCGTATTGCAAGGAAGAAGGTAATTTCAAGTATAGTTGTCCTATTTTGTTGCAACGTGCAAATGGTGCTTCTGGTGTAAGAGGTCGTGGTGTTCAGCAAGCGCCTAGAGGTAGAGGATGTGGAAACACCCCCCAGAACACACGTCCCTTTCCACCCCAAAATTCTATGAATAGGTTCGATCAGCAGAACAACGCATCTGACAGGACAGCTCAATACTATGTTGACGATTACTACACAGAAAATGAATATTTGGAGGATAATGATTGCTAGGACAGCCATAGACAAAGAGAGGGAGTTGTTTCAGTTCCAGTAGATCAGAGTGGACCCTACGTTGAGGTGATTACATCAGGTGTGTCTTAGCCTTTTCTGTTGGATACTGGTGCTACAAAGAGTTCTATTATGCACTCCAAACTCCCTGGCGCACCTTTGTCTGGCGAAATGAACGTTTCTGTAGGTTTTTCTGGCGCCCCAGTTAGAAATCCGATTTCTGACCCTTTGTCTCTTTCTGTTGGTGCTTACGAATTCGAAGCACCCCTCATTCTGACAACAGGTTGTGGTGAAAACTTGCTAGGATTAGATTTGTTAAAAAGATTGTATGCAACTTTGTACTGTTCTCCTTCAGGAGTACAACTTACTTTAGGTAAGAAAGTGGTTTCTCCCAAGTATCTGTCAAGGGACGAACTTCCGGCAGAATTGTCGTTTCTTCCAGATATTCTTTGGGCCGCTGGTCCAAATGATGTGGGCCTTTTAGAAATTCCACCATATGTTGTAACATTGAAAGCCAATGTTAAAATGCCACGAATTCCCCAATATAGAATATCGAGTGAAGGTGAAAAAGCTTTGCTAGCGATCGTTTACGAATTGATTGAAAAAGATGTGATTGAAGAAACACGAGGCAACGTTTGCAATAGTCCAGTTCTGCCTGTTTTAAAACGAACTGACCCTTCTCAGCCACCTGTGTACAGATTCGTGATTGATCTTCGAGAGGTGAATAAAATAGTTGTGCCACAATTCCCAGTTGTCCCCGACATTACCACATTATTGACTATGATTCCAGCTTCTGCCTCCTGGTTCTCGGTGATTGATCTGAAGAATGCTTTCTTCAGTATCCCGATTGCTGAGGAGAGCAGGGATATTTTTTCCTTCAGTTTAGGAGGTTGCAGCTTCCGCTTTAAACGCGCTCCTCAGGGCTACTGTGAAAGTCCATCAATATACAGTCAAGCTCTAAAAACACAGCTTGATACGATTGTTTTACCTGAAGGTGCTACTCTTGTACAGTACGTGGATGATTTGCTCATCGCTGCAGACACTGAGGAAATTTGTAAAAAGGCAACGCTGTCATTATTGCGTCATCTGTGTGAACTTCATCACAAGGTGTCACTTTCCAAACTGCAATATTGCCGACAAGAAGTGACCTACTTAGGTCACCTCTTATCGAAGGAGGGAAGGAAACTGACCCCAGAAAGAATTCAGGCAATAGCGAAATTGAATGTGCCAAGAACACAGAGAGAAGTGCGTGCTTTCTTGGGCATTACATCGTACTGTAGACAGTGGATTCCAAATTTTTCGTTATTAGCCAAACCCTTGGTGGCATTAACGTGTAAAAATACACCCAATCCCATTCCTTGGTCTGAAGAGTGTCAGAAAAGTTTTTTCGAATTACGCACAGCATTGTGTTCGGCTCCTGTGTTAGGTACCCCCGACTACAGTAAGCCTTTCACATTATATGTCCACGAGAAAAAGGGCTGTGCATTGTCTGTGTTGACTCAGTTGTTTGGAGGTAGGCAGCGTCCATGTGCCTATTTTTTGTCGACTTTGGATCTGGTAGCTAAAGCATTGCCAAGTTGTTTAAGAGCCACAGCAGCAGCAGCTGTTTCTATTCGACAGTCTGCTGGTCTACTAATGAATAATACACTAGTCGTGATGGTCCCACATGCAGTAGACACGTTGTTAAATAGAACCAAGACACAGCACTTAACTAGTGCTCGACTGTCCAGTTACGAATTGACATTACTAGCGAGTCATGTGCACATAAAAAGGTGCAGCACCTTAAACCTAGCTACGTTGTTGCCAATTGCAGAGGAATCAGATGTTTCAGAACAGCACGATTGCTTTCTCAGAACAGAGGAAGAGACGAAAGGAAGAGTAGATCTATCCGATACTCCTCTCGCTGAATGTGATGGTACATTATGGGTGGATGGTTCATGCTTCAAGCTCCCGAGTGGTGACACAACTGCAGCATATGCTGTCACGACTTTGCATACAGTTGTTGAAGCTGCACGCGTCCCACATAATTCGGCTCAAGCAGCAGAATTAATTGCACTCACGAGAGCATGTGTATTGTCTAAGGGAATGAAAGTGACTACACTGATAGTCAGTATGCATTTGGAGTGGCTCACAGTTTTGGGCGATTGTGGAGAGAACGTGGGTTCCTGACGTTGCATGGAGCTAAGATTCAGCATGGTCAGTTGGTGAATGAGCTTCTTGAATCACTGACCTTGCCCCTGCAAATGGCGATTGTGAAATGTAGTGCTCACAAGAAGGTGACTGATGATGTTGGTCGTGGGAATGCATTTGCTGATGAGATCGCGAAAGAAACTGCAAAGAATGTAATGAGCCGAATGTATGTTGCAGGCCCTGCAAGATGGGTTGGTGATGTTGGAATGTGTGAAGACACAATAGAGAGTGTGAAGTCCATTCAAGCTGAGGCCACAGAGAAAGAGTTGAGCACGTGGAGAGAAAGTACGGGTAGAATGGATGCAAATGGTTGCTGGATTGGACTATCAGAGCATCAGAGATGGTTGGTACCCGATGCATATGTGCTTGCAGTGGTTACAATGGCTCATGGAATGGCTCATATCAGCGTGAAAGGGATTTGCGAGTTGTTGGCCCCAGTATGGAAGAATTCAGGGATTCCCAAGTGTGCAGAGAATGTTGTCAAGAATTGCATGGTATGTCTAAAACACAATCCTGGTAGGGGAACCCCAACTCCAGCTGGTCATTTTGCACCTCCTACGTATCCGTTCGAGGTTTTGCAGCTAGATTTCATTCACATGGAGAGGTGCAACAATTTAAAATACGTACTCGTTGTTGTTTGTGCCTTCTCAAGATGGGTAGAAGCCTATCCCCTAAAAGACAATACTGCCTTGTCCACAGCAAAAGCCCTTGTGAAAGAGTACTTCCCCAGGTTTGGAATGCCTAGAATGGTCTGGTCTGATAATGGAAGTGAATTCGTGGGTCGTGTGATGAAGAGAGTGTGTGAAGGGCTAGGTATCCGGCAGAAGTTCCACGCTGCAAATCACCCCCAATCAGCTGGATTAGTAGAATGTTACAATGGCACTTTAAAACTTAAACTGGCCAAAATCCAAGCGAGCACAGGTCTTAAATGGCCTGACGCTCTACCCTTAGTACTCCTGTCCACTAGAATGACTGTGCATTCACGAGTGAAACTTAGTCCATATGAGATAGTTTTTGGCCGGCCAGCCAACATATGGGGAGTGCCTAGACCCACAAAATTCAGTGAACTGGAACACCCTGTTTTGCTCGATTATCTGTATGAATTGACGGCTAAATTGCGTGTTTTGCATCAACAGGTCCACAACACCCTGCCTCCGGTCTCTGAGACTCCGGGTCACGCCATTGACCCCGGTTCCTGGATTCTTGTCCGAAACTTTCAAAGAACGAAGAACGACCAGCCCAGGTGGAACGGCCCTCACCTCGTCCTTCTTTCTACAAGAACAGCCGTTCGGGTGGAGGGGAAGACCAACTGGGTCCACGGGATCCATTGTAAGAAGATCCCTTTCCCTCTGCCTCCTGACCAGTGGGTCCAGAAGGGTGCCGCTGACACAGAACCTAAAACAGTGCCACACGCCGCCCCCTTTAATGATTTGCATGTAAAAAGAACTGACTCTGAGCGAGAAAGTGAAAACATTTTGCACAAGGCTGTGCCGCCACCCAATCGATTGAACACTACAGAGCCTGACCTTTTGTTCCAGGATCAGACAATACCAGGAAGACAACGATATAATTTGAGACCGAGGAAAACGAACTAATAAAACAATTTATTTTGCAATTTGAGACCAAGATCCATGGACTAATAAATAGATATTTCTTTTTCCTCCCAAGTACTATTTTTGAAAGTGCAGCTCTCCCATCTAAGAAACTTGCTTATTTTTGTTTTTCGAACCGCCATCCGGGTTCCGCTGCTAGGGCCGCGGTTGATTAAAGTCTTTGGGGTGCAGCTGACGACGTTAGGTCGGTAGTTCTGGTTTGTCCAAGGGATTTGCCCTAGACTGACAGAAGCATCCCTTAGCAGAGGCAACCTACCACCGCGAGCAGCACTTTAGAGAGGATGGAGTTTCCCGATGTGGAGAGACCTGCCAAACGGACTAATTTTAAGCACGATTTGTGCAACGTGATGACAAGGAAAAGTTTTATAATATTGTGTATTTTTATGCTATTCAGTGTAATGATATTTTTGATAAGTTATGTTTTACTTTCTTTTCGTGTAACATTTGCACCCACTGCATCACCCATACCTCCTCCTACTCTTTTTGCCTCTCATTCTTTCCACCCTCTGCCTGACCACGAATCAAATAGGAGATTGGAGTTCATCAATAACTCCTTTGTTCAGTTGTTACACCAACACCTACTTGTAATGAACACAACTAACTGTTGGGTGTGCGGTCTTATGCCTCACACCACGGATAAAGGTATCCCTTAGCTGGTCCTGCCATTCAGTCACAATGGTTCTGTATGGGCATATAGGACAATGTTCATATATGCACACGAAATCTACCCCCTGCGTTCTGTAACAGACAATCCTAGAAAAAGTGCTCTAGTCAAGGGTATAGTAGACATGATTAAGGAAGGTATTTCTTATGAGACTATCCGGAGAGATGAGACACTAGTATACATAGGATGGAACATGACTGGATATGGAGCTACTCTAAGTGAGAAACAGCAAGCTAAGAGATCGTCCCCGATTTGGATTGTACCCCATCAGGGTCATCTGTGTCTGCAAGGTAATGGCACGAATCCCAGGGCTCAGTTAGGGAAGAGTATCTGCACTAAAACATATGTTTTCGCAGCCCAGACTTCCCCCGCGTTTTTAGCAGCTAAGGGTACTTATTTCATCTGCCATGACAGAGCCTATACATGGTTGCCCCTGACTTTTCGGGCTCATGTTTTGTTTCATTTCTGTTGCCTCCCACCTACACAGCAGCGGCAGACTACCACAGGACAAGGATAGCTAGAGGTGTTTTGAGTGAAGAAGACACTGCAGGTCAAGAATTTGGGGACTTTGCAAAGGGTTTTCTGCCGTTCTGGGGATCCATGGCTAACAGCAGGAACATTAGGCAATTGACAAGGGTAGTTGAGTCCACCGTGATTGAAACTGCTGGTGCCCTTAGTAACTTGACTGCTGAGCTCCAGTCGGATCGACTTATGACCCTTCAGAACAGGGTCGCTTTAGATGTCATACTTGCAGACCGAGGTGGGGTATGCAGATTGATCCAATCGAGTTGTTGCGTTTTCATCCCAGATAACGCTCCAACAGTGTACCAGGCCATCTCCAAACTACATAAGATTTCCGAATCTATTCATGTGGATAAAGGAGATTGGTCGTTAATGGGATGGTTCTGGGAACTGATATCCGCCTTGGGATGGAAAATTCTGATGGTCATTGGGATGGTCTTAGCTATTCTTTTCCTGTTCTGTCTGTGCATACAGTGTGCTCCTGCAATATGTGGCCTCTGTGTTACATCATGTATAAGGAAGCCTGTGTCAAGAGATGAACTAAGTACTAGAATGATGTTACAGCAACATCTCAATGACTTTAGGAATATAGATCTGGACTCAGATTAACATGAGGATAGATTAATTGCCTATGTAAGGGCAAAAGGAGGGTTTGTGGTTCTGAAGATTCTGGATTTATGTAATCGTTCCAGACTCGAGAATTAAAACTTCGTCGAAACATGACGAATTTGGTATCAAAAGACCGAGAATGACGAGCATACCATGTACAAATATTTTCAGCATATTCGGGTGACGATTTCACCTCGAAATCGTCATTCACGTCCTGAACCCTTGGCCTCCATTTATGTGTTGCCCTTTACATAGGCCTTAATCCAGCTGAATTCAATTCCACAAGGACACATACTCCTTAATCGACTTTCCTATGACCTGTGCAAGTTGGAACCATTACCCCAGGCCAAACTCGTTAGGTCAGTTCCCCTCCCAGTGGCCGAACAAGATAGCATCAGGGCTCAACAGGCCATAAAACCATTTCAGCGCGCACACCTGCCGTATCTTGCTCCCATCTGTCTCTACTCTTTTTGCTTCACTTACTTTATGGTGGGGAGGTGCCTGTTTTATTGGGGGTCCACCGATATCTGATGAAATGTTGGGCCTTGCCGGGTGATTTCTTGTGGGCAGCACGACGTGAAATATGTACATGTCATCATGACTCTGCTTTTCCTTTGTAACCAAAACCTGTAAATTATATATTGCAAATTCGAAGAATGTTTGCCTGAAGCCGAATATTCTGTATAAAGAGAGAAGCCTGACTTTGTAAATTCGAGCAGTCTCCTGAGAATATACTTCCCCGTGTGTTGTACTTCTAGGACACTTGTTACCTTGGTTGCAGCCAATAAATCGATCTTTGACTTCACCTAGAAGACTCTGAGTTTCTGTGGTCTGGATCAGGAAGAACCCGAGGTCTCTGGGTGTACCCTGACACCGCTGGCTTACCGGTTCTGTGCCGGTTCTTAAAAACCCAGTACCTCACTTTGAAGTCCTCTCTGGCTTGGTAGAAATCCAGTCACTACTGGACTACCACTTGCCCTATACAATGGTTGCAGCAGTTCTCTTCTTTTGGCAGTAAATTGCCTTCTAGTTGACCTAACTGCACCCTGATGGCTCTCTTGGGTCCAGTAGACATTATGGCAAAGAGTGGCTATTTGGGAATTTGGGCTACCAACTTGCCCCAGCAGTCTTCTTTAACTGTTGTGGCCCTGTGCTGCAAACAGTAGATCAGCCAACTGACCCTTGGAGTCTCTTGCTTTGGCTGGGCTCAGGAATCGACTTCTCCACAAGCAGGACATAACAGGCACAGCCCCTTTTCCTTTGCTAGCCACCAGGTACAGCAGGTGCAGTGCACATTGATGCAGCCTCTCTTGGCGGAGTCCTTGGTGCAGCAGGGCAGTCTTTCTTTCGTCCTCGTGTCCAGTCCAACAAGATCTGAGTTCTGGGTACCAGGGGTGCTCTTTGCATGCCAAGAAAATGCCCTTGGGTGAGGTTGCGATCACTAGGCAATAGGCTACCAGGTCCCCTTCATCCTGATGACTAGTTCCTGTGAACTGTGGCATCTAGCTTTCCCATTCTGCCCCCTCTTTAGATGACAGAACCCCTCTCTCGGCATATAGAGCTCCCTAGCCCAACCCAGAAGTATGGTTACCAAGGGGACTACATGCCCCTGAAAAAACAGTTTGACAACTGCCTTCTCCTCTTCGGCCCTAGTGCCAGCCTGTCTACCAAACAATAAAGCGGACTCTCTCCCAAGTGTTCGCCATTTGTGCTTCAAAAGCGGCTTCCCCTTTGAAGGTCACCTTTTAGGCCAACACATGTGTGGCTTCCTGCAAGGGAGAGGTAACACCTCTCCCCCTTGCAGGCATCTATCCTCCCTAGGAGATGATTAAACATCTCACCGTGAGGACAGGAAGCGGCCTTTTGGAAAGACCTCACATGCAACCTTGAACAGGCACAGGAGTCTTTGGGAAACAAAGAGGCAGCTTTGTAAAAATATCACTCAGAAACATGTTACATTAATTTCAACTTGGGCATCAAGTTGGGCTTAATGTAACACGTTGTGTTAACAAGGCTGGGGTGTCAGCTTGTAACTGTGCTCACCTATCGGACCACTAGCCTATGCCACAGTTAAAACTACAATTGAGGGTTTTTACTGTTGGAACATGTAAAAGTACTTCTTCGACTTTCTAATATACAGCACACTGCCTTGGGGCTTGTAAGGCCTACCTTAGGGGTGACTTACATATATTAAAAAGAGAGGACTGGGCTTTGCAATTCCTTTAAATGACACATTTGAGTTAGCAGTTTAGAACTGCCCTTTCAGTCTACAGAGGCAGACTGGGCGCCATGTTTTACATTTGTCACACCCAGAATGGCACAATCAGTAACTTACATGCCCTGGGTAGCCTGGACACCATGTACTAGGGAATTACAAGTAAATTAGCTTATGCATATTGGGTAAAAGCCAATCAAATATATACATTTTAAGGTCACGACACTGGCTCTGAAGACTGGTTAGCAGGCCTCAGTACACTCTCAGAGTCAGAAAAACAGAAGCATCAGTTGTCATAAGGCCAATGGGGATGCAATGGGACTGATCAGTGACTGGTGGGAACCTCATGACGTCATGACACCTGTGCTCTCTCCTCGACAGGATGACTGGCTGCAGGTACCCGAACCGAGTATTTCCGTAACAGGTACTGGCCCCTTTAACTACGACATGATAGTGGGCAGACCCTCCTCCAGAGCCGACATCATCTGCTGGGACCCAATAAGGGACGAAGGTAGCCGGGGGGTACACAGATACCGAAGACCCGGAAGAGCCGAAGGAGACCGAAGAAGCGAGGAGCAAGGATTTTGAGGTAGACCCGAGACGTATGGAGAAAAGAGCCAGCCCGAGAGGAGAGGAGAGGCGAGAACTAACGAAGGAGCCAGGAGGCCAACGGGGATACGTGCCGCTGAGCCACGCTCCAGGAGGAGCGTGGCTGTCACAGGTACGGGGGCGACTCTCTGGCTGGGTCGGGAGGCAGGAGAAGCCTGAGGGTTGAATAAAGCACCGCTTACCGTGAAAGTCACTAATACCTCAAAGGAGGTGGTAACCCTGTCGTATAAGAGCAGGTGTCTCCATGGGACTCCTTCTTCTTTGAGAACGTTAAGAAAAGGTTTGTCGGAGAGTAGGCAGTTATCTTGGGGACCAATGACATCTCTTAAACTTTAAAATATTGTTTTAAACACAGCCTTGTTTCTTTTAAGAAAAACATACTGAATGTTTAAAAAAAGGCTAATGAAAATCAACTACAGACACAGTGGCCTGCGGACCTCTGCAGGCCTCCATCCCTTTGACTGTGGCCAATTGGATGGAGTCGCAAATTGTGACCAATCTAATGAATAGTAATTAGTTAACACCTGGGAGACCTCCACTGACTTCCCGTCGAGAAGAGAGTAACCTTCAAGCTACTCACGCAAGCCTACGAATTCCTCCACAACATCGGACCCCAATACCTCAACGAAACACTCTTCTTCCACGTACCCAAGAGAAACCTTCACTCCACCGACCTTGCCCTCGCCAAAACTCTGCGCATACGCAGAGCCAGAACGGTGGAAGAGCCTTCTCCTACATCGCAGCAAAGACCTGGAACAAGCTCCCGCTCGACATCAGACGCTCTCCCACTCTGCACACCTCCAGGAAGAGCCCCCTAGACATGGCTCTTTGGCGAACTCAGAGCTGCCTTGAGACCCTCATGGGTGAGTAGCGCACTTCACAATTCCCTGATTGATTGAGGTCAGATTGCAACTCAATCCAATTCTGTTTTTTTACGACCTGATCTAATAGTGCATAGGTCAGTTTTAAAAAATGGTTACTGGTTACAAAAATACTAGTGCACAATTTACTAGAGCTGAGCCATCTTCTTAAGCCCTTCTCAGACAAGTCTTGCCCATTTTGTTTCTGATGCTGACCTGTAGGCTTTGTCATGATTCATTTAATTAGTATGTGCCCCATCTCTGGTTATCCAGAGATTATTTTACATCTACCACTTACCAATTATCTCGTCACAAAAAATTGCTGATCGTGGGAAACACATCCTCCAAAGTGCTATATTCTTTTATAACCTGTGACTGTCCAGGCTGGATTTCTCTTTGAGGTTTGGAGGAGGTTGTCTGTTCTCTTCGTCGCTGTCTTTCAGCTGCTCCTCCCTCCCACTTCGTCTTTTATGGAGGATGCCGCGCGGCAGTGAGTGTGACCCTTGACCCTGCTCGCAGGTCGGGTCGCTCCCCATGCCGCACGGCTCCCCCTGTGCGCCCGTGACTCCTGCCCCCTGCTGCCGCTGCCGAGAGTTCGCCGCTGGTGTGCTCCTGTAGCTGCGATCAGGTGACTGCTTGTGCCTCTTACTGTTATTTTATTTCATATCTATTTTCATTGTCATTTCGTTTTTGGTATCGTTTGTTTTGTAGTTTAGGCACCCTTAGCACCCCTCTCCCTCTGTACCCACCTGCTCCCCGCTTCCCGCCACTGCACCCCTGCAGCCCTGCCCCCTTTTCCTTCTGTGTCCCGTCCCCGTCCCCCACGCCCATTGGCCACCCCGCTCCCGCCTCCCAGCTGCTCCTCCCTCCCACTCCGCCTCTTATGAAGGACGCCGCGCGGAAGCGCAGCGGAGGCGCGCAGCGGAGGCGCACAGCGGAGGCGGGCAGCGGGCGCGCCAGCGGCCCGTCCGCACCTGGACCGTGCCCAGCGCCAGAACCCCTGGACCCCGCGCCCACCGCAACGCCAGACTCTGATACAACGCCAACGCCCTCCTCGCCCTCAACACCGGCCAGGACCGCCGCTGCTTCCAGGCGGCCCCGAAACGCACTCACGGACCCTTCTCCTGCCACACCTGCAACTTCTCCTGTGACAGAACCACCAAGCCTCCAAGGACCGGACCCAACCACCTCCGCTACATACTCAACACCCGCTCCGCACGCAAGCACGCCGTCGAGCTCTGGGACCTACTCGACACAACAGCCCCAGACGTAGCATTCCTGACCGAGACCTGGTGGAACAAATCCTCAGCACCGGACATCGCCATAGCCATCCCGGACGGCTACAAGATCACCCGCAGGGATCGCGTAAACGGAATCGGAGGAGGAATAGCCATCGTCCACAAGGCCACACTCCAGGTCCACACCCTCGCAGATGACTCTCTCAACTCCGCCGAGCACCTTCACTTCCGAATCCACACCGACCCTAACACCACCCTCGGAGGAACACTCGTCTACAGACCTCCCGGACCCCGGGCCCTGTTCAGCCACTCCATCGCCGACCTCGCCAACACCCACGCACTCGCCTCCACGGACTACATCCTCCTCGGGTACCTGAACTACCACCTCGAAATCAACAACGACACGAACTCCGCCACCCCGATCGACAACCTCGCCAACCTCGGTCTCCGACAACTCATCACCGAACCCACCTACGCCGCCGGCCACACGCTCGAACCCATCTTCTCCACAAGCACCCACGTTGCCTTCAACCACACGACCAAACTCCATTGGACTGACCACCACTGCATCCACTTCACATTCAAAAAGGCAACCAAACACCACCACACTCAACAGCTACCTCGCTGCTGCTGGGGCAAAATCACCGAGAACAACTGACCTCCGCCCTCGCCCTGAACCCGCCAACTGACCCCACCGATCCTGACACCGCCGCCCGAAGCCTCAGACAGTGGATCGAAGACTGCGCCAACGCCCTAGCCCCGCTAAAGAAGCCCTCCATCAACCACTCCATCAAGAAAGCCGCCTGGTTCACAAAAGAACTCCAGACCTCCAAACAATCATGCCGGATGCTAGAAAAAAAATGGCTCCAAGACCGCACATCAGACAACCACGCAGCCCACAAGGACGCCATTCGCAGACACCACCAACTCATCAGAACAAGCAAGAGATCCTCTGTCATGGTTCTCCCTAGGTGGCGCTGTATGGTCCAGTGGGTTCCGGTTGAATGTGTGCAGGCGCCGCTAGGCGAAGCAGCAGTCTAGTTGTCGGCAGGAAGCACATTGGTCACAGGCAGCACTTCCGGGTGAGCCGCGTAAAGCCGCAGCGCACAGACCCGTCAGTGCTTCTCGTATTGCCAATGACGGGTGCTGCTGCCCTTCACCCGGCCGAGAGACCGCCGAGACTGCTCGGAATCCCGTGTATTTTCCTCAGAAGAGACGCCTCACTGCCTGTTCTGCATCCGTGTCACGCTGGATAGCGTGGACACGGCTTGGCTTTCCCGGCGCAGGAGCGCCTTCCATTTGTTTGCCCCCGTGTCACGCTGGGTTAGTGTGGACACGGCTTGCCTTTCCCGGCGCAGGAGCGCCTTCCATTTGTTTGCCCCCGTGTCACGCTGGGATAGTGTGGACACGGCTTGCCTTTCCTGGCACAGGAGCGCCTTCCATTTGATTGCCCCCGTGTCACGCTGGGATGGCGTGGACACGGCTTGCCTTTCTCGGCGCAGGAGCGCCTTCTCCCTACTGACCGCGTCACGCTTGTATAGCATGGATGCGGCATTACTGCACTCTCGGCGCAGGAGCGCCTTCCATTTGTTTTCCCCCATGTCACGCACAGCATAGCGTGGGCACGGCTTGCTTGCTTACAGCGCAGGAGCGCCTCCTTTTTCTTTTACTCAACACGACACGCACAGGGAAGCGGGCTCGTGTTCCTTTGTTTGTGGATGCTGGTTGGCTCGGCGCAGGAGCGCCTCCTTTTCTTTTATTCAACACAACATGCACAGGGAAGCGTGCTCGTGTTCCTTTGTTTGTGGATTCTGGCTGGCTCGGCGCAGGAGCGCCTTATTCACAAGAACAGCAACACTCACAAGGAAGCGTGATCACGTTCTAACAGATGTGGTAAAAGCAGCCTCCATCCTTTCTTTCTTCGTGGGGAGCCACTAACGCCAAGGTTACTGCTCATCCTGTATCATTCCTGGGCGGTTATTCCATCAGGAGCACACTCCTACGATTCAGGTGACTGCACTTTATGTTTACCCTCTTGTCTTGTCGTATGTTGTTATAGGTGTGCCCCAGCAGTAAGGCTATAGGTTTACTGAACCCACTTGCTTGTCCTTGTCCCTATCCAGCTGGCGACGTCCCTGGTGACATCCATTCCGGCCTTCACTACAACATCCCTACTCTGCCAGCGACAGCTTCCCCTGGTCCCATCCTTGCCTAGGTCTGGACGTTCTACATCGGATCAGGTAGGGAAGGGGACGGAGGAGGTTGCCCACGTCGTCCCCGCGAGATTTCTCCACAAGTAACAGGTGAGACTTGTGGGGGCCTGACATCCTCCTTCAAAGCCCGCCTGGACAATAACACACACGATTGCAAAGAGCTCTTCAGCATTGTCAAGGAACTCTCCAACCCCAGTGCCAACACCAACGACATCCCGCCCTTGCAAGAATTGTGCGACTCACTGGCCGCTTTCTTCCGCCGCAAGATCATAGACATCCACGACAGCTTCAACGCACTGCCAGACCCAACCACGACTGACCCCACCCCGAACACCACCTGCACCAACCAGCTGACATCCTGGGCCCACGTCAACGACGGCGAGACACGAAAGATCATGAACTCCATCCACTCGGGATCACCAGCAGACCCCTGCCCACACCACGTGTTCAACAAAGCAGACGCCACCATCGCACCCCAACTACGAAAGGTCATCAACATCTCCTTCGACTCAGTGACATTCCTGGAAAGCTGGAAGCACGCCGAAATCAACGCCCTCCTCAAAAAGCCCAAGGCGGACCCAAGGACCTCAAGAACTTCCGCCCCATCTCCCTGCTCCCCTTCCCGGCGAAGGTTATTGAGAAAATAGCCAACATACAGCTGACCCGCCACCTCGAGGACAACAACATACTAGACCCGTCGCAATCCGGATCCAGATGGAACTACAGCACCGAGACAGCCCTTATTGCCGCCACAGACGACATTCGACGCCAACTAGACACCGGCGAAACCTCAGCCCTCAACCTCCTGGACCTGTCAGCTGCCTTCAACATGGTCTGCCACCACACACTAAGAACACGCCTCCAAGAAGCCGGAATTTGGGAAAAAGCTCTGGACCGGACCACCTCCTTCCTCTCCGACAGAACCCAGAGGGTCCGCCTCCCACCCCACCGTTCCAAAGCTACCAACCTCATCTGCGGCGTACCCCAGGGATCATCCCTCAGCCCAACGCTGTTCAATATCTACATGGCCCCCCTCGCTCAAGTGGCCCACCAACATGACCTGAACATCATCTCCTACGCCGACGACACCCAGCTCATCCTCTCCCTCACCAAGGACCCACACACCGCCAAAACCAACGTCCACGAAGGAATGAAGGCCGTCGCCGAGTGGATGAGGAGCAGCCGTCTGAAGCTGAACTCAGACAAGAAAAGACGGAAGTCCTCATCCTCGGCCCCACCCCGTCTGTCTGGGACGACACCTGGTGGCCGACAACGCTAGGAACAGCACCGACGCCCACAGACCACGCACGCAACTTGGGAGTCATCCTCGACTCCTCCTTCTCCATGTCCAAGCAGGTCAGCGCCGTCTCCTCCTCCTGCTACAACACCCTTCGCATGCTCCGCAGGATCTACAAGTGGATCCCGATCGAAACCAGAAGAACGGTGACCCAAGCCCTCGTCAGCAGCCGGCTGGACTACGGCAACGCACTCTACGCGGGAATCCCAACCAAACACCTACAGCGACTACAACGCATCCAGAACGCCTTGGCCCGCCTGATCTTCAACCTCCCCCGACGCAGCCACATCACCCCCCACCTCAGAGACCTTCACTGGCTCCCCATCAAAAAGAGGATCACCTTCAAGCTCCTCACCCGCGCTCACAAAGCACTCCACAACTCCGGACCAGCCTACCTAAACAACAGACTCAACTTCTACACCCCCGCCCGCCAGCTCCGCTCCACCAGCCTCGCCCTCGCCGATGTCCCACGAATCCAGCGTACCACCTCTGAAGGCAGATCCTACTCCTTCCTCACTGCCAAGACCAGGAACACCCTCCCCACCCACCTGCAGCAGACCCAGGACCTGCTCACCTTCAGGAAGCTTCTCAAGACCTGGCTCTTCGAGTAGTAGCAGCAGCCCCACCACCCCGCAGCGCCTTGAGACCCTCACAGGTAAGTAGCGCGCTTTACAAGTTATGTGATTGATTGATTGATTGTTCTTGTCAGCCCCTGCCACTCACTCATTCTGCTCCTCCAACCTTTCTACAGTTTTTCAGTTCTGCGATCTCTTATTTCAGCAGTTTTGTGCTGAAAATCAAGCAATAAACTGTGGCTAGTTTACTGTTGTTGAAAGTGCACATTTTTTGAGTCCAGACTCCAGCCACCCCAACCCTATTATTCAGTCCTCCTTATTTCACATGTTGGTGTCTTCTGTGCCTGTCTCACCATTTCTTTGCTTACCTACTGGGCCACTATCATTAGGTATGCCTGCAGTTGACCGGGAGCCAGTGTAGGTCTCTCAGGTGTCCGGAGATGTGGCTGTGTCGGGGGATGTCGAGGATGAGTCTTGCTGAGGCGTTCTGGATCCGCTGGAGTCTCTTCTGGAGTTTGGCAGTGGTTCCGGCGTAGAGGGAGTTGCCGTAGTCCAGTCGACTGGTGACGAGGGCCTGGGTAACCGTCTTCCTGGTCTCGGGGGGATCCACCGGAAGATCTTACGTAGCATGCGCAGGATGTTGAAGCACGACGAGGAGACGGCGTTGACTTGTCTGGTCATGGAGAGGGAGGAGTCCAGGATGAAGCCCAGGTTGCGTGCGTGGTCTGTTGGTTTGGGTGCGCTGCCCAGGGCAGGGGGCCACCAGGAGTCATCCCAGGCGGAGGCCGAGGAGCCCAGGATGAGGACCTCCGTCTTGTCCGAGTTCAGCTTCAGGCGGCTGTTCATCATCCACTTGGCTACGTCTGTCATCCCTTCGTGTAGGTTGGCTCTGGCGGTGGCGGGGTCGTTGGAGAGGGAGAGGATCAGCTGGGTGTCGTCGGCATAAGAGATGATGTTGAAGTTGTGTTGGCGTGCGATGGCCGCAAGGGGGCTCATGTAGACATTGAAGAGGGTGGGGCTGAGCGAGGAGCCTTGAGGAACGCCGCAGATGACTTCGGTGGCTTCTGATCTGAACGGGGGGAGGCGGACTCTCTGTGTCCTTCCGGCGAGGAAGGAGATGATCCATTCAAGTGCCTTCTCTTGGATTCCGACGTTGCAGAGGCGCTGCACTAGGGTGCGGTGGCAGACCGTGTCGAAAGCCGCGGAGAGGTCCAAGAGGATGAGGGCCGCTGTTTCCACGTTGTCGAGCAGGGCTAGGATGTCATCAGTGGCTGCGATGAGGGCGGACTCGGTGCTGTGGTTGGCCCGGAAGCCAGACTGCGAGCGGTCGAGGGATCCATTCGTCTCGAGGAAGGCGGCCAGCTGCTTGTTGACGGTCTTCTCGATGACTTTGGCCGGAAACGGGAGGAGCGAGATGGGGCGGTAGTTTTTGAGTTCGGTGGGGTCCGCTGATGGTTTCTTCAGTAGAGCACTGAGTTCGGCGTGCTTCCAGCTCTCTGGGAAGGTAGCGGTGTCGAAGGAGGTGTTGATGATGTCCCGCAGGTGGGGTGCAATGACAGCGTCGGCGTTGTTGAAGACGTGGTGCGGGCAGGGGTCGGTTGGAGATCCGGAGTGGATGGAGTTCATCGTGCGTCGGGTTTCTTCGGTGTTGATCGGGGTCCAGGCGCGGAGGGTAGTGGTGGGGGGTGCAGGTACGGTCGTGGGGTGCGTTGGCTGTGTGGTGAAGCTGTTGTGTATGTCTGCGATCCTGTTGTGGAAGTAGGAGGCGAGGGAGTTCCAGAGGTCCTGTGATGGGGTGATGTCGTTGTTTCCGGCGTTGGGGTTGGAGAGCTCCTTGACGATGTTGAAGAGTTCCTTGCTGTTGTGTGCGTTGTTGTCCAGTCGCTCCTTGAATGCAGTTTTCTTGGTGGTATGGATCAGTTGGTGGTGTTCTCGAGTGGCGATCTTCAGGGTGGTCATGTTGTCTGGTGTTGGGTCTCTGCGCCAGGCTCTCTTGAGGGCTCGGCAGTTCTTCTTGGAGCTCTTGAGTTCGTCGGTGAACCATGGTGCTTTCTTACTGCCGGGTCTGCAAGGCGGGGTCCTCAGAGGGGCGAGGTAGTCTGCGCAGTTGCTGATCCACTTCGTGAGGTTGTTGGCGGCCTGGATGGGGTTCGTTGAGCTGGCGGGGGGGTCCTGGCTCAGGGATGCGGCGAGCTGGTCGGCTGTGATCTTGTTCCAGCTTCTGCATGCCACCTGTTGCTGGTGGTGGTGGATCGTGTTCTTTCTGAAGCTGAAGTGGACGCAGCTGTGGTCCGTCCAGTGGAGTCCGGTAGCGTGGCTGAAGACGATGTCCTTGCTGGATGAGAAGACGGGGTCGAGTGTGTGTCCGGCGTAGTGGGTGGGGGTGGTCACCAGCTGCTTGAGACCGAGGTTGGCGAGGTTGTCCAGCAGGGTGGTGGTGTTGCGGTCGTTGTTGTTTTCCAGGTGGAAGTTGAGGTCCCCGAGGAGGATGTAGTCAGCGGAGGGGAGGACGTGCAGGCTGATGAAGTCGGCGATGTCTTTCTAACACTTAATATAGGCCTCATCAGCTAAAGCTGCCCCCTTCCAGTCCAGTGATGCTGATGCCACCTTTAGTGTCCATTAAGGTTCAACCCTCTTCAACATCTCCATGATGTATTTAAAGAAAAGGGCATTATATGTATGTGGATGACTGTCAAATTTGGTGAATAGGCTAACAAAAAGTCATAAAGTGCCTGGTCAGTGTCAAAAAATGGATGCAAGGAAGCTGGGCTTACCAGGCTCTGGAGTAGTTATACTCCTTAGAAGCTCTGGTGCATCCCTTTCTCCAGGGGCTCCGAGCAGCATGGGGGATCACAGTGATGGTCCACTGGTGAGCCTCGTGCAGCAGGGGTATTCAATTGAGTGTCTGGGAGTTGCACGCAGAAGAGAAATGCAGAGATGTGCCCTGCCACAGAAACCTTATTCCAAGATGGCACCGGCCTGACTACTGGGTTGGAAAGGTCAGCTTTAGGAGGATGCACTGATCGGCCCTGGTGAAGGAGACACACAGAGGGTAGCAAGGTGTGCAATATCCCTGAGAAGATGTAGTGACCTGGAGCCTCCTGCCTACTACTCTTTGCTATTTCAAGGCTTGTGGCAAAGGAGAGGATGAGGAGATGGCGTTGGGGAGTGTGTACCACATTCAGACCTAAGGTCTTGAGTTGAGTGGATTTTCCCTCTGTAACTGCTTGGGCCTGTAACCTTTAAAAGGACCTAGTTGCCCACGTCTTTGATGGGGTGGGAGGCGACATCTACAAGAGGCATCAGCTCAAGCTGGGCCTTGTGGTTGCGAAGCGGGATGTGGCTCAGGCCTGGAAGGACCCCCAGGCTCCTAAGATCGGGGTGTGGAAAAAGGGCCTCGATTTTTGCATGGGGTTGGAGTGGCCAATTTTCGAGGCAAGAGGCTGCCCTAGGAAGCATTACAAAATATGGAAGAGGTGGGCAGACTACAGGGCCCTATGGCTGGAACCACCATCACTGCCAAGAGACACTGAAGGACTGTTGTAGAGGGGTTCTAAGGGCGTCATGCCATGTATAGCACTGTATATGTAACTCTTTATTTCTTTGCAGGATGTAGATGACACTGTGCCAGGGGGGAAGGGGGATCCGGGTTGGGGGGAAGAGTGGTGGTGGGAGGGGGTGTAGATGGGTCGGGAGTTGAGGGGTTTTGTTTTAAGATAAACTATGGATTGCTGTCTCTGATGATAATTACTTGCTTGCAGCTCCTCCGGGGTACGGAGTGCTGCCGACTACTGACTATGTGCGATCTATCAATAAAAAAAAGTTTTGAAAAAAAGGACCTAGTTGCGAATAAATAGAGTGTTTAAGTTTTGGTGAGTTGCGATGGCCGCTAAAGAAGAAAATAGGAAACCTGTGAAGTGTGACCAGAAAGATTTCTTTACTATAAAACGGTATTGCAGAGCAGAAGAGGTGATGACTCCAGGAAAGGAAAGAGTATGAGGACAAAGATCAGAATCCCCAAGGAAGCAATTCCTTGCTATAGGCAGCCAAGCATGACTTATAGGAATACAGAAGAATATTGAGCAGAAGGCCACTTCCATTGATTCCGCCCTTACATCCATTGATATTAGGATTTCGAAAAAGGAGAGAGATGATACAACATGAAATAAACATCAAGAAAAAGTCAATTTGCAGGGGAGTACAATCCTGATATCGCCAGACTATAGCCAGGCAACGGAGCACAGGAGGAGCTGTTTACAGAGTACTAAATAGGAAATGCTCCAACTGCCTGTGGTTTTGCACAATGGCAGACGACATCTATTCATACGCAGGGAGGCTGCAGAGGCCTTTTTGGAAGTGAGCTGAAATGAATATATGGACAAGATTTGAATTTGGGTATACCTTCATTATTTCTTATGCCCTTGACTGGGCTGTGCACAATGTGGTAATCTCCCTTAGTCTAGGTTGATTCTCCTTTTCCAATATGGCTGGCAGTCATTTTGACTCTGGGAATTGGCCAGACCTTGGTTCAGTTTCCCTCCTGAATCTTCCTCCATGATCTCCTTTCTAGGTTTATACTTAATGGAAGGGGTGAGAGTTTGATTAAGAACGTTAATAGCGAGGTGGCTTTATTATCTTCATGGGAAGGTTTTATGCTTGATTGTAATGTGGCATATACTATACAGAGTTCCTGTAATAATACATGTTTGAAACCTAAAAACTGACAGCATCCGAATTGAAAAGTTGAATGATTCGAGCACTGCAAGGTGTGGTAAAAATTTGAAAACGATTGCTGTGCTCCAGGAACACCCTCTACTCCGGGGTGAGAAATATTATAGACAAAATGGAAACAAGTTCATAATCAACTCGTATACACAAGTATATGCTGTGAACCAGCATGAATTTTCCAAGACGAAGTTTATCAATTTTTCATTTCAAAGTTTTTCTTTATTAGTAATCCATACTTGGTAACGACATCCAAATGTTACTTCACATTTAATATCCAGTCAAACGGATTAACCATTTCAAGTTATCAATTAATTGACCAAAGATTGGCCTCCCATGGCCTCCCAATGCATTTCGGCGCCCGCCAGCGCCTTTCTCAAGGGATCTGCAAATTCAAATACCAATAATTAATACTACGTCCTAAGCAACCAACAAAGCTACACGCTAACTACGTTTGCTAACAAGTGTGTCCGGGGAACAGCGTAGGGGACAAGTCATCTTACTGTTTAGAAATCAAGCTAACAGTAACTGCCTTTACGCGCGCTAGATACATGGAGAGCTACAGGTTCTGTTGTTATAAAGACCATGTAACTGGACATTCTAAACTATGGAGGAAAAAAATAATATACATTGTACGGGTAATTGGAACACAAGGGTAACGAAAGGTGAATGGCCGGTATCATGGTGCCTCTTACAAATATGTAGAAGGCCTTGGGGGATGAGGCACGGGTTTAAAATATCCGCCCTAAATTACTGGTAACAGTTTTAAAGCTAACGCATCCAGGGCCGCTATCTACCAAACTAGCGGGTCACTTCAAACGAGCTTACCGGGATAAGTGGAGAACCGCTCACAGGGGTCTGCTACGCGCGAGTGCAAGCATCACGGAGTGGCAGGAAACGTGTAACGGAAGTGAATGGGGGGAGTTAGTATCACAGCTGCTGCGCTAAGGAATATGGGACTTGTATGCTAGTAAAAGCGTTGGATGAAAACAACAAAACAGAGCACATCATACAATACGATATCAAGCAGAAGATTAATACAGTTACAAATAACAAAGAAATTCCACCCTCTCATTAAGACCAAACGGTTTTAAAGATTTAAGACGATAAATCCAGTAGTTCTCTCTCTTTAAGAGTTGTGTTTTGTTGTTGATACCTTCCTGCTTATCCACTATTTCCAAAATACATGCTTTCAATGTTGAAATGTCATGTTGAGCTTCCATAAAATGTGTAGCAACCGTGGATTTAAGCATTTTTGTGCGAATGTTACTTTTATGTTCATTGAGCCGAATTTTAAGTTTGCGCTCTGTGTGGCCAACATAGTGCAATTTACAAGGGCAACTCAATATGTAGATAACATTCATCGAATCACATGTACCATTTACTCGCAAGTTGATGTTGTCTTTAAACTCAGGTGGTGATAGGTTATTGCCTTTCATAATGTTACCACAGTTATTACAGTTCATGCATGGCAAGGTCCCTTTCCATATAGAGTATGGATTGGTCTTGGGTCGTGTTTTCAAAAGTTGACCCAAATTTTTCGAACGTGTATGTGCAAACAGAGGTTCTTGTTCAAATGCTCCTTTGAAATCTGGCTCTATTTGTAGTATTGACCAGTGTTTCCTTATGATATTTTTGAAGGCTTGACTAGCTGTAGAAAATTTGCTCACACATGTTATGCGTTGCTCTTTAGAAACTGGTTTGGTGGTGAATAAACTATCTCTCGTCATGTTCTTAATTCTCGCACTGGCTTCATTCAAAATTGATGGGGGGTACCCTCTTTTCTGGAACCGTGTGGACATTTCCCACATTTGAACTTCTGCTTTTTGTGGTTCCGAGACGACTCTTTTAACCCTCATGAGTTGTGAAAACGGCAAATGTCTTTTTAGGGCTGAAGGGTGAAAGCTGTGAAAGCTCAATAAGTTATTACGATCAGTGTTCTTTCTGTATAACGTGGTGTCAAAATTAGACTCACCTCGGATGACATTGACATCTAGAAAGTTAATGTTATTTTCTTGGATATCCCAGGTGAACTTAATGCGTTCATCAATTAAGTTCAGTTTTGCAATTTCTGTTGATAGGATTTCTTTGGCACCATCCCAAACAATAAAAATATAATCAATGAAACGAACATAAAGTTTAATGTGCTCATTCCATATTGTCTGGCTCAAAATGTTCGTCTCCTCGTAGTTCCTCATGAAGATATTCGCGTAGGTCGGAGCAGCCGAATTTCCCATGGCTAAATGCATTGGGAGGCCATGGGAGGCCAATCTTTGGTCAATTAATTGATAACTTGAAATGGTTAATCCGTTTGACTGGATATTAAATGTGAAGTAACATTTGGATGTCGTTACCAAGTATGGATTACTAATAAAGAAAAACTTTGAAATGAAAAATTGATAAACTTCGTCTTGGAAAATTCATGCTGGTTCACAGCATATACTTGTGCCCAGGTATACGAGTTGATTATGAACTTGTTTCCATTTTAGCATCAGAATTGACACATACCTACATTTTCTTAAACTGAGATACTGCTCCTTAACCAGGTAACCTGCCTTCACTCCATATTGATTGGCCTCAACTCATGGGCCCCCTGCCACTTCCCTCTCAAAAAGTCTGCAGTGAGGGTGTAGCCCTAAATGCAAATGACTCCCTGAGTGAAAACACATTATATCATCTACACATCCTTTGACCACTGCTACATCTGTTGCTTCAGTCTCAAAGGAATGGTTTGATCGCCAATGTGACTATTATAACACATTAAAAATATGATTTCCTGGCAGAGGCATGATTAATCTCAAAAGAGTTCAAAACTATAATGCTTGCACAATTTGTCTAAAGCAGATGCACTCCCAAACATTTCCTAAGGGCCACAAAGTTTGGTCTGTGATGTGACCGAAGGCCGCATTGATGCCAGCAGGATGGCAAGGTGGGTATAGGGGAAGCAGGGTATAAATCTAGCATATTAAGAGAAGCTCGAAATACATGACTTCAGGATGCGTGTTATGCAAAACCTTCTCCTGTGTTTGATTTGAATAACCTATAATGTTGTTCATGTAGACCTGAACCTGGGCCACCAAAAGAGTGCACATAATGACTGACTTGCCTCTTAGTTCATTATTGGTATTGTTATTAATATGGTAGTAAATTAAATCCTTCTAAATTCATAATTGAAAACTATCACTTTAAAAACATACTTTTCAATGTACTGATATAATCTGATGTACCAGGGTAAAAGGGTTTTGCATGTTCATAAAATAAACATTGTTTTATTTTTTTAGAGATCTTATCATTTTTTTACACTTTTGTTGCAAGATGTTTATGAAAATGAAGGTGTTCCTAAAGTTGGTGCAGGACGCCCTAGTTGCTTCCTTTCTTTAACTTCAATTAAGCTTTAAATATATGCTTGCCTGTTGATTCAACATCTTTTTAATGCTAGTATTGAGTCAAGTGAACAGCAGCCTAGTGCTGCTGTTTAGGAGGGGGGCGCATGTTAAGTTCAGGAGGGCCGCATGCGCCCTCGAGCCATACTTTGAGTATCACTGGTCTAAAGCGTACCTGAGGGTAGAGTTTAAGACCTATTAGTTCAGCACAATGCTCTTTATATAATAAAGTTCTATCCTACATCACAAAACAACTACTGCCAAAACATCTACCAGACATGTGGTAGGTCACCATAAATCATCTCATCGTACATCTAGTGAGCTGCAATGCTTTGGTTGCAGGTCATTCCGCACTCAATGTTCATCCTTCCTCCATTTCTAAGAACTCAATATTATTTCCTAAAATTAAGAAAACACCTAAATAGTGATCTCTTCTGCTGACATTTAAGCTGCTCCCCTATCACTCAGAAGAAGCTCTGAAGACTCTTGTGTTATTAGATTTAATGTATCAGCTGATTATCCTGTTGCTTACTTTCTGAAATTCCACCTTATGGCAAGCTTTTCAGAGTGACCTCCCACCATTTTCTAGGTCCTCTCCCTTCTTTTCTTGAGGACCTTGATAACCTACTAGGGCTACTTTCTTTTCTTGCCTACCCACACTCCAGCCATTGAGGTCAAGGTACTGTGGATGCCACTCCCTCAGACTTCGTCATACTTCTGATTTCAAAGGAACTTGCATGACTTAGATATAATGATTATCAGCTAGGGGGAGGTTTGCATGTGAAGTTATGAAAGATACTGTAATTGTACTTCACATGATAAAATAAATCTTGAAATGGGTCTGGTTTCTGCTACTTATCAAACAAATGTATTTATTATCCCTCAAATCCATTCAATTTTGCACTTTTTACCACTGCGTCCACCTAACAATGTGGCTGTCCCCAGCCTTCTCTTTCCCATCCAGAGGATAGTCCCTTTTTTGCTTTCTGTGGCTTCACTGTTTATTCTTTCTTCTTCCCTGTTCTGGAAATGTCCCCATATGTCTCCTTCTCTTTATCCTGATTCTTTCTTGTCTATTGTTCCTCCCTCTAGCCCTTCCTGTATTCTAATTGATTAAGTAAGGTTTACAGGCCCTCCTGTCATTGGGTAACTCCAGCCTCCTGTCTTGAAAACTGGCCCATCCAGAAGGTAAGTCCTTGGTCTGCTCCATCCTCTTCCCCATTAGTATCTTCTGTTCAGGAAGATTTTCAATCAGGAAACTTGACAGGGAATCTACATTGTTCTGAAACTGTTCAACTCTATGAATAACTGAAAATATAGTGCTTTATGAATAACTTAAAATATAGGGCTTTGTCCTTTTATGTGCCATCCACATTAATGGAGCATGGTGTGTGAACGGGAGAAAGGGCCCAACTTCCAAATAACATTGTAGGGATTCAGTTACCCACTTGATGGCCAGACTTTCGTTTTTTGATAACTGAATATCAAGTTTCTCTGTGATGCATTCGGACACTACGATATAATACTGGCTTTCCTTGATTGCTCATACCATTGAAGTAAAACAACCCCTAGTCCAATTTCTGTGGAATTAGTTTGGAGAGCTAATGAACTGGAAGAATCTGGGCATTGCCAAACTGGATTTGGATGTTGGAGATGCTTATTCATTTTTTCTGTCCTAGAACATAACTAAAAGGTCTAGCTATAGGGAAATGTTAGGAATGAAACAAATGTAGTACTCTATAAACCTAGGAATGCCTTAAAATTCTTCTTATTCTATGCAACACTTGCCCTATGGCTGCTTCCTAATCCCCTTATGAGTTAGTCAGCCATTGACCTAGAAGATACCCTAGATATTTATCCTAGGGAGCAGACAATATACTCTTCTTTGCATTTATGTGTAGCTTCTTTTTTAAGAGATTCTAACACTGGAGGTGGATGAACGAAATTCTCCTCTCCGTAAGAGGCTAAAAATATCAATATTGGATAATAGGAATGTACTAATCTTTATAGCACAGGCACTGTTTTCTCCAAAAGGAGAAATTGAAAATTGCCATAAACCATTGGGAGTAGGAAAAGCTGTTTTTGATTGAGACAGATTTCCCAATACCCTTTTCTTAGGTCTAGGGCAGATATACATTTTGCTTCCTCTAACTGCTCAATCATCTTGTCAAATCTAAGAATTTGGTAGGGATGAAACTTTGATATCTGGTTCACTTGTCTAAATTCAATCTAAAAACCTATACTTTCATCTGGTTTTGTAACTAATACCACAGAGGAGTCCTGTTCGCATGTGGGTTGTTCAATAATGGTCCAAGAGGAAGTAGACAGGGCTGTTCCTAGGGAAGGAAGGGTAGTGTGGTGTGTTGGTCACAAGGGAGTGGACACGTGGAGGTTAGAGTGTGTAAACCTACCACTGGGTATCCATTATGTTGGATATGGTTGCCTCACACACCCTTGCAGGTGTCATGCTTCATCATAGGCGTTGCTCCTCGTCGGGTAGGCGGTGCAATTCCCAACGGGCTCACCTCAAAGAGGGTCTCTTTGGCGGAGATATTTTAATCCAACTGCCTATTGGTGAAGTGCGGGTATGGGGCCAGAGGGGTTGTAGACTAGAAAGTGAATTAAAAAGCAGCAAAGGGTACCTGAGACTACTTTATTCGGGTGGTCCCTCGTTGCAGTTAAAAGTAAAGCTAGTCGGGCTTGCTGGATTATGATGTTCCCTAGCTCTAGACTAGACTAGGAAGTGTTAGGAAGTCGGTCGACATGTTTCTTGCCACTGCGCATTGGCTAGCGATTCTTCAGGACCTCATTAGTTTAGTCTTCTAACATTGGTTAAAAATTCTAACTCAGATTTAAATTTTAATGCTCATTACCAATCGCGGGAAAGTAGTACCTCTGAAGCACTGTTCCTTGCCTAAATGTCAAGATTATTATGCCTCATCAATACCCGGCGGGTTTGAACATCAGGGATGGTGCCTCTATGTATAAGGCTCAAAGCTCCTGTGTTGTAGGCTATTGTCCTACCCCTCTCGCCGCCGGGCTCTGTTCAATAATGCCCATTTATAATATCTTTTTAATTCTTCCTGAATAGCAGCTCTTTGTGATTCTTGCATGTTATATGTTTTTTGTCTTATGACTTTTCTGGGTAATGGTCATAATGTGGTGTTATGTTAGATTAGTTTTCTTAGGCTCATGGGGAAATAATCCCAGAAGTGAGTTTATGAAAAGCCATTCTCTCTACTTTTTGAGTTTTATTTTAATTAAAGACAATTAATACTTAATCTTCTGATGACATTATTGTTTCTACTAAATGCAGAGAACATGGCTCTCTTTTTGACTTTCCAATTATTCACATTGATATTTAACTCCACCTTCTCCTATTACAGCTTTGTACAGTCCTTTCCATGTTGTTAACTTTGTGTGGTCATTGAAGGGTAATAAAAACTGAGCCCAATCATCAAGTGCAAGTCCTCTAAGTCAGGTTGGACAATAATAACAATGCTATTGTTGTTCTTGAGCTTTTATCATATTATCCTTCATAATGTTAAAACTTATTTTTATACAGGCTTGTATTTGGTTTATGTACTGTAAAATAGGTTTCCCTTTATTTACTTATTTCTCCCAGTATTCCATAGCTATTTCAAGTAGTTTTCTAGGTTTACTGCAACTTGATATTTCAAATGGAGAGAATTCTATAGAAGTTTGTACTTGGCAACGGAGGACAAAGAAAGCTACGGGTAGCATCCTGTTCCAGTTCTTCCATCCCTTGTCTATCATCTAATTTAAACTATTATTGAGAGTGGTATTGTATTGTTACACTAGTCTATCAGTTTAAGGTTGGTAAGCATATGTTCTTAGCTTATTAATACCCAATTGTTGACAAATATGTTGTCTACGTTTAAAAGCAAAGGATGTCCCTTTATCCAAAAGGATTTCTAATACAAATCATGTACGTGAAAATACATCAGTCAGAGTTAACAGTTTGTGTGGTGGATATTTGACATAAAGGTATAGGCTCTAGATATTTATCAGCATAGGTTACAAGTACAAGTAGATATCAATATCCCTGGGAGGATGGAATTAAAGGTCCAACTTCATCCATACCTATTCAATAATAGGGATATGCTGTAAGGAAGAATTAGAAGGATGACAGGGATTTACTTTCCGACATACTTAACGCTCTTTACAATGTTTCTTTATATGTGCAAATATGCCTGGCCAGAAAATCCTTTCTAAAATAATATTCTCTGTTTCAAAATTCCCTCTACTTAAGTAGGCATGCAATAGATATAAAATCAGTCCTCAGAAGGAGGGGTTTGGTATTAACAATTAAGATTTATCTCTTTCACAACCTCTTCTATATAAAAACCCATTCTTAAGGAAGAAGAATGAAAGTACCTGTGGAGGGTCTTCTTGATCTTTGGCCTATCTCCAGACTTCCAGTAAAGCAGGGTCTTCCCTTTGAGCTGCTCAAAATGTCCTGTTCCCATAATCTTCTAAACTGGTTACCACTTGTTTTTTTTTTCAGGATTAGTTCTCCCTTCTTTTTCTCTTCTTGCCTCTCTCTCTTGGGGCATGTTTCACAAACTGCACTTTGTAGTGTAGTTCATCATTTCCCCAACATCTTCAGGCTTTCCTTTCCACTTTTGTGCTTATGGAAGGCACATGGTAATTTAATACATTTTGGTATGGAAACATTATGATGTTGGCTAATCCATTTCTGTATGTTAGTAGAAGATTCTGGGCTCTACCATCAATCACCTAGATCCTTGAGTCTATAAAATAGGGGCAGAATGCATATTTAGTTCCTGAATGTGATTTGATACCTTGCTGCTTTGATTCCTAGTCTTTCGAATATTGTCTTTTCAATTTCTAAGTACAGGGCGTCTACAGATGGGTTTGCAGCTTGATATGTTGCTTATAGGTCTACTGACAGCAGGAGAACAATACATAGGCTCCTGTCTCTCACGTTGTCATGCTACATTTTGTGCTATTTTCTCAAAGTTTGTGGAAAAATAATTAGGATCTTTCACAGTTTGTAGGAGTGCAGTAGGTGCATTTAGATGTACTTTTTCATGAGCCACCATTTCTGCCAGTCTTATGATTGCATCATCCTCAGTGGTTGCAAGGTAGAACTTTCTTGCTGTGAGGCATGAGCAAACGTTTCCAAAGCTAATTGCTGTGTCTCTGCTGCTGTTGAATTAGCACAACCATTTCAGAAGTCAATTATGTCTCACTTCTAACTGCACTTTGCCATAAGTCACAAAAGAAAATACATCTCTAAATGGGTCAGGTTTCTGCTACATTTTAAACAAATGTATTTCTAACTTTTTCCTTCTTATTTTGGTTCTTGGTAAATGTGCTATAAGATACAATCTTGTGTTTGGTCCTTCATATTTCTGGTGTTGGTCGTTCACCCTGTGGTTCCGGGTCTCTTATCTCTCCCAGAATGATTGCCCCACAAATATAGGCAGGTAGAATTGAGAGTGTATCAAATGGAAAAAACGCTGACTTCTTCTTTTACTCATCTTTTCTTTACCGTGTTTCTTCTTCGCTCTTTGCTTCTACTGTCAACATTCCTACAGTCTTTCCTTTCTGTCAGTTTCTAACTTTCTTTAACTGCCTTTTCTACCTGTCTTTCACTTTCTTTGTCTTTAACATTCAAGTCTTGGGCACTCCATTAGCCTCTCTTCCATGGTTATTGATGATATATGCCTGAAATAAAGTCAGTTCTCCCCGCTTTCTGTCCTTTATTCCTTAGATACTTGCCTGGGTCCAAGACCTATCCTTAGGTCGTAGCTGAGGAAAAGTGATGCCTCCTAGTGTAGCTGGGTGTGCCACTAGTCTTCCTTTTTACACCCTCTCTGGCATCTCTTTGAAGTTTGTCCTTCCTCAACATCTTACTGGCTCACGCTTCCCCAGTTTCTGTCCTCGCTCCTCTGCCCTGCGGCATCTCTGTTTTCACACCTTAGTGGGAAGTTGCCAATTGGCCACTTTATGCCTCATGATGTCTTCAGTGTATAGGTCGACTCCCTCTGGTCTGTGTAATTTTGAGCAACTGGCCCTTTTTCCCCACAGCGACCTCTGTGTGCTACTGTTCCCCACAAGTCTTCCCCTTCCTATCTAGGGGATAGTCCTTTTTTACTTTCTCTGGTCTCACTCTTTATTCTGTCTTCCTCCCTGTTCTGGTATTGTCTCCTTCCTGTCTCCTTCTCTCATCTTTCTATCCTGTCTAATGCTATTCAATCTAATTTCATCCTTATTTGTTTGCAGGTCACACACCTCCTCGACGACAGGAGGTCTGTCTTTACGACCCTACCCATCCTCAAGCTAAGTCTGCTTCATCATGACTGATACAGATACTGGAGAACTGTAGTTACAGATAAAGTAACCTGCTTCTTTTTCAGCACTGGATCTTTCACAAATTCACTCGAATGAACGAGGCAAGCAACCAGTACTAATACCAACAATTACTTAAATAGAGGAGACAATTGCCTGCCCCATCCCTGAATCTCTCACAGCTTCTGTGTCCAAGAAGTAGTGCCTTATGAATGTAGAATAGCTTTCCCTTGTAGCCACCCTGACAATATCAGTCAATAGAATTAACGGCCAACAGCGCTACCGCTGCTTATCTCGTCGAATGTACAATGACGTTTACCTGCAGTGTGCTGTCTGCCTAACCTGACAGTAGCTGATGGCTGCCACTATACACGTGGTCACTCCTTGCTTGGACGGCGGGTCACCTTTGTTCCTTCAAAAGGAGAGAAAAATTGCTCTGTCCATTTAAAACGTTCTATTCTAGCAATATAATTAGGCTGTCCAGAATTCGGTTAAACCCGACTCTGCTCGATAGTACCCTACCGACCGAAAATCAGCTGACCCGGTTTAAACCGAGTGTCACAGATTTTTTACATATTTGTTGCACCCCTTGGTCACTTGAGGAAGCCAAAGGAGTACAAACCAGGTTGGTACCGCAGATGATGGTCTCTTTTAAGAGGCATTCTTGCTACTGTTTAAGTAAACGAGTCGCACGAACTTCGGAAACCTGAAAGCATGCTATCATAGTACCAAGTCTATACTTACAGGGACAACTAAACCGAAAGACATTTTCTATTATGTCATGCTGTTTACAGCCGGTGTGCAAGGGGCGACCGCTTTCTCTTCTCGGTGCATTTGATCAGTTCTTGCTGGCGATTCCAGTGGGTGCTTTGTGTGTAAAGTCCCAGCTACGGCATTTTTATAGGGGCTTACACCGTCATGCGTGCTGGTATAACTGAAATATTTGGACGCAGGAACAGACTGCAGCATTCCTGCCTGTGGGCCCAAGGGGGGAAGGTTCAACGCTGGATAGAGAGTGCAGTCATTTGTCTCTTCGTTAGTCAAACAGACCCCCACTTCAAACCCTTGCAGCTGGGCAGGTGCTCGGCTCTTAACCCGACCTCTAAAGTTTACTTCTGCAAAGAGCTTGTTTTGATCTGACTTGGTAACCCGAGGTGAAGCTGTGTAAATTCGCCCTCCTCTTCAAAAGTGTGTTTTGGAAATGTTTTCGGGGTCAGCCTAGCAGCCATCCAAGGAGCCCCCTTCCTCTGTGCCACTGCTCACTCAGGAGTGTGCCAGTGATTTCGGCTCACTGCAGAGCGCCTCTGAGTTGCCAGGACTGCAGAGGCGGTTGATTTCAGGCATTGCTACCTGCCTGCCAGGGCTGCCCCCTTTAGATTCTCGTGTGAGGCTACTATCGGGAAGCCGGTCCCGCGGCATTGTCTCAGGGGGTCTCAGATAGCACCCCGCATGACCTTGCCTTTGCGGGCTTGGCAAGGACGCGGCAGACTCGGGAGACCAGGGTCTCAGTAGTAGGCACAGTTCATGAGGAGTTCACGGAGGCGCGGGTGGCTGGAAATGCTGCAACCATCGCTCCCACTCGCTGCCTCAGCCAAGCACAGCCCATCTTTCAATACAGGGGTGTGCAGGAAGGCACATGCACAGAGAGCGCGGGCTCTGCACTGCTGAGAGCCATGGGGCTGCAGGACGACAGATAAATGGTACACGAAGAAAGGGGAAGAGAGGTAGATAGGTTGGTAGATAGAGAAGAGGCAGGCAGGCATGATAGATAGATAGACTGGTAAATGTGGGGATACAGAAACACACGTGCATAGGTCTGGTAGGCAGAGATACACATAGGATGGGTGGATGCTCTGGGTACATTCACATTCAGAAACAGGAGGAGATAGGGTAAAGTCATAAACAGGGCTGGGGAGAAAGAAGGGAGATCAAGAAATATGTGGAGCAAGCAAGGGGCGTGAGGGGTAGATGGAGCGATAGTAGACAGAGAGCTGGATATACAGATAGATAACCAGAGACCTAGACAGGTAATCAGAAAGATAGATAGATGACTACAAGAAAGAAAAAATACAGAAGGCAACATAGATAAAAATGAAGAAACAAAATCGAAGTAGAAGGCAAGCAGTGGGTGGACAGATAGGAAGTAAAAAAGAAGAGACAGATTTCAAGAGAGAAGAGTTAAGTATGTATTGTTTATTTGTGAGTCTTATAACTGTAACAAGTTTCCTAAGCCTGAGTCAAGACAGGCCAAATCATGCGAGGGTGGCAGCTAGTTACAGAAAGCGAGAGGCTCACAGGACTGACAGACCGACAGACAGGGGCACTGTCTGATGGCACTCCTCCTGCCAGGGGCAGGTACGGAGTCAGACACTACAGTATTCACTTAAGGCGTTATCTTTACTGCCGACAGTTCGCAGGTCGTGGCTGACGGTTGTCGTGGTGCCTCACCCAGCTGTGAACTGATCGGGACACTCTGGGGGTATTTCTTATTGGTAATTGGAAGCTGGGACATTTATTGGGGGCACCCATGCTGCACCAGAGAGCGCAGGCGGGCCATAGCCCACCTCTGCTCCCTTCCTCGCCTCTCCCAGCCCCGCGTGGGTAAAAGTTTGCATGGGACTGCGAAGCAGGCCTGCTGCCGGCTGCCTTGATTGCAGCGGGTTTTATTACTAAAAGGGTTTCCACCAGGTATCTGCTGCTGCGTCTCTTAACAGGTCGTCTTCTCGCTTTGCCGGAGTTGGGATTAAATGTTCTGAAAAGGTCTGCCCTGTGGTTCCTGCGGGAAACTTACTCCACAGCAGCTTCAATTGCATCTGGGAAGAGCGCACCCCGACTTCTGGTAAAGCACAGGGCTTCCTGCCCCGGCAGTGTGCTCTGCAGTTTCATCGGGTTACAAGGCCCGAAGAGTCAGTGCCAGATCGATTACATTTTCCAGGGTCTACTCTGCCTCTCATCATTCTGTGGTCGATGGGCTGAGACAGCTTCCCGGGCACACACAGAGCCCCACCAGTCTGCTGTCTGTCTTACTGCACTTGCAGGAATTACAATGGTTTTTGGGTGGCCTCAACGAGGTCCTGAGGAAAGTATTGTAAATTATGAAATTAATTCATAAAATTAATTATGGGAGAGAGTCTTAGTAGAATACCATATAGTTCAGTTTTATTATAATATTGAACAAAAAATAATGCAGAAAAATTAACAATAGCAATAATGGCTTTCTTATCAGGTGCTCACAAATGTGACAGAGGTGCTTAAAGTGACTTTAGTGAATATATTAAAAAAAGCATTTATATACATTTATATACAAAATGTCACCACAAGGGTATTCCCACACAAATTATATACAGTAAAAATGGGGGAGTTTTCCTTGAGTTTTGTCGACGGCGTTTCGATCTGGTTTATTTTAGATCATCATCAGGACGTGAGCTTCCCTGAAATTAAAGAAGTATCAACTTGGATTCCTACGAGGCAAGGAAATTAATTGGACCAGTCTCGTGAATCTACCTTTACGTAGTCTGTGCAAAAAGCGCCAGTAATTGCAGAGGCTAATGTTGTTAGTATTTAGGGTCTTCGTTTCCAAAGGGGTATCTATTCACAATTTAGAATTGAAGAATTGAGGAGCCAGTCTTATTCCCTGGGCCAGGTATGATTTTCGTGGCGGGATAGACGTTACGAGGTGCGAGGATTCTATTCTTCGCCTCAGTGGCTCAAAGACTGCATCAATGCGGGAGTTAAACACCGCTTGGTTCTGAGCCGTCCGGCAACGCAGATAACTTCCCCGATCTGGCGTTCTCTCGAGCTCGAGCTCGAGCTCGAGCGTTCGAGCTCGAGAGAACGCCAGATCGGGGAAGTTATCTGCGTTGCCGGACGGCTCAGAACCAAGCGGTGTTTAACTCCCGCATTGATGCAGTCTTTGAGCCACTGAGGCGAAGAATAGAATCCTCGCACCTCGTAACGTCTATCCCGCCACGAAAATCATACCTGGCCCAGGGAATAAGACTGGCTCCTCAATTCTTCAATTCTAAATTGTGAATAGATACCCCTTTGGAAACGAAGACCCTAAATACTAACAACATTAGCCTCTGCAATTACTGGCGCTTTTTGCACAGACTACGTAAAGGTAGATTCACGAGACTGGTCCAATTAATTTCCTTGCCTCGTAGGAATCCAAGTTGATACTTCTTTAATTTCAGGGAAGCTCACGTCCTGATGATGATCTAAAATAAACCAGATCGAAACGCCGTCGACAAAACTCAAGGAAAACTCCCCCATTTTTACTGTATATAATTTGTGTGGGAATACCCTTGTGGTGACATTTTGTATATAAATGTATATAAATGCTTTTTTTAATATATTCACTAAAGTCACTTTAAGCACCTCTGTCACATTTGTGAGCACCTGATAAGAAAGCCATTATTGCTATTGTTAATTTTTCTGCATTATTTTTTGTTCAATATTATAATAAAACTGAACTATATGGTATTCTACTAAGACTCTCTCCCATAATTAATTTTATGAATTAATTTCATAATTTACAATACTTTCCTCAGGACCTCGTTGAGGCCACCCAAAAACCATTGTAATTCCTGCAAGTACTCTCAACCCCAGGTTGTATTAATGGGGTACCCTTGTTCTCTTTAAACACGTCTGTCTTACTGCGGCCGCACCCGAGTACTTCACAGGTCTTTAAAAAGACAATTTACTTATCGAGGCTTTGTTGTTCTTCGCCATTTCTTAGAGCCCCTGCAGCTACACTCTTACATGGAAAACAGCTAGAGCTCGAGCACTCTGCCCCCAAAAAACAAAGGTAATTCATTTATTTTTTCTAATTCAGGTGAGCGTGCTTTTTTGTTGAGAATACAGTGGCACAGATCTGTTCTAATTAATGAAATCCTTGTTTAAAGCGCTATGTGCCCTGCAGTGTAAATCGTGTTGTATTTAACGTGCAACAAGCGTCTCAAGTCTGGCAAGTTATATACGTTGTTTGTGGAAGGAAATGTGTAACGATTAAAACAGCTATAGGTAGCCTTTAGTTTCCACCTGTATACATTTTATTTCACAATAGTTCTATAGATTTATCTGACTACGGTGTGTTTTGTGAAATATTCTTAGATTTTTTTTAATTGGAAGTTTCTTTTCCACCCGTTGGTTTGTGCATATTTGCCATTGATTACATGTTTGGTTTGCTTCGAAGGTATTTAGAATAATCAATTGCAGTCCCTGTGCAATTTGCATTGGTTAGCCCGCTCATTTGATTCCCTGAACGGCAAGCCTTCTGTGTTCTCTCTTGGCAGTTGTTTCCTGTTTGCGTAGGCCGCCCCTTCTCTGTTTTAACCCCAGTCACGTGACCACATTGCTTCTAGTTTTTTTGCAGAACTTTAAATATTTTGATTTTCCTTAGCTGTACATTTTGATTGCAGCGATATCCAGCCTAAAAATGTTTGTCAAGGAATGCATGGTCACTCTCTTGTGTTGCACGAAGTTCTGTAAAATAACGTCTTACCATATGTGACGGTTAATGGTGTTGGCATACATTTTTTGCATTCTAAAATTGATTTGAATGTAAATGTGGAAATGCACGTGCTTCTGTGTACAGATATTCATGCATGTAGTAAATACAATTTGAATGTCTGTGCGGATAGGATATTACCATCTGGTTAGGTCACTAGGTAGGTAAAACATACGTCCAGCACATCAGTAGACATATGTTCATGACAGATGTGTCTTGCCAAACCATTGGGGATAGTGACATAACAAGCACATATTCTACGTCATGCCGGGTAACCCTCCCCCACCTTTGAGAACCCCAAACTTTTATTTCATGGTGTATCTTTAGGATTTATTTTGGTATCTGATCAGGGCATTGGAGGCACCCCTTGGAGAATTTCTTAATTCCCCTATGCATCAGTTTTGCTGTCTCTCCTATCATGTGCCCTTTTTGCTGTGACTAATGTTAATTGCATTCGCTTCCTTGAAATTGTGTAGTTTTGGACAGATGTCAATAGATGACAAAATAAAGCATTACAGAATGGTATGTTATCTGCATACAAGCCCCAAACACAGGCCTCGTCTACTTAGTTGACTAAACAATGCGTTTTATTGTCATTTGAATGTTACCCATTTGAGCACGCCTCAATGTGTGCCCTGCACATCATCAGCCCCTCCTCATTAATGTTGGGAACTGCTTGTGTAGTCAAATATTTTGGTGGTGGCTGCAGCTCCATCCACGTGATCTTGCAGTTAAACCAAGACGATAATTTGAAATGTTGGTGGGAAACTCAATTTTACTGTTTATTCGGTGGGATTATTGTAATATGAGCTTTGGGTTACGTGTCATAGGGAGGGGCACTCCAAGTTACAATTAGGTCAGGCATGCAAGGCCCTGTCGTTGGTGCCATTTTGTTTATTTTTGACCCCATCTTGTGAGAGAAGAGGAACTTCCAATGGGTTATTGAGCAATAACATCCGGGGTTAGCTCGAGAAACCATGTGGTTGGGTGGCCTGTGGGTTACATCCAGGGGGACCCCACATATAGAGTGAGAGGCACTTTAGCAGGCTCCATCGTGGCAAAACTTCGAGCTAGTGTTGCGTTGGAGATTCGTCCCCTAATTGAATCTCTTTCGCCATGTTCTGCCTAGAATATTTTCTATGCTGGCCCCACTTACGCAATGTAGTGAAGACCCCTTTTAAATGGTTTAGATCAGGGAGTTTTCCGGCAGACGTTTGAAATACAAATATTAGCTAGTGTGTTAATCAGCCTGCGTGGGTGAAGGCAAACATTTCTGCTCTCTCAGTCAGGCAGTCATATGTTTCAGAGCCTACATTTGTCTGTTCTGTTGCTCATCCTGGGATCAGAACATATTTTCTGTTTTTTTGTGGGGTAATTTTTGGCAGGTCACCTCCTTCAGAGCTCATAACTAAGCAGGCAAAGCTATCTTAACCTGTAGAAACACCTACTTCAGTTGAGTTAATTGCAGGCCTAGGCTGAGAGCCACCACAGCAACTAGGGCCTTTTTTGTGGCTCCTGCTGTGTGGGTATAGAGACAATTAGAGAGTGTTCACTATGTATGGGCCTCTGCAGACTTTGGTTCTTGCTCCTCCTTTAGAATAGAAATGTCCCTTCACCAACCAGGGCTTTTGAAGTCAAAGAAGCCTCACTGTGGTACTCTGCACAAGGGTTAGATCCCTACCGTAAAGGGGAATTTTTTCCAGACTTTGCAAAGGACAGCTTCATTATTGACTGCCTTAATACCTCCGAGGGCCTATGCACCCAGTTTAACGCATATGTTGCAGAGCCTGTTCCAGAGAATGTCAACCTTTAGGTGCACCAGTATTGGCATGGAAAGCTACATCAGTGGCCAGAGTTGGCAAATTGTGTACTGGCTGTTTTGGCATTGCCAGTCTCAAGTGCCAATGAAGAGAGAGCACGAATGACCAAAGACTCACTGAAGAAATATTGTATGGTGTACTACAATAAGTATGACTTGTAAGATTGCATTTGAACCTCATATACACTGTAAGTACACTGTCTATACATCATGCATCAATGAAGCAAGCAAGCAATAATAAAAGCAAAGCTTTCCATAAACACCGGTAAAACATTGTGTCAGTTATTTTTTATGGCACGAAAATGAGCATCCACTGAAAAGCACAGATCTTTTGAGGTATTGAAACCACTGGAAAACACTGACAAAACACCACCAGAATTTACCAAAAATAGAAACTGAAAACAGGAAAGCCTAAATATAATACATCAATCATCTCCTAACATCGAGGAAGTAGCGTCCTCTCCACTGCATTGATGGATTTATAGAGAAAGACACAGGGTGAAAAGTCCATTCAGATGAAAGTCTGTGGGAACAGAGCACAAACATCTGCTTAGTATGAAGAATAAAGGTATGCTTATAGAAACGAAGGAAGGGTTATTTGATAGTGCTTGAATTTCACGGTCCATTGTGGCTGACATCACCAGCAGCAAAGCCACACTCCAAGGCGTACATAACTTCTGCTATATGAACAGGTTCAAATGGACTTTTTATCAGCTGCAACAAGACCATATGAAGTTCTCATTTGACCAATGGTTGAGTGAATCATGGAGACTGAATAATCGGAAATGCGAAATCTCAAAATCGGTTCTATGTGCATCTTCATGGACCTATACTTACACCCTTATTGTGCAAGCAGTAGCAGATCTGGAAGTATTGGATGTAACTGGAGATCCATGTGCAAATGCTGGCTCAGTCATCTCTGGAGCTATGAGTATGATGCACAATATCTCTTACTTGATTTTGGCAAATGTTCTGGTGATGAAAGAATATTGGAGAAAGGCTTATGTAAAGTTTCCTCTCCATGTCCTTGAAAAGATATCCCCTCTTGTCTCAGGCTGCCAATTCGTGCTGGCAAAGTATTTGTATTTGTTGTTGTTTTTGGCTCCTACTTGTGGCATTTTCCTACTGATCTTTTTAGATCTCTGTTGCTTGTCAAGCTTCTCTTGTAATAGCTGCACGAATAGGTGTAGTGGGCAAGGTGGAATGAACATGATGCAGGACAATGTGATAACTACCAAGGACTTATAGGTACAGTTTGGAGCTGTTAAAAACAGTGGCAATAGCCGGATGTAGTGTATCAGTTTCTCAGATGACAATGCATTTTCTTCTTTGTAGTCTAAAATGGCTCCCAAAAACTGTATCCTAGCCAAAGTATTGAGTGAAGCTTTCTCCTTGTTAAAAGCTGGTCTAATCTTTGAAATAGTCATAGGTAGGCTTTGGGAGAGGCCTCTACCTCAAAGATAGACCTGCTTTTAATCAATCAATCGTTAAGGTATGGGCTCATTAGCTGCCTTTGGTGTGTGACGAGAGCAGCAATTGGAGGCAGACTTTTTGTGACGATCCAATCCAAATGGGAGAAAACAAAACTGGTAGAAAAAAACGGCTACTGGGAATAAAATATATCTTTCGATGTTTCGAGGATAGGAATGTAAAAATATGCACCTCAAGCCTTGTTACAAATGTCCCATCCTGAAGAAGTTGAAGGACTTCCTGCAAAGCTACCATCAGCAAAGACTGTTTTTGAGGTATTCGTTTAGTCAACATACGTCTCAAATAGGACAGTAATCCTAAAATTTCTCTCTGTTGTGAAAGAATCTTGAGTAGAAGTCTCTTTTTTACTGGGACCTGTTTGAGTGACCCTTCCCATAACAGTTAAAGAACTTCTAATGCTGACTGCGTTGAAGAAGGTTTTATTTTATTAGTGGACTAATTCCAGAGTAATGCCCTAACAAAACAAGCCCATGTCCCAACTGTCCGAATGACTCCTCTTTTCTGGCGCTTTGACGAGTAAGACAATCTTTTGTTACTTCTGGACTGTTGGGGAGGTTGAAAGTATTGTTGATTGTAACATGAATGTTGAAGTTGCAACCAATGGCCGTGGTATGGCTGGTACGTACCACACAATAAAGGCTAGTCGCATCCCTGTGCTTGTATAAAGTACTGCAGGGATCAAGATTGTATCTTGCCCAAGGATTATGCTATCTTGGTTTTAGTTTTAATATTGTGTTGTCTACAGGAGGGCCAAATACAGACTCTCCCACAAATGGCGAGTGCAAGATTCTGCTTTGTACTTGCAGGCGTAAGAATGTGCTTCTTAACCAGCCCTGTTGTTGTAGCGCACCCACTCCTGACAGGTTAAAGTCCAAGATTGTGGCTATGCCAGATCACATCTGGCAGTCATAATAGCCTAAAATTGCAAGGAGTTACATGACCTGATTGAGGATTTTACCCCAAGAATTCATCCTGTGACCCTTCCTGTCCTGGTTGCAGGTATAGGGAGACCCCAATTGCTACATTTCCTATGCACCACCACCATGACTACTGAGTCAGTTTCTTAATGAACAATGAGACAGATATGCATGCTATTATGCTCCCTATATTTCTTCTCGAGTCTAGGTTCTGCATCAGTTTCTTACACTCCAACCTTGTCTGATCATCAATGGGGATAGAAGCGTCATCTTGGTGGATCTTCAAAATCATAGAGAAAACAGTATCTTTGGCCAGCAAGCAACAGTACAAATCACTTTGCCACCCTCTCTATTTGGGATTCAAATGTTCTGATGACATGCTTAGAGGTTTCTGCTGGTGGAGAGTTTGTCCCCTGTGGCTGCACCTACATAACCGTCCCATTTGTGGCCCTCAATACGAGGAGTATCATCTTGGACATCTCCTTCCTCTCTGTCATAACTGGTCCAGCCTGACAGAGGAGGGGCCATAGAGAGTGGAGGTACTTGTAGTGTTGTCTGGAAATTAACTTGTGGTATTCTCATCCTTCTCAAGTGGCCTCGATTCTCTGGAATGCACCACTCAGATGTCATGGTCCTCACGGTGCCATGATAGGAGTGCAGCTGACAGAAGTGGGTATCTACCCGTCTTAATTCTATGCAATCGAATCGAAATAAAGCCATTCATTCATTCAATTCTATGCAATGCGTACATTATCAGAGACATCTCCTTTTTTTACATTTGTACTGCAGCATGTGGTTACACGTTCTTCTGATTCCTGAGCCTGTGATGACTGCTGCCTCGGAGTACCATATCTCCCAGCCCTTCGGGAGTTCACGCAAAAGCTGGAGATCGCCGCACCAAACTTGAATGACGGTCTATTTGTAGTGCGCCCTCTGGGTCTCGATGCTTTATATTGACATACCAAGAGGTGACAACAGCATGTTAGCTTGACTTACATCACAGTTCTTGTTTTGGCAGCAGTATGTTGGCTCCCTGAAGAGAGAAATCAGAATGAGCAATAACTGGTGACAGTGACTTTGGTTTGGGTGTGAAGAGAACACACTTGCATGTGTGCAAAGTGTCGAGGAGACGTTATGTATACAGGACTAAGAAGTCACAGGAATTTTAGAGATGTTGAAAGTCTAAATTTTGAAGTAAGAGCAGGATGAAAATGAACAATGCAGTGGGTTGTATGTGAAACCTTACTATTAGTAGAATGTTGAAAAGACGAGTATTGTGTACAATCAAGTGCGAGAGTCAGCACTGTTTATCAATATAAACGCTGAAGTGAAATGATTTTGAACTCAGAGAATCGTACACCATTTGAACCTAAAGACTCATTTGAATTTAAGTAATGGTGGTCTCTGTGTTTTTAGGTTTTGTGTACCTTCAGACCTACAGTGACGACAAGTGTTTTTTTGCCAAGCATATGTTTCAGAGTAGAGAGCTGGACTCCAAGATTTTAGGTAAGATCACTGAACTAGTGATACCCCACTGATGAGTTACACTTGCCTGTATTTCCTTACAGGGACTGCTCACATAACAAGTGTGGCGCCTAAAGCTTTTAAACCTATGTCTTTCTTCAGTTCTTATTGCATTGGTAGGTATAGCACAGGCACCATACACGAGGGGTTTTTCGGTCTTTCACTGACATGCAGAAAACAAATGTTTTGCACCTCGTCTCACTGGGTCTCTTTCTTATTAGTTATTTTAGTTTATTTGTGCCCAGATCCCTTCCCTTGGGGTTACTCCTTCTGACACTCTCTACACAAAATAGACTGACGATTAGGTAATCATGGGGACCGTAGTTCCATGCTGCTTCTGGGGTTTTACCAGAGGAAAGACTGCGTTCTTCATTGCCTAACAGATGTTTGCCTTGGGGGAAGAGGTAATGGATATGGTTGGTCTGCACAGTGAAACTTGTAACAAGGGACAATGTGTTTTTTATGTACAAAATACCACAATTAAGGGTAGTTCTGATGCAAAATATTAGTCCGATTCTGCTTTACTGCTAGCTGAAAAAAATGCCTTTTGGTTGATTTTATGTTATGAGCAGAATAAACAATGCAGTGTTTTTTCTACACAAAATAACAGAATCTATGTGAGTGACAAAACATAAGCAACACTGCTGTATTTTTTCAACAAATATAGAATTTTCATCTGTTAAACAATTATATTTAATGAAGACACTTGCACATACTCACAAACAAGTTACTTACTTTTGGAATGGCTTTCTGGCGATTACTCTATCTAACCATTTACCCCAGACTGCAGCCGCCAGACAAGATCCAGAAATATTTTCCAGCATTTGCTCCCACATGCCAGGAGGTGGCGCAGTCAGACTCCAAAGCAACCTCTCCCCTCTGGAAATGATGGCGGTGGGTCTATATAGGTGCCACCCCTGTGCACTGACATCAGAGCATTCTAGACGCAGAATGTTAATAACAGATCTAGAATCAAGACAATGTGCAAAAACTAACCTGGGACCTTACTAATATCCAGACGCGGAGGACAGGGGTGTATGTGCAAATCTGTGTTTAGAATATCCACCAGGAAGAGTGTTTCTGAAGGTAAGTAACTTTTTCTTCTGATCAGATACTTCTAACTGCAGATTCCTCACATTTTTAATGTTTATCAAAGCAGTACCTCTAAAAGGTGGAGGGTGTGAGGAGTGGACTTCCCACCAAGAAACTATGCAGGGTTGACTGGGCAAAATAGCCATTTCTGCGAACCTGAGAGTCAAAGCAGTAATGTCGAGTGAAAATGTGGAATGATGCCCAGGTATTCACCAGGTACATGTAAAGCAGCATAATGCACCTGGCTAATGATGTAGTTTCAGCCTTTGCTCTGGCAGAATACGTCTGAAGACAATCAGGAGACTCCTTCTTGGCCAATGCATAGCACATTTTTATGTAAGGAACAATGCATCAGATTAGGTCAGTTTCTGAACAGTACAGAACCCCACAAAAAGTGTCACCCACTTGGTTCTCTTGGGGACCAACCATTGAAGCCTCTCCTCATCCTTACAAGAATGTGGCAGAGAGAAGAATGGAAAGGCGACACTACTTTTGGCAGACGTACTGACCAAGTTGAAGCACTAGCTTGGCTGGGAAGAAGGTGGTATATTGTGGTTGCACTGACAGCTGCTGCAGTCCACCGACATTGGGCATGGAAGTATTAGAAATGAGGAAGACAATTTTAAGGGTCAATTGCCTAAAAGTACAGCAGTGCACAGTCTCGAAAGGTGTGCACATTAAGTTAAGAACCAAATTAAGGCCGCACTGTGGCTCAACCAAAGGTGTAGGAGGAAACATGTATGTAAAACCTTTCAATAATGCATCATAAATTGCGACTTTATTAACAGGGCTGACAGCAAACCTGAAAAGGCTGAAAGGATTGACAAATAAACATTTACAAGTTCCCACAGCAAGGACCTGTGGGCCAAAGACAGGGCAAACAGAAGAATACGAGGATATTTAGTCTGCAGTGGATCGAACAGACAGTCCTCACATCAGGCCACAAATGTTGCCTACTGTCCAGAGTATTTGGATGTTGTGGGCAGATGATGACCTGCCAGAATGACATCCAGTACTTCCTCAGAAAAAGGAAATCCACTCAGCTGGTTCCATGAAGAAGTAGGTTATGAAGGTTCAGTGTAGCACTTTGTCCTGTACTTGGGAGAGCGGGTCCTTCTGAAGAGGTAGGTGGAGGGGGAAGGGCAGATGATCAGACTCAGCAGTTTAGATTCCCAGACCTGCCAAGCCCAATTTAGGATTATGAGGATGTCCCAGACTGGTTTTGGGGTGGAAAGGCTCTTCACAACACCGTGCCTCGAATACACCTAAAAAGGGACTCTTCTATACTGGTTGAAGGTGTGATTTCTGCCTGTTGATGGAGACCCCAGGGAACAAGGAAGTGAGATGATCATCAACAGGTGACTTTGATGAGCTCGCCTTCAACAGCAAGTCCTTGAGTTATGGGAACACATGCACTCCTGACCTTCGAAGATGGCATGTGACCACTGCTGTGTCCTTTGTAAATGGCCTGAGGGCGAAGAGACCCCGACTGGCAGTACAGTAAACTGAATGTGTTCCTACCTCATCACAAAGTAGAATTGTAGAACAGGTACATGAAAATATACATCCTGTAAGTCTAAGGACATTATTCAATCCCCAGAATCTAGAGCGGAGAGGACCTGGGCCAGCATCAGCATTTTCAATGTGTTCTTCCGAAGGAAGGTGTTCTAGAACGGAGGGTCCAAAATCATTTTGAGCCCACTGTCATTTTTGGGCCTCAAGAAGTAATGGAAGTCAGACGTAATGCCCCTCTCTTAAGCGGGGACTCTTCCATTGCCTCTTTGTCCGGTAAAGCCAGAACCTCTAGGGCAAGCATGAAGACATATTCTGCCGAGGTCTGAGTAAAAACAGAAGGAACTGTAAGGGAGTTGATAGAAACTAGAACGGCGTATTCATGATGAGCAACCTGCAGGATTCACCAGTCTGAGTTAATCGCATGTCACTTGGGCAGGTAAATGCATATTCTGCCCCACACTGTTTGCAGGTGACTCTAGAAGGGGAAATCAGAGCAGCTTGGTGGTGGATGGGAAAGAAGATATGGGCCGGACATTACTATGGTGACCGTCTTCTGCCGACAACACGCTCCTTGTAGCCATAGAAGAGCTGGATGAGCAGCTGCACAGGCTGAGATGGCTGCCTCTGGAGGTAATCCAGCACTTGGTGCAACCCCTGAAATGTCAGAATTGTTGATGGGCAAGAGAGAGCAATTCAAAGGTTCCGGACATGGTGTGACTATTTTTAAATATTTCCAAAGATGAATCTGCCTTGTCACCACACTAGCACCCATAGCACAATCTATACAGTTTGTGGTATACAGCCCGGCCTTAAAGATTTATTTAGTCTTGTCCAGCCCGACCTGATTGTCACATCAGAGAGCGAATGAGTGTAAATACCTAATAGGTATTTTGCTATAAGAGATTGTGGTGCCACATTGGCAGCAGAAGACACCCGCTTGCCAAGAGCAGCAATGCACTTCGATTGTCTATCAGGTGGGGCAGTAGGGAAGGTATTTGGGTTGACATTATTGCTGTAGACGGCACCGCAAGATTTTCTGGGGTTAGGTGCTGAATCACTCAAAGCAGAACTATGGTGCGTAAGGAATGGGCGACTTAATGGTGGTGTCAAGCAAGGCCTAGACCACATTGCAATTAGTGTGTCTGACAGAGCCCCAATGAAAGGTAGCAAAGGCTTTGAAGTTAAATAGCCAGGGTGTAAAATCTATTAAAACATATTAGCCTTGGTTTCTGCAACTGACAACAACAATTCCAACACCTTTGCTGCCGGTGCTTAATTTGTAAAAGAATAAGTGCCTGGGTCCAAAGTTTTGCTCAGAAGCCCAACGCTGGTGTTACTGGATGCCCACATGCCAAATACCAAGGCAGTGTGGTCTGGATTTCACCTGATGTCTCTTTCATCCACCAGCAGACTATTCCTGCCCCTCTATCTCACTCTTTCATGTTCTTGTGCCAGTGGGGAGGCATCCCTATCACTCTATCAACCACATAAATTACATCTTGGAAGTCGGTAAAGAACAGACAGTGTTTGTTATGTTATTTTATGTTATCAGTTTGTGTAAGGGCGACAGCTGCCCCAGCAAAGAGGCGTCCCGGCGCTGGTAGATCAATGAATACAGTGTTGATAGAAGCCGGCCAAGCTGGGACAAGCAGCCCTAAGGAGGAGGAAACAGAAAGGTTTTGACGGCTTTCCGAAAGGCAGATAGGTTATCCATACCACGGATGCCCACCGGCAAGGAGTTCCAAAGCTTGGCTCCCAACACCCGGAAGGAGCGACCACCAATGCGGCATAGCTTGGTATGAGGTACAATCACTAGATGTTGTCCCAGTGAGCGCAAACTACGCTGGGGCACATAAGGAGTAAGAAGCGGACACAGGAGATCTGGGCACCTGGATTTAAGAATCTTAAACGCCAGACAGAGAGCTTTGAACTGGATTCGAGAATCAACTGGAAGCCAGTGCAGCTTTCTGATCGTAGCTCTGGCAGAGCATCGACGAGGAAGGCCTACCAAGGTCCTTGCTGCAGAGTTCTGAACTCTCTGCAGACATGCTATCTCGGCCTTATTAGCGCCCAAGAACAGCACACTGGCGTAGTCCAGGCAAGAAAGGATGGTAGCTTGGAGAATAAGCTGCCGTACTTTAGAATCAAAGAACTTCAGTATCGGATTAAGGCCCCTCAACAGACCCACACAGGTGGCTGCCACTCTCTTGGTGTGGGTCTGGAAGCTGAGCGAGGAGTCCATCCAGACTCCCAAAGTTTTGACTAATGACTTGGATTCTGGCATGGTGCCCAAAGAAGGTGGCCACCAATGCTCATTCCAGTGGGTGGTGTTCTTCCCTACAAGCAGCACCTCCGTTTTGCCTGCATTAAGCTGCAGGCAATTGTCAGTCATCCAATGGGCTACTGCAGCCATCCCGAGTGGGTGGTGTTCTTCCCTACAAGCAGCACCTCCGTTTTGCCTGCATTAAGCTGCAGACAATTGTCAGTCATCCAATGGGCTACTGCAGCCATCCCGTCCCTAAATCTCGTGGCCGATGTAGATGGCCCTTCAGTAAGAGTGATGACCAGCTGAGTATCATCTACATATGATACCAGCGTACGGTCCCACTCTTTAGCTACTGCCGCAAGCGGCTGCACATAGAGATTAAAAAGGGGCGGGCTGAGTGCAGAGCCCTGAGGAACTCCCTGACCGATATGGTGGGACTGAGAAAGATACGGGGGTGCCGACACCCGGAAGGATCTGTCCTTTAAAAATGAACGAAACCATTCCAGGGCGACACCAGTAATCCCAGCTATCTCCAGACGATATAACAGAATGTCATGCGATACCGTGTCAAAGGCCACGCTGAGATCTAACAAAATCAGCTCTGCACTCTGACCGGCGTCAAGAATCGTCCGGAGATGTTCGGTCGTGGCCAGTAGGGCAGACTCGACACTAGGACCCGGCCTGAACCCATTTTGTGATGGGTCCAGGGTTCCGTTATCGTGCATGAATTGAGACAGCACATTATTAACGTGGCCCTCAGCGAGTTTAGCCACCCATGGGAGAAGGGAAATCGGTCTAAAATTATCTGGTTTAGAAGGATCCAGGGAGGGCTTCTCAATGATAGGGGAGACCCATGCCTGTTTCCAGGCAGTAGGAACACTGGCCATAGAAAAGGACAGGTTAAGTATAAAACTCAAAGGCTGCTGGAAAAACATCAGAGACTCAATGAATTGTGTCGGCCTCATAGGATCTGCCGGAGAGCCAGATTTAACTTTCCTACAGAGTACGGCCAGCTCATCATTTGTGATTTCTGGTATGAGAGTCAGGGCAGCACCGCCAGTTTAAGTATTAGTGGAGACGTGTAGGTCCAAAGAGTGCTGCGGAAATTACCTATATATTTTTTGCACCTTTTCTACAAAGAAGCAGTTTAGGAGCAGAGTCCCAGCTCCTTGGCAAAGGGCACAAAAAGAAAGGAACTGTCAACACGGAGGGGTGGCGCCTATATGCGGTTCCTTGCCATTACTGCTGGAGGAAGGATGAGGCTATTGCAGAGTCTGTCAGCACGATATACAGGAGTGCTGGAGCAATTGCTAGATAAAGTTTCCGAATCAAGTCTGGTTCCTGGGGAAATTTAAAAGGTGATGATCAGGTAGAAGTATTCATCAGGATAAAAATTATAAGTTCACTTATTTTTTGAGAGTAGAATTACCTTTAAAGCATGCAGGGATAGCAGGAAAATGCTGCACTTGTTGGTTGTCGTGTATTTGATTGGATAACCATCACAAAACACATACAGATGTTCTGCACATCAATTTAGAAAATAACAAATGAACAATCAGTAAAAAAACACGTCTTTCAAATAGAGGCTTTTGTTGAGTGTTGCTGCCTTAAATAACAATTCCCAAAATGGCTGCTCTGTGTCTGTAGGGTTTGCATGTTGATTTCTTGTGCACAGGCTTACTGCATAACCTATACAGATACCTATACAACTTCACTTATAACAGTTTGACAGTTAGCAGAACTGGTACAGCTTTGGTGTAAAACGTGTTTACGCACCAGCGTAAACAAAACAATATACACGAGCACATTGAAAACACAACAATTTTAGTAAGCAGATACACAGTATAATCTGCTCATGCAGAAAAAAATCTGGTAACTTTACAAAAATATAAATTGACACGTTCCTTGTTTTTTTATATATAATAAATTAATAATACTTCAAATGCACCCTTAGCATAATATCATGTGAATCAAGTGTTTTCAGTCAGTTAAGTGCTGAAGGATCTTCGCATTACAGGAGCTTGCTGATATCTTTTTTGCACATAAGTGAAGCCAGAGGGTCTGATTCACAAAGTTAAACTTACACTTCTGTGTAAGTGTATGATTCTTTGCTATTCACAAAGGTATTTTACAAGAAGTATTTTTACAACTGCGGAGTCTCTGCACATAAAAAGATAAGACTATCCTATCTTTTTATGTGCTGAGACTTCGCAGTCAAAGAAACTACTAGTTAAATACCTTTGTGAATACAAAAGTGTAAGTTCACTTTTGTGAATCAGGCCCTAACTGTGTAAAAACCTTAGCTGAGGGTGGAAAGTCCTAGATTAATGAACATTTTTGCCTGTAGCTTTACACCACACGGTCCACAATTGCCATTCTCCGACCAAGGGCCGGGCAAAGTGTGTATCTGGGCGGAACAAGAACAAAAAGGCTAGGAACATCCAGAAACTTGTAGGTTTGTGAGAAGTGTAAACCTTTTTTAGGTCCATACACACCTAGGACAGTTAATCCTGCAAAGGCCCTCCCTCGAGGGAAAACGATAGGTTACACACCACCCTTTATGGGTGTGTAGAAGGGCTTTCTCAACAGAACACTTTTTACGCGTGGGCAAACTAAAATGAGAAAAGTGAATTCTCTCAATCCACCACGAATATGAGTATATACAGAGAATTAGAAATGCGTGGAAATCTGTTTTCGATATATTTTCACGAATACTATTGCAGCGGTTTATGAAGTAAGATGTGTGTGTGTGCACATCTAACCAATTTATAGGTGTTAATCTAGGAGCACAGATTGATGCATAATTGTGTGAATTAGCCCGGATAACAGCACTCATGACTTCTGCATGCTCAAACAGGAGGTACAACCTCTGATAACACAATTTCAACTTCTTAACAAAGCATTTGAACAAAAGCAGTGGTCAGAGTCCGTCTCTTTTGCTTTACAATCCTTCAGAGTACACAGTCACTTCTTCCCATTCACCTAATCATGTGCAGTGTGTCTTCAGTATGCCTGCTTTGTGAATTAGCCCGTTCAGTGGTTGTCGCTTCTTCGGTTTGATTGTAGAGTGAAAATGATTCTTGAACGAACTGTCTGCACATGGGGCATTGCTGAAAATAGTGCATGCAGCCATCGCATAAACACGCGTGCCTGCATGGCAAAAGTACCCAGCTGACCCTTCCGTTTTGGCAAACAACACAGTCTTTCCCAGTCTCTTCCAGGGTTTCTGAGCCACCTTCACTTCGCTCCAGATTCTCACAAATGTCTGAGTCCGTACTTGGCTCTTTGGAAACTGAGTTGCTGGCAGACAGCGTGGGGTTAGCGTCGGCAGACATGAACAGTTGCTAAGGAAATACAAAGGAAAAGAGCATAGTCGGGTTAGATAATGACTGTTGAAACAGGTAAATTAAATGTAAACTAAGCTACAGTGCACTCAGGCCATCATCTTCGCTGCGCGGGACCAGTGGGCGGTAATACTGCCTAACAATATACTGATACTGCTCCATCAGTTTACCTGCGTGCCAAGCTCTGCAAGTCAGAAAAATGCTGGTTTTGTGTGGAAAAATTGAGCATCCATCAAATATTTACACAGGTTTTGAGCGCATCCTGGATTGGCATTTGCAGATTGAGAAGCTTACTATAACCGTGAGCCTTTTTGTTGTTTGCAAATTGATTGTATGGTTCCAGAAGATACCTCAGTATAAAGACGTGATCAATTGGCAAATTGCTTAAACAATAATCTGACCTTGCTATTTTATCTAAACAATGTTATGTTATTCCCAAGCCAACAAATGCAGTCCAATAACTTTTTCAATTAACCCCCTTTTGAGTCACCCCGGTACCAAAATGAATGCATTCATTGTGCTTAACTTGCGCCATATTGGGGTTAGCAGTGGTATGTTACCCTTTTTAGGTCTCGCCTAAGCAGCGCTTGCGCTGTCTCTTCGAGACATGCGGTATCTAAGATATGGGCTTTAAAAAACGCTCATGTTTTCATTGGTTCCCATTGCTGTCCTTTAGAAATGCAGGCTTTTCATTATTGAATACACTTAATAGTCCCTCCTTTTGGAATTTTGTATCCTCCCAGGAGGACTGGCCTTCTTACATGTGTTCTTACTGTTCAGGTTATTTAAACTTAGAGAAAACTCTTTTTTAGTTGGCCTGCCTCTTTGCCCAGCAACTGTTGTGTTTACTTGTGTAATGAAGTTTTGCTTTCATCATTTGATTGCTGTCGCTTTAATTTCCCTGTGCCTCCCCCGCAACAGCCCCACAACACTGCTCGCAGGCCCCCACCACCCCTACAAGGCCACTGCTGTTTTGTTAGTTTTTTGGATACTTATGCATAATTTGCAATGCAGGGCCCTCGTTTAATATCCCTTTGCTATCTACCAACAGCCCCTGCAATACACTGCTTACCTGTCCTCGAGATCACTGCATTGAATTCTTATGTTATTTTACACTAAACTCGTTTATTTATATAGCGCACCTAGCCATGGGCTATCAGCTCATTATAACTAGATGATGAGCGGACAGCAGACTTGAACAAGTATCCCCAGCTCACCATTCAGCAGCTTTCACCACTGCCCCATATCCTTTGCCTAGCCATATTGCAGAGTGCACTACCATATGTGGCCAAAAGAGGTCCAAAGGGACAACTACTGACAGACTGTGGTACTGCACCCTCACAACACTGCTTATTTTCTTTGGAAGTTGTACTGCGAACCCGACCAGAAGGTATTGGAGACCTTTACATGGGCAACACTTCTCCAGTACCAAAGTGGCAGTTCACCATGCTGACATTTTCCAACGAGGACAATTGTATTATAATCAGAGTGACTGTTCTGTCCACTAATATGAAGCAGTGTTTAATTTCACTTTGCAATTAGGTGTGGACAGTTGTCAGTGCTTCATATCTATGCTCACTAACGAAGGCACCGCTTTCTTGTTATTCTTTTGCAGTTGTGGCGCAAACCCGACCGGAAGGTATTGGAACGCTTAACATGAGCAACAGTTCTGCAGTTCCAAAGTGGCAGCTCGATGTGCTAGCATTTTCCAACGTGGACATTTGTATCATAACTAGGGCTCCCGGTTTTCCATTTAAACGGATTTTTACATATAAATACCACCGGAAAACAAGTTTTCGTTTGTCTGTATTTATATGTAAAAACGGGAAAATACTTCTGCCATGCTCTACGCAGAGTTGCCTCACCATGTCCTCCTCCTGATTACAGGGCTGTGCCTGCCTACAGTAACATGAAATGTTTTTGTAGATGCCCCATCCATTTCCGGGGCTCCGCTCATCCCCTGAGGTAAGCTCTGCACCAGCCTATTGTAAACAAAAGTAAGTGCCTTCGGAGAAGAGGTGAGGGGGTGGGGCTGGATTCAGTGGTGTATGCAGTTTTGGGTGCAGCAAAAACAAGGAATCGAATGCCAGCAACCCCTGGTGTGCCAACGCCTAGTTACATCAGTGGAGTGTTGCCGAGTTTGTGGCTGGACTACAGAGCAGTACACTGTGTATGTGTGGCTGCAAGAACAATCTGGCCACAAACTCAAAGCCTTTTTACGCCACAGACTGGAGTGTATGCAGAGTTTGTGGCTGGACTGCATAGCCCATAACCATTGCGGTCTCTTCCTTTTCACTGGACAAGACAAGGACAGTGTCCACTTCTGCTGCCCCCCTTTCTTCCTCTTCTTCCCTCTCTTTCTGTTGCGCTCCTCCTCACTTGTAGAAAACCATGATTGTTCTTTCCTCTCCTTTCCGTCATTTGTTTCACTGTGAAGTGGATCTAAAAAAGGAGAAATACGTTTGCTGCAAATGTCTTTGTCTGACATTTTTCTACACCAAAATCCAACCTCCAGAGGAAAGAAAAAAGCTTTTAAGATGCACGCACTAAATACATAACTAAATAAAACAAGACAGAGTAGTCGCAAAGTGGCCAGTTTGGTTTTATTTACAACCAAACACATTAGCACCACCTTTTAGAGTTTGCCAGTGAAGCGCTACTTTTATTTTCATGTCGTTAGCTTTTCAAGCAAATATTCTCATTGATTTCTGAATAATGAGTGTAAACGCATTATGATGTATTCCCTGTGAGAGTTAGCTTTTTTCCAGTACACTGTTACTTTTTTTTCACGCAGCATATTACTCTAGTCTTGTGCATAATTTGAAATGAGTTGCTTCCAGGTGTTCAGTGAGGGAGAGGATCTGTGCCGATGACAGAAACCCTAAAGCTCTGACACAAATTGCTTGTGATAGCACTTTTAAGCGTATTTCAGACATTCTGCAAATGGCACATTTTTCAGATGAATGTAATGTGTTGGCCAATAACAACCGAGTGCATGTGTGCATTGTCAATTTAAATAAGTATGGAAAAATACTAGCAGCAGCGTCAACTTTTGCTTGTGGCAAAAATAAATGTGGATAAATACAGATAAAATGCCCATAAAATAAATATGGATAAATACAGACAGAAATGGCAAAAAAATAAATACCATAAAACCGGGAGCCCTAATCATAATCAGCACAACTCCTCTGTTCACTAATATGAAGTGGTGCTTAATTTCATTTTGCAATTAGGCGTATACAGTCGGGAGCACTTCAGTGTCTACACTCACTAACTGAGACACCACTTTCCTGTTATTTGTTTTCCCCAGTTCTAGCACTAGCCCTACTGGAAGGTACTGAAGCGCTTTACTGAGCACCAGTTCTCCAGTTCCAAAGTGCTAACTCGCCGCGCTAACATTTTCCAACTAGGAAGTTTGTATTATAATCAGTGTGACTGCTCTGTGCACTAATATGAAGCAGTGTTTAATTTCACTTCGCAATTAGGCGTGAACAGTTGGGAGCGCTTTGGTGTATACACACACTAACTAATACAAAGATTTTGTGTTATTTGTTTTACAGTTGTTGCCTGAACCTGACCAGAAGGTACTGGAGAGCTTTACGTGAGCACATGTTCTCCAGTTCCAAAGTGGCAGCTCACTGCGCTAAAATTTTGCAACGAGGGCATTTGTATTATAATCAGCACAACTGATCCGTGCCCTAATACGAAGTGGTGTTTAATTTCACTATGCAATTTAGCGTGCACAGGTAGGAGCGCTTCGGTGCCTACGCACACCAACGGTGGCACAAATTTCCTTTTTTTTCTTCTTTTTTTTGTGCCCTTGTAGCGCAAACCTGACTGAAAGGTACTGGATCGCTTTACATGAGCACAGCTCTCCAGTTCCAAAGTGGCAGCTCGCCACACAAACATTTTACAACAAGGATATTTGTGTTATAATCAGCATGACTGCTCAGTGCACTAATATGAAGCAGTGTTTAATTTCACTTTGGAATTAGGTGGGCATGCACAGTTGGGAAAGCTTTGGTGTCAATGCACAATAATGGAGGTACCGCTTTCCTGCTTTTTTGGGCAGTTGAAACGCAAACCCAACCGGAAGGTATTGGAGCACTTTACGTGAGCACCAATGCTCCAGCTACAAAGTGTCAGCTTGCTGCGCTAACATTTTCCACTGAGGACATTTGTATTATGCTCTGTGCACTAATATGAAGCGGTGTTTAATTTTATTTATTTATTTATTACAGACTTGTACCGCGCTGGGAATCGACTCCCGAAGGAGTATCTCCGCGCCCCTGGCATCATCTTTGAACAGAGCAGGTCCTACAGTGTAGCATTATTTCCCCTTTGTCGGATAAACTAGTATTGAAAAAGGAAAGTTTTTTGTTTCTTCCTAAAAGGAAGATGTTCCCTACACTGTCTGATCTCTCTGGGGAGATTGTTCCACAGCTTTGGGCCGGCCACAGACAGGGCCCTACCCCCTTGCCTAGCCTTCTTAATCCTAGGAACACATAGGAGTTCTTGATCTCCCGATCTAAGAGATCGGGAGGGAGCGTATGCATTGAATTTTTTTGTCAGATATTCGGGGCCTTTCCCTGTGAGGCACTTATGGATGACACAACATGTCTTAAACAATACCCTCTGTTTCACTGAAAGCCAGTGAAGCTTAATTAACAGGGGTTTAGATGGAGTACGTGCAGGGGCGTTGAGGACAAGGCGTGCAGCAGTGTTCTGCACAACCTGCAATCTGGAGAAGACCCCCTCGTTGGCAGCTAACAGCAATCCATTACAGTAATCAAGCCTGCTCAACACAAGCGCCTGTACAAAGGTTTTTCTAGTGGTATCAGGGAGCAGGGGGAACACTTTTCGGAGAAGCCCAATGATATGCAAACAGGAGCCAACCACTTGGTTTCCATGTTGTTTCAAGGAAAGCTCCTGATCCAGTTTTACTCCAAGATTTTTCACACACTGTTTAGGTTCAGGGACTGGGCCCAGATCTTGCGGCCACCAGTCAGGAGTCCACAGGCGTTTAGCTTCCCTAAAGAGCATCACCTCCGTTTTGGAAACGTTGCACTGTAAGAAGTTCGAGCCCATCCACTGGGCCACTTCTGTCATACCCCGGGCAAAGGAGTTTCGCACTTCAGATGTCAAAGTTTTAAACGGAAAGAGGAGTTGTGTATCGTACGCATACGATACCGGGATAAAACCGTGGGATCTCATGATGTTCGACAGGGGGGCCACATAGATGTTAAATAAAGTAGGGCTCAAACATGAGCCCTGTGGCACCCCCTTAGAGATCTCCACCTCCTCCGACCGATACGTCCCCATGATGACACTTTGGGTACGCTTAGTGAGAAAACTCCTTAGCCAGGCCAGCACCCTGCCTTCCAGACCGATGTCAATTAGTCTGGAGGTCATGATGTCATGTGACACCGTGTCAAACGCCGCTGACAAATCTAAAAGCACCAGGATAACGGAAAAACCCCATCCTGTAGCATATGAAGATCGTCAGCGACGGACAACAGGGCAGTCTCAGTGCTGTGCCTAGGCCTAAACCCAGACTGGGAGGGATCTAGCCCCCCTGCACTTTCGATGGAATTTGACAAGTGCAGATTGACAAATTTCTCCGTCAGCTTCCCAAAAAATGGAAGGAGTGAGATAGGTCTTAGATTTGTCAATTCAGTCCAGGGGATGGTGTTGTTTTTCCTCAGTGGTTTCACCAGTGCCCGCTTCCAATCTAGGGGGACTTCCCCTGTGCTCAGGGACAGGTTGATTACATGCTGGATTCCTGTAGCCAAAACATTAGCCACTAACGGCATAATGCGTGCCGGGATGATATCAGAGGGGCACCCGCTTTTTGTCTGGCTAATTAAAGTTCACTTTGCAATTAAGTGTGCACAGTTGGAAGCGCTTCAGTGTCTACGCACACTAACAGTGGCAACGCTTTCCTGTTATTTTTTTTGCAGTTGTAGCGCAAACCAGACTTGTAGGTATTGGAGCGCTTTACGTAAGCACCAGTTCTCCTTTTCCTAAGTGGCAGCTCACCACGCTAACATTTTCCAACAAGGACATCTGACGGCATTAGGTTTGACCTCAGCTCACTTGCTGAAAACCATGACTTCAACAAACTGCTCTGACTCTCTCTTTCCTCGATTTGTTCCCCTGTGAAATGGATCCAAAAAAGAAAGAAATACTTTGGCTGCAACGGTAGTCTTTTTCTGACATTTTTCTATTTCAAAGTGCAGCCTCAGAACAGAGAGTAAAAAAGAAGAGGTTCAAGATACAAAAAGTGGTCCAATTGGTTTTACTCGCAATCAAACACATTAGTGTCACTTTAAAATGTTTGCCAGTGAAGCACTACCTTTATTTTCCCTTTTTTTTTTTTTAAACAACAGTGTTCACTTCTCCTGCTCTCTCGCTGCCCCAACCCCTCCCTTTCTTCCTCTTATTCCCTCTCCATCTGTCTCTGTCTCTGTCTCGCTCCTCCTCCTCACTTGCTGAAAACTATGACTTCAACAAATGGCTCTTACGGTTTCCTCTCCTTTCCTTTATTTGTTCCCATGTGAAAAGAATCCAAAAAAGAAAGAAACACTTTGGCAGCAAATGTCATCTTTTCTGACATTTTTCTATTTTAAAAAGCTGCCTCAGAACAAAGAGAAAAAAGGTTCAAAATACGAAGCAAAAAGAACAACTAAATAAAGCAATATCAATCAATCAATCAAACAAATTTGTAAAGCGCACTACTCACCCGTAAGGGTCTCAAGGCGCTGGGAGGGAGGGGGGAGCCGCTACTGCTCAAAGAGCCAGGTCTTGAGCAGTTTCCTGAAGGACAGATGGTCCTGGGTCTGCCGTAGGTGTGTGGGGAGGGAGTTCCATGGTTTGGCCGCCAGGTAGGAGAAGGATCTTCCTCCGGTGGTGGTTCTGCGAATGCGTGGGACAGGGCGAGGGCGAGGCTGGCGGAGCGGAGCTGGCGGGTGGGTGCGTAGAATGTGAGGCGGTTGTTGAGGTATTTGGGGCCCATGTCATGGAGAGCTTTGTGTGCGTGGGTGAGGAGTCTGAACGTGATCCTCTTGCTGACGGGGAGCCAGTGCAGGTCTCTCAGATGGGGAGAGATGTGGCTGTGGCGTGGGATGTCCAGGATGAGTCGTGCCGAGGCGTTCTGTATGCGCTGGAGTCTTTTCTGGAGTTTGGCTGTGGTTCCAGCGTAGAGGGTGTTCCCGCACAATGGCCAGATTGGTTTTATTCACAACCACACATATTAGTGCCACTTTACAGTTTACCAGTGAAGCGATACTTTAGTTTTCTCCTCTTTCTTTGAACAACATTGTTTTTCCCAGTGGGGAAGTACACTATTCCTGGAGGTACTGCAATACTTGGTTGATGCATAAAGTAGAAAACGTTTAATGTGATCCTTATTATCAATGGTTTTCATTATTTTAGTTTAATCAATGTGTACTGTAGCTCTGTGTTCAGGAATGTGGTATTTTTAAACCATACTGCTTCCATTTTGTAAGGCTATAAGCAATGGGCATTGAAACAGGTTACTTTCCGTCCTGTGGCATGTTCTTAACTTGTCAGACAAAAACACTCCATTATTTCTGAATATTAGGTGTAAAAGCGTTAATGAAACTATGTTGTTCCTGCTTATATTTTGGATGCTTTACTTAATCTTGCATTCCCGAGTGTTTGCTTTTTCCAGGAAGCTTTTTTTTTCTAGCCAGCATATTACTTGTCTCCCCTCCCTCAAAACCCATTTCCCATTTTCTGTTTCTCCAGCGCCGCAAGGTCATACGAACGGCAATAGCTATATGCATATATCATCACGCGACTGCATACAACAACCAAAAGTAAACAAATTGCTATTTTCAAAGCCAAGAGCTCTAACTTTCACAAATGCGAAACTGATTGCATTACAAATGCTGGTTTATATGTCCACTCCAAACCAAGATACATGGGTAAAAGTAATTGTCATGTACTACGCCAATAGCTCTAACTCTCGCAAATGTGAGACCTATTGCATTGCAAATGTTTATTCTAAGTTGGCAATGGATTTCCTCTGAAATGGGTGCACAAGACCAGTTGCTCCGTAGGTTGGGGTTGGTTTGGAAGAACCTTCTGTGGCCACAGCTTCAGTCTGATTGAGTTGTGTTGTGTTCTCACTCTGCCAATCAGCTCAAGTCTGAGCACCTTCTTGGACTGTACGAGGTACCTCCACAGTCAATGAGGTAGCTATCTATGCCTCTTGTGTAGTCCAAACTCTTTTACGGTGAGTATGGAAGGCTGGCAGAAATTCCGGGGGGGAGGTGGGGGCTGCATGAGTTTTTCTGTGGGTTGTGTTAAGTGGTTGCCTGGATGGCCACCTGGCCTCAAAGGAAAGTTAATGAAGACCAGCCAGAAAGGAACATGGGACTATGAGTCTCTTCACGTTTTTAATTTGCTGCTGGGAAACAAAAACAAACATTGCAAAGCCAATATATTTTTCTTTGGGACCTGTTGGCAACACCAATTGTGTTTAGCACAGCTGCACAGCATATGCAAAACTGTGCGGCATGGCTACGGAATAAAAAATAAATAAAGCTCTGACGGCGCCAGCCTATTTTTGTGGCTGTAATCTGTGGTTTCCAGGGGCAATGATAAACACACCTTTATCCAGGAATAAAAAGCCCGGAGTGATGAGTCAGATAATGATGTGGTCCTAGTCTAAAAAGAGACATTTTGCAGAGTCTAGAAGAAACCTGCAAAAAGAGGGCCTCCTCATTCAGAGGGGGGTCTACACGCCACGCCATCCTTTAGCTTCACATGATATCTATGTTTGTTTGGAGTAATCATAGCTGATAAGATAGGTATGCATATGTTGTAAGGGCTTTCCTTCTCTGCCTCCTTTCCACCCGGTCTTCCTTCCTTGTTCAGCCTGGGGACACTTAGAATGTTCAATGATGTCATAGAATCTGATGTGAATCATGTGTGTCAGTTGACTCCTGGCTGAGCTCAAGGAAACATCTCCTGGTGGGGGCTTCTTACCATCTTACATCTTAGCCTACCTACTACCCTGACCTACCTACTTACCATCTCTGTACTTCAACCTGAATAAAGATTCTCACTTGGAACTACTACCCGGACTCCTGTGAGGTATTTACTTTCAATGGAATGTTTATCACTTTATATGCTAATACAAAACTATTTAATAAGGGAAAGACTCCCTCTGTTGAAGGGCCTTGTCAAAAGTGAGTTTGTGTGCACTGTGGAGCTTTAGTCTTGAGGTCCTCGCATGTGAATTACGGTCACAGGTTTAAAGGATACAAAACATAAGTGTATGAAGGTGCCTTTTCTTTTGACCTGTATGTCACTCAGTTACCACCCGTCATTGCAGTGATTCTATCTGGATAGGACAATGGTAGCTTCACTACGGGAGCAGAAACAGTAAAGAAAGTATAAGTACAACTGAAACTGAAGAAATTGATAGCTTTGACCTCCATATGAAATGTGAGGGGGACACAGGGGATATACCCACTACCCCATATTTTGGCATGAGGGACACAGTGGACAAGGTGGTGGTGGTGGTGGTGGTGGTGGGGAGTGGGGGTGGCGGGGTCGAGAGTGCTAAAAAAACCAAGCATTGGCATATCCAATAGGTCTCGCCTTTGGGGCCTTATAAGTGTTTAGAGAGAGCTATTGGCAAAGTTTATAATATGTGTTGCAGAGCATTGTGAATGTTGCGTAACATGTTTAAAAGTTATGAGTAATAATTAATAAAGTGTTATAACCATTTGTCACTTTATATATAACCTCAAAAATATTATATGCAACTTAAATATCCTAATAAAAACCAGAATTAACACCAAAATGTGTTCTAGTTTTATTGTTTATGTAAGGAAGTGAACAGTGGGGGGAGGGGGGAGTGGAGGTGCAGGGAGTGAGGGGGTGGGAGGAGGGAGGAGTGAAGGTGGAGGGAGGGGCTAAGTGAGGGAGATGGCGGGAGTGAGGGGGGAGTGTATGTGGGAGAGTGGAGGTGGAGGGAGTAGAGGTGGAGATTTACTTTGGGGTTGATCCAAGTCTTGGGGAATCAGGCGTCACCCAGCTTGCGTCATTAACAGCCAGAAAGGTCTAGTTGAAGTGAGGTTTGCAGACTCCCCAGTACTTATGTAGGGCGCTGGACTGAGGCCCAGCGACCAATCAAAGGTGACATTGGTCACTGCTTTTGGTGGCATTCAATAAAGGGACAGAGGCATTTTTGTAGGTTTCTAAAAAAAGCAGCATTGGCTTGTTTGGCATAGGCTGCACCTGTGCCTTTGTCCTAGACGCCCCATAAACAAGTGGACGTGTAGGCAAAACTTATTGGGGAGATGGTCCTGATTATTAGGCACTGCAAGCATTTTACTGTAGGGTGGATTTTGAGTCAGAAGACCTCCCCAATCAGGAAGAGCACAAATGCTGTACTTCGAACCCTACATACAATACCAGACAGTCCTCCCAGGATGAGTCAAAACAGTTTCTCCCTGGAGGGCAGACATGGGCGGTTTGGGGTCTCTCTTTCTCCATCTTCAGCCTAGGGTTCAGCAGGGCATTAGAGTTTGTATCGTAGTGGTCTTTATGAATTAGGGGCCACAGGTTAGAACTTGAACAAGGTACCGGTTAGTGAAAATAAAAAGTATTCTGTACATAGCAGCAATCGCCTGCGGACTTCCCTCCCTAAACACACACATAAGGGCCCAGCTTAAAAAGGAGAGGACAGAAAATTAGGTGTCCTCGTGCAGATCTGCTATGTGTCCCCATTTGAAATATGACACCTTTAGTCAGCCATGGCTTTTTATCCAAAAAGCATGTTGCATTTCGGGTTTTCAAGTTACCCTTCCAACACTGGGCTCACATAAATCTAACATAGAAAGTGTCGGTGGCTAAAAAAACTGATTATCTTCACCCATCTCGATTGAGAGTGGGCTGCCTGCAGAGGTCTCAAGTGTCAAGTTACTCAGTTCGAAAATTCTCAAGCAGCATCATGTTATTGATCTAAGAAGGGTGAGGGGCAGAGTCGACCGATCATGGCTCAAACCTGTGACCTGCAGTTCACACAGAGATACCCCCAGCAGATACCCAATCAACCCGGCTTCCTTATCACGATAAGTTTCAAACCCCCGAAGAGCAAACCTTCTCAGCACATATTGTGTGCATCACAGAGCTGAACACATGCAGCACTCATCACAGGCTACTAAATAAACTACAGAGCTCTTAAATTCAAGGCCAAGGCATGAGTCGCTTATCTAGTCCACATTTTTCCTTCCATTTTGGTACTTGTACTTCTCATTTAATAAAGTGATAATCGGGACTACAATTCCCACAATGCAAAGAAAGCCATGGGGAGTGCGAGAGCGTTGCAAATGGTTTGTTCTTGCTGTATTCTTCCCACGTTTTGGTGCACGCTTCCTGCTGCAGGCCACTGACTCTACAAAATAAAAGTAAAACGAAAGGCCAGGATGTGGCATAGCGGACAGAGCTGCTGACTTTGGAGTTGGGGAACCAGGTTCGAGTCTCTGCGTCGGCTCAACATCCTGTGATTCTGGGCAAGTCACTTAATCTACCCGTGCCTGCCAAAAACGAAAAGTCTCTGGGGTAATGTAACTGGTGCTAGTGTAAAGCGCTCTAATACCTTCAAGTCGAGTACGCGCTATATAAATCTATAAAAATTTAAAAATGCAATGCACTGGCATGCAAGCCAATGGCCTCCTCCTGGCCAGCCCATGATTATACTTACAACGACACACACATCTAAACAAGCTTGCTTCTGCATTAAAGTCCCTCAGGCGGGCGCAATTTTGCAGGAACTGTTCCGACCTTTGATAAACGAGTAGCTTGACCTCTTGTACATCCCCTATCTGTCTAGGTAATTGAATATGGGGGCCGAGAGCTGTTAATGTTCACAGCATGCAGCCTGCAGCTCAAACACATGTGCCTCGCTGTGCAGCAAAGCGCGTGTCTTTGATATTTGGAGTGTGAAAGGTAAAAGTGTTTGAGGGCATTTTGCAAATTTGCCAGGTTTGCCACTTTTTGATGACTTCTCTTGAAAATGAAAAGGGGTGATTTACAGGATAAAAAACAAGCGCGGCCGTGAAAGTTAAAGCGACCGTGCTAATTAGACAAGGAATGTCAGGAATACAGCCGGCATCCGGCCACGCTGCTGTTCGCTCCCGGGCTCCCTAGGCCAGGGGAGTTAATGTTTAGAGAGAAGGCGGGTCATGCACCCGCCTTTGGCCAATTGTGGGCTTTCCATTTTTTAAAGCCACACGAAATAGCCAATCACTTCAGCTTTTCAGCAAACTCGTGCCTGGCTTTTTTTTAGCCACACACACAAGTTTACTGAAAAGGAGAAGTGATTTCAAGAGGTCATTTTCTAGAGCAGCGCATGCGCGCTGAGCTAGGCTCGACCTAAAAATACTGAGCACCTCCATGCTTAGCACAGCCATTTTCTCTCTCGTCTTATATCAAATGGGGACAGAAGGAAACTGTTTTACAGTTGTTTTATAGACTCACATGCTGGGCTGCAGTGTCTCAGTAAAGCAGCACAGCAGGATGTAAAGAGAGGCTAACCAGCATCTGAGAAGACCTCAGTTGACTCCGAAGCTCATGAGATTTCCCCTCAAAACAAACTTTGGAAAATGAGAGAGTTTATTTAATGGAAACAAGTTTGCACTATTTTCATTTTAATCGTAACAGAATTTGGCAATACTTTGATGCTATTTCAAGTTTACAAAAGGCCATGAATGCTTTCTTTTAGGTTCCATACTGTAGAAAATGCATTTTTTTAATGAATCTTTGTGCATCTCTTCGCCACCTTCGCTTCCGTCTTGTAGATGAGCATTTACACTTATTAAGTTCTGGTTTACTTTCAGGAAGTTCTAGTTCTGTTTTTACTTTTATGGTTACAAAACTACCAGTCCAGAATGCAACCAAACCGAGAATAGCAACTAAACTGACAGTAAAGGAGGGCGAGCCAAACAAAAGAAGTGTGGCTCACTGGTTAGAGGAGGCAGACCTGGAAGCAGAGGTCAGCCCGGGACCAGGGTTCAATTCCCGGCTCTGCGGGGTCTTGAGTCCTAAAATGTCCATGGACTCGACAATTCTCCCTCCGGTGCCTACTCGATTCACGGGTTCACACTCTGCGACTCTGGGCAATAGCTTGCTTAATCTCCACAACGGCCACTTGCGGCGGGATGCCTGGCTTTCACCTTGCGGATACCCTGCCGGGGTTATCTCACAGGGGAATACCAGGACGGGTTCCCTAAGCAAGCGCTTAGAAACCGCTTGGTGATTTGCGCTATATACATTCCTGTACATTTACATTTACATTTACAAAGCTTGAGCCAGGATTTAGCCAAATGCCTGTCTTTGGCTCAGCTCGAAGTGAACCTTCACTGGAAGCGATGTGGCCTCATGACTACAGCTGCCAACCATGTAAAATGGGGAACCGGGTTCAAATCCCAGCCATGACTTGGCATCTTGTAAACCTAGGCAAATCTCACAGTGCCAAAAAAAAATATGTTTCACAGTCTGTCTCTTATGAAAAGTTCTTATGTCCTTAGGCAAAGTGTGAGCTACGTAAAACTGTCCAAAATAAAATGTGGATTTTGCCTGTCACCTGCGGTCTTATCTTATCCTCTAAGAATCACAGACAAAGCATTAACGTTTGCTGTCACAAAGAGATATTCATCTAATGGCTGAATTGCACAGTGTGAAACTGGAAAATCTGGGATCAAACCCAGCTTCCCTACTTGACCAAATTGTGTGATCCTAGGCAAATACTTTAGGTCACTGAATCTCCTTTTCGTTGATTATGCATCTTATACGATGCAAATTTGTTATCCTACTTGTATGTTTGTAAAATGTTACAGTTTTGTTTTTCAAAATGTGGCCACCCTAACCTATGATGGCCGAGCTTTTGACCTGCTCTTAGTGCTTATGAACCCTGCACACAATGAGGAAACCGTCACAAATGTCAACCCCGCCCCAAGCCCTCTGCCCTTTTATTTAGACTTCACAGCCTTGCCTATTCTTTGTGTGTTCACCTGCTTGCTCACCTGCAGCATCAAAGTGTTCCAGACAAGAACCCGTCCCCCCACCCCACAGATTGGCAGGCCCAGGCTGTGGGTCATCTAGGTCCCAAAGTACTCCTCAGCAACAGCTCTGCCAAGTTTCCTTGGTCCATGCATTAGAAGCTTCTCCGTTCCATGTTTTTTCGTTGAATTTGAGGACTTTTAGTCTTGTTTATTTCATTAAAAAACCAAGACTACAAGTCCCAGAATTCAAGGAAAAAAAATCTCATCGTGCATTAACCAGGAAACTTGGCAGCTATCCGTCCCTACCCCGCTTACTGCATCATAGCAGAGTTTCACACTGAAAAAAAAGGATGATCAATGTGCCCGACACCCGCAGACTGCAAATGCCAGATAAGAGATTGTTAGAGTGTAACCAGGGGAGAGGAGGTGGCCTAACAGCCAGAGCGGTCAACCTCGAAGCTGGGGAACTGGGTTGGAGTCTCAGCCATGATGCTCAACATCCTGTGATTCTGGGGAAATTACTTAATCTCCCTGTGCCTAACAAAGAGAATGTGTTAGTCTGTAACACAACTGTTGCTCATGTAAAGCGCTCGGATACCTTCGTGTTGACTTTGCGCTATATAAAACTAAAAAGAAAAAAAAGAAAAATGTACAAAGTGTGAAGTTTAAACAGAACAAAAATGAAGTCCCTGTTTAAACTTCACTCGTTTTCTTAGTGCATAAAAATAATTAGAAATGAGATCCTGACTACAATGAAGGTGGGGTAGACAGGAGACAAAACAATAACATATAATGTAATCATTTTGCTGGCGTTTGACTTACAGATAACTGATGAATATTTATAGACCCAGCAGACTTTTTACCGAAATGTAAGGGTCTATCTTTTTCTGTTTTTCCAAATATTTAATGATTATATTTCGATTTAAAATTCTTGAATTAATCATGTTCATTCTGGACTTAACTTCAGCATGGCGCTTTTCAAGACTGAGAGCCTACTAAACATTCTTGATATCTGTGTTACTCAATGATATGCCAGGACAGCTCAGCCAGGGGCGGATTTGCGTGTGTAAATGAATCCACTTCCCGAAACACATGTTTGTGTCAGGTGGTAGGATATTCAAGTCTTCTGTTTTGTTACTTTTCGCCAGCTATTTTTCCTGTTTTCAATTTTCCTATGCTATTGATCAAAGATGTAATTTGTTTGTTTTGTAATTCATGATGGATCACCTAATGGTGACTGTATTTCACTCGGACTGAACACAGCCAATCTTGACAAGTACTTTCTTAGTGGGTTGTGCTAATCTTTTTGTACATGTCTGTGTGGGCCAGCTTGTGACTTTTACTAATACCCTGTCGAGCAGTTCACCATAAGGAAGGACACTAGAATAATGTAATTCAGCGTCTGCTGCATTTTCCACATAATTATGGATTTCCTTCATTTGTCACATAAAACGTCATCTGCTGAATAATCGTCATAAAAATAAAAATAAATAGTTTCAGCTCAAACGTGTCAAAATGTACTACAATTGCAGTGACACAAATCGCTCTGCAGTGGAAAGCCATTTGCACGTTGGCTTGTCAACCTTTCAGTTGCTTATTCCTGTATCTAGGTGTTAAACTGGTACTAATGAGGTGTCCTTTTTGACCAGTACTAAGATTTGTAAAAATGTCAACATATTGAAGACATACCATCACAACGTGGCTTTTATGCCGCTTAATTTGCCTTTTATTGCTGCATAATTTAGGCAATCCCACCACATAATTTGGTCCTCCCCACCATATAATACCAGTTTCCTTCCCGTGAGCGATAACTGCATGTAAAAATATAATGCCGACACCCTACGTGAAAAAAATTGCAAGATAAACTAATCTGTGGGAAATGCATTTTTCTGATAGGTAGGCTTAGTTTTTAAATGATTACTTCAGATATCTTAGCCAAAATACAGCTTTATTTTTTTTTTTAAGCGGAGTAAAAAGTGCTGCATCAACAAAGGGTTTGTTGCGCTGAAATCACCATCTTCCCATCTTGCAGGGATTGACAGACTTTGTTCAGAGAACCAAAAATGTATACACAGTTTTGGCATTTTACTGGGACAAAGCCTATTTTTGCTATTTTTTGTGCTTTCAACCTCCTTCCAGTTATTGGTAGGAATGGGTATGAAAGCAATAATGGATCCTGGAAAGCTATACATTTCAGAAACGTAGACTAAATTTTGAATTTAGCAAGGGGTCATTTGTGTAGATCCGTCAAGGTTTTTTTTAATAGAATCTAACAGTTGAAAATAAGAAAGATTTTCAATGAGTTAAAAAAAAAAAACAGCCATTTGTGCCGTGTTCACTGTAAATTCTTCTAAAAATGACAGATGTTTTAAAGCAATATACCGTTACATCCGCTGGACCCTTCTGGTTGTGGGGTTATATAGGACTTGTAGGTTCACCAAGAACCCTACAAACCAGAGCCAATAGCTGAGCAGCATCTTGCAATTTTGTTTATTGTGTACCAGGTATATAGCAATTCATTTGGGAAATTATAAACAGGGAAAAATTGGTATGAAAACACCTATGTTTTTCTGAAATGTCAACAAACAGAGAAACAGTAGCTATTTGCAAATCTCCGAAAATGTGGGTACCCATACTAGCATGTGAATGATAGGACATTTTTCAAAGTGACTCCTTTTTTTACACATTGTCTGTCTTACATTTGAAAAGCAGAAATGCATAAAAAGTTAATAGGTAATAACAGTTGCTCTACAATTCTGTATTCCCCCAACTCTCCCGATAAAAATGGCACTTCACTTGCGTGGGTAGGCCTAGTGCCCGCGACAGGAAACGGACCAAAACGCAACGTGGACACTCCACATTTTTACAGTGAAAACTGACCCTTTTTTTCGCAAAGTGCCTAGCCGTCGATTTTGAACCCTAGCTCTGACGGCACCGAGGGAAACCTAGCAAACCTATAAATATTTTAAAACTAGATACCCAGGGGAATCCAGGATGGGGTGACTTGTCTGGCTCTCCCCAGGTTCTGTTACCCAGAATCTCTTGCAAACCTCAAACGTTTGTAAAAAAACAAAACACACATTTTCCTCACATTTCTGTGGTGGAAAGTTCTGTAATCTGCGTGGATACACAAAATTCCACCCACCCACCCCTTATTCCGAGAAAAATGGTACCTCACTTGTGTGGGTGGGTCACGTACCCGCAACAGGCAAGGGCCCTAAACATATTGTGGAGACTTCAAAATTACCAATGATAAAATGACTTGGTTTTGCAGGGGGTGGGCACCTGGGTTTTTGGCCCCGGGCTCGGCGCCCATCTTGGGAAGCTACCAAATCGACACATTGCTGAAAATGAGACACGTGGGGAAGTCCAGCGAGGTATGGCTTGCACGGACCCTCCAATGTTTTCCTACCCAGAATCCCCTGCAAACCTCAGGTAAAAGCCAAATACAGAACAGGGACACATGTTTATTGTGCGTCTGTAAAGCTTCACCCATCAGTGCTCATGCAGTGGTTACTTTTCTACCTCTTTATTCTGTTGAAGGGTCTGCTGAAGCTTATGCAAGGAAATGGGTTAACTCTGCCAAATGGGAGGAGAGAGAAAAGAGGTGTGCAGACCTCAGCAGGTCGTTCTTCCTCCATTCACTTACCAGCCAATGAAAAATAAAGTGTTGGGTGTGTGTCCCATGCTTTCGTATGCAAGGAAAAGAGGGTTGCCTTGTAGTACCAATAGGATCCCATTTATACATCTACATTCCAGTCATTTTTATGAATAATGACTTACCAGACAACCTACCAGCCAGACAACCTACCAGCAATTATTATAAAAACTAATCCTGGTGGTCTGAGTTTTTTTCAAATATGTTTCATGGGATATTAAAGACAGGCTTAAAACCAGAAAGTTGGAAAGGGGCTATTGTTAGACCGATACACAAAAAAGGCGATGTAAATTCCCCAAAAAACTACCGCCTAATGAATCTCCTCGACATTGGGGACAAGGTATTCTCCAAAGTAATCCTAGGCCTGCTAAAGGACTGGGCAGAGGATAACCAGATAGTTCCCCCAGAACAGGGGGGGGTTCAAAGAAAGGCACTCGACGGTGGACCACTGTTTCTCTCTCTGGGCCATCGCGCGGCAGTCGATAGAACAGAGGGGTAATCTATTCTGCTGTTTTGTGGACTTCCGCGCGGCTTTCGATCTTGTGAGCAGGGAGCAGCTATGGTCAACCCTGGAATGATACAATCTACATGGAGACTTACTGGCGATTATAAAAGCCTTACACACGGAAAACTGGGCCCAGAAAATCCTGGATGAGGAGGGTTGTCTATCTGGGAGGATACAGATCGGAAATGGCTTGAGGCAGGGGTGCGTACTTGCCCCTCTGCTTTTTTCCCTGTTTTTGGCCGACCTACCCCCAAAATTAAGAGAAGTAAAAGGGGCTAGCCCAAAAGTGGGTGGTAATCATGTCTCGTGTCTACTATACGCAGACGATCTAGTGATTATGGACCTGATGCAGATAGGTCTTCAGGGAAAACTAAACATGTTCAATGAATATTGCCTAAATAAAAAGCTAATAGTGAACATGGAAAAGACCAAAATGTTATGCTTCGGTAAGAACAAACCTCGGTTCCCTTGGCGTCCAGGCACAAATTTGCTTGAAAGGGTGAATGAATATAGATACCTAGGAATCTGGTTTATGAGTAACCTTAAATGGTCTACCCATTTGGAGGCACTTAAAGTGAGGGCATCTGCCTCTGAAGGGACTAAAAAGATTTAGCAGTGTTTATGGAGAAAACTCAGATAGGCCAGTTATAAAAGCCTATTTAGCAATGGTCCCTCCTCAATTTTTGTACGGGGCAGAAGTGCTTAACCTAAGTGAGAAAAAGGCTGGGACAAAGAAGAAGGAAATATCCCAAAAAAACTTATTCTCACTGCCAAAATCCTCCATGGTACAAGCTGCAAGACTTGAGTTGGGAATTACCTCTTGGACGGCAACTGCCTGCATGGCACTAATTCGCTTTTGGCAGCGCCTAGGGTCTGAAGAGCACTTAAAAATTTCCCAGGGGTGTAAAAGGGAAATTGTTACTAGTGAACCTACCTGGCCGAAACAGACAAGAGACGCACTAAGTGAAGCATATAGAGAGGTGGGTTTAAAATTATGTCCGCAACTGAGCCACCCAGGCATAGCTAAGAAAGAATTAAGAATACTGGGAGCTGAGACCTCCCGCACATATGATAGAGAGTACCTCTTGCGGAAAGTTTCGGTGTCACATATGACTCTGGCTTGGGAATCTAATAAACAGTACCCCTACCTAAACAGATTGCCGAGCTTCCTCCTAAGACGGGAGGTACTAAAAGTGCGAATGGGGATAAACCACTACTATGGGAATATTGAGATCAAAAATTTTATGTTGCATAGTAATGGTACCTGTACTTGTGCGTTAGGTAATCATTGCGATATTGTGCATATTTTACTAGATTGTACGAAGTTTTTAGATTCTCGGAAAGAGATTTTATGCCCGATATTTAAAAAATATATGATCAGAAATAGGATGCATGCCGTTAGCCTTCTAGTTGAAGTGAAGAACCTAGACATTGCTTGTGCTTGGGAAATTTATGAGTAAGGTCAGGGTGTTCCTCAAGTGTACAGAGTAAAAAACTTTTATTTTATATGAGCACTTGGGGTAAGATAATGCTGTGCATGTAAAAGGTAATGGTACGGCTTGGAATTCCTTGGCGGATTCGGAGGAAGATGAAAGACATTTGTATCTTACATGAAGGAAAATGAGTATTTTATGATATGTATTTATACCATGTTTCTAATATGATTCTGGCTATATTTTAATAACAATTTTATGTATAGGGTACACTTTTATGATTGTAACCAATCAAATAAAGTTTTCTTACTGACTGACTTATGGGTTTTTTTTGTGCCCATGTGACACATTTCTGATGTGCAAAATGTATATTACAAATGTGCAGTAGGAGCTTAGCATTCAGATGACATAGTTATAGTTTGTATACAAGTATACCTTGATATTGTCAGCCTAAAATGATGAGTCCATAAAATTTGATATGATGTCTTATGAATATTGTTTGATAAATGCAGAACTAAGGAATTCAATATTGCAATATCAATTACAATGGCTTTAAGTAACTACCAAATATGAGGTCATGCTTACATTGTCTATTATTTATTTAATGTAATGCATCTGCTGATCTTGATTGCGATGCGAACAACAACCATGGTTACTTGCTCACTTTTTAGGTCGAGCCTAGTGTTGCAGCACATGCGCTGCTCGCTTCGCGAGGCATGCTGTCGTAGGGTATATTTTACAAGTGGTGTGAAAGCCCCGCCCATATTTTTCATTGGCTGGTGTCATTGTCCATGGTTCTGATTGATAATGAGGCTTCTTTGTCCCTCCTTTTGTGACCTCACAACAGGACTGGATCTTTTACTTGCGGTGTACACTGTCTCCTTTATTAGTCGGCAAGCACTTTATTTAATTCGGCTTTGGCAATGGCAGCTGAGCTAACATATTGCGTGGAACTCAATACCTTAAGGTAACCTTCTTTGTCCTGTGTGCTGCGGAGGAAGTAACCACGAACATAGGAGGAAGCAACCACGAACATAACGTTGTACGAGGAGGTATATAAAGTATATATTTCGAAAAATGACTTACTAAGGGTGGCCATTCCATACTAGATATCTGTGGGTATCATGCTTGTGGTAGCTACCCTTTAACATTACTTACGCCTTCTTCTTAAAAGAAACATTTGGACATGGAAAAATACCAGCATTACAACAATTGCAGGGCAGGTGCACTATGGGTATGCAAATTAAACAAAATACTGCCCCCCAGGCTGGTTGTACTGTACGGCTGGCAAAACATGTGGGACTGAAAAACCTACAGAAAGAACTATAAAGGAGGTGAACTTCAGTGTAACTAGAAATTGAAACATCGGATTCCCTAAAGGGCAATGCTAATTTGGCATATCGTAGCGAGGAAACTAAGGGCACAGATAAGGACAGCTGCTTCCAGCAGGAAACACCTCAGGAAGCTCAACACTTCCTTCCTTCCTTCCTCTGAAACGAACCAGCAAGGCATCAACATGATCTGCTTAAAAATCTAAGCATGCGAGGTGCTGCTGGTAAATATTCAAATATGACGATATGCAGGGCACGGGGTCACATGCAAGCTATTGTAAAAGCAATAGGTGTAGCATTTGTTGGACTTGGAGTTATTGGCATTATCAATGACAATGTGTTTTAACTAGACATGTTTTGGGACCTCTTTCGGCCACATAAGGTACAGCACCCTGCAACATGGCTCGGTAAAAAACATTGGTATTGATAATGCCAATAACTCTGATGCTGGGGTTTTCCTGCGTTCACCCCTCAAAACATGTGGTGTTACCTTCTCCCTCTGTCTGCAGGAAATGGCAGGACAGTGAGATGCAGGATGAATGAGCTTGCATTCACAAGAGGTTGGCTCCTGAGAGGCCCCGACAAAAATAACTGCCTTCGGAGACACTGTTAATAACCGCGTTCCTCTGCACCATCATCCTCACTGGCACACTGTATTTTCAAAGGCAGTCTTCTTCTCTGTCAGTACGCAGCACAACGCAAGTTGCAGGAGTAAAAGTAACAGAAACAGCATTGGTTTCTTTATGTGTAAGGAAATCAAGTCTTACAACTCTTACGTAATTTTCTTAAATATCAATGCTTACGTAATTTTCGTAAGTAAAATAATTTACATAATTTCCATAACATTTAGATGTGACATAGCTTCATGCCTGTAGCCAAAACATTGTATTGCTCTGTATTGTAATTGCATTTAAATAGCACAAAAGTACCGCAAGGGAGGTGTTAATGTGCTTTACGGCAATTAACAGGATTAGTGGTTAGTACAGTGAAATTATTAGTTATTAGGTTTAGTATTGTGTGTCCAGAAAAAAAACATGCATTTTTTTCAATTTCTTGGTAGTAAATTAAATTAACTGATCAGGAATTGCAGTCTTTGTTAAGTGCACTGGTGGGGTTCTCCGATATTCGAGCAGCTGGCACCAAATGTCTACCGTTACATTAGGAATGGGAATTCAATCCTGTAATTCATCGCCTTTCTCTTGCATGAACATTAATGTACTAGGATTTTTAAGGCATGCATTGCTGTTAATCCCGAGGCAGGTTAGGACTCTCATAATGCAACGGGGAGCATAGAAGGTGTGCATCACTCTGTGAATGAGTGTGTGTTGATGTATACTTCAACATGCTTTCATTCACCACAAGTACGATGTTGTGCAGGGGCAGATGCATATGCATGTGCACAATTCTCCTCAGCATACGTTTTGTACAAGAAATAATTTATTTTGTGAATTTGCACTAGTTTCAACTGCACTTTTTTTCAATTTACACTAGTTTAAATCGTGAAAAAGCTTTCTAAATCAACTTCAAACTTTCTACTACTTTATACAATAGATATTGCCAATTACCTTGAAGTTCCTCTACCTTATTAAGTACATTTGCTTCCTAAAGCACAAAGTGAGGTAGCTCATCCCCTAAATGAAAAAAATCAAGTGCATTGACGGATCAGAGTCTCTTCAGTAATATCCAGCCATTAAATAATTTTCAAGATGTATGACCGATTTTGAAATTGACAGAATCTCATGTCTCCTGACTAGACAAACAGTGCTTCAACCTAGATTTAGATAAGTGGGTAAATTGCCGCCTCCTGACACAGGAGATATGAGTCTTTAATCTTTGTATGATTCTGGGCAAACCATGTTTAAGCACATGCCCTTAATGTCATTGTCTTCCAAAATTGGGCACTTTATAATAGGCTGAATTGTAGCGTTAAGTGTCATATTAAACACAGATTGCCAAATCTAATGTGTCTCCGCACAGAAGCCTACTGTCTTTGTCCTGGGGCGACTTTAGCGCTGGTGGCGCCCAGTGCGACAATGTTGGTTGGCGCCCCAAAATGACAACTTCCGCCAGAGATTCCCTCACTATCGCCCTCAGAGTTCAACAAGCATTTGCAATGCAATAGGTCTCGTATTTGAGCTATTGGCATTGTAAATGACAATGCTTTTTATTTATGTATTTTGTAAACCTGCAAGAGGTGTGTAGACACGCACTTTGTACTTATAGTCCTTGCTTACGAGAAGCAAGGCTGTCAGTAAAACAGGTGCAGTTACTGCCAGTCTTGCTTCTCGTAAGCAAGGATTATAGGTACAAAGTGTTTGTTAACACAAAGCTTGCAGGTTTTCAAAACACATAATTAAAAAGCATTGTCATTTACAATGCCAATATCTTCAACTCTCGCAAATGTGAGACCTATTGCTTTGCAAATGCTTGGTATTGAATACGTTGGTATTCAGAAAAGATAAATATTCACTCTACTGGCACAGATGCAATAACATCAAAATTCACACATTTAAGTATCACTTAAACAAATACTTTTGCTTTCTGAATAAAAACGTTTCTAAAATAAACGACAACATCTCACCTGAAGGTCGAAAAATTGACATTGTTCTGTTAGTAGATACTGATGAAGTATCCTGCAAGGGAGTTTGTATCTTTTGTCTGGTATATGAATTACTGAAACCATTGAAATCTAAAAAAAAGATGAACATTTAAAAAAGCTTTGAATACAGGGATTATCTGTGGAGGACAAATGCACAGTTTGCAGTAGCTCTTTAGAGGTTACCTTGCTGAGATTGGAGCACACTTACCATATTAACCGCACTCATCAAGTTTATTATTTTTTTTAACAACTTTAACACAATGTCTTTTAGTAGAGACTTTTATGCATAATACGCTGCTTGAAGGTTTGTAGAATCTTAAAAAGCGCTTGCCTCACCAGATTTTTTGTGGTCGATGTTACAATTGTGACAGTAAAACACTGGATTTGAAGTCGGAATCTCCTAATCCTGATCCAGGGAAACAGGAACTGAGGAAGTTTCACATTTTAAATCCCACTTGCTTACATTTGCCAGATTTTCTGCTCCTATTAGGTTTCTATTGGCAATCTTTTCAGGCGTGTGCAGAATAAGTATGAAAGTTAGTGTAGAAAAGTTCCCCAAACACATTAACTGAATACAAAATGTAAAGATTTTTCACACCAGAATATCTGCTGTATTGTATTAGTCATACATTTCCAAATCAATAATTTTTCTAAACCGTCATGTGCAAGTAAAGGGATTTTTTCTGAATCCCTAAAAACTAAGTACCTATATGAAAATCATAAACATATGTCCCAAAGTAAGCCTTAGCGGGGAATTATGTAGGTTCACAAAAAATCTATACTCTAATGCTTAACAAAGGTTAAACACAATTCGCATTCAACTGTAAGCTTCAAAGCCAAGTCAGGAAATTGTCAGCAGCACTTCTTAGGCCATAATAAACTAACAGCCTCTGGTGCTAAATGCTTCACAGTGTGTGGTTTCAAAGGAAGAAGTGGTGAGAACAGTCAGCCTCAGACAAAGAAGCTTCTCTCACTCATATTTCTCAAATTCACCTAGGAAGGTAGAACCCAAGATTTAACAACCGGACTACTTGGGCGAAACTGGTTTGCATAGATTCACTGCGTCGGTCAATCATGAACACACTGTTACTCTGCCCTCTTCCCCAGGACAGACTACTGCCCCCCCCCACCCCCCACCCCCCTTTGCATTGCTGAAAGCAGAAAGAAATTGGATACATACTATACAACCAGCTAGCAGGTTTTCAATAGATTATTTTGTACTGTACGATCTGCTAGATTACTGATTACTGATTCTTCCTGTTTAAGACTGGATAACTACCAGCACTTGAAGCACCAGAACTGGTAACAGAAGAGAAAGCAGGTGAGGAAAAGGCAATAGTATATACAGGATAATGGGAAAAGGAGGTGAGATGCTGGGAGTAAATAACACTTGAGGAGAGCAATTGCAGATAAGAATGCAAACATGGAGGATAGGAACTGCTTAGTCGAAAGACATGGCAGGAAGAGAAACACAGTGGAAATAGGAAGAACTGTGGAGTATGAAAGAGTCAAAGATGTGAACTGAGCAAGAAGGGACCCAGGGTAGAGCAGCAAGAGCAGTAACTTCTAAGATATACTAGTGAGGGGAAACAATGTGGGGAAAGTCAGGGTATATACGAACTAATGAACAAAAGATAAGGTGAAAGAATAGGGAAACTTGGAGCGCAGGAACTGAAAAAGAGTGACAGTGGGTGATCCAAAAGAGAGAAGCAGGACCAGAACACCACTGAAACAAAGAAAGTGTGTTAAAAACACGGTACTCCAATGGGTAATGAATAAGAGACAGCTAGCACACAAGGCGTAAGATTTAGAATTGATTGAATGCAGATGACTCAGGCTACGCACATGGAGATAAAAAGATAGTGAGAGAAAGGAAGAATTTGACTGTCCACAAGAGAGCAGGTAAATAGAAAGTGATAATATGGCAGTAGATGGAGGAAAAAAGAAGGGGAAGGCAAGAAAGGATAATGAAGTGCTAGGTTCTGGTTTACAGGGGCACTTAGCACTGCTCGTAAGCAGTTCATGAAGCCACGATGCAACCACCCCCACTAGAAGTCCAGGATAAGGTATATCTGTCCTTATCACAAGAACATTCAGATACATACATCAGGTGTCAGCACACCTGCAGAACCCGTCCCATTTGAAAGCTCAGTTTAAAGACACATAGCTTTGGTAGCTAGCTCATTGTGTCTTAAATAAGAGGACCGTGGTCCTGCCACCTGGGCCTTTTGTGCTCATATCACATTTGCACTGCAAACAGATTATCAATGCTCACCCCATCATTCACTTAGGATGCAGAGAGAAAGTAATCAGACTTGTAAAAGGAGCCCTCTCCAAATGTTATAAATCCTCTTATGATAGAGGCATTATAACTCCGGACATATTATCGAATAAGAGGGCATCGCTCTCATGGTCATAAACAAATGGTGGTTTAAAAACATGGCTGGCCCAGCCTTTGCCACAGAAAGATAGGTGATGCAAGAGATCCCCCTCTTGCACCTGTATACGAGGAGCCCCCACAACCTGAAAACCTCCGTAAAACTACGAAAATTTGTAGGGAGACCCAATGAGCCCTTAGGAGGGCAGGACGTCTTACAAAAGAAACCCCACTGTGGCACAGGACCTTGCTATGCAGATTGTGGCCTTAGATGGCTTCAAATTCTGGGATGCCCTAGGCATCTTCAAGCTGGGAAATGTTCTGTTGTGCTTCACAGTGAAACCCTTCCTAGAGCTGCGGGCGGACTATGACCTAAATCGCTCAAAATTCTTCTGGTACCTGCAACTACGACACGCCATCATCCAATACATCAAACGGCTCATTGACATACTGGGCATAGTCTGCAATATGCCAAAATACACATGCGCGCACGGACGAACCACAAAATCTCACAGGTATATCGATCGTTAGTGGTCAACAGTCCAACACCTGGCTCTTTTGACTGCTTAGAGAAGCATGGGCGCGAGACTTGGGGCAACTTACTGCCGAAGACTGAAGGGAGATTTGCACCATCCCCACAAGAACGTGACTACCTTGCAGTTCCGTCTAATACAGAGTAAATACCTACACAGACTTTACTAGGCTTGGGAGAGACTATGGAAAGTGGGGGTGGTGACCACACCGACTTACCTGCTTTGCTTATCAGAACCAGGCGATTTTCTCCATACAATCTGGACACTCTATTTCTGGCAGGGGGAAGTGTTGTCGTGCCTGGCCCGGGGTCTGGGTTGAGCGTTGCCCCAAGATCCTACGCTTGGCCGTCTCCACATTACAGAGGAAATAGACGCCGACAGATACCGTACCATATTGTTGTGGTTGGGACTGGTGATAGAGAAGAGTGACATCACCAGGGCCTGGAAAGAGAACACCCCTCCGTCCTTGAAACCGTGGAAAACTCGGCTGGATTGCTGTATGAGCATGGAAATTCCCCTTTACTAAACTGGGTGCTGACCTCTCAAACATGAAAAATATGGGTGACCTGGTGGGGCACCATCCTTCAGAAGTTGAAAATCCTCGCCATTCCCTGAATGATGAAATTCTGACTTTTGCAGCAAAAGCCTGAACTGGCGTCACAGGGAGAGGGAGCTGCACGTCGAAAACTATAATGTCAAGAGTTGGCTGGAAATAAGGGGAGGTTGTTCTTGTACTTAATTCCAATAACTTGCAATGTCTTATTCGTTGGTTCAGCCAATCGAACATCCACTATTTTGCACAAGTATGTAAACGTCTGGTGTATCAGAATCATATAAAATCAATAACATGTAATAAAAAAACAATTATGTAAAAGGATGCTACATTTTCCAGAATTGTACGCTTAGTTGACAAAGTACTGAGAATATGTGACTATTTAGAATGTGAGCATTCTGATGGTGCTTGTGTGCGAAGATATGAGAATGTTGAGCTGTGAGGCAGTTCTGGGAGTTGTCATACAAAGCTGGGAGTTGAAGATGAAAGCTTCCCGGAACAGAGGATAGAGAACAGTCCATTACTGAGAGCAGGCTATGGCCAAGATTGCCCAGGGTTAGAATATTATAGTTCTGGGTCTCAGAGAGAGGACCAACTACTACAGGTGGGTGCTGCCCTCTGGGAACTCAGCGATTCCCAGTAAGCATGTGAGAGTGAACAAGTAACTTATCTTCGCCTCTGTACAGAAACAAAGGTGGGACTGAGGAGTTTCTGTCAAATAGAGTGTTACCTACTTGAGATCAGCTTACTTAAACTGACTTAAAATATATCTTTGTCATCCACTTAGGCCCATTAAGGTAAAATCATCAAATAGCTAATTCCTGTTGAGCACTAATATTTTTTTCTCTTTTGCTGCCTCCTGTCACATTATCAGTCCTTGGCCCTGCAGAGGTAGCTAGTAAAGGACTGGTTGCACTTTCCATCTGCTTAATATTTATCAGTCTCTCTTCACTCCATGGTGTTTGTCAGCCGGAAAGGTAGCCCTGATCAAAGACATGGGCCAAAGCTCCTGCTTCAGCAGCTTGAGGTTTCCTCCCATAACTCATTGCCTCTTTGGGCTCAGCTAATCCAAAGACTGTTAAAGCACCACTCATGGTAGAGTTCGAGCTTCTGCAGGAGGTGGTGATAGCAGCACCCTCTACCAAGCATTACTGTCTGGGTCCAGGAAAGGTAAGCAGCACAGATCAATCTCCCACTGGATGGCATCCCTCAAACTACTGAAGGTTTTCTGTTGAGGAGCAGCAGTCCTGTCAGTAGTTCCCTTCCTCAGAATGGCCATGACTGAAAGAAACACAGATCCGTGAATAGATTAGCCAGGCATTGCCACCTTGGAGAAACAATGAAAACCAATACCAATTTGGCAGTGGAGTTAGGTTCGTTTTTATTTTCTGTATGATTCTCCACGTCTACTCACTTGAGCAGGGCTACCCTTATTGGTCCTATTTTGTTCTTTACACCAAATAGGGTATAAAGTATGTCTGGCTCAAATGACCCTGCTGCTTTTGGCGAGGGTAAGTGTTTATACCATGCTGAACACTTGATTACAGTCTTACGGGATTTGGCACCTTCTAATTTTTTTTATGAGATTTTTTCCTTGGTCTTTGCTAGGCACTGCACTGTTCACTGATCTATCCAGGAACTCTCATCTGTTGCCTGGTCTACTACCCTACCACTCTACCAAAATTAAACCTTTTTCCAGAATACTTGTCTTGTTTTATCATCTCTTCTTTCAATGTTTGGACAGTCATTTGTTTATCATCTGCCCAGGAGGGTTTGGGTTTAATCTTTTAAAGAAGCAGTTAAATACCCTATTAAGGATATGTCAACGCACACAAATGGTACACGCACCCACACATGGGCATTTTAATGGAAGGGCACACACATTTAATGTCTCTCACAAGTCATTCCACCAGTGGCTACCTCAATGTTTGGCCACTTCTGACTCAATGTGGTAAGGACACCCCCCAGTAAGTGATATGCGATTTAGCCCAGGCTGCATGGACCCTTTCTTCTTGCATGAGGTCCAACTGAATGACGCTGAAAGCACTAAAATTACATTTAGGTGAAGAGGGCAAATATTCTCTACTACCTATTCAGCTTTGGCCATGGAGGCCACTGTTCGGGAGTGCAATGAAGTTCATATTGCGGCAGAGAATGCCCTCACTGACCCAGATGGTAGTTTCACCCTTGTAAAGGGTAAATTAGATGAGCTCCTCCTTCTTTTGGGAAGTATCTTTTCCCACATCACTGATCAACTGGCCTTTCAGTCATCCCTTTTCATCTGCTTGGTGACGTGGCAGGAATACTGTGATACTGTTTAGAGACTATAAAAGAATGTTAGACGTCAAACTTGATAGATTCTTCCCCCCCTTACTATATGCACTATAACTGTCACTCTGTACCCTATGACCTTGATGTTAGGTGAATGAATGAATGAATGAATATGACTTGATAACAACGCACACAATTCACCCCAACTGGGGTATCTTGGTGCAGCGACAATACAGTAAAGCTGGAAAGAGACCAGGTCTAAACCAATGCCATTTTTAGTGCTTTCATGAATGTGTGATAGTCTGGAAAGTTTCTAACAGAGAGTGGCAATTTGTTCCAGAGGGTGGGGGCCAAATAAGAAAAAGACCTTCCACCACATCTAGATCGACGAATGCGCAGGACCGACAGTATTTATTTCCAACTGGAGCGCAGACTTCTAGCGAGATAATATCGTTTGAGCTTCTGACATAGATATTCAACTGGGCTTTGTAGGTTAAACAGCACAGTTTAAAAGTTATCCTTAGAGATTTTAAGAGTGAAGCAGAGGCCGTTCTGAGCGGCAGATTGAAAATCGGCCAGGCAGCTGTGTTTTGCATGTCTTGCATTTTCGACAATAAGGACTCATTGGCAGATGCAGATAGTGCATTGCCGTGAACCAGTCGGCGCACAACCAGAGCTTGTACTGAGGCCTTCCTGGCCGATAGTGGAAGAAATGGAAATGCAATCTTGAGTAAACGTAGTATGTGGAAACAGGTGCCCGTAGTAGAAAGGACTTTTTAAAAATATATTTTTTTATTGGCATTTTCTGTATTCATGTACATCACATTATTAACAATGGCATTGGTAGACACGATATATCTCACATTCATTATACTTCTTGGCATGAGAGTGGGTAACATCGTGGTCTATATCTAGTGTAGCCTCAGAATCGATGATGGGTCTAAGGGGTGAGTGGTGAGGTAGTATCAGCACCCACGCGAGGCAGCCTTTGGTGTACACGGGTTGCTTTCTCTGCTAGCACTATATCATAGGGGTGGTGATATGCCAGTATTAATATGAACCTGAACAACTCGGGGTGTAGAACTGTAGTACACTGTGTCGCACATTACTGCAGCGGGAGGGGTGATTGCCTGGTTGATGCATTGTGGCAGGCAGTTAGGCAGATTTGCGCAGGTGGGGAGGAGGGGGGGGGGAGGGTAGAGAGTGCCGGAGGTCACCTCCCTGAGAGCATAGTTATGGTCTGCTTGCGCCTGTCAGTCGCGGCCCGCGGCCCGCCCTCTGCGAATCGCCCTGGGCAGCTGCCGGGGTCGCAAGCGCCCTTGGAGAGCCGGTGGGCTAGGATACCGGTGTCGGCAGTGTTTCTTGTGTGAAGGAGTACAGTAGTATGGCCCAAGGCATAGAAAGAGGATGTTTACAATTTTTGTTTACCTCTTCCTTGTGAACTACTCCCTCTTCAGCTGCCTGTAGTAGAAAGGACTTGCTCTTTCATTTTAAGTTCCTGATCTTACTTGATCCCCAGATTTTTAACTACCTTGTTAGCGATAGGGGCAGTGGGTTAAACTGTAGGAAGTTATCTGCCATCCATTTGACAATCTCCTTAATATAATACGTGTCAACAAGCAATACTTTGCTTTGGCAAATTCTTCCTCTAAAGTCAAGACCAGCTGAGTATCGTCTACAAATGATACAATATCAAATTCATATTTTCTGATGACTTTCTCCAAGGGTGCCACATAAATGCGTAAATAAAGTAGGGCTCAGACATGATCCTTGCGGGACTCCCTTGTAGACCATCCTGGGCTTGGTTTTAGACTTTCCCAGTCTGGAACAATGCCAATGAGGACTCATACATCCCGATCTCTTGTAATCTTTGTAATAACTTAGTGTGGGTCACAGTATCAAATGCTGCTGACAGGTGTCAGAGCACAAGCATGGTGGGCGTGCCTTCGTCCAGTGAGCACCTGACTGAATCGGTCACTGCCACCAAGGCTGCTTCAATGCCATGCTCCGCTCTAAAACCTGAGAAAAATCTAGGATTTTATTCATTCAAGATAATTAGTCACTTGTTTATTAATTTGACCTTCCAGCAGCTTGCCCAACCACGCAAGTAGTGATTCGGGCCTGTAATTTGAAAGAACAGAGTGATCTAAATTCTTCTTCTTTTTAAAGGGTATAATCTGCGCCGTTTTCCAGGTTGAAGGGAGTTATCCTAATGTGATGAACAGGTTGAATAGAGCCCTTACTGTGGGGGCAATTTGGCTGGCCACAAGAGCAACAAACCTCTTTGGGTAGGGTCCACAGCAGAGCCAGATTTCACCCATTAAAAGCCCCAGTTGCACTTGCTCCAAAGTAAGGGGTTTAGAATTGTCCAATCTGCAACCCCTAGAACTATCAGAAGGGGTGTCGGTTAGAACTTCAATAAAATGAAGCAGCTTACTTGTAAAATTCTGATAAATCAGCCTGATCGTCTCTTCAAAATAGTCTGCCAAAGAATTGTATAATTCCTGAGTGGCATGTAATGGTTGTGAACAGGCTGAGGGGTGAGTAACATTTTTGAGAATTTGAAACAAATTCTGCGAGGGATTATCAGCAAGAGCAATTTGATTAGAAAAAAAGATTTTGCAAGCCTTTTTGATATTACGATGGTACGCAGAGAGTGACTTCTTAAAGGCTGCTTTATCATCTGAATCCTAGTTGCGTCGCTATAGTCTTTCTAATTTCTTACAAAGAGCTGTCTCAGCTTTTAGCTCTGTGTTATACTGAGGTGCGAAGGGACGCAGTGAGGTATTCTACCGATTTCTTAGCGGCGCAATGTTATCAAAGGCTGGCTTCATAGTAGACTAAAGGTCTGCTAGCACGTTGTTGACTTCAGAGTGTTTTCCGATAGTAGGGGGAACAAAACAGCAAAGGAATCCAAGGAGACATGGTGCCAATGTCTTGTTTCTTTGTTGTCTGGTAGTCTCAGCTCAAAGTTTTCCCATGTTGGCAATCTGGAAACCGATCAAAGCATGAAGTCAAGGTGGAGGAGCAACTCACAATGTAATTCTTTAGAGTTTGTAAAAATCAAGTCCAGGGTGTGACCAGCTGAGCAAGTGGGGGAGACAATTTCTTTTTAAAAAGCCCCAAAGACTTTAAATCGGCTATTAGCTGGGACGCATCTGCGTCCATGGAATCGTCAAAATGATAATCAAATCTCCTAATAGTAGGACATTTTGGGTTGACAGCACGCGAGTAACAATGCTCTCAATAAGATGGTGGCTAAAGTCTTTTTTCGGCCGTGGGGGGGGGGGGGGGGGGGGGGGGGGGGGAGGGTTGCGGTACAGCAAGGCTCCTTTCTAATGATTGTTAGGGGAAAATCCACATCCAGTATCCACATGCAGGGCAACTCAGAGGACCCTTTAAAATTTGGGGGAAGCAATTAGCACAGCTTTGATCAGTCGATGTTAAGAGTGGGCTGCTTTCACGCATATCAAGGAGTGTTTTGGGGAGTAAGCAATTCTAAACTGACTGACCTTAGAAGACATAGGAGTAGGGGTCCCGGCTCCTGGCGACAGTCAGGCACGAACGTGCGTAGACAGACACAGGGGCGTAACACAGGCCCCCACAGACACCGTGGTGCAGGGGGGCCCAAGATCCAGGGGGCCTCCTTAGCACAGCACTTCGGCCAGAGAGCTCCTGATAAGAGTCCGGAGGGGGGCCCTCCGAGTACCTTGCCGGGGGGTCCCCTCAATTTATGTTACGCCACTGGACAGGCATGCCTTTGGCACTTCCACTGCGTGCCCGGCCCGTCATCTGTTTTTTTTTTTAGAGCTGGAGGTGCGGCGAACTAGACCGCTACCCCCTGCTGATGACGTGCAAGCAGGAGTAACAAGCATTTACAATGCAATGGTCTCGGCATTCTTAAAGTTAAAGCTATTGGCATTGCTCATGACATTATTTTTATTTATGTTTTTGTTTTTAAAACATAAATAAATGGCATTGTCATTTACAATGCCAGTAGCAGGGCAGGAGAGCAAGCACAACCAATGAGGGGGCGGGGGCAGGGGAGCATGCACAAGCAATGAGGGGACAGGGGCAGGAGAGCAAGCACAAGCAACGAAGGGGCAGGGGCAGGAAAGCAAGCACAATCAACGAGGGGGCAGGGGCAGGAAAGCAAGCACAAGCAACGAGGGGGCAGGGGGCAGGAGAGCAAGAGGGGGCAGGGGCAGGAGAGCAAGCACAAGCAATGAGGGGACAGGGGCAGGAGAGCAAGCACAAGCAACGAGGGGGCAGGAGCAGGAGAGCAAGCACAACGAACGAGGGGGCAGGGGAGCAAGAACAGCGAAGGGGCAGGGGAGCAGGCACAGCGAGGGGGCAGGGGAGCAAGCACAAGCAACGAGGGGGCAGGGGCAGGAGAGCAAGCACAATCAACGAAGGGGCAGGGGCAGGAAAGCAAGCACAATCAACGAGGGGGCAGGGGCAGGAAAGCAAGCACAAGCAACGAGGGGGCAGGGGCAGGAAAGCAAGCACAAGCAACGAGGGGGCAGGGGCCGGAGAGCAAGAGGGGGCAGGGGCAGGAGAGCAAGCACAAGCAACGAGGGGGCAGGGGCAGGAGAGCAAGCACAAGCAACGAGGGGGGGCAGGAGAGCAAGCACAACAAGCGAGGGGGGAGGCAGGAGAGCAAGCACAACAAGCGAGGGGGGAGGCAGGAGAGCAAGCACAACGAACGAGGGGGCAGAGGCAGGAGAGCAAGCACAACAAACGAGGGGGCAGGGGCAGGAGAGCAAGCACAACAAACGAGGGGGCAGGGGCAGGAGAGCAAGCACAACCAGCCAGGGGGCAGGGGCAGGAGAGCAAGCACAACGAACGAGGGGGCAGGGGCAGGAGAGCAAGCACAACGAACGAGGGGGCAGGAGAGCAAGCACAACAAGCGAGGGGGGGCAGGAGAGCAAGCACAACGAACGAGGGGGCTGGGGGCAAGCACAGCGAGGGGGCAGGGGCAGGAGAGCAAGCACAGCGAACGAGGGGGCAGGGGCAGGGGAGCAAGCACAGTGAGGGGGCAGGGGAGAAAGCACAGCGAGGGGGCAGGGGAGCAAGCACTCACCGGAGGACTCGGCAGCTTCTCTACTTCTTACGGCAGCGGTCGGGCATGGCCGGGGGACATGCGCAGTAAGGGGTAGAGACACATCGACACTGTAACGTAATCTCGCGGGTTTTGCGTATAATTTAGAATCAGACACACGCATAAAATGGTGTAGCGGGATAGGACTCTCACTTTCTAAACGGTGGAAGAAGGACGCTGCGATACCGAGGTAAGGTCTCGTCGAGGAACAACAAATACCCAATTTGAACTTATGGGTAAAATAGAGGGGCAGGGGGGACAAGACACCGAGAGTACTACGAACGATTCCTAGCAAGGCAGGCACTAAGACGACGTTATAGAGGGGGGAGAAGAATCCTTCTTTCCCGAGTCAAAGGGCTGAAAGAGGCATGCCGTAGAGCGCGATCAGAAACAGAATGAGGTAAACAGAGCGATATACCTTACAAAAGGGCAGGTTGTTCTCTTAAAAAAAAAAATCTGTAAATGCTCACGCTGCCTGCACGCCCAAGTCGGCACTCTGATTGGTTAATGAGGAACACCAATCAGAGAACTGACTTGGGCGTGCAGGCAGCGTGATGAGGGGCTGCTCTCTCCCGATGACGTCAGGGAGAGAAAGAACAGCAAAAACACACACCTCTATCCCAAAAAGACGGGGCTTGAACGGAGTGACGCCCCTCTCCTCTAATGGCTGGCCTCCGTTTAGGAAGCCAGCCAATGGAGAAGAGGGGCGGGTTCAAGCCCCACTCTAGGAAAAACATAAAATCTCAGCTGCGCAACACTGCTGCGCAGTGTACGCTAGGCCGAGACCTAAAAAGGAAGAATTTACTTCCTATGCTCAATCGGAAGAGCTGCGGCAGAGGTCTGGTACGAAAAAGATGAGAGTATTATTTTAAGATTATCAGTAAAATGTTGCCCTGTCCAATTTAAAACTCCATAACACTTGTGCTGCAAATATGAACAAAGTTGCAACACACACGGTTAGACCTAATCATGTGCACCTCTGACATTTGGCATGCTGTCTCCATTGTTACTACGTAGACAATGGAGATAGCTCATTGAATGTGTGTAATGCAATTGAGTTGGTTATCCACTGGGGTGGACCCCTTGATTCCCACGTGGAAGCACTAGTTTGCCAGGCTGCAAGACTCAGTCTTTCGGGTTACCCTCCGGGAGCTATTGTCAATTAGGGGGGCTAAATTGGTGATTATGAAACTTTGGAAAACAACACTAATACCCACTTTTCAGAACTGGTTGGATAACATGTATGATATGGCACGTTTTGACCACTACATTTATAAGCTAAATGACCAATTGCAGATATTTCAAGAGATATGGGGATTTTCCTTAAATATTGATATGCTGTACTCCACCATACACCCCAGGTGCCTACAGAAGATCACATTCAATTTCATTTTCCATGTAGATTGCTATGCTCTGTTCCCAATCCCCTTTCCCTTGAGGTTCCCCAGACTTCGACCCCATACAATATTGACCCGCATTATAGTAGGTTTCGGATAGGAGGTCTTTAATTTTTTTTCTTTTGTTTGGGTGTTCTATCATGCCAACTTCGCTCTTACAAGTGCGTGCTTCCTTTTCCTTTTCCCTCCAGCTCTTTCAATGGTTGTGATTTGTTTTTCTTTCCCCCTCATTTGTATTATATCTCATTAATTGCTTCAATGGAAATCTGGTTCACGGGTAGATTTTGGAATTGTACTTTGCTTTGTTGGTATTCTTGCCCTGCATGGCAGTTAGTTTGTGTATCTTTATTGTGCATTTCTTGTGACTGTAATCAGAAAATTAAAAAAAGATTTGAAATATCAAAGCCTTTTTTCATTGTGATCACTTGTTACAGCTAAAGAGTGTTATTGAATAGGCCTACAACCAATTGCACTACTGTTTTGTTGGCTGGGTCTCGCAAAACCAAAGTAAGACCTTCTTTCCTTGGTCTGTAAATTAAAAAAGTTAATAAAATTACTTAAAAATTTTCCATGAGGGTTCGAAATATCAAAAAACCTTTGCTTTTGAACTGCCAGCATATATTTTATATTTTGGGATAAATAAAGGGTGGCCTCATTAGCCCCATCCAACTGTTGCGCTTATGGTAGCCAAGAGATTATTACCTTTCATAAGTTAATATTCATCTAATGCTCCTTTGTTCACAACACATGCGACCTGTGCCTTCACTTTCTGGTATTCTTGGAGCACCTTTTTCAATATTTGAATATGCAAGTTAGACTTTATACTTGACATTGCTTACAAATCATTACTAAGGGAGGACTTACTCAGACTATCTGGAAGTATAAAAAGGATTTATGAACTATTTGTAGAAATCAGTGTTTAAATGCTGATCTCGCTAGCTCCATCAGATAATCAGAATTCAGAAACAGGACTTCCGTCCTTTCTTTGATCTTCGGTAGTATGAGCCTCTCAACAACACCTTTACCTAAGGAAAACATATATGCCAACCATGAAGCTAAAGTTTTTTTTTTTTTACTTTGTCTACTTGGGCGGGAGTATTTATGGTCAGGCAAGGAAAAGGGTATTATTAATACCACTACCCATTATAATTTCTAATGTTTTAGTTCTGCATAGACAGAGAGAGTTTTCCCTCTACTGCAGGTTGGGAGGGTTGTGATTATTTTGAGATGTTATTCTAAGTCCTAAAGTAGCCCCTGGTGATACAGATATAAAAGAACAAATGTAAACATATACTTGAAAAAAAGGAGCCACATTAAAAAAGTTACAAAAATACACACTTAGTATGAAGTTTTGCCCAAGTTAATATGAATCATCCTGAAAATATTCCTAGTATAATTTCTGATGTTATTACACTGATAATCGTATATGTGGTCATGAATAAAATCAAGTGTACAGAAAACGTAGTTACCCACAAATGTTATTTTCCATTTGGCTTTCTTTGAGTATTAAATGCATTTATCTCATGCTTTCATATATTTAAGATAACATATTCCTCATTATGAATCATGATCAACACATAATAATCAGATAAAAAAGCTCAGATATAGACAGATATTGAGCCTGTGAGACATTGACATACATTTCATAGACGACTGTACAGTAACTTTTACTTTTCATAACTTTAAATTTACTTACAATGTCATACACCTCTCGGTCATCTTCATTTGCTAATGTTAACAAGGCAACCAGTGGATAGCGGGTTCTAGGCACAGTACCAAAATCATCAATGTCCTTATCTTCCGGTAGCTGACACAATTTATCTTCTTTGCTGTTTAACCCAACACTTTTAATAATGTGAAGGAAACAATAATTATGGATACAATGATCTATATTGTTATCTACAACAGTCCATTTTACACATCCATCAAAAACATAAGAGCATGACGAAGTATAAACCAGATGCAGTTTGCATTATAAAGAGGGGCTGGTTCTATCTCCATGTTGAAAAAGAATCCCTGTTTAGTAAGGACAGAGAAGAAGAATTCATCACATTTGGAAGGTACACCACATCTGCAAATCCCAATTTGCCAAAAATCACGTTTGCTTATTAACGCAGGCGAGGTGCTTTGATCATTGGAGGCCTGTTCTCAAGGACCTTTAATATTTGGCGGTGCACCAGAGGTGATCCGTAACTGAATCTGTGTAGCTGATTAATCCATTTAGGATACTGCTTTGCAGACACATATCCATGGCCAAAGGAATGCTCTTGACCATAAGAACGACTCTCCAGGGCACCAACATACTTAACTTGAGTCACACTCAGGCTCCTAAATCGACAGTACAAAAGAGCGGACTTGAAATACTTTGCATTACCTAGATCATTATATATTCATACTGTGAAAACGTTCCATGTAATATTGCAAAAACTAGTCAAACATAATAATCATGGTTCAAAAACAGTGGATGCCATAAAAGAAAATAATGACTGACTTGCTTTCCAGCCTCCTTTATTTTGAAAACTCAAACAAAGAACAACAGAAAACCAGAGTGATGGATTTCTATAATTTGTATTCATTTTATTTAAGAGCTGGGTGGAGAGGCCATTCCTATTTGAGAACAGAGCATCTAAAAATTCATTCAATTTGTGCTCGTGACGCACGAGTAGTTCCCAGAGGAGGCTTGTCAAAAGACATCAACTATTCCTTTTGAGTCACAAACAGCAAATTATGAGAACAGCTACACAGGCTTTAGAAAAACAGGAGTTTGAGCCTCATTCTGATAGTAATCAGCGGCTTCTAAATTTGAGTTCCATGCCCATCAAGTCATGAGACATTTTCTCCATTGCGAACACCTGCCAAAGGCTATGGCACCATAGCACAAGCCCCAGTGGATCTGCATCATGCCCTCCAACTGAGGCAATCTTACACTAACAAGGTCAAGCATATCAATAATCCCAAAACCGCCTTATTGTGTCCCAGACCTTTTTCCAAATTGTTTGATGTACGTACGGTCCCACAAAATTTGCCGAAAGGAGGCCATCTCTATCTCGTCTTGCCCATTTTTTGGGAAACTAAAGTGAAAATCCTAAGTAGACACAGCGTAGTGAGGTATTATGGGTACATTACTCCGTAAGGTAAGTGGATTCACTGTACAGAATGCTTTGAACATGTGTGGAATAGTATTTCACAGATCAAACCAGTCCTTACTCCAATTCAGATTACCTAAGATTGACCACCTTCATCGCTCCTACTATACCCATGTGCATTCTTGTAGACTCTTCTAGGATGTTACATATATTAGATGTTAGCCATGAGAAACCATCATATTTTCAAGTGAATGATTCAAACTTGGTCTGAGGTGTGGTTGCACCTTCCTTGTTGGATGGGTAGACCCCTAGTGGTGTAACTGTAAGTATTACATTCTATCAAATTATGCTACCCCCTAAAATAGATTTGTGCTTTTAAAAAGACTTAAACTGGCCTTGATGGAATAAGTCAGAGTGCTGTGGATATTCCCTGCTCTTCCAATTTCTGAAGGCCTCCCCCTTCATTGTAGGTGAGATGTTGGGATTGTCATGAATAGGTGGATCAATTGACAGGAAGGATTTCAGTCATCCCCTAACCACTACACTATTTAGAACCTCCAGAACAGATTTCAATGGTGGTGCCAGGTATGCGTTTCCTTGCTTATGACTTGTGACCAGCCATACAAGGTCCCATAGTGACCTACCTAGTATTTAGAGAAGTCCAGACATGCCAGATAATTCACTACCTGTGGGTTACCAGATATTTCGTATTGAATTGTGCCATACAGCCTGCCCATCCAAATGTAATCAGCTTGCCCTGAAGTTCAATCAGTTCCAACAAGCAAAGTTTGGAACCGATATATTAAGTGGGATAGGCCATTTACCTTCAGGACAGGGATACGGCCTAGCCGAGATACGAGCACCTGAGATCTTCTCAAATTTCACTATGTAATTGAGGCCAGTTAGCTGCAACCCAGCCCTAGAGTTTTCTTGCCTAAATTTGAACCCATCCATGTGCAGGTGGTTTCGGGTTGTTACCACCAGCGGTTCCATAGCCAAGACAAATAACAGAGTGGGAACAGTGGCCATCCCTGCCACATCTCCCATACTAACAGAAAGCTATCTTACTACCTGCCATTAACTCTAATGCCACCATTTGGAGCCACATAACTAGTAACATCCCATGCTAATATAAGGACCCATTCCTACCAAGATAGGACCAGCTCTTGCAATCAAATGCCTTCTCTGCATCAAGGGACATCAAAATCTCTGGGATGTTCTTCTCATAGCTTTGTCCACTAGGTGTGCTGTTATTGCTTGATCCTCCCCTTAATCTCAAATAGAAAAGGGAACTAGAACATCAAATCTATTAGCCCGAATGTTAGTGAAGATTTTAATACCTGTATTCAGAAGGGTAATTGGCCTCGACAATGTACATTCCTCAAAGTCTCTGTCCACCTCGGGTACTAAAGTGATGTATCTTGATTGCGTTACACCCATACACTCCACTAACAAATTAAAGGTCTTAGTAATTTTGTGCCTGTCTGTAGGAACAACAATTTTTTAAAAGCCCGTGTGAAGCACATCATGGCCTGCCATCTTGTTGGGACTCATACTTTTAAGGGCTGTGAGTGTCACCACCCTATTAACTGGTGCCTCAAGAGCTTCCATACCTTCCCTTGCAAGGAACAGAATTGTATATGGTCAAACAAAAATGTTTATCTCACTCATTCTTCTTGCCCGTGAGCATAAAGTGATTGGAAGGTTTAAAAAATGACTTGTTTTTCATGCTGCTCAAGTGCTCATCCCTCTGCGTCTCTAATAAGCCAGAATGTATTCTTGCTCTCTGCACTCACAATTGTATGGTTGACATCCAGCCCGCCTTATTCCTCCTCTGGTAGACCAAGCATTTCAATCCAGTAGAGACATCACTGCTCTATTTGTTCTGAGTACTAACAGCTGCATTTTCAGAATAGCAAGTTATCCATAAGTGTGTCACGGATCCTCGTCCAAGGGGCTGCATTTCACAATCAAGGGTCCTTCATAGTGTTCAGGGCCCCCAACAACAGCCAGCGCTTATTTCTTTTTCCCTGCCTGCTGACCAACAGTGTCTGCAGAATTTTAGATGAGGCCGTACTGCTTTACGTCAAAGACGCACACGGCTAGCACTCCCACTGCTCTGCCATGGGCCCCAGTCTTTCTACATGGGGTGCCCAAGTCACCCTTCACTCTCACATACATATCGTGCTGTTCCTCCTCAGTGTTGGGCCCCCCTATGTGGTCACATGACCCAGAATTCACGGCCCAGGCAAAGTGTCCCTCAGTAGCTCTTGGCTCCAAATCATGCTTCTACTTCCGCAGAGGAGCACCTATGCTGGCGGTCCTTCCTGCTAACCCCGGGCTTCTTCAGCTTCAGGCCAAGATACTCTGCAGTAGCAAAAAAATGGGACCCCCCTCTACAATATTCTTTTGGCCAGGGAAAAGAGAGGACAGTATCAACAATAACAAGAGAAATTCCCCTACGGCCTTAAGCTTTCATGTTTGACATTGTTCAAGATACATTCAAAATAGAAAGAAACTTGTAAATCAGCACAGATACTCGATTTTTATATCATTTTCTTTGTTTTATTCATTTTTGTATAAAGACTTATTATTTTCTTTTTTGTTGAGGATTTTCATCTTATCATAAATATTCTTTTAAGTTTATCAACATTTTTAAAAAACAAACACAATTCATTATTCACATGTCTAAGATCAGACAAGTTATTTACATAGACCCTGATAACCACACGCCCAACAGCAACCACTCAAACTCATACCCTCTGGGGAGGGGCGCGCACACTGGTGAGTACGGTAGCTCCACCAGCATCGAGGGAGGCTCAAGCATTGAGCCCCACGGCTTTGGTTGCCCTTCCTGTTTAACACCTTGGGTGAGGAAATGGTGCCTAACCTGCACCTTCTATTATGGACATTTCCGTGAATCCGGCTCCAGGCTCTCCGCTCCGGTCACGGTGCAACATGTCTGCCAAGTAGCTTTTTGTGAGTAACTCCCCCACGCAATTGGAATTGCAACCGTAGCCACTTCACAAGAGAAGATGCATTGGCAGGAAGGCCCCTTGTCATAAAGGAGGATGCTTCGAGTTTGCATAAATCTCTGTCGGCGGCTTGGCTTGAGGTAGCTGAGCTGGAAGGGGCTGCTGCCTTCTGGCTGCCGAGCGCCATTCTCGCATTCCTGTGACAGGAACCATGCCAGCGCTATCAACTGGGACCGGAAGTGACACAGTAATGCACACAAATAAATATACGTGAAAAACGAAATCCTCTAGGAAGGTCATTGGCTAACAACTAAACAGATAACTTTAGATTACTATCGGAAGAAGCCACAACGCTCCTGTAAACCCGTGAAGACGTTAATATAGGATCAGAGGCTCCATACTATAACGGTCATGCCGGTTGGCTTTAATGCAAGGAATACCACTAGCACTTTCTGTATTTGATCCTCAAACATTGCGCAGTTCTCATATGAGACAAGGGCACTCTGGCCAATTTAGTTATCATATGCGGTGGTGACTTCGAGCAACGTTAAAGTTTTGTCCACTGAAAGCCCTCTAATATACAAGATACCCTGTATCCACAAGTATAAGAAGATAAACTCTGTTGGTCCTGAGGAAGGTGGTATTAACCCACCGAAACGCATTGACCTGGCGTATTAAGTCACTTGTACCATATGGACTACCTCAATCGCAGAAATGAGTGGATGTATTGTATGCTGAGTAGAGTATGTGATGTGGTATGTATGGTTGCTGTTGGGCGTGTGGTTATCAGGGTCTATGTAAATAACTTGTCTGATCTTAGACATGTGAATAATGAATTGTGTTTTTTTTTAAAATGTTGATAAATTTAAAAGAATATTTATGATAAGATGAAAATACTCAACAAAAAAGAAAATAATAAGTCTTTATACAAAAATGAATAAAACAAAGAAAATGATATAAAATTCGAGTACCTGTGCTGATTTACAAGTTTCTTTCTATTTTGAATGTATCTTGAACAATGTCAAACATGAAAGCTTAAGGCCGTAGGGGAATTTCTCTTGTTATTCAAGGTGCTCTGCAGTGCCACACCCTCTGGCCTAGAGTACCGGCTCTGCGGGGATAATCTCTTCCTACAAAACAGATGAGCACACACAAGGTGCTTTGCCCCAATAGGTTTGCTTTGGTGTTTTTGGCTCAGTCAGCCCCAAGTATCCGCCCCCCACACATAGGGACACGACTAACTTGACTGCTTCACAGCCACTATCTTGGGTACGCCATTGCGTCTTTCCAGGAGACGGGGCCAAACAGGATCAGCAATATCCATTCTCTCGTCGTGACCTACTGGGATTTCACCATGTCCCTCTACTTTTTGCAACCCCCAAGCAATGCAGTACACCCCATGTAGTGCATGAGCTGGATGAAGGCCGAGGCGGAGGAGATACTGCACGTCTAATTCCTTTGCTATCCTGGCAAAACACGCATCCGTTTTCAACTTTGATTTGGTCTGACATAATGTACAACCCTTTGCATGCCTATGATGAAAAAGAATGGTCACATCCGAACAATTTTTGTTGTAGGCAAAGTTGGAGAGTTCTTAAAATAATTGAGGAGGACAGAGTTTTAATCTCTTTTCCAAGGTAATCAAAGATGAATTTGTGGACCAGAGTCAAGGATTTAAATGTGTCTTTGGCTTCCACTAGCAGCCAGTGCAGGATTGTGAATTTTGGTGAAAAATTGTTTTTTCTGGATCAGTGTACAACTGCCCTGAAAGTCAAGTCTAAAGTAGCTGTATGAACGGTTTTCCTGGGTTTATATTTTGTGTAAAAAATAATGTTGATGAATAACTATATTTTTCACTAATTTAGTGTGTAAATGATAAATTAACATGATTTCAGCTGAAGCAAATTTAAATTAGAGGATACAAGTGTGTTCAGTGGCGTAGCGGGGGGGGCCGGGGCACTGGTTAGGGGGCGGCGGAGGTGAGCAAGTTGTGCCTGTCAACTACCATCATCCCCCAACCCCCGAGAACAAGTCGCCTGTCGGCTGCCAGACACCCCATCCTCCTTCCGAACAAGTCGGCTGTCGGACACCACCCCGCTCTTACCTGCACCAGGCGGCAAACTTAGGATCCGCCATGGGTGGCAGTAGATCTAGCTATGCCACTGAGTGTGTTTATTATTTTATTTAGTTAGGCCACATTTTGTCAAAAACGCATTGTATTTAATATGGAAGCTGTCTGTTGCTCACTGCCGTCTCTTCCCCTCGCATCTTGTTCCTTTGCACATCTTCTCTCCCCACGTGCTCTGCAAAAGCAAATACAGGCTTATGTAATGGATTTTTCCTAGTGTGTATGTATTGTGAATTAACTTTCTTTGTGTTCCAAATGTTGCAGATTCTGAAGCTTCTTCCGTTGTAGTTCTATTGATGGGTTTAGCAATCTACCACTGGTTGTTTAGAAATGTTTCTTATTTGTTGAACTTCCTATAGCAACATCATGTAAAAAATGCTCAATGCTTTTTTAAAAGTGGAATAGTGTTAATCATTTATAATGCGCTGATTTGATCAATATTTGTTACTTTTGATCATGCCATAATGCCGTCGCAGCTGCTGACAATATACAGTGGTGGGGCAGTGGGGGGATGGATTAATCATAAATAAATAAATAAATAAATAAATAAATAAATAAATAAATACTTACCTGATGCTGCCGGACGCCTCATGCCTCGGTGCTTCTCTGCTCTTAGTAGTCCCTGGAAACCATCACAGACTCCCCATCCAATCGAGATGCTGCTCTCCTGCTATTTCGAAGCAAGAAAGCAGCGTCAGGATTGGCCTGATCAGGCTGGTTCGACGCTCGCTCAGCACAGGGAAGTCTGTGCCGTTTCTACAACCGGCTGTGAAACACAGCTGGGTTGGAGAAACCTAAGTGCGCATGTTGATTTGGCCGTCCTAAGATGGCCGACCAAACCGACATGTGCACTTACAGTGAGCAAGAGAAGAAAAAAAGAAACACAAATCAGAAAGACAGAGGAAGAAAAGGATGGAAAAACACCATGAAGGGAGAAAGCAGGAACTTAAAAAGAGCAAGATAAAGGGGAAGTGAATGTCTGGTAGTTGTATAAAGAGGCATGAGGTGGAATAAAGATTATGCAGCCTTGGTATGGGGCACCCATGTTTAATGGCACTGGTAACAGGCTTACGAGCAAACCTTTGAGCACTGGCACTCATTCTTTCACAAATTAAGCATTGACCATTGAAGAATCTGTCTCCCGTTCACCTCAGTTCAACCAGCTAGACTAAAGTTCTAAGTCACACTGGTTTTAAAAGGAAATTGCCATGGGATGTTGGGGTCTATGGTGATATGGATTTATCCAGTGACCTTACTATGGGGTGGCCAACGCTACCACATACCCTGCATGGTGAGAGTCAGTGCTATATAATCTAAGGATAACTTCGACACTCATTGCAATAGTAAAGCAATATCATAAATCATCTTCAAAATCAGGGGAAGTTCAAAAGAAGGGTTATAGTGGATAAATATTAGTAAAAATAACTATGTTAACTGGTTGTGCACATGCAAGAATACAGGTACTCTGATTGCACACATAATCCTCTTTACCATTTCTAATTTACTTCATAGTAAAATCAAAGGATACGTATGTTGAGCTCGATAAAGATATTCACTGTCCAAAGCCTCCTCCAAGTTCTGTGGCACCCGGATCCGAAAGCAGTAAACATGTTTCTGCAGAGTTTCTTGAAGTTTTTGAACACTACACCCCCAGTAACATGTGAGGATGCACTTCTCAAGACAATCAAGTTTCAATGATATACCACCTGTGAAATAACAGACCATATAATTGCAGTCAGGGTCACTAAAAGTATGCATCAAGAGGACCAAATTGAGCAACAAGGTTGAATAAATCAGGCAACAAAAATTGTAAAGGTATGTGGTATATTTCACCTACAGTGGTATTTTTTTGTAATTAAAAAGCCATGGTGAAACCCAAAGCAATTCAATAAGGTAGAAATCCCACAGGTACAAATCTGTGAGTAGTACAAGCTTGTGGTAACAAACGTACAGCCCCCAGTCTCCATGATTCATTCCCATAAAAACAACAAAGAAACATCCTATAAAGGACATGGAAACCCTCAGAATACCAAATAAAATGCAAGAAGGATGACCCCTCTTCACAGTGACAAGATGTTTAACCAGTCAGGACACGTCAGGTCTATACATTCACTCTCCATTTAGAACAGCACAGGACACCAGACAGCCAGAAATTGTCTGTATTGGCAGACCTCTCCAAGGTCTTAGTCATCCCGAGATTTGGGTGTCTCAAATGCAATCTTGAATCTGAGGCAATATTCCAATGTTGTGCTATAACCATTTTGGCTGTCAGTAGTAATAGAAACTGTAATTTGCAGGCGATATCCTCCAATGCATGAGCTGGAGACTCACACCTTCTTTATTAGGGTCATCAGGTATAGGGAAATCTACATAGTTAATGGCTGCCAACATTTCCTTCCAATATGCTTCCAACCAAATACATGACAAACAATTGAGGCTTGTTGTACCAACATCTCCATATTGTTTCCAGCATGTATCCGGGGTCCCTGGGAACATCTTCTATAAGTCGTCGGGGTTCAAATAACAACGTGTCATTTTAAGGTACTATTCTGTTTGAAACCATGACTTGTGATCTCCCTCTAAAGATCTTCCCGTAAATCCCATACTTCCCCGCCCCAAGTGTTTAATCCCATCTTTCCATGTATCTCCATCTGTAGCCTCTTAGAAAAGTGTGTACCAGCAGACAAAACTCTTAGACTACTAATAGCTCTTTGGTACATGCAAAGATGGTAATCATGTTCTTATAGAGAATTCTCTGCGTCACTGCTGTAGCTCCCACAGATGCAGTTGTGTTAGCAAAATCTTTTACCATGCAATTTCGAAAATCCGTTTTGCTGCCCAATAAGAACTTAATAAGAAGTCCAGTGTTGTGCAGCAGTTCAAATCTTTCCAATGTTTGCATGCCATCCTGTCCTCAGCGGGGTAGACCTCATGGTATAGTGAATTTGAGGTTGTGGGAAAGAGAAATGATCAGCCCCTTGTGGTAATCAAAGTTTCCAAGACCTACAGAGGAGTGTTTGTAAAGCTACTATATTTCAGGATCTGCAGTCTTTGTCTGTCAGGCAGCCAAATCAAATCCCATAGTGGTTTATTACTGGCTGTGACTTGATCCATGTGTGTCTAATACTTTTGGACTCCTCTGGGAACATTTAGAAAATGCAATGGTGCCGCTCTGGAGTTCCAGCTAAAGTCCATTTTCAAAATGCACTTGTGAAACCGAAAAAACACACAAAGTCTATACAGAATTTTCATCTTCACTGCGGAGATTCTGTCTAGCCATTATAAATAAAGAAATCTCCACTGAAGCACACACTTCTTTATGTCCAACAGTAAGACTGGAAAATGAGCGCCGTATAAATATATTGATTTGTGTAGTTAATTAGACACCTAAATACTTCACCAACTTGTCAGTGACAAGTAGAAGTAGTCCTTTTCCAAATGGGCAACATCGCAAACCAATAGTGAATAGTGTCTCTTCAGGCCCCACCTAACTTTGGTAAGTCATCTTAAAGTCTGACATAGCCTCATCCTGAAGCAAGAACTACAGAAATGAGTGAAGTTGGCTGCATTACTCTTGTTTATTGCTACTTCTTCGAGGTCTTCTTACATTCTGCCCACAAAATGAGTCTGTCTTTGTACTTTTTTAACATTTGGATTATAATGTGAATTTTTTTTATTCTTCTTTTAAAGATATCTGTGTTATATCTAAATAAAGACATTTGATTTGATTTGATTTTGAGTCTGGCACCTAAACATTGGTGCCCAGCTCTAGTTTCAGTTGTTCAATATTCAGTGCTCCAATTGACCAGGGAGTGAAGCTCTGGTTGTTGACACAGCGATCATCAGATGCTTTGCTATACACTCCGGAACCTGTTGGCTTACCCTTGTTGCCACAAAATGAGTAAATTCGAAGTAAGAATCTGACACCCTCAGACTCAAATATCCTGCTTGCAAAATGAAGCCTGGACAATCCCTCCTACTCAGTTGTCAAAGAGGGGGATGCGGAGACCTATCCCTCCAAATAGGAAGAGATATATTAACTGTCAATAGAGTAAGTGCAACCTTCAAGAAGTAAGCCTGAATTTCCGGAAAACTTTCCTGTTCCATCATAAGACTTTAAACCAGCCATGGGAACAGTAGAGGAATCTTAAAGTTGCAAACATACCTTATAAAACATCAACATAGTCTACTACTGAGAAGGCTGTTCAAAGAGTCCAGTGAAAACCGAAAGTCCCACAATGGAAGAAGCTTTGGTCAAAACTGGTATGCCTGTGCAGTTTTTATCTGCATAAGGAACAAAACTGCAGACACAAAGTACCCTAATGACAGGGTGAACAAGAAAAAGAAAAGGCTGAGGCATTTAATGAGAAAGGATGATTGTAGATCTACAATCATGTCGACCAGCTAAAGCTGCAAGGACATTGGTTATCAGCCTACAACTACTGATGCCCAACATCTGCCACCTTCTTTGCCCATTACCCTAGCCGATTGACCCGATGATATCGCAAGCGAAATAAGTATTTCTTCTTCCCCCCCGGATGATCATTCCTTAGAGCTACCTGTATTGCAACAGTCAGCGGGTATAAAATCCACTGACATAGCCCCGGACTCTGGGGGTATTATAAACACCAATGCCAACCCGGCTATGGGTGAAACTGCAAGTGTCTTAGTCCTTAGTAGGGATAATGTTAGCAATCTTAAAATTGTTTCATGGAATGTGGCAGGTCTTCGAAGCAAGCTTTTGTTATCTGATTGGATTGGCTTTATTAATGGGTTTGACATTTGCATGTTTCAGGAGACATGGAGTTTGGAACCGCTGCATATGCAGGGATTTTCTTGCTTTTGTGTACCCGCTACCTCGGTTGGACGTGGTCGTCCTTCTGGTGGGCTCATAATGTGGGTAAGGGTTGATCTTAACCTCAAGATCACACATCAGACCCCCTCCTGTCCGGACATTATGAGGCTCTCCATTGAGGGTATAAATGGTGCCCCCGCTTGGGAATTCTTTAATGTATATGCAAGAGGTACCCAGGGGGGCCAAATCGCCCACAATCGACATTTTATCTGACTTGCTGAGGCTGTGTGCTCCTGAATCCTTAGTTTTGGTCGCTGGGGACTTTAACTGCTCATTCGAACCCTTGGCAGTAGAGGACATTCTTGGCGTGCACGAGGACGATGCACAATGGGGCGTCCCGTCTCTAACCCTCAAGCCCGTGCGGAGATGGTCTCCTGTAGTCCTCCAATTAGATGGTTTAATGATCGAAACAGGTCTAAGAGCTGCCAATGTCCGTACTAGCTCCGATGCTCAGGGAGCCAACACCTACAATAGAGTGTCGTGTGAGAGTAGGATTGACTACATAATGATAGATAGGAGGACCTGGAAGTCAGTAGTGGATATGGTCATTATACCATCGGTGGAGAGTGACCATAACCCCCTGTCCCTCACATTGCTAGATCCATGGCACAGAAGGGAGCGTATACTTTCAAATAGCGGGGGCTAATAACCAAGCAATTTATTCCATCTAATTGTAATAGATTTCTCAAGTGGCCTAAGTTCTGTCTGGATGAGTCTAGACTGAGTAAGCTTGATGGAATTCTTGCCGAGCAGTCAGCAAGGCTATCTGTAGCTTGTGATGAGGCGGCTGGGTCAGCAGAGGTAGAAGATATCTATACTGCCACCATGGATCAGATTGGAAAGTTGTTTACGGTCCCAGCCAAGAAGAGTCTGGCAACTACCAAACCACCTCAGGACTGGTTTGATAGTAATTGTAGAAGGAGGAAAACCGATTTAATTTCTGCCATCAAATCTTCTAATCCAGTATCTGTACGTTCGGCCAGATTGTCCTATAGAAAGGCAATTACAGCCGCTAAAAGGGCTTGGGAAGAGTCCCATTGGGAAAATCTCAGACGCAAGCCAAAACAAGAATGGTAATTTGTTTTGGTCACTAGTCAGAAAATCGACTGGTTGCGATTCGAACCAAATTCCAAATCATATTATTGGCAGGGAATGGTTTGAACATTTTTTTAAACTCTACGGTGGGAATGAAATGCCAGGAGTCCCTGGGCATTTGAGCAGTGCTCTGGATGATGGTTCCCGGCGGCTCGCATCCACTAGAGTTAATAATAAAGAGGTTCTTGCTGCAATAGCCAAAATAGTATTTGCCAAAGCCCCAGGAAAGGACGGTGTGCCAGGCGACCTTTTCAAAGCTAATCCTGATGGTTGGGCAACGTATTTTGCTACCCTAATAAACGCATTGCTGGCAGGCTCACCGGTTCCTAATTCTTGGAAGGCGGCCGAGGTGATTCCTATCTACAAGAAGGGTCCTAGGGAGAATCCTGCCAACTATCGTCCAATTAGTCTAATAGACGCTGGACAGAAATTGGTGGGCAGGGTTCTCCTCGGGAGGATCCTCTCGTGGGCAGAGGAGCATAAGATCATTTCCCCTTATCAGGCAGGCTTTAGGGCATGCACAGGTACAACTGACCAAACGTTTAGGTTGTTACTCCTTCACTGGAAGGTGGTTACCATTGGCAAAGGCGGTCTTTATTTGGCATTTATTGACTTAAAGACCGCCTTTGACCTGGTTCCCCGAGACCGCCTGTGGACTATATTGGAGGAGATGGGGATTCCCCCACCAATCTTAAACCTTTTGGCACGCATGCACGATGGTACCTATGCCCGTATTAGATGGGGCTCCCAAGGGCAAAAAACCTATAGGATTCCTGTGAACCGAGGGGTACGCCAGGGGTGCGTGTTAGCCCCAACACTTTTTTCTTTGTTCGTGAATGGTGTGGTCTCTTTTCTGCTTGAAATAAATGCAGATGCTCCGGTCCTGGCGGGCGATAAAGTGCCCACCTTACTTTTTGCAGACAACACACTGTTGGTCTCGAAAACCCCCGTGGGCCTGCAAAAGTTGCTGAACCGCTTCTGTTTGTTTTGTGAACTTAGGGGCCTTGTCATTAACACCTCGAAAACTAAGCTCCTCTATTTCAATCCTAGTAAGTCCTCCAGGTCCACCCTCTTTCTTGATGGAGAACCATTGGAGCGTGTAAAAGAATTTGACTACCTGGGAATTAGAATTTCACAAAACTTGAAGTGGCAGCCCCATATTGATAAAATGCTTCTGTATCATAAAAGGGTGGCTGTTGCTTTGGGGCGAGAACACCGTATGTCCACCTCTAAGCCCGTTGCCCCTGCCCTGGATATATACGCTGCAAAAGCTGTGGGCAGTGCCCTTTATGGTGCAGAGTTGTGGGGTTTCGATTGCATTAGCGGTCTTATCACTTCCGAGAATAAGTTCCTTAGAGAGCTGGTATCCCTCCCAATGGGTACCCCCATCAAACCATTACTGAGTGATCTGGGTCGCCGCTCCATTCGGGACCTAGCCAGGCTACGACCTCTTTTATATTGGGCTAGGCTATGGCGGACCCCAGAGCTCTCTAAGTATCTAGATGGTTTGAAAGAGGTCATGAATCTTAATGGCTCCCATAAAATCAGCTGGATCCGTAACATTAAGAAGCTTCTAAACGACACTGGCTTGCCAATCGATTGGGAGCTTGGAGTTCCCTTATCTAAGCCTGAAATTAAGCGAGTTTACTGGAACTGGGTGGACGAGCGAGATTCAAGGGACCTAAACCAAGGAAGGCTGACCGAAGAGTTTAAACAGCACAAACCCAAGCCTCGTTTGGAGCCTTACTTGGATTTTATCAAAAAACCAAGGGATAGATCCCTATTCATTTAGTTCAGGCTGGGAAACCTACCCATACACGATTACACCTGTAAGTGGAAGCCCCTGTACCAAACCCCACCTGACTGCCCAATTTGTGAAGGCGTCACTGAAAGTATCGCTCACGTCTTTTTTGCATGCCCAGCCTATGTAAAACCGAGACAGAAATGGCTAAAACCCGCGTGTTTATTGCTCGGAACCAGGAATCATTCCGTAGCACTTAGAATACTCAAGGCTGACACTAGTACAAGCTTAGTGTGTGGGGTTGCCAAATTTCTGAGCTGGGTTTGGATAATTAGAGCAAAAGCTATGAGATGACTCGGTTTTAATAAATTTTTAACATCCACAAAGCTGCTAATGTTTAATATGCCTCTTAAATTATTTATTGTAACATGAATGTTTTTACTGTAATCAACTTTGCAAAATGTAAGATTTATGAATTGCGGTTTTTCTTTTAAACTTTGTATGTGCTTTTATGATATCTTGTATATCGAAATAAAGCTTTGATGACATTACCCTAGCCTGTCAGCTCCACCTCTAAATCAACTTGTTCCTGTTTTTTTCATTATTATTTTAGCAAACACTTGAGAATCCTCAATCCCATGTTCACGTACAAAAACCATCTCGATCTTACATACTTCATAAAGATTTGGATTTTGTTGAACTATTTTCGGATTTACATTTGAAAAGGTGCACTTGCTCAAGATTTGTTATGGAATTCCATATATGAATTAGATTAGCTCTAACGACAGCGTTAGTGACACCACCCCTTCACATAATGGCCACAATAATGTTTCCTTGGTGTTATGCAGAACTTAACTCATACATTGTACATGGATTTTAACAGTGCCTATGAACTCCGTATAATGGAGATATATGTTATTTCCGGTTCTTCTCCCACTGCTAAGCCTGCTTGGGAAGTTTCATCAAATGTTAATCATGAAAGATCGTGGCCCATGGGTGGTACTTTACCTCTTCAAAGTGTCTTATTTGATGCAAACAATTGTTAATTACAAAGGTTGTGGTGCCCTGAGGCGTCAAGATGGCAGACGCACTCTAAGAGTGCTCTGGACCCCTCTGTCATCCGCCTGGCATCCGCCCGTCCTCAGCTGCACCCTACCTTCTCCAGCAGAGGATCTCGACTCGCCACACTGTCCGCTCTGCTCCGACCCCTCCTGGATCGGACGCCTCTGTCCCGGGAGCGGTCTTCTCTCCCAGCCGGACCCCAGCTCTCCAAAATGGCGGCTCCGGCAGCTCACTGCACCTAAGCGGACATCCCTTGCCTGGCGGCGGTGGCGTGTCTGTCAGGCGCACCACCGGAGCCTTGGCGGAGAAGTTTACGGGGACTTCCTGGGGCAGGGACGACGTGGGGTGGCCGCGGGGGGTCAGCGCTGCCGCCCGCAGTGGCCAGGGCCGGTGCCCCACTGCACTGTGTGGCTGTGACTGCGGGGGCCTGCCGCGCCTCGGCTGGTACCGCTGAACAGCGGTGCACCTGCCTGCCGCCCCCCCGCCTGGCCCTGTTGCCGATCTGACTGCCTGGTGAGTCGGCCAGGGGAGTCGGAGCTCGTCTGGGCCGTCCTGTGAGGCCTGTGATGAAGCAAGGTGCAGAACACTATTTTGTTCAAACTTGCGAAGTTAGGTGGCCAGCAGCATGGCCGACTAGACGTGCCGGCACAGAGCTCCGGCCGAGCCAACTAAATATCCGACTTACCTGATCCCCCAAGACCCAGGAACGCCGCAGCAGCAGGGAGCTGAAGCCCGGGCACCTGATACGGTTCATTGCAGAGCTGCAACGAAGGCGATCCCTGCCAGGGCACCGGGTGAAACGGAGGCTCTGCTGCCTCAAGGAGAGCGAGATGGCGGCCCCGGTGCTCCGATAGAGAAAGGCGCTCATTGAGAACCGGCGGCCCCTCGCCACGCTGCCGCAGGCCCGGGGAGGCTCCGCTGGATGCTTGGCGGCCGGGCGGACGGCTGCATACCACCTCCGACGGACATTAGAGGCGGGATAGAAACGACCACCGACCGCCTTATCCAATATGGCGGCCGGCGTGGAGGCTCCGGGACTGTGACGGCGGGGTCCCCCACACTGCTACCGCGGCCGGAGGGAGTCTGTGACCTGCTGCGGGCCCAGGAGCGGAGCGGAGGGGGGGCCTGCACCGAGGTGAGGAGCTCAGTATCTGCCTGACGAGAAGACCGGGGTCGGCCCCTGAAGCGGCGCCCGCCTTCACCAACATGGCGGCCGCACGCTAACTGTGTGCTGCGGAGCGGCGCTTGACTCGCGGTCGGCCGCGAAGGCCTGCCGGGGGGGGAGGGGGCTGGTCCCTGCCGCCCTAGTGACCAGGTGGCCCGCTCTGGAACAGTAGAGACGGGGCGTCACCACGAGCCCTCCGTACACAGCGCCGCACTACTGCCCTTCTGAGTGGCGGCCCGGGACTGAGGCGGTGAGGAGCACAGGGAGTGTACGCGGGCCCCTGGCCCAGAGACTTTCAGGATATCAATTGGGGGCCACCCAAGGGCATTGCGTGTTCGAGGCACTACTTGACTCGGCCTCTGTTCCCGGCGCACGGCCGAGCCCAGCGATACCGCGGAGGGAGGCAGGGAGGCAGGTTCATCCCAGAAGCCCCTGGCCTCTTGACAACGCAGCTATGGGCAAGAATACACCGATACCCAAGACCAAGCGGCAGGGCCTAATAGATGATTTCGCGGCTCCGCGACCAGCGGTGGAGCAACGGCCCATGCAAGCAGGCGCACGCAATGACACGGACATGCTGATGGAGGCCATACGGGCGTCTAGAACGGACATCCAAGCTTCACGAGCGGCCTTGGAAACCAAAATCGGGGAGGTCGGGTCCGAGGTTATGCTGCTGCGCCAGGACTTTCGAAACTTGACCGACAGGGTCTCTGAGACCGAGACGAGGTTGACGGAAAATGAGAAGTCGGTCTCTGAGCTGAGGAAGGACATGGCAGAGCTCCAGGCCTCACACCGTCAACTCTTGTGGAAGGTGGATGATGCCGAAAACAGGTCAAGGCGGAATAACCTGCGATTCGTGGGCTTTAGAGAAGGGGTTGAGGAAAGGAGTATGGTCGCCTTCCTTCTCGACTGGCTCAAAAAGACCTTCCCTACGGCGCGGTTTTCCCCGTGTTTTCTCATAGAAAGGGCGCACAGGGCGCTCCTGGCCAAACCACCGGAGGGGGCGAGACCACGACCGGTCATAGCCCGGTTTCTGAACTTTGCCGATCGAGATCTGATATTGCGTGAAGCCAGGACACTGGGCGAGATCCGCTTTGAAAACACCACCATAATGATCTTCCCGGATTACAGCCAAGAAGTTTCTAAACAACGCCGCTCCTTTGACGCTGTAAAAGCAAAGCTGAGGTCCCTCAACATCCAGTATATGCTCCTCTTCCCGGCCAAGCTTAAGGTCATCTATCAGGACAAATCCATCTTCTTTGCACACCCAGACGACGCGTGGCAATGGCTGGAGGAGCGACCTATCCTGAATAGTAGGGAGGCGGCGGGCCGGGCAGTGCTAGACCGGTCACTACGGGACAAACCGCAATGGGAGAGGCCGAAGCCGCAACGACGGAGACTGCGGAAGACACAGCGCAAGACACCGCAAACGCCATACAGGACAAGCGACCAGCAGGGCAGGAGGCGAGGCAGGTCCGCGTCACCGGGTACTGACTCTGTTGCAGGCTCGAGGTCTGGTAGCCTGCGAAATGGAATCCGTTCTGAAGAAGAAGTAATGGAGGAATCGGAGGGCCGGGCATCCGAAGGGGAGGAGGATGACGCCAGGAGTGATTCGCTGCACCCTCTGGCCAAAGAAATCCAGCAGTTGGAGCAAGACTCTACAGGTCGTGAGGGACAGATGGACACACAAGACTCACATTCGTGAACTATGCTGCACTGGGAAGGGGAAGAGATGACGGCTCGGCGAGGCAGAGCAAGCAAGTTGGCACCCCCCTAGTACTGTTCTTTGTGCTTTTAGCACTGATTGCGGTTTATTGAGGGTGGGATGTGTGGGAGGGCGACAGGCCTACTCCCATGGATAGTTGAGACCCGGATGGGGATGCAACTGGAAGGGGAGGGAGGTGGGGTGGGGGGAGCGGATTGGGGCTTTGCTACCATGTTACCCCACGTTGGGGTTGTTGAGAGTGTTGGGGAGGGAGGGGGGAAGTTTGACAAACTACAGCAGCAACGAGTCCGGGAGAATTTTTTCCCCCGGTTGGGGTCTACAAAGGTTATGGGGGGGAGGGGGGAACCCGTTCAGGAACAGCAGAGACACGCCAGCCCACAGTTGATGACATCCCTAAGTCACGGTCCCACCCAGGGAAGGTTCAGAGCAACACAATGGCAAGTACACTAGACGCTACACCCACGGGTGACACAGGGTTCACGGTGCTAAGCTGGAATGTGAACGGCCTGGGGTCGAAAATTAAAAGAGGTTTAGTTAATGCGTACCTCAGACGACTGACACCAGACGTCATCCTACTCCAGGAAACGCACCTTAGAGGGAACCAGTGCGCATTTATTGCGCGGGGAAGATATACTGTCCTGGCACATGCGGGATACACGGCAGACTCCAGGGGGGTGGCGATCCTTATAAAAAAATCGGCGCCGTTCACGATTACACGCACTTGGCTAGACCCTCAGGGCACATATGCGGGAGTCCAGGGGTTGTGGAAAAGACGTAGGTTCACGATAATATCAGTGTACGCTCCTCCCAAGCTACAGGCTCCCACACTGAAGGCGGTTGCTAATATCCTACTGGACACGGCTGACACAACTCAAGTAATGGGGGGGGACTTTAATGATGTCATGTGCACCACACAAGATAGGTCGGGGACTTCACACCCACTGGGATCCAAAACTGCCCTAGCCCGGCAGATGAATACCCTCGGCCTCACCGACGTATGGCGTTGGCTCCATCCAACACAAGTAGCCTATTCCTTTTACTCCGGGGCACACAAGGTCTTCTCCAGGTTGGATTATGTTTTTATGTCTAGGCAGGATATCACGGTTGGAGACCTGGCAGAGTACAAGGCGCGGGGGATCTCCGACCACTCCCCCCTATTAGTGCAGGTGGGACGAGACAGAGGGGTGAGGCAGTCACAATGGCGATTAGCGGCATGGGACGTCCAAACCCCGGAAATACTTAAGGGCGTGCGTGCAGACATACGGGTGTACATGGCCGAAAATGAGGGTTCGGTGGACTCTGGTGTTACCCTCTGGGAGGCTATGAAACCAGTCCTGAGAGACCGCATTCAAACTAGGCTGGGAGAAGCTAGGAGGTCGCGCCAGGGTCAGGTAGAGAGTGAAGAGGTCTCCATTTTAAATTTAGAAACGGAGTATCACCAACAGAAGGGAGAGGCCCGCCTCAGGAAATTGATTGACGCACAGAGACGTTACAGGGAATTAGTCACGGATGAGGCGCGCACTCAGGCACTGGCGACGTGGCATCGACTGTATGATGTCGGTGACAAGTCGGGCAAACTTTTAGCCTGGCTGAGTAGGAGGGAAACTGCGGCGAGATGGGTGGATATGATCTCGTTACCGGGGAACAGGCAGGTTAACACGGATAGGGACATAGCCGAGGCCTTCGCGACCTATTACGAGGACTTCTACAGAGCTAGGGACCTGGGCGACTGTGAGGACGCCCATCGCTACTTAAGTGGTATGGAGTTGCCGACGTTATCCGCGGAGGCTACTGCAGCTCTGGAGGCGGATCTGACGCTGGACGAAATCTCTGAAGCTGTGACGGCGTTGAAACCGGGGAAGACTCCCGGGCCCAATGGCTTCCCGGCAGAATTTTTTAAACGTACGGCGGATCTGTTGCAACGACACGTGAAGAACCTCTTCACGGACGCATACCATGCAGGGAGTTTTCCTCCGGACCTGGTCTTGGCCACTATTATCCCAATCTACAAAGAGGGCAAACCCAAAAACGACTGCTCCTCCTACCGCCCAATCTCCCTCCTAAATACGGAGACAAAAGTACTGGCCACTATCCTGGCTCGACGGTTGCGACAGGTAATCACGGAGTTGGTGCATATGGACCAGTCCGGTTTCCTTCCGGATAGGGCGACCAAATTGAATCTCCGTCGCACTCACAACTGGCTACAGGAGGTCCGTGAGAGAAGTGAACCCCACTGGTTCCTCTCATTGGACGCGGAGAAGGCATTTGATGCAGTCCACTGGCCCTTTCTGATGGAGACCCTCCGACGTTTTGGGATTGGTCCCAAATACATGCAGTGGGTCCGGCTCCTGTACTCCAACCCGAAGGCGAGAGTGCGGATCAATGGAAGGTTGTCCCGTGAGTTCCCCATTGGTAGGGGTACGCGCCAGGGCTGCCCATTATCCCCCCTCCTGTTTACCCTTACGATTGAGATTTTAGCGACACGGATTAGACAGAATCAGGATATCGGAGGTTTTAGGTGGGATACTATTGACGGCACACAGGAAAAAATATCTTTGTATGCCGACGACGTACTATTGTTCGTGACCGACCCAAGCAGGACAATTCCAGCACTGTTCGGGGAGCTAGGCGAATTCGGGGCGAGGGCGGGACACACGATCAATTGGCACAAATCGGTCCTTTATGACCCACAAGGCAAGGAGCGTCATGAGTGCCTTCCGAGACAGCTTATTCATACGACAGACGGCTTCCAATACCTGGGCGTATATATAACGCTAGATAGGACACGCTCCTACACTGCAAACGTGGCTAGGATAATGGTAGAAGCAAGGTCAGAAATGGACAGATGGAGGCAACTCCCGCTCACCCTATTGGGCCGTGCCGCACTATATAAAATGGTCCTACTACCCAAGTTTCTCTATGCACTCCAGAATGAGTATTATCCCCTGCCATTGGCGACTCTGACTAAAATTCATGCGGACCTGCGCGCCTTCCTGTGGCTGGGAAAACAACCTCGTGTGGCCCTCACCACGTTGCAGCGCCACCAATATAGCGGGGGTATCTCGCTTCCCAACCTGGAGGCGTATTATTGGGCGGAACACCTCGCCCCGATCAACGAGTGGCTCCATGCGGCGGCCGATCACCCCACCTATGCGCTGGAAAGGTCTCAATGGTCACGCAAATCTATATTGCATTACCTCTATGGGGAAGCGGTAGGCCAGCACTTCCTTCCCGCCACTAAGATAACGTTGACAGCGTGGCGTAGGGCAACGAAAAGAATGGGTTGGGACAAGGGGATCACTCGTCAGACACCACTGTGGTACTGCAAGTGGCTAGGAGAACTGAATAAACTGAAAGGTTTTAGGAGGTGGGATGACATAGGCATCTCCACGGTAGGGGACGTGATTGCAAAAGGGGAATTAAAGACCTTTCCGGCACTCAGAGCAGAATTTGGCCTACACAACACTCAGTACTACAAATATTTACAACTGAAACATGCCTGGAGCGCACAAAACATTGTACTGGCAGATCTCCCAGAGTACGCACCACTGGAGGGTAGACTGCTGCAGGAACAGATACAGGGTGGGGCGATATCCTTAACGTATAAGACTCTAACCAACAATATGCTGGGTGACCTGCAAGCCCTACGAGATAGATGGGAGGCGGATATGGGGGACATGGAGGATCTAGACTGGGAACTCGCCCTCATGCACCCCCGTGAGGTAGCTATTAAGTCCAGACTCCGCCTCATACAATTTAAAATACTGCACAGATCTTACTTTGACAGGGTACGACTCTTTAAAATGGGTAGGATACCAGACACAACATGCCTTAGATGCCATCGACACACAGGTGATTTCTTCCATACACTGTGGGGGTGTGATATAATTCAAGAATACTGGGAGGAGGTGTTCCGGGAACTGGAGGATGTATTGGAGGTGGCCTTACCACGTGACCCTAGACTGGCATTGTTGGGTACGATCACAGATGTAGACCTGCCCCGCCCCTTGACTATCTTTCTGGTACTGGCCTTAGTAGTGGCAAAAAGAGACATCGCAAGATGCTGGGGAGCGCCCGAAAAACCGAACATGGAAGAATGGCGGAGGGGGTTGGATCTGTACATGGCGGCGGAGAGAGTTACTTATCGTGCACGGGGCTGCCCCAAAAAATTCAGGAAAATATGGGCTAAATGGAGACAATTCCATGGGCTAGATTGAGACCCTGTGGACTAGTAAAATGTGGGAGGGGAACACCTGGATGAGATGGTGTGCACAGTGGGGACTCCTGAGTGTTATGTGACTACATTAATACCTGTTCTTGTGTGCGTGATTGTCGGATGAGACACGTCGAGAGAGGGTGGGGACCAAGGGGTGGGGGGGGTGTGGAGGGTTGGCGGGCGGCTGTTCCGGGGATTCTGTTGGGTTTTGGTTTACTTGTTCTTACTCTTGCTAGTTTGAATACGAAGCTATTACTGCAGGGTATGATATGATGTAACTACTGAGAAAAGTTGCGTTCCTGGCGGATAGGGCGGAATGTTGACACCCTACCGTCTGTCTACCTTTTTCCTTAGCGGTGATACTACTGATGCAACAATAAAAAGAATTAAAAAAAAAAAAAAAAACTTGCGAAGTTAATCTCCTATAATCATAATTGAACTAAAATGCTTATGGTGAATTTACTAATCAACTTAGTTTAAAGAATACATCCATCAGTACACGTGGGACAACTAATGTGCTTTATGTTGCAAACGCAAAAGAAGAAAAATAATAAACTAACCTTGTCTATTGACTTTGTCAGTATTAAATGCGGTTGTTTAACTAATGGCATGTGCTTATTTTGTGTGCTTATGTTATGTCTTTTTGTGACAAAATGCATAAAAGAGTTCCTGCAGATCTTAAAAGGAAAGGTAGATATAATGCTGCTTATTTGTGCTTCAGCCAGGTAACATAATTAACAGGATTATTTAGCAAAGGGGGTGGGTTACAGAATGGGGTTCAATTCTTTAATTAATTGATGTCTTGTGTTTGTTTAATAATAGTTTCCGAAGTGAGGCCTAATGGTGGTTCAGCTTGTCCAGAGCGATTACTTGCACATGCGCAGCTGTGAAGACTTTTACTGCATGATCATCACATAATTTGGAAAAGCAGTTCTTCAGCTGAGTTAAACGTGCACTCGGAGAAAGGCTCAAGGACAGGAACTTGTTATGTCTGCCAAGGCTAGGAAGTGATTTGTTCAAGACTCGGGAAAAGTATCAATCTTGAGGAAGCCGAAAGACGTGGAAGTGAGAGACAATAGGGCTTATGTGAAGCCTGAACTTGGTTAAGAATTGGTGACGACTTAATAGTGGACTGACACAGGTCAACCAATGGAAAGCGTGGATTTCCTCGAAAAGTATGCAAAATGTAGATAGTTTAGTTAGAAAGAAAGGTATAAAACCCGACACTTGGAGCGGAGAAAAAACTCTCTTCTTTCTGATTCCTGATTGACGTGACATGCTGTCGGACTTTTGGCGCATGTAAGGACAGCAGACTTTAAATGATTTTTCCTTTCTAGGTGGAGTGAGAATCAGACAGGGAAATAGATTTAGGGAATGGAGACTGTTATTTGTTGATAATACATGTTTCTGAGCTTGCTTTAAAAATGTCGGTTTTTTAATTCATTTCCTCACTAAAATGCTGCTTTCTTGATTGTTTATAAAATAAAGATTCTTAAACGAATATGCTTTTCTCTTTTGATAAATAAAATTAATAAAAATTAGATTTGAAATGACAAGCTGGTCTTGTTTATTCATGATCTAGTTACCATCAGTTGATTCATTCGCCTTAGTGGCTTGATTAATGATATGTGATGTTTAAAACCATGGTGAAAACAGATAAAACTGCAGTTGTATATAATTTTGTAGATAATATGTGAATAGATTTTATTAATCAGGCCACCAGATTCAGTCGCTCAAAATTGTCACTTTAGTGTTATGGGCCTTTATAAGTGATTCATGATTAATGGTGAGTATTGAGGTGATAGGTAGCGTTTGTGAGACAGTTTTTCATTAGGAGCGCTGGATCACCTGCAACTACAACCGTGACAGAGAGGGCTGCACATCACCCCCTGAGGACACGAGGGACTGCTGTGTTTCACCCCTCTACGGGATCTGGCTGGTGGAGTGGAGTGGCTGCCGTGGGACCACCTGGACTTCATGGACGGTGAGTGGGGTAGATCGGCCACTGAGTCAGGTGTCGGCCGGGGTGACCAAACTTTGCCCCCCCCATTTCGTCCTCCTGTGGGGGGCCCTGGTGGAGTTGAGGTGGGCTGCTTCTCCTGGCTACCCCGTGCCGTCCTATTGGCTACGTCTGACTGGTTGGGGTCAGCTCCCGTCCCTGGGCCCCTGGTCTCTGGGGGCGTCCTGCTCAAGGTGGTGGCCCCGGTGGCTGGGGGGGGTGGAGACGGCTGTAATGCCAGAAACCGGTCCCCGGAAGCTTGTTTCCTTCCCAGTGTAAGAATTGGCTTTTGTAGTTTGGTTTGCCCTGTTCCCATCATGCACTGGGACAGGAACAGACTAATTTGCATACAGCCAGGTTCTGAAACTGGGATGGTGCAATGAGCTAAAAAACGGTGTTGGATCTAGCCCTGATCTCTTGACTGGGTGAGAGTATTCTTCTTAATTCAGAGACTCTGTCCCTCACCACCCCTTGTTGTAAATAATTTTGTCCACCCTAAGCGTGGAAGGGTATACTCAGACATGAGTCCCTTGCTCATTGCACCATCAGGATTCAAGCAAGCCGGGCCGAAGACGGCTGTAATGCCAGAAACCGGTCCCCGGAAGCTTGTTTCCTTCCCAGTGTAAGAATTGGCTTTTGTAGTTTGGTTTGCCCTGTTCCCATCATGCACTGGGACAGGAACAGACTAATTTGCATACAGCCAGGTTCTGAAACTGGGATGGTGCAATGAGCTAAAAAACGGTGTTGGATCTAGCCCTGATCTCTTGACTGGGTGAGAGTATTCTGCTTAATTCAGAGACTCTGTCCCTCACCACCCCTTGTTGTAAATAATTTTGTCCACCCTAAGCGTGGAAGGGTATACTCAGACATGAGTCCCTTGCTCATTGCACCATCAGGATTCAAGCAAGCCGGGCCGAAGACGGCTGTAATGCCAGAAACCGGTCCCCGGAAGCTTGTTTCCTTCCCAGTGTAAGAATTGGCTTTTGTAGTTTGGTTTGCCCTGTTCCCATCATGCACTGGGACAGGAACAGACTAATTTGCATACAGCCAGGTTCTGAAACTGGGATGGTGCAATGAGCTAAAAAACGGTGTTGGATCTAGCCCTGATCTCTTGACTGGGTGAGAGTATTCTGCTTAATTCAGAGACTCTGTCCCTCACCACCCCTTGTTGTAAATAATTTTGTCCACCCTAAGCGTGGAAGGGTATACTCAGACATGAGTCCCTTGCTCATTGCACCATCAGGATTCAGGCAAGCCGGGCCGAAGACGGCTGTAATGCCAGAAACCGGTCCCCGGAAGCTTGTTTCCTTCCCAGTGTAAGAATTGGCTTTTGTAGTTTGGTTTGCCCTGTTCCCATCATGCACTGGGACAGGAACAGACTAATTTGCATACAGCCAGGTTCTGAAACTGGGATGGTGCAATGAGCTAAAAAACGGTGTTGGATCTAGCCCTGATCTCTTGACTGGGTGAGAGTATTCTGCTTAATTCAGAGACTCTGTCCCTCACCACCCCTTGTTGTAAATAATTTTGTCCACCCTAAGCGTGGAAGGGTATACTCAGACATGAGTCCCTTGCTCATTGCACCATCAGGATTCAAGCAAGCCGGGCCGAAGACGGCTGTAATGCCAGAAACCGGTCCCCGGAAGCTTGTTTCCTTCCCAGTGTAAGAATTGGCTTTTGTAGTTTGGTTTGCCCTGTTCCCATCATGCACTGGGACAGGAACAGACTAATTTGCATACAGCCAGGTTCTGAAACTGGGATGGTGCAATGAGCTAAAAAACGGTGTTGGATCTAGCCCTGATCTCTTGACTGGGTGAGAGTATTCTGCTTAATTCAGAGACTCTGTCCCTCACCACCCCTTGTTGTAAATAATTTTGTCCACCCTAAGCGTGGAAGGGTATACTCAGACATGAGTCCCTTGCTCATTGCACCATCAGGATTCAAGCAAGCCGGGCCGAAGACGGCTGTAATGCCAGAAACCGGTCCCCGGAAGCTTGTTTCCTTCCCAGTGTAAGAATTGGCTTTTGTAGTTTGGTTTGCCCTGTTCCCATCATGCACTGGGACAGGAACAGACTAATTTGCATACAGCCAGGTTCTGAAACTGGGATGGTGCAATGAGCTAAAAAACGGTGTTGGATCTAGCCCTGATCTCTTGACTGGGTGAGAGTATTCTGCTTAATTCAGAGACTCTGTCCCTCACCACCCCTTGTTGTAAATAATTTTGTCCACCCTAAGCGTGGAAGGGTATACTCAGACATGAGTCCCTTGCTCATTGCACCATCAGGATTCAAGCAAGCCGGGCCGAAGACGGCTGTAATGCCAGAAACCGGTCCCCGGAAGCTTGTTTCCTTCCCAGTGTAAGAATTGGCTTTTGTAGTTTGGTTTGCCCTGTTCCCATCATGCACTGGGACAGGAACAGACTAATTTGCATACAGCCAGGTTCTGAAACTGGGATGGTGCAATGAGCTAAAAAACGGTGTTGGATCTAGCCCTGATCTCTTGACTGGGTGAGAGTATTCTGCTTAATTCAGAGACTCTGTCCCTCACCACCCCTTGTTGTAAATAATGAGTTCCGCTACAGGCACAGGCCCTTCACTGCCCCGGACCTTGGGGTCGGGCTGGAGATGGGTGGCGGTGGTGGGTGTTTGGCCGGCCTGGCCATACTTCGCTGATGAGCTCTGCCTGGCCCCGTGGGTGGCCCCGAGACATGTCTCATTTCTGCCCCGCAGGGGACCTGAGGGGTTGGACTTGGACGCCTGGGCCCGAGCACAGACAGCCTTGTTGTCCGAGGGACCCCCCTCCAGCACTTGCCCCGCAGCGGACCAGCCATCCGCCTCGAGATGGGCAGAAACCGCCCCGTCCAGAATCCGGTCCCTCCAACCCAAACGAAAATGGATCAATTTACCACGTCGGACCAGGACCCGGGGGGCGGACCGCCTGGCCAACCGGGCGCCACCGGGGGAGATCTCTCCACCATCCTTCAGGCGATAAGCACCTCTCAGGCCTCAGTGGAATCCAAGATCGGCGAGGTGAGGGTGGATGTGGCTCTCATTCGCCAGGACCTGCGCAACGCCACAGCGCGCATCGCGGAGGCGGAATCCCATATCTCCATGACGGAGGACGACATCAGCCAACTTAAGACCCAGGTGGCCAGTCTCCAGACCCAGACCTCGGAGCTCCACCGGAGGGCCGAGGACGCCGAAAATAGATCGAGCAGGAATAACCTGCGTCTCCTGGGGTTTATATAGGGAGTGGAGCAGGGTCACACCGACACGTTTGTGGAGACCTGGGTGCGCTCCTGGATGCCCAAAGAAGCCTTGTCACCGTGGTTTGCTGTTGAACGGGCTCATCTCTCCCTGGCGCCCAGGCCTGGGGCCCCTGCCCGTCCCATAATCCTGAGGGTCTTCAACTTCCGAGACAGGGACGCCATCCTTGGGGCAGCCAGGGCACAAGGGCCTCTGCACTATCAGAATAGTAAGATCATGATCTTCCCGGACTACACTAGGAAGGTGCAGGCCCAGCGTTGGACCTACAATGAGGTCAAACAGAAGCTTCGCAACATGGGTCTCCGATACGGTCTTTTCTTCCCGGCCCGGCTCAAAGTCATCTTCCAAGATAAGACCTTCTTCTTACATAGCCCTCAGGCGGCGTGGACCTGGCTCACAGAGGAGAGGCCCCTCCTCCCCCCGGCCAGCTTCCTCCTCCGACCAACGGACTCCTCAGCAGTCACACCCGACCCTCCCCAAGCCCCAGGGGCGCCGGACGGGGTCCCGCAGGAAGACCGACCGTCGTGGGGAAGCTTCCCGATCTCCAGGCGGGACGTCCCGGCGCCCTCCGTCTCGGGCTTCGGTCTGGGGTTCCAGTACTCCCAGCCCGACCAACTCAATCATTGACTTGAATGACCGCCCGGGTCCCTCAAGCAATTTGCGCCACCCCGTTTCCGACTCTGACCTGTCCAGGAGCCCGATGATTCAGGGAACCGGAGAACCCAAGGTCATCTGAACGCTGGCACACTGCGAGAGCGCTCTCTCATATCCCTCTGAGGCACCCAGGGGCGAGGGTGTTGGTCTTCCCGAGGAGGGGGTTCCTACTCTCCTCAAAACTAACGGTGTCATGATCTACTCCATCCTTCACTCCCTTGACTCTATTTGCATTCCTTGTGTTTTCTTGCCCAATGCGGGGTTGTAGCTGTTTACGATTCTCTTATCCGACTGCATGGAGGGGGGTCCATCTCTGCCACAGTCATGTTCTGCTAATCATTTTAGCTTAGCGACCAGACTTCTTGTTACTTACCTGTTTTTTCCTTTTATGGGCGACAGATGCTTCACATTCGGAAGTGTAGGGTGGGGGGAGTTGGTGGGCAAAGGGGTGGGGGGAGGACATTGTCTCCAGTTTGTTTGTTATTTTTAGCCGCCCACGGGCCGCTGTTCTTTGTTCCTTCTGGTAGCCACACATGCCTACACGCCACTGGCGATGCAACAAGACTCATCTCACCGCTCACCTCCCGCCCGGAAGCCCCGGCTAAGGGAACTCGGTCACACCGGGACCTGACACTGCCTGCGCTTGCTCCTCCTCTTCCCCATACCACCCATCACAATGGCGTACACCCTACCTAGACCCCTCCTCGTTTTTTCCTGGAATGTCAATGGTCTGCTGGACCGCATAAAACGCACTGCTGTCCTCCGCAGCGCTCACCGGCACGCACCAGACATCCTGTTCCTGCAGGAAACACACCTTCTGGGCTCCCAATGTAATTTCCTCGCCCGCTATGGGTTCGATGGGGTCTGGCACTCTGGGTTCACGCAGGGCTCCAGGGGGGGTGGCCATCTTACTCCGGAAGGGGCAGCCCTTAACCCTGACACGAGCAGACACAGACACACAGGGCGGCTGTGTGGCCCTGAGGGGGAGGATTGAGGGACACCCCATTAACCTCATATGCACATACATCCCTCCTCTCGTCATGGCCTCTGCCCTCCGCAGCCTCACACTGGTGATTTCCTCCTTCCCACAAGGCTTGACAGTAGTAGGAGGTGACTTCAACGCCGTCTTACAGCCCTCATGTGACACGACGGGTACCCCATCGGCGGCCCGCCTTGCCTCTGCAAAACGCCTATCTGACTGGTCCTTGGTACTGGGTCTCTGTGATGCCTGAAGTGTGTGGAATCCCTGTAAAGTCCCATTTACCCACACATTGGCGGCTCATCACAGGGGCTACCTGGGGGATGTGCTGGAGAGGATGGGCTTTGGCATCCCTTTTCGACGCCGGGTCCTTTACTCTGCCCCCAAGGCGAGGGTCCTTATTAACGGCGTGCTTTCAGGGGCGTTCCCTATCCGGAGGGGCACCTGCCAGGGTTGCCCGCTCTCGCCACTTCTATTTGCACTAGCAATGGAACCCCTAGCCTCTCTCACCTGCCAGGATCCCCTCATCCGCGGCGGAGCTTGGGACCCGCACCAGATCGACAAAATTGCTCTGTACGCTGATGACGTACTTCTTTTCCTGGGGGACCCGGAGAGCTCTGGCCCACAATGCCTGGAGGCTCTTTCGGCCTTTGAACGTGTCTCTGGCCTCAGGCTCAACCCCGTGAAGTCCACCCTAGTTCCCTTACACTCTTCCCGGGCATGCTTAAATTGGCAGGCGACCATCCCCCTGTGGCGGCAATCCTTCAAGTACCTGGGGGTATGGGTGGCCCTTCTTCCGGAGCTCGAGTGGGCCTTGAACATCACACCCCTGGTCACTAAAGCCAAAGCGGATCTCAGAAGATTGCAGACCCTTCCCCTTAATCCCCTCGGTAGGAGTGCTCTTTTCAAAATGATGATCCTTCCCATATTCCTATACACCCTACAAAACGTGACCACCCATCTCCCAGGTGGTTGGCTTCGGGAGTTGGACCCCACCCGATTTTTATGGGGAGGAGGCAGGCCGCGCATGTCCCTAGCACATTGCCGCATACCTCCTTACGATGGAGGAATGGGAGTCACCAATCTCCACCTTTACTATCTGGCCACGCGGCTGATTGTGATCCACGATTCGCGGGCGGCTGGTCTGACCCGGCGTACCGAGTGGAGCTCCGGTCGACGGATTTTGCGCAACTCCAGCTGTATGGGAGCCCAGTCCCACTGGCCCTCCCTCCTATCACTAGAATGCTCATGGCGTGGCGCACCGCCCTACGGTACGTTAGATGGGATCGGAAACTCACCAGACAGACGCCTTTACAGTGTGGGGCCTGGCTAGAGGTGGTCTCGTCCCTCTACAACTTCCGTAAATGGGACCATATCGGGATCTCGCTGCTCGGGGATGTTTGGGTGGGGGACCATGTCAGATCGTTTGCAGACCTACAACACCGCCACTCCCTCCACTCCTCCCAATTCTACAAATACTTGCAGTTGAGGCACGCCCTCCGGGCCCCCATTTCATCCCCCACTTCCTTCCCCGAATTCAGTCCCCTGGAGGCTCAAGTGATGATGGGGAACCTGGGCAGAGGAGGGGTGCCACAGATTTACCGCTCCTTGGTGAACAACGGTCCCGCGTCCTTAGACTCGCTCCGGGCCCGGTGGGATGGGTGGTTGGGCCTCCTGGAAGACGCAGACTGGAGAGACGCCATTATGGCACCCAAGACCCTGACGACCTCCTCCAAGTTGCGTCTAGTCCAACTCTTCTACCGCCACACGGCATACCTCACCCCGGCACGCTTGTTCAGAGCCCACCTGCAGCCCTCCCCAGCATGTCAGCGCTGCAGCCACGCCCCAGCCGATTTCTACCACATGGTATGGCAATGCCCTGTGCTCACGCCGTTCTGGGCAGGGGTGGAACATGAACTCACGCAGGTTCTGGGGTGGCAGGTCCCTCACAATCCACTACGCCTGATCCTAGAAGTGTTTGATGGCCTTGATGGATCACGGGCAGACAAGCGCTTTCTGGGCACAGCAGTGGCGGTGGCATAGAGGGATATTACTGCGCTTTGGTCCCAGGTCAAGCCGCCCACTTTGAGGGGCTGGAGACGAGGGGTGGACTGGTGTGGTACCCAAGAGGAGCCCCTCTTCAAGGCCCGAGGTTGTCCAGAACTTTTTGGCAAAATATGGGGCAAATGGTTTAATTTATCATCAATGTGAAGGGTCCAAATGGTCGTGTAAGTGGGTGCAACGGGCGGGGGCAGGGCCAAGTCTTTATTGTCGAGTGAGTCTGAATCATACTCCACTTAATATAATGTACCTGTCTAATGTGTCGGATTGCTACCAATGTTTCTTTTTGACCCGAAAAATGTAATAAATTTGATTATCAAAAAAAAATGTCAACGTTTGTAGACAGTAGAGCACGTAATGATCAATCAAGAGGCTTGTCCGTCACCTCTATTGGCCTCCTCATGAGCTTGGCTTCCTGCAGACTTGAGTGGCATACTTTGGGCCTTCTCCAATCCCCCAAAGTACATTAGTGTATAGAATGTTTCTTGTTCGGCTTTCTCTTGGCCTTGCTTTGTGGAGGGGAATTGACTCTGCATTCTTGCTTACTGAAATACTCGTTTGGAATATTTCCGGATTGAACCTTACAATAGACCAGAGTTCTTCAATCTGTGGGGTGCGCCCCCCTGGGGGGTGCGACACCATCTCAGGGGGGGTGGGGCTCCCCTCCACTCTAATCTTACCTTTGTTCCTCTTCACTGTCCTGTGTCGCAAGTCTTCTGGGGATTTTTTTTTACAGGAGAACTCCGGTATGGTTGGAGGGGGGAGGGAGGAGAAATTAATGAGTCACGATGTGCCCATGCTTTTTGTCATTATCATGTTAACAGTCCCAGGAGGGGGTTAATTGGTACAGCTGAAATGCTTCAGCTGCAGTAAGAGGCAGGAAGTCTCTCTTCTAAAACTGAAAGCAAATGAACAGACAGTCCGCAGAGGAGACTCCTTGCCTCCCTCTGCAGCTGAAATGACTGTCTGTTTGTTTGATTTCAGTTTTAACAGAGGAGACTCCCTGCCTCCCACTGCAGCTGAATCATTTCAACTCTACGAATTTAACCGCGTCCTGGGAGGGTTAGCTCCTACCAGAAAGGAGACCATGTATATTTTAAAGTTACACAGGCAGGTGAGCAAAATGCCATCCAGCCATGTGTAGTTTAAACAGCCTGCAAATTTTATATTTGGACAGTTCTTGCCTCCAACCGCATTTACTCCAACTACCGGAAGGTGCGCCCGCTGACCAAGGAGATCTTGATGAAAGAGCCATATGCCATAAGGGGGTGCGCAAAATGATTGATGCCTGTGCCTTCCGCATTTATGGCCACTGGGTGAAGAAAGGCGAACAGCAGAACAGAGCTGCGCTGTTTCAGAACGTTCCTCAGGCTTTCCTGTTGACGCTGGCTGCGGCGGACGACGAGGAGAGAGAGCTCTTTGCCACATTTGAGGACCAGGAGAGATCAGCTGGGGATATATTGGTGTATTAGGAAAGGTTGTGGAGCCATTGCCCCACGTGTGACTGATGGCATGCTGCTATGAAAGAGTACTGTATATTATCGTATATCTACCCGTTTCCTGCTTCTTTGTGGCTATCCAAGTATCTGTGCTTCCCACACACCATCCCTTCTTCCAGCACACATTTCTCAACTAACATAAGCTTTCCCTTTCTGAATTGTTAATCCCTACCTTACCCTTACGTGCTCCCATGTCTGTACCCGCTCTCCTTTATTTTTATTTCCATTTTCCTGTGTCATCCAACTTTCCTCTATTGGGATTGTCTTCCTGTCCTTTAGGGTCCAAGACATTGTGGATTCAGATATATATGGGTGATTCAGGTATAAATGTACCACCATTCATGAGGCCCTAGACAAGCTCAGTTTGTTAAGGAACCTCCACCTAGAAGCCACTAAATTTCAAACAAACGTCACACAGGGCCTACAACTCAAGGCATTTGCACCTAATTCCCAGAATTTTACATGGCTTGTGGAGATCTAATAGTGATTCTGAGAGCATATACGACTCTGTGCCTATTAACCAGTCCCAAGAAATAGATGGGAAGTTAGCTACTGGTGCACCGTCCATACTACTATTGGAACGGTCACGGGCCCCAGGGATCTAAACACGTGGGAATCTAGTGCCCTTGGTATTGGTAGGCAGCGCAAGCACATGAAAGTCGAGATGCGCTTTGCCTCCCTAGTACTCCTTCTGCCAAGCGATGCATAACAATGCACCGGAAGGCACCTGCTGGTCCCCCCCTGGCGGCGTGGATGGGTGCAGTCAAGAAATGAGGTGCAGCGGAGGAAGGCATACTGCGCGAGGAGGAACCCAGAGGAATTCGCAAACATCCAATTTCCATGCCCTGGGCCATGCTACTTCACTCCTTTATGCATGAAATGGATGCAGCAGCGGGCACGGTGGGAGGTGGTTCCCCCAGGCCCTCTTCAGCCCGGGGGTGCCCGGGGGGGATCGCAACGGGCTCAAACACCTGCTGGGCCTGTCCAATTAGAAGTCATCGACTCACCGCCACATTCACGCGTAGATGGCTCCTAGTGCTGTCCCCATCCCCCTCTCCATAGCCAGACTCGGCGCAAGTCCATCAAGATTTCCCGCAATAGTGCAGCTCTCAGGCGTTCCCACATGTGTACATCCAGCATATGACACAGTGCATCCCAGTTTATGTGTTTTATTAACCCAAGTTTATTTAAGATTTATATAAGGCAGGAGTTCCGAATCCCCCACGATCTTGCGTATGGGGAAACACTACATAACACGCCCCTAACGTGGCCTGGAAAGCAACATCTGGGCGTGTACCCTGCATACGGTCATAGATTCGTGTGGGACATTGTCACTTACTGAACTGAACGCTTCTGGCATAATCGTCTTCAAACCCTATACTGGGGGGTTGTGATAAACGGACCCCATGCAGGATCAATTTGTTTGTCGAAATCATCGACCATGAAAGATATGCTGTATGTTGTAAAGGCAAAATGCCAATAAAAATGTTTTACAAAAAAAATAAAAAAATAGATGGGAAGTGGCACTGGGTCCCCTAGATTTAATAGAGCGTGAACCCATGGCTCGGGAAATCCTAGAGTACCCAAGCTAAAGCATGGAATATTGAAGTCCACGAAATATGCATACCCCCTACACATGTAGGGGATTCCTAACCCTAAAAGGCAAATTACCCAAGGTAAGTTAAACAGGAAAGATGGATGCAAACGTCTCAGATTGGCAAACGCAGTGGCTGAGAACAATAAAAGCAAATGATTCACACTTTCCATGAGATGTAAGGGACAACACATGGTCCAAGGATTTTATGTCAAATAAGGAGCTGCTTAACATCTAATGAATTCACAGCCCCTGTAGGAGAATCCTGATAGTCCTCAGCACGAACTCTATAAGGAACACAACACTTCAAGGGCCTGTGTCTTTACCCACAATCCCCCAGAAGGTTCATGATTCAAGATGAGCTGACGGAGTAAAATACAGGGAACACGAGATGCAGCACGCTCATCACATTAAGGAAATGAAAGATTTCCTCAAGCATCCAAGAACCCCAACCCATACCGCAGCAAAAACGAGGGTACTGAGCTCGTGTTCCAAGAACCATCCAAAAACCCAGTATTAAACTGAGGAAGCACCTATCTCATCATAATGGATCTTTCTCAAGACTTGCTGCTGGGGACAGCTTTGGTCCTACCAGTTGTCCACAGAGCCACAAATCTCATGCGGCTTTGGGTGAAGGATGCAACCGGGGCATGTTATTTGTGTTATTGGGTGCACAGTTTCTTTACTCCAGGCTGTCCTTCAGTGGAACTCTTGATTCCAGAAGTTAGGGATTTAGGGGTTCACCAGTTTATATTTTTTGTTTACATTGTGTCGTGCACTGATAATGGTGAGAACTGGCATACATTCTAATTAAGGTTTGATTTGCTTGTCAACCCCCCCTCCCCCCAAAAAAAAACAGCCTGCAAATTGCGTGTCTTGAAACTAAATATGGTTAGAAAAAAAAGGATGTATTCAGTTGTAATGTGACTTTTCTGTCTTTGTTCACTTGTATTATCAGTCATGGATCATTCAGGCAGCCAGCCCTAGAAAACAATGATACGTTTTTTCTATTTATATTTGCTGTTCAAAGTATGCACAGATAAGTGCTGACAAAACAGCTTTGGGTGACTGCTTATTTTTGTACCACCTGGGATATCAAAATAATGAGCAGGCACCCTGATCATAAGACTGGAAGTTTGTTGCAAGATCAGCACATTTATTTCCTCGACCATGATCCCTGATTTTTTAAAGGAGGCCTCGAAACAGGATCACTGAAATAATATCGACTGCCAAAATATCGACTACCCAAAATATCGAGGAACAAATATCTACAGACAAAATATCGAGTTTGTATGTACAAACAGGTAAGTACAAAAATATCGAGTACTAAATATCGTTTACAAAAATATAGATGTAAAAAATATCGACTTTATTAAAAACAGTGTTAAATTAAATTAAAATGTAAAATTAATTACTAAAATATACTTAAAAATACTTAAATTAAATTATAATAATCAAATATTTAATTAAAGTTATAAAAAAAGTAACAATCATATTTGTTAAAACATATTATATATATATATATATATATTTTAACATAATATAATTAAATAATATCCGATTTTATTTACGTACAATAGCAAAATGTAAAAAATACTATTCCCACTCCAGTGGGTGCAACAGTGAGGAAAGCGTTGGATAGCGTAGGGGTAAAAAATACTATTCCCACTCCAGTGGGTGCTACAGTAGGGAAAGCATTGGATAGCATAGGGGTAAAAATTACTATTCCCACTCCAGTGGGTGCAACAGTAGGGAAAGCGGATAGCGTAGGGGTTAAAATTACTATTCCCACTCCAAAGAGTGCAACAGTAGGGAAAGCGTTGGATAGCGTAGGGGTAAAAATTACTATTCCCACTCCAGTGGGTGCAACAGTAGGGAAAGTGTTGGATAGCGTAGGGGTAAAAATTACTATTCCCACTCCAAAGAGTGCAACAGTAGGGAAAGCGTTGGATAGCGTAGGGGTAAAAACTACTATTCCCACTCCAGTGGGTGCAACAGTAGGGAAAGCGTTGGATAGCGTAGGGTCAAAAATTAATTAAAAGTAATTACGAATTTAATATAATATAATAAATAATTAATTAAAATTACAAATTAAATTTAATTAGCAATTCTAATTTAATTAATTACCCATAAAATAATTAATTAACAATTAATTCTACAACAATACCAATAAATATGTTTGCATGTTTAATTAATTATAAATAAATTACTTCCCACCCAATTCCCCTATAAACCCACAACCCACTACAGAAAATAAATTAGAAAAATTAACATAATTAACAATTAATCAATTAATTTAAATTGATTGCCAATTAAATTTTAATTAATTAACAAATAAAAATTAATTAACAAATTAAAAATGTATAACAATAAATAATTTTACATATTTAATTAATTATTAATAAATTACTTTCCACCCTATTCCCCTATAAACCCACAACCCGCTACAGAATTAAATAACGCAAAAATTAAAAAATACAAATTTCATTAATTATTATTATTTATAACATAAATACACACTTTTCACACATATAATAACATAAAACACTATAAAAAATTGAATATTACTAAAAATTAGATAATTTTAATAACCTATATTATATACTTCGATAATTTAACTGTCTATATTTTTAACAGTCGATATTACTTTACTTACCTTAAAAACGATATTTTTGCTGTCTATATTCTGTCCAGTCGATATTTTGTCCAGTCGATATTTAAAACTCGATATTATGTCCAGTCGATATTTTGAAGTCGATATGTTGACTGTGCACCCTCGAAACAGGTCTCTATCGGGTTCTGTGTCGTGCCTTGGCACAGGCGGTCCAATTTTTCCGGACTGCAGTGACAGCGGCACATCAATGTGTGCGTGCGCACACTGGTCACTTTTCACTCGCAGAGAAGTTACGGCATGACGGCATGCCAGGTGAGCATTGTAGCGGAAGGGAAATCCTTTAAAGAGAGTCATTTTCTCTCTGGATTTCCCTTCTCTTTTTGAAACGCAGGAGCAGTAACATCGTGGTGGCCAGGGCTTTAAGTGGAAGCTTTTTCAATATTATATACAGGCAATAGTTGCTGCTTATTTATCATATACAACTAACAACCATTGGCAAAGCCATTAGTCTTTACTTATAGGTATGATGTCACTTGTTGTATCATATATCTGGATGCAATAACAGAAACAGCAACAAGCATTTGCAATGCAATAGGTCTCGGGTTAATTAAGTTTGAGCTATTGACATTGCTAAATATTGCAACACCAACTGCAACAAAAGCTATTGGTGTTGCATTATTTACAAATGCCAATAGCTCAAACTTTAATAATGCGAGACCTATTGCATTTGAAGCAAACTTAGAAGCACTTCAAGCATGTCAACACAACATAAGTACTTTAAAAAGCACCATGGCAAGTCCACTCCATACGTCACGCAGTCAGTTGCTTCCTAGGCGCAGCCACCCAATAATTGTGCAGTCAGCTACACTCTAACTTCGGCCTGGGCGCCCTCATGTATACACCGCGAGCCTGCAGCAGAAAACACGTCTCCTGGTAACTGTAAAGAGTGGGCGCTGCAAACTGTGCACGTGCTTTGGGATTCATTCGCCGTCCAGAAAGCACGTGACCTCACGATGTACTGGTCCCTTCTTTTTTTTCAGGCGTAGTGACTAGAGTGTCATGGTGAGCACTAGTGCAAGAGAGGAAGTTGATCCCTCCTACCATCTGGTTGTGTAGTGAAAGGGGTGGTGCAGATGGCCCCGAAAATCCCCGGTGCCACTGCACCTGCTGCACCACTGACAACCACTCTTCCGGGGACCTCTTATGCAGCACTGTAGCACCGCACAGATCTGCTGGACACCTTTCCATTCATATGTACGGCTACGGGGGAGTCAGGGGGCGCGTATAGAGCAGGGTCTCCTGTGGCTATTGGGCAGCCGGTTTGACAATCAGGGCCTATACAGGCCCGCTGCACAGATCGTGTAACCTGACAGCCTCAGCCCGCAGTCACAGTACGGCAGTTTGGTAGGTTGAGCTCCTGTTGCAGCGATGCCTGAGTGTGACATGCAGGAGCGAAAGTTCGTGTTGAGGTGGTGCCAACGCAGCCTTTCATCCTCTAGGAGGAGTGCCCCGGATTTGTGTAACGTCTTCGATGTAGATGTCAGCGTGCCACCCCACTGCAGCGCGGCGTGCGTCCTGTTTCCTCGGTCAATAGAGTAACAGTATATTGGATGTCCCGGCCTTAAACTTTACATGGCACGCACAGTCTTCCTTTTTCTGCCTTGGTCTTGGACTTCCGGTCTGCACTGCCTCTCAGCTGCAGCGTGTACTGAATGCGGCAGTGCGTTTGTTACTCAGGCTGCTCCAGTTCGCCCCCTCCCTCCAAACGCACCCCCCCCCCCTAACATTTCCATTCCCCAAACTGGCTTCAGGTGAGGATGCATTTTAAAGTGCCTCGAGGCCTGGCATCGAAGGAGCCCTGTCTTTTGAGGCGGATATTCCCCCGCTGCCGTTCTGGACTCCGTGTAGGAAGGCGTCAGAGCCACGCATCATAAATATAAACATTAATAAATACAAGTCCCGGTATGGTCCTCGTGCATGATATGACATCACAGAGACCCGCAGAGCTCGAAAGCATTTAGTAAGGGTGCCAGGTATGGGCCATACTTCAAGCCAGGCACATGGGCCTCGCTTCCAGGGGTTGGCTAGTACAAGACCGACTTTATTGGGGTGCAGTGGGCGTTCCACCTGCTGCGGTGCGGGAGCCGCCGTAGTGAGAAAATCCAAATTGTTCCCTCTACGCCACTGGAAAGTGTGCACGGAGCCAGTGCTTGGCATAGAACTGCACGCAGAGCAAAGCAGCAGCGGAATGGGGAAGTGCGAGCAGTGCAGTGCAAGCAGTGCAGCGCAGCACAGTATCCTGCGGGTAACTCTTAGTCAATGTATGTGCTGTGAATATCTCCACGGTGCCTGGCTGGCACTGTGTATGCAGTCAATTGCGCCCTAATGCCATCCTGACAATGAATATGTGCAGTCAATATTTTCGTGATGCCAATCTGATCATGTACGTGGATGCAACTGTAAACTGATGCCATGCTGACTGTATATACGTGCAGTCAATATCTCCCGGATGGCATATTGTATATTTAGACACTGTTACTGTGGTGCCGCCCTGGCAACACACGTGCAGCCAACTGTACCCAGCTCACACCCCTGACCATATGCGTCCAAGTGCACCTTGTTACTATCCTGGTTATACATGTGCAGTGTGTTGTACGCCAATGCAGTTACAGCCAATTGCATTCTGTCAGTATATTTGCCGTCGATTGCGCCATGCTGCCAGCATGAGAACATACAAGCAGGCAATTGCACCATGCTGCTAGCATGACAACATATTTGCAGGCAATTGCACCCAGTGCAGTTGTTTCCGCCCTGTGCCATCGGTTCCTCCCCAGTGCTATACTAACAATGCATGTGCAGTTGGTTTCTTCCACGTGCAGTTGGTTTCTTCAACCCTGTGCCGAGGTGCAGCCGGTTCAATCCCGCGGCTATTCTGACAATGTAGGCGCAGTCAGTTGCTCTCACTGACATACAGACAATGCGCTTGTAGTCAGTTGCACTCCCTGCCATGCTGACAAATACATTTCCCGAATGAAGCCTGCCGGGTCCAGCCCTCCTCTGCCTCCGCCTCTCCCGCACTCAGTCTCCGACGTCAGCCTCTTTAGCAGCGCCGCGCGCCTCTCTGCAGACTCCCCCTGCATTCCAGAGAGGCGCGCGACGCGATCCGCTCCGCTCTATGCTGGGGAGAGAAGAAGTGGCCGCGCACAACGTTATCCTATGGGACAACGCGATGCGCGCGGCCAGGTCTTGTCTCCACATTCCAGCTCGTTATGGGCTGAGACGCCGACTATAGTGCTCTGGCGAGAACGCGCTTTCAGCGCGTTTCTAGCCGAGACCTAAAAATCAAGTCTGGCGGCACACTATGCTAAGCACAGATATATTTTTACCCTATGTGTTTGTAAGCCATGCCCTTAATTACATAGGCCACGCCCCTTTGAGAGACCCCCCAGTTTTTTCATCCCACTTAAAGCCCTGCCCTACACCATCGTCAATGACATACTGAGTTAATTCAAGTATCTGGGAATGTCCCCTGCATTCAGACAACGGACTCCTCATTCTCGCCCTTCACTTTCACACTCACCCTGCACTCACAGCAATCACAATGCCCTCACGCTGATCACCATGCACTCATACCAGTCACCCGCTTACCCTGCACTCACAGTGATCACTCTGTACTCACAATGCACTTGCGCTGTTCACCCTGTACCTCACCCTGCTGTCACACAAGCACACTACTCAACCTGCACTAATGTGAACTTCACTCACCTGTTCCCCTCACTGCTCAATCTGCAATCTCACTCAAATAAGCCCATCATTAACCATACATTAATTTGTCCCACTCTGCACTTACATCCACACCCAAATTCATATGGTCATCTCACTCACCCTGCACTCACTCCTCTCACCCTCCTCTCACACTGTCACATCGCTCACCGTGCACTCACATGGGGACTCCTGCCACCCTCACAGTGCAGAGCTTTAATGTACCTGCTACAAAGAACATGTACCAAACAGATCACTGAACTGAGTGTGAGTAAACAATGAGTAGTGCTGTATAAAAAATTTAATATTTGCCAGAAAGGTGCTATAGAGCGATGAGGTGCATCGTTGGAGAGTGGTAGTGAGGAAATTTATGGAGGAGGAGGAAATGGGGGAGGGGCGCCAAAAAAGACTGGTGCACTGTGTGCAACAAGTGCTAGGGCCAGCCATGGCTGGGAGTGTTAGCCCCCACCCAAAGTTCGGGTCTAGTTGCGCCCCTGTACACAAGTATGAGCATGTAGTGCCCCATCAAGGTTTTCATCCTAAATTACAAAAGGACACATTCACATGCACTGCAATCCAGCCTTTCAGGGGGCCCCTTGATAGAGACAGCTCTGTTTTTGCTCTTATGGCCTGGAATAATTCCCAAACAGATTCTTATAAATACCGATTTGTTTAATTTCTTTTTAATGTGATTGATTGAGGAAGTCTATCACTATTTGCAGAAATGTGTTTGTTTCATGCAACAACCATAAAAAGTTTATTTTAGATCCAAGCAGGTCCTCACATATGAGAAATTGGACGATATTACAGATAATATTCGCTGTAAAATTAGTGGTCTGCTGCTTTGTTACTACAGTAAAAACACATCACTATCTCTGAATATTAGATGTAAACGCTTTTAGAATTCCGACCACAGTGCCTGTGCACCCTTAGTAGCCTGGCTAAAGAGGGTATGGCAGAGCTGAAGTAATATATTTTAAACTCAAAGCTGTACTGAACAGGGGCCCCCAAAATAGTTTTGTTCCAGGGCATCCAAAATTCTTAACATTTCCCTGCCACCACAAAGTCTGTCAGACAACATTGCTCTGAAGTAAAATAGACATCATTAATGTATTATTAGTTCTATTTTTTTGAAACATAAGCCCATCGTGTCCTAAACCCCCACTGCTTCAGGCAAGCAACTTATCGTACCAGTAAAGAATTCTCAATTAGGTGTTCGTTCAACGCCCCCTCTGTGGACTTTCAACTTTGTCTTCGGATCCATAACTGGTTGGTGGGCAATTATCCCATTATAATGCTGCCTAAAACGTTTGGTTATGATTTCTAGAGAAGAATTGTTTCTCGTGTACCAGCTCTGAGCTATGGAGTGCTAGAAAAATCTGACAACACTGTCTCCCTTACAGTTCCTGTTTTGGCTGAACATGTCTGCAGGGTATTCAGCTTTGAGAGAAACTACTATCAAAACTCTCTTGCCTTTCAGGTCGTCCTATTTATGTGAGATTGGGTTCTAGGCACTTGCGGTATTAAAGACTAAGTATCGTTCAAGACTGGATTCGGAGCACAACCTGGGGATGGCAGTAGCAAAAATCCATCCACACATTGACAGTCTCTGGCGAAAAACAGGCACACCTGTCACATATATGTTGCTGGTGTTATTATCAATCTATGTCATGTGTAAAACAAAGCATCCCATCTACGTACATTAAAATGAAGTATGCTCTGTTCACGAAAGGAATGCCCAATGAAGTGTCCCCTCCACCCCCAAACACACAACCACTCAGCAAGTGATTCCACAGCCAAAAGCCAAAAGCAAGGGGGCGAGGGAGAAATAAGCCTATCCACACTTGTGCAGTAGGACACTGTAAAAGTTTTATTTGTCAGACAGTGCAGTCTTCGAAGCACCACAGGCCCTCAAAAAGGTAATCTCAGAGTAGGAAGTTGAAAACCTTCTCGAGTTCCAGGCTCAGAGCCTCTGACTCAGGTCATAGAGACGTCTCAAATTCAGGGAGGTGTCCTATTGGGGTCCAACTCACATCTGTGACTGGGGGTGAGTGTCTGAAAAGTTTCAGCGCTCAGTCCGTCTCCTTGTGTTTGTCCATAGGGAATGAAACCATTTTGGTCTGAGTGGATCGGTTGGGAAACATTTTGGAAGAAGGCGGGAGGCCAAGAATTTTGTAATTCAAATTAAGTATGGCAGTTGGATATAGTTTTTGGGAAAAAGTGGTATGACAACGGGGTTTGTGGGGGACGTTACAAAAGGAACCCCCTTATGGGAATCAGGCTTATTAGCAGATATAAAGAATCTGGAGGAATGGAAACAATGTAATACGCTAGGAATATCCAAACTGGTTGATGTCTGGGTCATCCACTTGATTCTCCCCTTTGGAGAATTCCAGAAACAGTAAGAACTGCCAGACAGTTACCAATACCGATATATGAAAACATGTCCTAACACAATATATAAACTGACTCAAAGAGGTGGCTGAAGAAACGCCCTTGGAATATAGGTTTCTCGCTATTCCCCTGAACACACACACACTCAGCCTCCCATAATTATAAAACACACATATCAACCAGCCAAGCACCTTCAGAAGCCCTGAAGGATCAGTAGGAGAAAGATCTGGGGATCCTACCAGAGGGGGTTTGGGAATTAGTATGGTGATACCCAGAAAAGGTGTAGTAAGGAAAACAAGGGTGCCCCAATAAGTGAACCCGAGGTGGCCAAACAAGGTCCAAAGAAAAGGCGGTGTCAGAATTGGTGACAATGCGCTAGAGTCGAGATAGATAATAAATATCTCAGGGAGCGATAAGTAAAATGAACAGGGACATGTAATTCAAAATAACACTTGTTATTTATTTTAATGGAAATATGCAACGAACTTGTGCGGACCACGGACGCCGTTTGTACAAGTCACAAGCACCAGCGTTTACTGCCTTGAAATAGAGCGAGTGCGTTACCCTTCATTAACGGATGAGGACGCCTACCTTGTAATCTAGACGGGAGGAATACCCCGCGCCCCGCAAGACCCTGCGGGTGTGCAACACGGACATCACACTGCTACTCAGGTTGCCCCACACTGTCCTGAGGAAGACCCGCAGGCCGAGGCCCCAAATCGCCCTCTGAGCCCCAAGTCGGGTCGGAACGTTGACGCCCATATATAATTAGCCTGGATCACAAGCCCCAAACCCAACGTGCCACACAAGGATACATACATCTGTGTAATTGAAATTGAATGTAAAGGAACCTTGATTGTCTAAATGTGGCCAGGCTAACAAAGACTGAGATGTGTTTATCAGTCCAGGATATGAATGACTTTAAATTCTTCTTATCACACCGCCAGAAATTCTTTTTCACCCCTTCTACACTAGAGCACTCTCTCTTTCCGCACGTTCCACTGGAGCAACCTCCCTTTTCCCCCCTTTTTTGTCTCATTTCAGTAAGTAATCTACTGTTGATCTAATCATGATGGAATGAATCCTTGTTAAATATCTTTTGGTTGTTGCACTTAAGTATATTTATTGTATTGATTACTGTGAGCTAACATTGTGCATGCTCAAGAAACTGTTTTTCAACAATAACTGTAGGTTTGATACGTATTGTTTAAAAGAAAAGTTCTAGGACCATTCATTGTCTTTTGTACCACATTGAACCAAGGTCCACGACCATCATTGGGTAACCCCATTTTTGTAAAGGCCAGTTGGATTTAAGACAGAAATCAACTTACACGGCTCAATCAGTACGGACAGTGTTCCAGTATCAGTATAGGAGTTTGGTAATAAGGTGGGATATATTGGCTCAAGAAGTGGGATGCTGCAGTTTGATTTATTACCTCAATACACAATGATGTTAACAGGAGAGTGACTGATTCATTAGAGATAGCAGCTGCATTCGCCAGTTACTATCAAAATCAGTACCTATAACATGCCCCAGCGATTGGAGGAGTTGCACCCATTGCTAGTGACCTGGCTATGTGTTCCCTTTCTGCCAGAAAACATTAAATCCTTGACTCCCTTCACAAGATAGAGGAGATTCTGGTGGCTATTACCACTTCTCCCTCCAGAAAAACCATGAACCCAAATAGTTTGCCTGTGGAGTTTTTCAAAGAGTACTCCTCGCTGGTGGAGCCCCATCTTCTAAATGTGTTTAACAAAATTAGGAGTACAGGTGCTTTTACAAGTAACTTGAAATTCCCCACCTTATCTGCTATCCCCAGCCCTAGCAAACTCCCAGATACCTGTGCCTCTTGCTTGCCTTTTTCTCTGCTTAATGTCCAGCCCACATCACTTGCCAAGATTCTGGCATCCAGTTTTTGCCAAGATCCGCCTATGCCCAGGCAAGAATGGATTCATGTCTAACCGATGCACAAGATGCCGTCTATGCCCAGGCAGAAGATCTCTCCTCTCCAGCTGCCATAGTCCTTATAGATCTCGAAAAGGCCTTCAACACAATTCACTGGCCCTTTTTAATGCAGATACTCCGAAAGTTGCCCATAGGTCCCCGTTTCTTGGACTTTGTGACAGTGCTATCTGCTGCTCCCAGGGCACAGGGAAGGGTCTATAGCATGCTATTGGATCCCGCTCCTATAGAGCGAAGTATGCAGCATGGATGTACATTCTCACCGCTTCTATTTTCCCTAGTCATTGAACCCTTTGCAGAATGGGCTGTAACTGATGCACAGCTGGTAGGTTTTGGTGGACTAAGTGGTCGGTGGACAGAAAATCCCTGTACACGGGCGATATCAGACTTTATGCTGCCAAAGCGATATGGAGGCATGGTCCTACTTGCCCATCTGAATGATGCGGGGGGAGGGGCTTTGTACAAAATGTTTGCTTTACTGCGCTTTCTTTATGTCATGCAGAATTACCCCTTCATTCTCCCACTGACTTTCTTTCCTGACTTGCAGGTGATGGACTAAATATATATTGGTTGGGCAAACTCCCAAGGGTCTCATAGTCCAAATCTACTATGACACTGTTTGAAGGGGGGCAGGGCGTCCCTGAATTATGCCTTCAATACTGGGCTGCACAGATGACTCCCTGTTCGAGAACAGAAATGATCCAGCGTTGCACACCCTAGAACATCATGGTACCCGATATCTACCCTCCTCCCAACAGCTACACTACCTCAATGGACCAGGCTTCCCTACCAGTGCTCGCATGAGGTATTGAGAAATATCAAATGGCTGAGCAAACTGACAAATTTGACTCCCCTGTGGTGAAGGACACAGCTGCGTAGGTATTAAATCCTGGGGACTTACTGGGATATCTTACCCGGGTGATGTGTGGTACGATGGCCATATGAGACCAACGGGTTCAAGACTATAACCCACACAGATCCCAATTCTTTAGATATTTTCAACTCTGCCATGCACTCTCTGCACACAAGCCAGTTCTGAGACCTATTCCAGAGTTTAACATTTTGAAGGGCAAACCTCCTTAATTCCCCAGACCCCACAGATGAGATGAGGGCAGTCTGGGAACAAGCCTTGGGTAAGCTGGTTGAGGCATGGCAGGAGGTAATGATGGCTGTACAGGCCCGACTATCCCCTCTATTCTTAGACAATTCAATGTAATTACCTACATGTGACATATAACAGCCCTGAACGGGTGTGGAGGATGGGCAAGGTTAGCACCCTAGCGTGTACACTATGGACGACTTCCCAGGCTACATTTTATCATTTGGTCTGGGATTATCCACCTATCCAAATATATTGCCACTGTTTCTTCTTCTGGGTGAAACACATGCCTACTTTTTCTGAATCTAAGGTATCCCTCCTAGGCATAATGGAGGGAGCAAAGAAAGTTTGCTGTCAAGTTGGGGTTCTTGATTGCTTAGTGTGATATTGCATGACATTGGTGTCAGGCGAGACTCCATCTGTGGGCGAATGGCAGAGTGGCATGGATTACTGCCCAGCTGCAGACCAGGTAGTGTATAAGTGGAGAGGATGCGAGAAGAAATATCAGAAAATATGCGGTCTGTGAACTTCTCATCGTGGTCTCATGCAAGTTTACTTGTGGCTCTTTGGGTCTGCTGAACACTCTAGCTGTATGTTTTCATGATTGACGAGAGATGCGAATGCTAGGCTGGGCCTTTTGTCTCTGTTACTTTTGTCTGGAAGCTGGTGTGGGAACAGCCAGCATCAGTTTTTCACCTCTACCCAGAGAGGCAAAACGGACTGCAATTCAAATGTGAAATGATCAGGCACTGCAAGAACTTATATAGAAAGCTTGCATGGCCAAGCATACCTGGTTACCCTCGAACACTGGGCATCTCTACCCAAACTGCCCTCCTCATAGAGCCCTCGGGAGGGATTTTATATTATATCAAGCAGAGAAATGGTGTTGTTTGTCGTTCCATCTACGTTGATCTAGGTTTTTCAGAGATAAGATTGTGGAATATAATACCTGAGCGCTTAAACGTAAGAATTATACTGGATAACCTGTACATGAGCCACAAGAGCAGCAACATGTTGAAAAGCATAGGCAAAAACAATATTTTTGCTTTCACCAATCAAACACAGACCTTTCAATGATGCAGTCGCTGGGTCAGAGATTCCCAAGCCAAACGGATTTTTCACTTTTCTCATACGTTTCTCTGATATTTTGGTTGTTGATTCCCGTTCTTCGGAATTTCTTAAAATAACAGGAACATCCAAACCAAACCTAGAAAATCATTAAACAGCATAGGTTTACAAGTGTGCATCTAATTATGTATTTTCATATTTATATAAACAAGCATAACTTTTTAAAAACCTTTTACCATCTAAAACAAGGGCTTTCAATAATGTGACTAAGAAGCATGATCTTCTTCCAGTTGGGACGCGGAGGTGGCAGGCAGCCCCACTTCTGTATGATTTAGTCATCATCAGTTGTACACTGCAGGGCTGTCCGACATTGGCTGGGCGTGTCGGATCCATACCACTTTTTCATTATAACCACTATGCAAACGATTCAGATTTTTATTCAATGTTTGTAAATTCATCATATGTAGAAAATGTGGACATCTTACAAGGATCCACCCCACCTGGACCATCTTTATATGACATGGAGTTGGCTAAACGGATAGCCAACACAATACCATATATACACATTACACACACCGATCTCTCCAGTCGTAACCCTTCAATGACAAATTCATACATTCACAGCTCATTGAATGACCCTAACCTATACATGTGAATCCGTATATGCAATAACCTGAAGTTCATGTACTGTTTCCTTATGTTCCCATGCCATGTAGTATGGTGCAGTGAGCTGACCACGCACAAATGGCAAAATGTAGTCTGGAGGAAAGGCGTTTGATATGCAACAAGACAAACTCAGCCTGGCATCATTTCAAGGTGAGTAAATTAAGTGCCATGACTTCGGATAACCGTTACATCTGTTATTCACATCACTTGGATACAGCATAAGTGCAATATTTAGCTTTAAGCAAAAAACAAGCTAGTCTTTAAAAGGTGTGTACCATGTTGATCCAGTACCGATGGCAGAATTCCAAATTTTCATGTCAACCACTGACTAGTTAAGTGAACTATTTTTAGATTCATAGGGCTAAAATCACCATGCATTTTGTGTATCTTACTCATGAAAATTCAGAAGCAAACCACATCAACGTTAGGAGTAACACTGCTCATAGAAAAAGTGTTGTGGATCAGTCCAATTGTATATAGATTTATCCAATGCAACATCCTAAAATTCTGGTATGGATCCTGCCCTTTTGGTCTCAGAAGACACCCTTGCCTTGATCCCTGAAAGATATTAGGAGAATGACGTATGCCTGTAGGAATGGCCAGGAGGAGTTGTAGAAGAAGGGCAGCTGTGTCTAAGAGTATCTGATTCACGAAGAAGGGAGTTCCTTCTTTAATGGCTTGTCCCAGTCTTACTCCTAACCAACTGATTAGGGCAGATTGTGGAGCACAAACAATTTTGGGGAAAGGCTGCATAGCAGTTCCTGGCCAAAAAAGTCATTAAGACTTGATAACGCATCCAAGTGGGAAGGCTATCCAAATACAAGAACCAAGCTGACCTATTTAATTCCTTCATTCACCAAAAGACACACAGATAATGGACGAATGCAGAGCAAATCAAACATTTACCCCCAGTCAAGAGATCTGGATTGAATCCATTGTTCTTTTGCTCACCATGCCACCCAGTTTAGACCCAGCCATATGCAAATCAGTCTTGACCCTGCGCCTCATGGGAACAGTCCAGCCCGAACTGCAAAGCCAGGTCCTCCCTGGATCGAAAACAAGCATCCTAGGGCTTGTTTCGTTTCAGGGCATTACCCCTCATTAGCCAGGTTAGCTTGAATCCAGTGGCACGGTGAGCCTGAGACCCACGTATGGGCACACCCAGCGCACTTAGGAGCGAGAAACCAAAAGACACACAGATGATGGACGGAATGCAGAGCAAATCAAACATTCACCCCCAGTCAAGAGATATGGGTTGAATCCATTGTTCTTTAGCTCACCATGCCATCCCAGTTTAGCGCCAACCATATGCAAATCATTCTTGACCCTATGCCTCATGGGAACATTCCAGCCCGAAATCCCATGCCAGATCCTCCCTGGACCAGAAACAAGAATCCTAGGACCGGTTTCAGTGCATCACCCCCTCATAAGCCAGGCTAGCTTGAATCCAGTGGCAGGGTGAGCCCAGGACCCACTTCTGGTCATACCCGGAGCACTTAGGGCGAGAAAGCAAAAGACACACAGATGATGGACAGAATGCAGAGCAAATCAAATATTCACCTCCAGTCAAAAGATCTGGTTTGAATGCATTGTTCTTTTGCTCACCATGCCACATCAGGTTAGACCCAGCCATATGTTTATTACTTAAGAGTTTTATATAGCGATGACCAGGCCCGAAGGTATCGGAGCGCTTTACAGCATTAGTAGTGAGGAGATCACACTATAGTAAGCATATTGATTTGTGACAAATCGGAGTCACAGAGCGCTGTACAACATTAATAGTAATGAAATCACATAATATATCAGTCATATACACATTGGCTTGTGACGAGACCCTTTCAGGGAGAAGGGGACACAGGAATGAGTCGGGAGGTGGGAGAGGTAAAAGTCTTAGTGTTAAAGTGGCTGACTGCTGTAATGTGCAAGACTCTGCGCTTGGGCGGCAGCAATCCATTCGGAAGGGATCGGTTGATGAAGAGGTCTTTGAACTGCTTTTTGTATTTTAAAAAAGAAGGGGTAGTCCTGATATGGACTGGGATGGAGTTCCAGATTTTGGGCGCATTTCCTGAGAAGGATCGAGATGAAGTTTTTTGTTTGAGAGTTTTCTGATGCATGAGGAGTAGAGTGTTGGTACTCCTGAGGCTCCTTGTCGGACCAGCCTTCTTGAGCTTGGAGGCCTGTTAGGCAGGTTTCCCAGTGTGCAGAGCTTTGTGAGTGAGACAGGCAGTTCTGAAGTTGGCACGCATTTCGATTGGGAACCATTTTAGCTCTCTGAGTGCGGGCGAGATGTGTTCATATTTCTTTACTCCAGTGACATTCTGGTTGCTGCATTAAGAGTTGATCTGAAGGGGAGCTAAGTGAGATTTTGCTGTTCCTGTTAGGGTTGCATTCCTGTAGTCCAGTCTGGACAACACCAGGGATTGAGTAGCTTGTTGGAGGTCGTTGGGAGGGGTGAAGGGTTTTATTTAGTTGAGTAGTTTTAGGTTAAGGAAGGCGCTCTTTGCGGTGTTCTTGATGGGTTTGGCCCTGTCTAATATTGGGTCCAGAGTGATTCCCAGTGATTTTACGGAATTGGCCAGGGTGAGATTGCAGTTAAGAGCATCAATGGCTTTTAGCCATTCTGTGACTTGGAGGTTCTGCTCATTATTGGAAATTAGGAGAATTTCTGTCTTGTCTTGGTTGAGTTTCAGGTGGTTGAGTGATAGCCAGTGTTGGACTTCTCTTAGAGTATTGTTTAGTCTCTGAATGTCATCAATGGAGGAGGTTTCGAGGTAGATCTGGGTATCGTCCGCATATAGGTGGAAGGGGATGTTGTTTTTTTTAGTATGGAGGTGAGGGGGTTCCATGTAGATGTTGAAAAGTTGTGGGTAGAGAACTAAACCATGGGGGACACCCCTGCTGACAGGGAGTAGGTCGGACGAGAAGTTTTTGATTTTTATTCTTTGGGTGCGGTTCTGTAGAAAGGATGTTAACCACTGCAAGACCACCTCAGGATCGCTGTCTCTGTGCTGCAACCTTTTCTGAAACCAGATTGGTGAGGGACTAGAAGGTTGGTGCTATCGATGTGTTGAGTAAGTTGGAGGAGAACACATCTTTCCAGGATTTTAGCTAGGAGAGGGAGATTGGAGACAGGTCTGAAGTTGTTAAGGTTGTTTGTATCAGAGCCCATTTTTTTTTAGAGGTGGTGTGATATGGCCAATTTTGAGACAATCATGCATGACTCTGGTTCTCGGGGAGCTATTTATAATCTTGGTCCAGATCGGGGCTGGGGTGAGTTTGAGCTTTTTGGCCAGCTGGGCAGGAATGGGGTCCAAGATGTGTGACGAGGGTTTGGAGCTGGAAATCATTTTGACGATCTCAGCTTCAGAGATGGGTATGAAGGATTTCCAATTGTTTGGGGGGTGCTTGGGTGTGATATCTTCTGTCTCAGTGGGTGAGCTTCGGTGGGGAGGGGGGGGATTGCGGTGATCATCCAGGGAGAGCTCAATCTAGGAGATTTTATCATTAAATCAGTCTTGACCCTGTGCCTCATGGGAACAGTCCAGCCTGAACAGTCAATGCAATGATCAAAGAAATCAATGTATAACTATGCCTACTCCTCTTTCTTCTCCACCACTAGCACCCAGTAAAGCTCATAAGAGCCTTGTGATACTAGCGTAATATCCGTACACAGTGCTAAAAGAGAAACTCATCAACAGACTGAAAAAGCTTCAAAATCAGGCAACCACAATGTGCTTTAACTTGCTAAAGTTTGATAGTTAACAACCAGGTCTGGAAGTTCTCCATTTAAGGCATTACAGAACCCCAGGCAACAGACTTCCATGTGTTTGTAATTATTTGCCTTTGACACTGTTACTTCAAAAGAACCTCAGCCTTGGACCTATTTTTAAAAGCATAAAGTAAAGGATATTACAGAGGTTCTTCTATCTGAAGAAAACATATTGCAAACACGCAACCTAGGTGGGTCATTCTAATAATTGGGCCGTGGTTCTAAGGTGTTTGGGAAGCACTATTTTTCATACAGATGCAATATAAACACTTTTAAGTTATGGTCCTTCAAATACTGGGTATTATTATTGTCCTGCCTCTGGTGTTTCAGATATTGGTAAAATACAGCCCAAGCGTTGGAGATTTACATACTAATACTGAGCACTTTGTGGAATTGGGCCTCGCTCTGGTGCTTTGACTATTAGCTCAAGACTTGCCTTGTTGTAGTGCTTTATAATTGTGAATGTATTGGCTGGCTTCAGTGTTGTACATTCTGGCATGCTGCAGAAATAGATAGGAATATGACGATGCTTCCATTCTAGGTCACAATTAATATAGTTCAAATACGTTGGAATGGTGAAAACTGACTTGGCTATGGAGTTTTATACTCAGGTGCACCCAGCAAACAGCATGACAATGGACAATGTGGGCACTGGCATCCAGGCACTTACAGTAACCTGTAGAGCATACTCGCCTGGGGGTACGGGAGCAGAGTCTGAAATATCATACCCAGGGGGACCGCGTCATTATGTGGCTATGTTTAGGGGCGGACAAGATGGCAATAGCAGCAGCCTGGAAGAAACTGGAGGCCCCCTCCCTTACCCAATGGCATGCCCGGCTGTGGCAGATTATGGCCCTTGAACGGATGACTGATATACTCGAGGACTCGCGGAAGGGTTTCAACTACATCTGGAGTCCCTTGGTAGGTTACCTGTGGGAGGGATTGCCCATTTGCCTGCGGACCCAGATTGCGCGCCCTCCACCTCTTTCAGACATAACAGATTTGGCATCACCCTTGATTTTCCTGACAGTTGGTGCCCCCGAATCCAATGATGCATCCCTCGGGATTGGTCCCGCTCTCCCTCCTAGGTTTGGCGCAGGAGACCCCGGAGTCCTCCATGCCCCGGGAAGCGCCTGCCCTATATCATCCCCCATCCCATTTGGATCATGAACACGAGACACCACAGAAATGTTTAATAGTGTTTTTCCTTTTTGTTTGTTGTTTCCTTCAAAGTTATGTTTTTTTGTTGGCTCTCGAGCACAGACTGCAGACGCAATCTGGAACATGTATGCTGTAGATCTGAAGCGGCGTAATGATGGTCCTACATTATCTGGGAAATGTTTAGCAACAAACAGTTATGCTGAGAACTCTTCGAAAAGCTGTTTTACTTTTAAATATCTGTAAATCTTGGAATATGAACTGTGCTTGGTTGAGCTTCAAATGTTGTGTATCTTTGTAAAAACCAATAAAAATATATTTTTAAAAAAATAAATGTTCCTCAACTTTCTGTGATGGAAAGTTCTGGAATCTCCAGGGAGCCACAAACTTCAGTCCACCCAGCATTACCCCCCCCCCACCAAGTATCACTTGTGTGGCTAGGCTTTGTGTCCTCAACAGGAAACACCCCAAAACGTACTGTGGAACTTCAAAATCTACTAGTTTTGCAAGAGAGTAACCTGCATTTTTGGTCCCAGGCTCAGCAGCCATCTAGGGAAACCTACCAAACCCAAACATTTCTGCAAACTAGACACCAAGGGGAGTCCAGGGCGGTGCGGCTTGCGGGGATCTCCCAACATTTTCCTACCCAAATCCCCTGCAAACCTCAAATTTAGCTAGAAAAAAAAAAATCACATTTTCCTCACTTTTCTGTGTGGGAACGTTGTAGGATCACCGGGCTGCCACATATTTCCCAACACCCAGCGTTCCCCCAGGTCTCCTGATACAAATGGTACCTCACATGTGTGGGTAGACATAGTGCCCGCAACAGAAAATGGCCCAAAACATACTGTGGAGACTTCAAAATTATCTATCACGAAACTATTTGGTTTTGCAAGGGAGTCACCTGTGATTTTGGTCCCGGGCTCGGCGGCCATCAAGGGAAACCTACCAAAACCAGACAGTTCTGAAAACTAGATCCAGACTACACAAACTAGACAGTTATCTACCTGAAACCCTCAACCAATATGTTCTACGATGGATCGCACACCGCTAGCCTCTCCTCCGGATCGCCCCTAAGCACTCTGGTATGTGAAGTGCGTGTGGTTTGAAGAGTTGAAACAAAGTTCGTAAGTAGTTCACCAAAGTTGGTGCAAGTAAGTACTTGTTGTTCCCAAGATCTCTAGACCCGAGACATGGCCCGGGTTTCGGGATAGTTTCCCCTCATCAGTAGAGAAAGTATTTGGGGTGGATGAGAAGGCCGCCAAGTAACCGTCACAGGCCTCGATGCCTCTCCGGCGCATCTCCAAAAGCTCGTCAGCTTGGGGGCTCATGGGAGCCCTATAACAGAATTCTACGATGGATCGCACACCACTAGCCTCACCTCCGGATCGCCCCTAAGCACTCTGGTATGTGAAGTGCGTGTGGTTTGAAGAGTTGAAACAAAGTTCGTAAGTGGTTCACCAAAGTTGGTGCAAGTAAGTACTTGTTGTTCCCCTGAGCCTTTAAGCTGACGAGCTTCTGGATGACCCACCTGCGTGCCGGTTAGGCATCAAGGCCTGTGACGGTTGCTTGGCGGCCTTCTTTTCCACCCCAAATACGTTCTCTACTGATGAGGGAAGATATCCCGAAACCCGGGCCATGTCTCAGGTCTAGAGATCTTCACAACAACAAGTACTCACTTGCACCTACTGAGGTGAACCACTCATGAACTATACGTACCAGAATCCTTAGGGGCGATCCGGAGGAGGGGCTAGCGGTGTGCGATCCATTGTGGTCGATTCCTCAACCAATATGTGCCACTGGTGGTATTAAGTGGTTACCACTATGATGTAGTATCGGGCGGCATCATCATGGGGTTTGATAAAATAACGAGGTCGGGTTGGAACAGTGTACCTCGTCGCGAGATAGACTTATAAGAATGGTCGATGTTTTCACAGAATTTCATTGAGATGAAGCTGAGAAAGCATGGCCTTTTTAAATAAACGATCTAAGGCCTCTGAAATTCCAGACACTGAATAACAATAACGAACATCAGATAGCCCATATTTACCAATGGAAAACATCGACCATTCTTCTATGTCGATCTCATCGTTTTTATCCACAATGCAAACGATTGGGTCTTTTTCTATGAGAAACATCATCTATGCCCCCAAACCCGTTACCAATTTAAGAATCCGAGAACAATCACAGGGTTTAAAACCGTGTGGCAGCGCTAACACGTCCTCCTTTCGAGTCAGATGAGGACACTCTAGGAGGAGACACTGAGGGTCGATCAGCGACAAGTAAGTGGAGCCGGGGACAATTCACCCCTGCACTTATTCCCCCTCTCTCTCTCCCTCCCTCTGCCTGCTGTCCTCACTTTTGAGTCATGCGATATCAACTGCATATAATGCTTAGCCCAATAACGACACCGTAGACAAAGCTCAAGTCCGCACAAGCCGTGATTTTGACTCTCCTAACCGTTATCAAGGACACAGGGATAAAAAGCCCTTTTTAAAAAAAAAAAAAGAAGTATAGTCAGACTCCTCTGTACAGAGAGCACCACGAATAGTTAGCTCACATAAAGCACAGCAAAAGAGGAAACAGTTCGTTTTTCTATTCAAAAGGAAAAACTCGATGTTATTAAAAATCAATTTTACCACCTACATAGGGACATCAAACCCACCACGAGGCCCTAGTAAAGAGATTAACTTTTACTGAGCATGATGTACCTCTACTACATAAAGGACTATAATACCAGAACACACCTATAAGTACCAACCAAAATACCCTCCTGCAATTAACCCCATTATTCATAGACTAACAGGGAAAATCCTCAGGTTGTGAGGCAGAGCATCTGTGGTTTTATCCTTTTTCTTTCAGATAGTCATGACTTCCTCACCTTATCCATGACCTATAAGGTGAAAAGTGAATCGCGATAAGGTAAAAAAAAAAAAAAAACACCACCCTTGTATGGCTATGACACAAGATCTTTTCCTGGATAATGTATATGAATGAACGAATGAATGAATGAATGAATGAGGCAAATTTGTTATAGCGCGACAGCTACTCAATAGAGTGTCCCGGCGCTGAACAGAAAAGCATTTGCAATGCAATAGGTCTCATATTTGCGAGAGTTTGAGCTATTGGCTTTGTAAATAACAATGCCTATTGTTTATGTGTTTTGAAACTTGCAAGCTGTGCGTAAACATGCACTATGTAGGTTTTCTGAACAGAATTAAAACGCATTGTCATATACAATGTCAATAGCTCAAACTGTTGCAAATGCGAGACCTATTGCATTGTATTGTAATTGCATTTATATAGCGCTTACTACCCCATACGAGGCGTCAAAGCGCTTTTTCTGCGAGTAGCACGCTACTCCAGGACCCACAGAGGATTAGCGTTGAATTAGTGTAGTAAAACATGCAAGTACATTTTAAGTGGTGGATAGATTAGTCAGTTATTTGGATTTCGAATTATAGCAGAAGGATAGAAGAGGAAAAAAGGTTTGTATTTATATAGCGCTTGTTACCCCTGATGGGGTGGTGAAGCACGCTACTCCGGAAGCCCATAAAGGATTAGTGGTGAATTAATATGGTGAAATATGAAAGTAATTTCAGTGGTGGATATAAGTCAGTTATTTGGAGTGAGAAGGATAGCGGAGGGATAAAAGGGGAAGAAAGGATTGCATTCATATAGCACTTGTTACCTCTGATGGGTGTTGAAGCGCTTTTCTGGCGAGTAGCACGCCACCCCGGAACCCATATAGGATTAGTGTTGAAAATTAGTATAGTAAAATATGAAGAAATTTGAGTAGTGGATATGTTATTCAGTTATTTGGGTAGAGAAGGGTAGGTGGCGGGATAGAAGAGGGAAAGAGGTTTGCATTTATATAGCTCTTGCTACCCCTGATGGGGTTTTGAAGTGCAAGTAGCACGCTACTCTGGAACCCATAAGTATTAGTGTTGAATTAGTATGGTGAAATATGAAAGTCATTTTAGTGGTGGATATGTTAGTCAGTTATTTGGATTGCAAAGGATTGGGGAGGGGTAGAAAAGGGAAAATGTTTGCATTTATTTAGCGCTTGTAACCCTGATGGGGTTTTGAGACGCTTTATTGGCGAGTTGCACGCTACTCTGGAACCCATAAAGGATTAGTGGTGAATTAGTAAAGTTGAATATGGAATTTGAGAAGTGAACATGTTAGTCTGTTAATTTTGATTGAAAAGGATTGTGGAGGGATAAAAGAGTGAAGGAACTATATATATATTTTAATTTTTTTAGGTCATAGCAGTAGGAGGAGGCTTTTGGATGAGTAAAAAGGAGTTTTGGAGGGGAGGAGTCAGAGGGAAGAATTTAGAAAGGTTTGTTTTAGGGGATCGGTATAGTAAAAGAGGTTTCAGATGATGCAAGGAGGGGTAGAGTAGGAGAGAGTCTAGAAAGGGTTATTTTGGGGACCATAGTAGTGGTATGGGGTTTGGGATAAATGAGAGAGTGGATGTAGAGGATATATTGATAAATGTATAGGATGAGAGATAGGGTAGTGCATTGGAAAGAGTAGTAGAAAGAAGTTTGAGATGAGTGTGAAGGTTGGGCTAGAAGATATATTGAGAGAAGTATAGGCTGAGAAATAGGGTAGTGTAGTATAACGACACCGTAGACAAAGCTCAAGTTCGCACAAGCCGTGATTTTGACTCTCCTAACCGTTATCAAGGACACAGGGATAAAAAGCCCTTTTAAAAAAAAAAAAAGAAGTATAGCCAGACTCCTCTGTACAGAGAGCACCACGAATAGTTAGCTCACATAAAGCACAGCAAAAGAGGAAACAGTTCGTTTTTCTATTCAAAAGGAAAAACTCGATGTTATTAAAAATCAATTTTACCACCTACATAGGGACATCAAACCCACCACGAGGCCCTAGTAAAGAGATTAACTTTTACTGAGCATGATGTACCTCTACTACATAAAGGACTATAATACCAGAACACACCTATAAGTGCCAACCAAAATACCCTCCTGCAATTAACCCCATTATTCATAGACTAACAGGGAAAATCCTCAGGTTGTGAGGCAGAGCATCTGTGGTTTTATCCTTCTTTCTTTCAGATAGTCATGACTTCCTCACCTTATCCATGACCTATAGGGTGAAAAGTGAATTGCGATAAGGTAAAAAAAAAATTTAAAAAAACACACCACCCTTGTATGGCTATGACACAAGATCTTTTCCTGGATAATGTATATGAATGAACGAATGAATGAATGAGGCAAATTTGTTATAGCGCGACAGCTACTCAATAGAGTGTCCCGGCGCTGAACAGAAAAGCATTTGCAATGCAATAGGTCTCATATTTGCGAGAGTTTGAGCTATTGGCTTTGTAAATAACAATGCCTATTGTTTATGTGTTTTGAAACTTGCAAGCTGTGCGTAAACATGCACTATGTAGGTTTTCTGAACAGAATTAAAACGCATTGTCATATACAATGTCAATAGCTCAAACTGTTGCAAATGCGAGACCTATTGCATTGTATTGTAATTGCATTTATATAGCGCTTACTACTCCATACGAGGCGTCAAAGCGCTTTTTCAGCGAGTAGCACGCTACTCCAGGACCCACAGAGGATTAGCGTTGAATTAGTATAGTAAAACATGCAAGTACATTTTAACCTTTTCGGTGCGACCGCGTTTCCCCCTCCGGTGCTGGGCCGTAATAGAAACGGGCGTGGCCATGACGGAACGGTTCCGTCATGAGCACAGCTCAACCGACGCTCATGACGGAACCGCTCCGTCATGAGCACCGAAGGGGTTAAGTGGTGGATAGATTAGTCAGTTATTTGGATTTCGAATTATAGCAGAAGGAAAGAGGAGGAAAAAAGGTTTGTATTTATATAGCGCTTGTTACCCCTGATGGGGTGGTGAAGCACGCTACTCCGGAAGCCCATAAAGGATTAGTGGTGAATTAATATGGTGAAATATGAAAGTAATTTCAGTGGTGGATATTAGTCAGTTATTTGGAGTGAGAAGGATAGCAGAGGGATAAAAGGGGAAGAAAGGATTGCATTCATATAGCACTTGTTACCTCTGATGGGTGTTGAAGCGCTTTTCTGGCGAGTAGCACGCCACCCCGTAACCCATATAGGATTAGTGTTGAAAATTAGTATAGTAAAATATGAAGTAATTTGAGTAGTGTTATTCAGTTATTTGAGTAGAGAAGGGTAGGTGGCGGGATAGAAGAGGGAAAGAGGTTTGTATTTATATAGCTCTTGCTACCCCTCATGGGGTTTTGAAGTGCAAGTAGCACGCTACTCTGGTACCCATAAGTATTAGTGTTGAATTAGTATGGTGAAATATGAAAGTCATTTTAGTGGTGGATATGTTAGTCCGTTATTTGGATTGCAAAGGATTGGGGAGGGGTGGAAAAGGGAAAATGTTTGCATTTATTTAGCGCTTGTAACCCTGATGGGGTGTTGAGACGCTTTATTGGCGAGTTGCACGCTACTCTGGAACCCATAAAGGAATAGTGGTGAATTAGTAAAGTTGAATATGGAATTTGAGAAGTGAACATGTTAGTCTGTTAATTTTGATTGAAAAGGATTGTGGAGGGATAAAAGAGTGAAGGAACTATATATATATTTTTTTATTTTTTTAGGTCATAGCAGTAGGAGGAGGCTTTTGGATGAGTAAAAAGGAGTTTTGGAGGGGAGGAGTCAGAGGGAAGAATTTAGAAAGGTTTGTTTTAGGGGATCGGTATAGTAAAAGAGGTTTCAGATGATGCAAGGAGGGGTAGAGTAGGAGAGAGTCTAGAAAGTGTTATTTTGGGGACCATAGTAGTGGTATGGGGTTTGGGATAAATGAGAGAGTGGATGTAGAGGATATATTGATAAATGTATAGGATGAGAGATAGGGTAGTGCATTGGAAAGAGTAGTAGAAAGAAGTTTGAGATGAGTGTGAAGGTTGGGCTAGAAGATATATTGAGAGAAGTATAGGCTGAGAAATAGGGTAGTGCATTGGAAATGCTAAATTAGAAGAAAGTGATTAATATATAGATCCATAAGTACATTGAAAGTATATAGATACATAAAGGAGGTAAGTATATGTAGATTAAAGCTATTAATAGAGGCACAGGATGAGAAACAGGGTAGTGCATTGGATATGTTTTTTCATGAGAAAAGTAACAGACACACAGATCAAAGTCCTTGGAAGGTACATAGATGCACAATGGAAGTAAGTACATAGACCAAAGATGATTTTTATTTTTTTTTTATTATTTTTTTTTTCTCTCAACATAATTATTCTACATGTTTATACAAAGCAATACACAAAGATAGGTACATATCTATAGTGAAAATAAATGCTTATATACAGAGGGATATGCTGTAAATTTCTGTTTGCATATGGTGCTTATGTGAGGAAGAGCCAATTCTTGAGTCGTTTTCTGAAGATAAGGTGGTTGTTGGTGGATCTTATGTTGGGGGGTAAAGAGTTCCATAGTGTGACTGCTTGAACAGAGAAAGATGTGCCACCCATGGTTTTTTTCTTGTATTTTGGGATTTTGAGGCAATATGCTCCTTTAGAGCGAAGGTTCCTCTGTTGAATGTGTTTGGTGATTTTATTCCTGATGAAGAGCGGTCCCATTCCATGTATTGCTATGTGGGTGATACAAAGCAGCTTGAACGTGGATCTTCTGGCAACCGGTAACCAATGCAGGGCTTTCAAGGCAGGAGAGATGTGGTCTTGCGGTTTGATATGCAAGAGTAGTCTGGCTGCCGAGTTCTGAATCCGTTGTAGTCTTTTCATGGTCGTTTAAGGTGATCCATGGTAGAGGTATTTGGCGTAATCTAGTTTGTACAGAACAAGGAAGATGGTAGCTTGGACCTTGTGCGGAAATCCCAAATGAGGGAAAATTAGTTGCAGCGTTTTTATAGTGACAAAGATTTATCTTGCTAGTTTTGTCCACTAGTGCATTCATCGACAGCTTTGATTCTGTGGTCATTCCGAGGTTTCTTACTTCCTTCGATACTTTATGCGGTGATCCCAGTTCATTAGGCCATGCGGCAAGCGGGTTGTAATATTTCCAATCTTCACACGTGAGTATTTCCGTTTTTGAAGCATTGAATTTGAGATGGCTCCAAGTCATCCACTGATCCATGGCTCTGAGACAGCAGAAAGTTGGTGATTTTGCAAATGCTTGTTACGCAAAGGCATGAGGTACCTGACTAACTCACAATTGTCCACGATATGTGTCTATAGTGGAACACTAAAGACATCCCTTTGGGCACACCTTTTTTCCTCCGTGTGAAAAGAGGATTCCAAACAAAAAGATCCTTTGATTATATGTGATACTTTATTCTTCTTTCATTACTTGTTTCAATTGCTTTAACATTCTTTTATTTTCACTCTGTATTTTCTGTCATGTTTGTACTAGCGACAGAGTCATTGTTCAAATCCAATGCATTTCGGGCGTCTTCATAGCGCCCTTCATCAGGGAATCAACAATGCAAATCAAAAAGTCAAAAAAAATAAAAGTCACAAATGTACTGTGTGTGTATCATGTCACTGTTCAAATTAATCCAAAAATCGAAACGTGAGAATAACCGAAAGCGTGTGTTTACCGACACCACCGTTAAAACCTTATTGCACCCGTGGTACCAATATCAAGTGAAACCACTTCCTATGCCACTTACATGCCGCGTATATACAACTTCAGATCTCGTGTTCGACTAGCTGTGAACAAAATAATACCAACTGTAAGAATTCGACTCTAATGCTGCTTTCAGTCTCCCTAGTTTAACAGTTTCATAAGACCACCCTGCATTTCTACTCAAACTGACCTGTTGTGTGTTATATCGACATCTCCATACACTGCTTCCCGCCAAACTTCCAACGACCTCCATTGCGATCGTTCTCCATATAAACAACCATAGTGAACTTCTATTGGGTGATGTTCCGATCACATGATCAACCGAGCTAGGCAAAATACTAAGATAATGCTAAATAGCCAAAAAGAATTCATGTGTCTCCTAGCCTAGTGCGCGGTTGTCTGTATCACCTTTTAATGACTGCTCGATCTAATATTTAAAAAAAGAAAGAACGACGTTTGAAAAATTGTGAAAATTACCAAGTACACGCAGGGAATCGAACCGTAACTCTCCATTGCATAAAACAGTGGACGCCTCTGGTGTGCTATCTCTATGTATGAAAGAACATGTGTGATGTGTAATAGTATGAATACACAGTCATATACATTTACATGATGAAAAAATCATAAATAAACAATCACAATAAACAATTGAAATTCATCAAAGCAGGAACCCCTTTGCAGGTCAAGGAAAAAAACGAGTCATATTTATGTTATGTTATGTTATGTTAGTAACTTTTATTCAGCGCACAGCTGCCCCAGCGAAGGGGCGTCCTGGCGCCTGATCCAGTACCACAACACAACAAATCACCGCTGAAAAGAAACACGATCAATCAACAGAGGTGAACAAATAGGTTTTAATCGCGCGTCTGAAAAGAGTCAGGCTATTAAGGGCACGGATGTGGACAGGAAGGGAGTTCCATAATCCAGCCGCCATGACTCGAAATGAACGGCCACCCATCCTACTCAGTCTGAATCTAGGCGCACTCACTAGATGAAGAGATTCCGACCTGAGAGACCGCCTGGGAACATACGGGGAGACAAGACCCACCAAGGCAGGAGGTGACGAAAATTTCAAGATCTTGAATGTCAGACAGAGTGCCTTGAATTTAATTCTCTGTCTGACCGGCAGCCAATGAAGGGAGGTTAAAACTGCAGATACAGAGCACCGTCTCGGGAGGCCCACAATGGCCCGCGCAGCGGCATTCTGCACCCTCTGCAGTCTGGTGGCCTCGGCCTGGTTGACACCAAGCAACAGAGCACTCCCATAGTCCAGCCGAGAGAGAATCGCGGCTTGGACCACCAGTTGCCGAGTTGGGGGGTTGAAGAATTTGAGGACTGGTCTCAGTCCTCGCAGAATACCATAGCAGGTAGCTGCAATCTTCTTAGTATGGCTGGTAAAAGAGAGATTGGAATCCAGCCAGACCCCCAAGTTCTTTACTTCGGCCGCTGGGATGGGAGTCACCCCCAATTCAATAGGCCACCATTGATCACCCCACAGTTCCGCTTGCTTTCCTAAGATCAGGACTTCGGTTTTCTTAGCGTTTAACTGCAAGCAGTTAGTACGCATCCAATTCGCCACGGCTAAAAGCCCTGCGCGAAACCTGGGGGCAGTCACCTCAGGGTCCCCACTGAGTGTCACCGCCAGCTGCGTGTCGTCGGCATACGATGTCATAGTTAAGCCAGTTTGTCTGACGACAGCAGCCAGCGGTTTCACATACAGGTTAAACAAAGTGGGGCTAAGCGCAGAGCCCTGAGGTACTCCTAGTCCCAAAGAGTGGAAAGAGGACTGACCAGGTGGAATGGCCACTTTAAAAAACCGGTCCGAAAGGAAGGAGCGGAACCATTGAAGAGCTTTCCCCTCAAGACCCACTTCCTCCAGCCTCCGCAGCAGAATGTCATGAGACACCGTGTCGAATGCGGCGCTCAGGTCTAACAAAAGGAGCGCCGCTGTCTGCCCCGCATCCAGCACCGAACGCAGATGTTCGCTCATAAAGAGCAGCGCAGTTTCGGTGCTGTGTTGTGCGCGAAAACCATTCTGACTCTCGTCAAGAATATTATTGCGAGAGAGATGGGCAGACAAGATGGAATTTACGTGTGCCTCAGTGACCTTGGCGGTCCAGGGCAGGAGGGAGATGGGGCGGTAGTTCTCAGGTAACAGAGGGTCAAGACTAGGCTTCTTCAAAATGGGGCTGACCACTGCTTGCTTCCAGGAGGCAGGAACCACGCCCTCAGCTAGTGAGAGGTTGATCAACTCCAAAATCGGCTCACGGCATAGAGGCGGGAGAAGGGTAATAAACTCTGGCTTCAAAGGGTCTAGAGGAGAGCCAGATTTGATTTTGAGGCTCAGAGTATCAAACGCCTCAGCCGATAAAGCAGGTAAGGAGGACAGAGGTTCGCAATCCGAAACTCTTACAGCCCTGGGCTCGTCATCTTGCACAGATGGCAAAAACCCTCGGTAGATTACCCGCACCTTCTCCACGAAAAAGGATGCCAAGCTTTCACAGTGGGAGTCCGTGCAGATTGCTAGCGAGGTGGCCCGTTTACCCATCAGATCTTTAAGCACCTTGAATATTAATTTAGATGGGTTGGGGCTGTTTGAAAACTCAGAGGCATAATATGCCGCCCGGGCGTGACAGATAGCTCTGTGATAGATCTTAAGCTGGGTGAAATACAGTGATTTTAATGTGGGCTCGAAGGATTTCCTCCACGCCCTCTCAGCTTGCCGGCAAGTTCTCTTGAGCTCGGCAAGGGTCTCATTATACCATGGGCTGCGAGTTTTAGCATGAGATTTCGACCAGCGCATTGGTATAAGAGAATCAAGAGCAGTATGGACCCAGTTACAGAACTGTTCGTATCCCTGTTCCACATTCGACAGGATGCCCAAGGGCTGAGCCTCCAAGATTTTAACGAATTCCTCCATTTTAAGCTTACGCCAGTTTCTTTTCAGGGTCAGCCTGTCTACAGGTTTAAATTGTTGGTCATCCAGGGGACATGACACTTTAACCAACAGATGATCAGTCCAGCCCACCACCATCGGGTCAGATACCCTAGCCCGAACCAAGGTGGTAAAGAACGGGTCAAGGATATGACCTCCTATATGCGTGGGGGCGGTTACTAGTTGGTTCAGTTGCATGGCTTCAAGGTCCGCTATCAAGGAGCTAATAGGTAAAGAAGACGTCTGATCAAGATGTATATTCAGATCGCCAATGATGTTAAAGTTAGCATATTTAAAAGCTGACGAGTTAACCAAGTCAACGAGAGCGGCCTTGAAGACCGTGTCATTCCCTGGCGGGCGATAAATAAGCAGGCCACTAAAAGTGAACTGATGACTGACAGTGACCTTAAAAGAGGCGCTCTCGCACATCGGCAGATCAAGAGCTTTCCAATCCGCCGGGAAGCAAGATTTTATCGCCATGGCTATACCTCCTCCTCTAGAAGTACGGTTCAAAGTAAACACCGTATAGGTGGAAGGAAAAGCCAGATTTATTATGGCAGAGTCGGTGTCCTGTAACCAGGTCTCAGTGAGAAAAATGAGGTCAGGTGAGTCCTTATCAATCATATCACGAAGGGACTGATGGTGCTTGACCAATGATCTCACATTAAGGCTCCATATACTAATTGCTCGCTCAGAGTAGTCAATACGAGTGTGTGGAGTAGATCTTACAGTGGAGCACACCCCAATGGGGGAATCCAAAGAGAAACTGCCACAGGGACAGACATGAGGGCCCGAAAGAGGGAGCACCCGATCATATGTACAAGCCAATAAACCGTCCCTAATGAAGAGGAGATCGGCGCGATTGTACCTGAACGGCGCGATGGAATCCATGATGAGATGAGAGCAGAGAGCCAGAGTCCCGCGCCCGCACCCGCTACCTCGACGCGGACGAGCGCAGACGGGCAGGACTCTGGCACGACTCCGGCACAGCGCAGGCGTCACCACTGCGCGTCCCGCTGCGCGGGAGAGGACGACTTTAAATAGACGTGTCAAAAGTCAGCTCGAGCGTGGGGACGCTCCAAGATGGCGGCCACAGGAAGTAGTACTCACCCAACCTAAAATGGCGCCCACTGAAATCCACCCCGGGACCCGGACCCGCCAAATAGCGGTGAACGTTCCACAAAATTATGTTGCAAGTGAGAGGACTTGAGCCCAGACAAAAGCGGTGAGTTAAAAGCAGGGGATACAACAAATTAAAAGTAAAAACGAAATACAATAAAGGTACAGTTTTAAAAAGTGCAGCGCACTGGCAGCGCGACCTGCGCAAATGCAGCAAAGGATCTAAGCAGGAAGCGCACGAGTCCGCCTTAAATAGGCGTGTCAAAAGTCAGCTCGAGCGTGGGGACGCTCCAAGATGGCGCCCACAGGAAGTAGTACTCACCCAACCTAAAATGGCGCCCACTGAAATCCACCCCGGGACCCGGACCCGCCAAATAGCGGTGAACGTTCCACAAAATTATGTTGCAAGTGAGAGGACTTGAGCCCAGACAAAAGCGGTGAGTTAAAAGCAGGGGATACTACAAATTAAAAGTAAAAACGAAATACAATAAAGGTACAGTTTTAAAAAGTGCAGCGCACTGGCAGCGCGACCTACGCAAATGCAGCAAATAGCAAGATAGCTCCATACGTTCATTGAGCCCATTCGGACTCTGTGTACCGAGTTTGTGGATCCAAAAATTCTCGTTGAAGCATATAGTTGGTATTGTCCCTTCCTTCAGTCTTGTCCACCACCTCCAGTATCATGAATTTTAACTGTGAAATGTTGTGCTGCGCCTCCATGAAGTGTGTGGCTATGGACGATTTGGTGTTTTTCATGCGAATGTTTGATTTATGCTCCGTTAGTCTTGTCTTGATACGTCTTTCAGTCTTGCCGATATATAGTTTTCCACATGGGCATTTCAGCGCATAAATTACATTGCTTGTGTCACATGTTGCATTGACCCTTATTTTGATCTCATGTCCTTTCATTGGGTGGTTTATTTTGTTACCCTTCACTATGCTGTTGCAGTTACCACAACTTAAACACGGTTTGGTGCCTTTGTAAATTCTTGTTTCAAGCTGACGATGTTTCAACATTTCCCCCAAGTTTTGAGCTCTTGTGTAGGCAAATAGGGGTAATTGATCAAAAATGTTTAAAAAATCCGGCTCAAGCTTGAGTATACTCCAATGTTTAGTAATGATTTTCCTTAACTTGTGGCTTTGTGTAGAATATTTTGATACTGCTACAATCCGAGCTTCTTCCCGTTTAATGGTTGGTTTTAGAAGTTCTCTTCTCTCTATAGCTTGCACCCTTTCTTTTGCGGTTTTTATGATTTCCTTTGGATAACCTCTATCCCGAAACCTTGTTGACATTTCTTCCAATGTTGATTCTACTTTGGTGTTATCAGATGTGATTCTTTTAGCTCTTGTCATCTGTGAATAGGGTAAATGTTTTTTTAAACTTGGTTGGTGAAAACTAGAAAAATGTAACATGTTGTTCCTATCGGTTTCTTTTCTGTATATGCTGGCTTCAAATCTTTTTTCCGTAATTGAGATTCTAACATCTAGAAAAGTTACAGACGTCTCTGAAATTTCCCACGTGGATTATTACAGGCGTCAAGGGATGTGGTCGCCACCTACGGAGCACCCACAACAGACACAATTTGTATAAAACTATAGAGCTGTGCACCAACCCCCATCAGCAATCTTGAACTCACAATTGTAACAGCGTTTTTGTGACGCTGTCCTGGTGGCTTTATGCTGTGTTCGGCAGTCTCAGTCATAGCATTCAAGTCAGCCCTTTCATCCTTGTATGCCTTTGTTGCTACTGCAAAAGCAACTGTGAATGTATATAAAAGCTGCAGTTTGAGTCCCAGATATCAGCGCCAGAGGAAGAGATACAATTACACATGGTGCCCGGGGCACAAGAATATAGGAGTTGAGCTGATGCTTCCATCTGTTTACAGTTTGCTGCCTTTACAGACGCTTAAGGAGACCGTAATGTGACCTGGAAACCAGGGGTGACCATGGGTGCCTGAAGGCCCTTGGAGTGAAAGAAAAGCTTTTCAGGCTGCTCACATTTGTGGATTACGGAAGGAAAAGCTTTTCTATTTACCTTAGAAAACCTCCATCAGAAAATAGTAGAGTTGAGAATGCAAGTCACTTTCAGTGGCGCGCGTATCCTCGTGCGCCAACAAGATATTTTGTTTACAAAGCAGATCGCCCTTCCATTTCGAAGCGACGCTCCTGTAAGGATTCTTTAACCAGCATCTCTACAAACTTTACTTGGTTGCAAGCCTGTGGACTTCTCTTGTCTCTACGCTAGATGGCGATCTTCCCCACGCAGAGGCCCACCATGGCTGCCAGTCTGGAGATGGAAATACACCATCCCCGCTCCTTCAAGGGGCCCCCACTTGATGGCCATCATCCCCTTTGGTTTTGCTTTGTTTGATCTAAGTTGGCAGGGTATGCCCAGACGTGGGTCCCTTGCTCCCTTTGCCACTGGATTCAAGGTAGCCTGGCTGATGACGGCTGATTAGCCAGAAACCGGTCCCAGGATGCTGGTTTCCGGTCCAGGGAAGATATGACTTGGCAGTTCGGGCTGGACTGTTCCCATGAGGGACAGGGTCAGACTGATTTGCATATGGCCATGTCTGAACTGGGGTGGCAGAGTGAGCTAAAGAATGACGATGGATTAAACCCAGATCAGTTGACTGGGGGTTGAGTGCTTGCAATGTTCAACACTCCGTCCATTATCCTATTTGATTTTGCTTTGTTCTTCCTAAGTTGGCAGGGTATGCCCAGACATGGGTCCCTTGCTCACTTTGCCACTTGAAAGCTAGCCTGGCTGAGGACAGCTGATTAGCCAGAAACCGGTCCCAGGATGCTTGTTTCCGGATCAGGAAAGACATGACTTGGCAGTTAGGGCTGGACTGTTCCCATGAGGCACAGTAACAGACTGATTTGCATATGGCCATGTCTGATGCATTAACCTCCTCCATCTATTGGATTATGAAAACCATTAGGAAAGTTCTCCCCTTCCTATCAGACAGTAGCAGGAAAACGGTGGTGACAGCACTTGTGCTGTCCCGCCTTGATTACTGCAATAGTCTCTTCCTGCAAGCCCAGCAGGGGCTTCTCAATAAACTACAGATGCTGCAAAATGCAGCTGTTCGATTGATTACTGGTCTGCCCAAGTTTGCACCGATGGCACAGGAACTGAGAAAATTGCACTGGATTCCGGTACGTAAGCGGATAATGTTTAAATCATTATGTATGGTGTACAAGGCAGTGAATGGACTGGGTCCATCCTTTCTTCAACAGCACTTTCAACGGTACACGCCAGGCAGACAGTTAAGGTCAGCCAACAAAGGGCTAGTCAAGACTTTTCGGATTAGGAAAGCACGATGGGGAGGCCGTAGCTTCATCTCTGGAGCCTCCACCGTTTGGAATACACTGCCCCTGGCTTTGAAACAAAGTACTAACCTGATGGCCTTTAGGAAAAATATTAAAACCTGGCTTTTTGGCCTTTAGAAAGCGATTAACATCTTAGGGGAGATGTCATATCATTTCAGCGCCAGGACACCACTCGGTAACAGAGCGCTTTATAAATAGTATAAATAAATAAATAAATAAATAAACTAGGGTGGCGGAGTGAGCTAACGAATGATGATGGATTAAACCCAGATCAGTTGACTAGTTGTGAGTGTTTGCAATGTTCAACACTCCGTCCATCATCCCCTTTGGTTTTGCAGTGATACACTGAGTAACATTTATTAAAAGTATTAATTTCAAAACATGAACTCAGAAGCATTTACAAAGTTCTCCATGCAATCACTGTGATGCAATTAGTTAACAAGAAGACAACTCAGTCTAAGGGAAGGCAGAAGACTGTTTTTTATTTTGAAATCACCCTGATGTAAAAAAACAGGCCAATTTAAAAAGTGGCTCAGTGCTTCATGATGGCAAAACAATTATGTGTCCGAGATTTCACAAAGCTGGCTTTATTGTAACAAGCATTCAGAGGGACAGGTTTGAAGTACACCTTTGCTACAGGGAAACTTTCATGGCTGCAGCAAGACCGCACGTTTGTATTGTACATTTCCAAAACAAGATAACGCAGTAAAGTACCCATATTGTTGGGGCAAACTGGTAGAGTATGGGGCTGCAGAGGAATGTGATTGCATAGTATAATCACAGCCTGACAATGAGCATTTTTCAACATACAAGAGCTTTCTTTATATTTTGAATCTGCTTGATGCCTTGGTTTACTGTTAGAGTTGAGTGCTCAAGTCCACCTAGCACAGCAGGAGGACCCTCTGTAATGTGTGCTCCTGGTGGGCCTCCTGCACAGAGAGAAAATGTAACTAGAATCAGGACAAGTGCCATTTCTGCCTTCTCAGCAGGACATGGGTTACTGCCTAACCCACTGCCATATTTTTTTTTCATTCTGTTCTAAAGAATAAAAAATTAACCACGAGTAGTAGGTACAAACGTGGATCTGAAATCCTGTGGTAAATGGACAGCGCTTACGACTCCCTAGGGTGCCTTGAAGGCCGTTGAGACCATCATCCTCATTTTCTCCTTCAGTAATGTTTCCAAGGTGAACGTATTAGAAAATGAAAGTAGGAATAAGACACTGCATAAGAACTTCAGCAGTGTTGCACTTTTTCAAGGACTTTCCTAGACCATGAAATTGCAGAAAAGGGGTATACTTCTGACACTGATCTCATTGCATAGAAAGAAAGGCTTTATTCTGCATGTGACCCAATAAATGGTTCTGCATGGTTATAGTCTCCTTCAACACACGGTTGAAGCATTCCACCATGCCATTCGTTTATGGGTGGTACAGAGAGCATTTCTTGAGTTTCAAACCATTTTCATACAGGAATTGCTCCATTTAGTTTGATACCAACTGCACCCCATTGTTTGTAAGAATCGTACTGGTTATGCCTTCCCTTCCAAACAACTCCTTAAGAAACAGCATCACATGTTTGGTTTCTATTCCCTTGGATAAGGCAATTTTGGGCCACCTAGAGTACAAATCAACTAAGACTATCATGCACTAACCATTACCCACAGCACAAATGGGCCGCACTAGTCAAGGGCAACTTCCTTCCATGGATCAGAAGGTTGTCTCTAATCACCATCGGTTGGACTCTGGGCTTGGCCACGTTTTCACTCGTGTCAAATTGAGAACATTCCCGGATTACCCTCTCCACACGAGTGTCCATTCTTGGCCACCAGTACATTAGTCTGAGACTTTCTTTAGTCTTGGACATCCCCTGGTGACCTCCATGCGCCAAATTTACGAGCTCCTCCCTGAGGTAAATGGGCGGAACCAGCCTTGTGCCCCTGAACAAGAAGCCCTGTTTTTCAGACAATTTGTCCCTGATGTGTCAAAAGTTCTCATGTTCTTTATCACCTTTTGGGCTAGGTACTCCATCCTGCTCAATCGAGTTGGCAAAAAAGGAATGTTGAAGGAAGAAGTCAGGCACCTGACAGTGGCACTCAAGAAATGAAGCAAGGACTTCTCCATGAAGGTGTTCATGGGCCACCCTAAAACACGAGATGACAACAATGGCACTCCTTCCCCGCAGTAAAATCACAGTGAGTTGCTTTTCAAAGATGACATGCGCTCCAATGCACGAAAGACCGCACCTCCATGCATAACAGACAGCAGCAACCTATATCCCAAAGGCAACTCGTGAAACACGCATGTTGTTTTTGAAGGTGTCTCCTCCCACAATTAAAACACTTCACCCCCACAACGGAAATATGCCTGGCAAAAAAATCTCCTGGTCAGCACCAAAATCACGTGCCTCACGCAGCTCCATCCCAAACAACTGTAGATAACCTCCAGGTAGATATCCATATGCACCCTGGCTCCTGGTAGAGTAGAGCAGCTCCAAGCACCAACCAGCAGTATCCAATAAAATCCAGCAACAGAGGATCAGAACAACGCTGGTCACAGGGGTGTTAAGGACTTGATATTGGGCACATGTGACGTTAGGACCCTTCACTTCTTTTTTTTTCCTGGAGTAAGGAAATGCATCCCATCCTCGTCACCAGTGAAACAAGGTACACCGTTACATATGAAGTACATGAGCCAGGTGTCAGTAATGAAAAGAGGTTTCTTTTCCTGAAGGGTCCCACCCATCCATGCCCATCAGCTGCTGGCCAGATATGCAGGTATCCAAGCACCTGGGCATTCTGGATGACATGGCCTGATTCAATAACCATAGTTACCTCCACAAAGCAGGTTTAAAAATACACAGGCATCTACGATGCTACAACGGTGTTCCAGTAAAATTTGCCTACACATTCAGTGATGCGCGTCAGTCAAAATACTTCATTTTAGATCACAAAGATCAACAAAGTAGCATTATATAAGACAATTTACCAAATACAAGCTCAGTAAATGAAAAAACAGTCCATCTGTTATCATAAAAACAAAGCAGAACATTTCATGAGCTAAACACATTTAAAATTAGGCAAAACACTCCACTGATTTCATCCTTATTATGGTTGCTCAGGTAATGGCTACCACATCTTATAGGCACTCAAGGTGCCTTATCCAGATGTCAAAAGAAAGTTTGCCACACCAAAAAACATGGGGCCTATGTGTACTCGTACTCAAAATTCTAAAAGCAACTTACTATACTGGGGGCAGAAAAACAATAAGTATTCTACTGATTCTCACCTCCCCCCCTCGCCCCCCCCTCCACAAGCAGGACATTGGTCATCACCACTCACGCTCTCTACGGACCAGTTGGAAATAAACGATTTAACCGGGAAGATACCATATCTAAACTGTAGATATAGTTTACGAGCCAGGGAAGGTTCAATTTCAACTATGGTTATCTCAAAACTCATAAATGGCTTGAAATCGTTAAAGGACAGTGTAAGACTGCCTGTGCTCTTGTTTGCTATGTCCATAGCTGCAGCTTCCCAATAAAGGTTTTTAATCTTTTCTGTAGATAACGGGCCCTATTGCTCCAGGAAAAGGCAATAAACATCTAGACTCAATCTCTGTAAGAGAGTTTTAATAGCATAAAACCAGGGAACTTTGACTACACCCGGGTAGGTCATCAGATCTCTAACAACTTCACGATAGGATTCAAGTTCGACTGTTGACCACAGACAATACCAAAACAATAACATTTCACATTCAATTTCGTGCAATATCTTTCTCTGGGCAAGGTCTAGGTACAAAGGTACAAGAGGCGTACTCATTGGGAGTGAGAGGATAGACCTCCAAAACTATGCTCAGCCTCGGCTCGGCTATTGTGGAATGAAGAGTACCATATAACACAGACCCAATAACTTTAACACTATAAATCTCCAGGACAGGGACCACCCGCCTGGAAGAAGTTCTAAGGTGAACCGTCACCAGATTTACTGACTTTTGTTAAGCGTTGAATGGGCTTTTTCAATCTGCAGGGTCCAACAAGTTAGGTGTCATCCGTCCGCCTAAATAATGGAAGGAGTACAAGTTCAATAGGCTTGTTTCCCAACAAAATATGTCAAATACAACAAAAGTGCCTCGCCCTAGAGAAAAATATGCATTTTATTTTGGTACCGTTTAGCTTGAGGCCCCTCTCCGCACATAATTAAGAAAAAGGGTCCAAAGAGTAGTTGAAGCCCCTGCGGCGTCTTGGAGGTTAGTACAGTATCATTGGCTAAAAGGAGGGCCGGAACCCTCCTTCCCCCGAGGCTTGGAGCATCACACCCCTCCTTGCTAAGATGGTCGAACACCCCATTAATATACTAGGAAACAAGCATTTACAATGCAATAGGTTTCGCCTTCGAAAAAGTTAGAGCTATTGGCATTGTAAATGACAAACTTTTAATTTATGGGTTGGTTTTGAAAACAGGTAAATAAATGGCATTGTCATTTACAATGCCAAGAGCTTAATCTCTCACAAATGCGAGACCTATTGCATTTGCACACACACACACACACACACAGGGCCACACACACAAGGCCACACACACACACACAAAGCCACACACAGAGCCACACACACACACACAGCCAAACACACACACACAGCCAAACACACACACCGACACACACACACACACACACAGCCATACACACACAGAGCCACACACACACAGAGCCACACACACACACACAGCCATACACACACACAGCCACACACACACACACACAGCCATACACACACACAGAGCCACACACACACACACACACACACACACAGCCACACACACACACAGTCTGATTATTTAAATGGGAGCAAAGCAGGACTACAACACCCAGAATGCTTTAGTGCTGGACATGAAAGGCAACAGTGCCTGCGAAGACCTGAAGCGAGGTTAAGATATCTTCAGATTTCCGGTTTTGTGTTTTCATGTTTGTTTGTACGAAGAACGAAAGACTAAGCACCGTATTGGACATTATTCGTGAATTTGACGAGGTGAAAGGAGCCTCGTCAAAACTCAGTGACTCACGCGGACGGACACACACACACACATGCACTAGTGTCAATGTCACCGCTGCTGCCAGGCCCGGCTCTAAAAGCCCTGAGCCAAGCATGTCCCACATAAGCACTGCAATGCAGCAGCTGCCTTCCCAGCCGCCAGCTAGAGCCCCACTCTCAGCCCGGGGCCTACCTTCAAGTCAGTACCCTTGAATCCCGTCTCTCACCCTCTGCCTCGCCGCCCCCACCCCAGGCTCCTACCTGCTCCGGCGGTCGGCACGAAACTTCAGCATCCTGGGCAAAGTACCCAGCCCGAGGCCGGGGCAGTCAGGCGGGCGGGCACAGGTGAGTGTGCGGAGACGCCATCGTTTGGTGACGTCGCCAGCGAGACTGCGAGCGCAGTCTTACGCTAGGCTTCGACCTAAAAACAAATTAAATATGCAGTTTCCAAGACAGAAAAAAAGAAAGATGCACTGGCTGTGTGTGAGGATGAGAAAGGATGGTGCAGGGGGCTAGCCTCTCCCCTTCCGAAATCTCTACCTAAAACGCGATGAAAGGTCAGAGAGTAAAAGCAACACATGGAGTATATTCCAGGCAACGGTCTAGAAGGAAAACCATCACCTCGCAAACCACCGGCTACAAAGCCCCTGTAATGACCAATGGAATGGAAGGCAGGGAATGGGTTTCTGGTGTTTGGGTTCAGAGAGCTGTATCTAGGCGGGCAGGTATAACGTGGAGGCGCTTGGTGGCAAACGGGCAACTCTGGAAAAGTGCTTCGAGACTGTTGCAACTACTACACCAATTACAGAAACATATTTCCCCCGCAGATATTTTCTAATTAGTATCAAGGATATTTTGCTATTATGAACACATTTCATTAAAATAATTACTCCTCTCACTATATGCATTTTTTTAACAGTAGGGTCAAGGAAACAAACTGCTGTGGTGTGGTCAATTTTTTTCCCCGTTAGAAGCTGTGGTGCCCATCGACGTGATCCAACACGGACGTGGCAGTCCCGCCCCTTCGCCCAGACCCACAGAGCGGCTCCACTGCCCCCACCCTTTCTCCATCCCTCCTCCCCCCAAAAGCATACAATAGCGACTCACATGGGGGCCCCGAGGAGAGCTGCGTTGTCCGGCTCGAATGAGTGGGGGGAGTGTGCTCTCCATGCTGGGTAGTCCGTGGCTTGCCGCAGTGTCCCTGGAAATTGGGATGCAGAGTGCGAAGAAGCAGTGGGTGAAGAGCAGTGCTCCAGGCTTTTGCCGTGGCCTTGCTGAGGCTGACACTGATTGGCGCCACCGGTGCCTGGCTCCGCCCTGAGGAGGCAGAGACTCAGATACCCACCCAGTTATTAATGTACCCGTGCCGCGATTCCGCCCCACGCTCTAAGCCCGACAGCCCAGCATGCTCACGCACAAGTGAGTTGAGGCGAAAGGATATATGGCATGCACCTGACACATTTGTTATTCATGTCACAGCTACCACTTTTTATGCCTGATGCAGAGGTTTCTAGCAACAAGCGCTAAATTCATTCTGATGTTAGGCGTGCTCTATATAAACCCATGCACAGGGTTGGATTGAGATAAAAATATAGGCCTGGGCTTGCTAAAAACAAGCGATCGCCAGACAGAGACTTTTCTCTTTGTCGGACGGCTCACTTGGACGGGCTCGTCCGACTTACTTCTGCTGTAAAAGGTTCTTAATCTTTAAGGGGCCAAATGGGCCATCCGACAAAGAAAAAAAGTGTACATCACAAACACCTCTTTCCCAATGGCTGGCCACCGTTTAGCATGAAAGGTGATGCCGGCCAATGGGAAAGAGGGGCGGGGCTTAAAGCTCGCTAGTGAAATCTCCCTGATAACACTAAATCTCGCAAGCGAGACTGCGCATGTGCTAAAACACAGCCCTGTTTGACTCCTTGTACCACCCTAAAGTGGTCAGTGAGCTGTGGTAAACATTTTTTACCACGAATCCTTTTCACCACAGGTAATTACAACAGGGTTGTTACGAAGACGTGTAACAACGCATACCATTACTCCGCAAGTCAGAACATCGACTTGCAAAGGGGGCAGAAGGTTTTAGATTTAAAATCCAAAATCATCCCTACTGTTGCACATACTGGAGTTGGAATAGTAAATTATACTATTCCAACATTCAGCACCCCACCTAGAGCAAGTTGTTGTTACGATTTTCTGGGTAATGGTATGAGTTTTTACAACGTGGTCATTGTTACGACCACGTTGTAATTGAATGTCGGGAAAAAGCATGTAGAATATAGTGGCATATTTATGAGCTGTGCATCTGTACCCCATCGAACCTAGGCTTTATGTCCCACATGGAGTCTCACTAAAATGTTCATTAGGGAGGGGGGAATAACCAGGTTTTCCAATACAGTCCACATTTTTGCCCGGGGAGCAAGGTTGAATGCAGTGCCCACATGTACAAACAAGCATTGGAAATGCAATAGGTCTCGCATTAGAAAAGTTGGAGCGATTGGTTTTGTAAATGACAATTTCTTTTTTAATGTGTTGGTCTTGAAAATAGCCAAATTAATAGCTTTGTCATTTACAATGCCAATACTTTAAACTTTTTCAACTGTGACACCTATAGCATTTGTAATGCAACATGTTTTGTATGTACGTGACTTAGATGTATTCATCTAATAAATACAAATGGCGTTTAATTTTTTTAAATAATTAATATTGAAATAAAAGTTCTTGTAATTTATAATAGCAATAGCTTAAACTATTGTAAATAACTTTTGTGCCTAAAATATGTGCCAGTCACACAGGTGCCCTTACATATCTATGCCCACTCTATGCAAAGGGCTAGGTGTCCTATGAAAAATACAATGTTAGGTCGTGTGTTAGACACACAACTGGACATCTGCGCCGAGGATTTGCACGCAGATATTAGAAAAAAATGATATAACCTCTGCTTCTCTCAAACCCAATGCGCACAATGTTGTAGGGGGTGGACGTTTTAAAACAGCCTTGGAGCAAAGACGAGCACACCAACATCACTGAGGTTTCTGTGTGTCCTCGGTATTAGGTGAAGTGTGAAAGCCTCTATTCTTCCGTTCAGGAAGGAGGAGGAGGCAACAGCTGTAGCCAAATAGAGGGAGCAAGCATTAGCAAATGTAACAAACATTTGCAATGCAATACGTCTTGTATTTGTTTGACTTAACTATTGAAAATCGCGTAACATGCTGTAAAATAAAGCGGGCGCCCAGCTCTTTAAATAGAGTCCATGGTGAAAAGTGATGTGGGGAAACTGGGGAGATTAAGTAAAATGTAAGCAGTGCCATGCGCTGCGGCGATAAGAAGACGGAAAGGGCGGCCGTGGAAGGTGGGAGGGGGAGTAGGAGAGTGGTGCAGGCGGGGGGCGGGGAGCGGAGCCTTTGAAGAGGCAAATGGTCGCTGAGCAGGCATTGAAGAAAAAAATAATCCGCACAACAAACATGCTGTTGTTACACTCCATGGTCCATGCGTGGAGCTGCACAGCGTTTGCAGGCATGGTGCAACAGGCGGGGGCGAGGGAGGGGAGACGAGGGTGCTCTGCAGGGGTGATGGGACCTGGTGTAGAGAAGGCGAGCAGACGACTGTGGGGGGCGGAGGGAAGAGAGGGCAGTGGAGACTGGGGTGGCGACAGGGAGATGCATGCACGTGCATTGGGTGATAAGTTGCTTTCAAGCAAGTGTTTATTGTCTAACGTTTTTATGTACATTAACACACAGTCAATAAACGACAAGTGACTGCAGCTGGCTGGGCACATATGATGAGGCTTCTATGCGGGTAAAAAAGGCCTTTATGGCCTGGAAAGGACACGCACGGATTCCAAAGGCCGCCTGAGAAACTCTTTTCGGCCAGAAATGGTGAAAGCGTCTGTATCTCCCGTCAAAGTGAAATAAACACGAGTGCTAAAAGTCTCAGCTTTTTCCCTCTAAACAACATGTCCTCCTGAATAATATGATTTCTGTGCTGTTTCTTAGGCAGGCTAAAAGAAACATATTTCAATAAAAGCTGCCACATAATCTGAGCCCCGGCACCTATCCCGCCACAAATTAAGCTTCATAAAAGCAGATGCAACCCACACTGTAAAAGCGGCACTAGCTCAGCCAACAAAAAACAAGTCTACTCCAGCTTCACCAAAGGGGAATTGTCTACATGACAAAGTTGAGAAACGTTTACATTATTCCCTGTATTTTGCCCCTGTGCACTTACCTATCCTTGCACGTTCTTCTTGTTTACAAATACAAGCACATTTGTTTGCTGTAATGCTTTCTCTTGGGGTGCTGGGATGTAGTTGAACGTGGAAAACATACAAATAAAATACCCTTTATCCGAATCATAAAACGCGAGTTTTTCTTCATTTATCACCCTTCTCCCCCAGTCAGATGCAATAGCTCAAGCTCGGGCAAATGCAAAACCTGTTGCATTTGCGAGACTTAAAGCTATTGTTTTTTTAAAACATAAAAGCAGGGGGGGTGACCATATCTAAAGCGATCCGCCCGTGTTGTAAATATAAAAAAACGGGTGACATGCTAACACAAAGCGGTGCGCCTGTGCACAATAATTCAAAAATAATGCTTAAAGTGGGCTCGAATAAGTGATTGATTGTGGAAATGAAAATGGAAAACCTGGGGAGAAGTGATAATGATTGATAGTGAACTTGAAAACCTTTGTGATATGTGGTGATGACTGATTGTGAACTGGAAAGCTTGGCGAGTTGGGATGATGAGTGATAATGAGGACACGGGAGGGTGGTGGAGGCAAAGAGGGAGCGTCATTAAGGATTAAGGTGCGATCTGTAGAGAGAGAAGGAGAGGAGAGAACAGGATAGCAGGGGGGAGAGGGGGGGGGGCGGATACAATGGCACCAGTGAGGAAGAGGAGGCGGGCAGGGGAAGAGGGTAATCAGAGAGGCATGCAGGTAATTAAAGAGGCAGGTCGTAATAAGAGGCTAGAAAAGGAAATAGGCTGACTAAGCATCAGCGGGTAGAAAGTAACTACTGAGTTGGAAGGAAAAGGCAAAGCGGCAAAAGGACGCGAGAGGCAGGAAAGATTTACAAAAAGAAAAGGAAACTGGGCACAGTGCTAGCTAGGCAGCGTGGAGCAGGAGCAAATTAATGAAAATAAAACCCATGATAGCGGGCATCGCGGTAGGCAGCGTGATGCCCGAGCACAATCATTTAAAAAAAATAAAAAAAAAGACATGAAACCAGGCGCCATGCTAGGGAGCGGGGCGCCCTAGCACATTCATTGAAAGAATACCATAAAACCGGGCACCGTGCTAGGGGAGAAGCTTTTGACGCATTATTTAAGATCCATAACTGGATTTAGTGAGGTGATGGTGAAAAGGAAAACAGTGGTGAAACCTGGGGATTTACAGCCTTTAAAGGCAGCAATGCACTTAATATGCACAGCTGTGTCTAAAACTCATGCTGCGCTGCGGGAGCCAAAGGGCTCTGCTGAGCGTGAAAAGTATTGAGGACACAGTATTATTTAAGATGGTTTCGAGCTCAAAGGATGCGGCAAGAGTTAAACAAGCAGCTGGATACTGAGACCGAAAAAAATAACAAGGAAGAGGGAAAGAAAGGATGGAGGCTGACGGGCCAAAAGAAGGAAAGGAAAGAACGAAGGAAGAAAGGGAGCAGGGTGAACAGGGCACGCTGAAGGGCGAGGGAGGCGAGGGAGGGAGGAGAAATGCGAGAAACGTGTGAAGCAGGGGCGGGGGTAGCGGATACCTTTGAAGTGAAGCTAAGCTTCACTTCAAAGGCTTGTTGGCACAGCGCACGCTGGGGGATGACTGTGGGAGGGGGGCTGGTGTCTGTGCACGCGCTTTTTATGGGAATGCGCATGCGTATTGAGCAAGCTTTCACGGGCACTGCAAGAAATCGCCTGGGAATCGCCTGATCTCGGTAAGCTCTGGTTAAGTCCCTATATATCGAGCTCCCGCTCAATGCGCATGCGCATTGAGATAGGTCGCTCGACCTAAAAACGACATACAGCTTTCCCCCGTAGAGTGACACCTCAGGCTAATATAGACACAGAAACCTAAGGACCTGATCCAGAGCACTGATACTTGGCGAAAACCTGCCTGGAAGTCAGATAAAATACTCTCCTCAGCAATCCAATTCTGCAGGTGAAACAGTACTTGTTTGGAAAACCTTTTTTGCAAAGAATCAATTAAACTACTTGGGGTATAATTTGCCGGGCTTGCCCAGTCCCTCTTCTTATGAATTGGCAGGATCTCAGCGATCTTCCAGGAAAACAGAATCTCAAGCCCGACAATACAGCATTCAGCAGAATATTTATATACTGTCCCCACACTTCCGTATTGAATTTAAATAAATCATTTGGGATCCTATCCTGGGCATGGGTGGAATTCATGAATTGATGCAATTTAGGGTCTCTTAGAGAAAAGACAAGAGTATTATTAATTACCTTAGCAGAGACACGTTTGCTCAAATTATCATCCCTATTTATGGCTCTACTTTTAGAATACAACTTGCTGAAGTAACCTCCCCAATGCAATGCATGTACTTTGTCTGTGTAGTAATCCATGCAGATTCCTACACGGTTGTACTAGTTTTAATCCTCATTAGAAGATAACAAGGAGGTAACTTTCTTTTGAGATGTCCAAGATAACTGCCCTTCTTAGAATTGTCTCTGCATTCCCATTCTATGAGCAACACATGTATATGCATCATAATCGATAATTCAGTATCACAAGACATCTCCACACATCTCTCCCTATACATAGATATATAGAACAAATACAGGAAAAAAACATCAAAGCACAAAAGATACCTTATAAACGAATAATAATAACTAATTAACTATCTGAATATATTTCCTAAAGAAAAAAAAAATCAAGGATGTCATGGAAATTACTCCCTCGCTTCCCTGACTTTACACACATTTCCAAACCTCAACTCCTTCCCATCATCTTGTGTAACCACTGAACTCTTACCTTTGTTACTTTCCATGGATGAGATAACTTACTTTCTCCTTTTTTACAACCCCCATTTTCTTCACCAGCACCCAAACTCCACACTTCAGATTTATATTCTTTTCACCCTTCCTGTTGTCATATTTTTTCTCAAAAGACCTCTGCAAATTAACCACTCCTAATTTCATATTTTCGCGATCCACCTGTTTCTTTTGTAGCCACATACGGGCCTCCTTTGTAGCTGGGTCCCATTCCTTGAGAGCTATAAATGGAGATACCCGAGGCGTCACTCTATGGCCCAAATCTTCTTGTTCAACTCCTTCCTCTACCATTTGCCAAAGACAGTTGTATGTTTTTCACTATAATACCATTCACTCTCTCGAGCAGACCATTGGCTTGTGGCCTGAACAATGCTACCTTCTCATGTCTGGTGCCCAACCCTGCGAAACAAAAGGGGATCAAAAGGGGTGCCCAACCCTAACAGCAATGCAGTTATGGATGCCAAAATTAATTCTACCTCGTAATCTGTAACTAACACCTTAGGTATTCCTTCCTCCAAAACAACCGCTCTCAAAAATGTCATGACATTATGGGTGCTCATCTGTTCCACGATCTGCCCACAAACCACTTACTATGATAGTCCACCAGAACCACCAAAACTGAGCTCTTCTCTCTAGTTTATCTACTGGACCTATGAAATCCACGGCCAATCTTTCCAGCAGTCTTTCTGATTATTCCACACATTTTAAAGATGGCTGTCTAATCACTTTAGTGTTTTCGCTATAACTGCACGCATAGTAATCCCTCACAATCCCTTCCACTCATCTATCCACGTTAGGTCACCAGAAAAACTGCTTTAGCCACCTCTTTGTCATACTCCTCCCCAAATGTCCTTCATGCACAATCTTCACCAACTATGTCCTTAATATGCCCTCCTTAGACTTTTCCCCGCATTCCTAATCTAGGAGCATCACAATCAATAATTCTGTATCGCAAGACATCTCCACAGTCTGCTTTTCATTTGGAGCAGCAACCTGCACTGGTGAAGGAGGTTGCCTATTTTCAGTTCCAGCCAGGCCCAACAAAAAGGCCTCACTTGACCCTTTCCTTCGAACCTCATCCTAGCGAGGGAGTAGCTAGGGCTTAACATCTTGATTCCATAGCCACTGAAGAAAGAAAGACACTTTACTGTCAATTTACTAGAGCTGAGTTTTCCATGCTTTCTATGTTAAGTATGTGTGCATTGTAAAGTCAAATATATCTGTATATGTGCAATGTAAAGTCAAATATATCTGAATATAGGAGTAGTTCAGCGAATCATTTATATAGCAATTACTAAGGAGTCTTTATTACTCTAAGAAATCATTTTAAGCAGCCTTAGAATAACAAAGCATCAAGAAAAACCATTACAAGGTGTTCAATTTGTGACCTGCAGGTACAGACAGGGCTTTAAGTGGGCCAGGTCTCACCGGTGCTGAGCACCGGCAGTTTTTTAAAGGGGGCTTAGAAATGTGTCTCTATCCGGCTCTGTTTTGTGTCTTGGCACAGGCGGTCCATTTTTTCCCCGCCTGCAGTGACAGCAGGCACATCATGTGTGCGCTACTCACACTAGTCACTTTTCAGTAGTGGAGAAGCTACTGCATGACATCATGCCAGGGGAGCCTTGTAGGGGAAGGGAAATCCTTTAAAGAGTCGTTTTCTCTCTGAATTTCCCCTTCTTTTTTTTAAACTAAGGAGCAGCGACATTGTCGAGGTGTCACCAGGGTTGTAAGTGGAAGCTTTTTTAATATCATATACAAGCCATAGTTGCTGCTTATTGATCTTATGCAACTAACAAACATTGACAAAGCAAATAGTCCTGACTTCTTGTAGGTATGATGTTACTTGTTCTATCATATATCTGGATGCAATGACAGATACAACAAAATACAAGTCGGGCGGCACACTATGCTGAGCACAGATTTTTAGCTTGCGTGTTTTTTATCCACGCCCTTAATTACATTGGCCATGCCCCTTTGAGAGACCACCCAGTTTTTTCATCCCAATTAAAGGCCTGGGTAAAGAGGATATCTATTATAACTAAGGCTCCTGGTTTTCCGTTTAAACAGATTTTTACATATAAATACAGACGGAAAACAATTTTTCCTTTGTCTGTATTTATAACTTAGAAATGGGAAAATACTGACAAACAGTGCGTCGCAACCTCACTCCTGCTGAGGGTTACCTCGTCACGCTCCTCTTACTAATCTACACCACTTATGCCCCTTTAAGAGAACTGCTAAGGTAGAAGCACAAAGCAGCAGGTGGTAGTAGATGTTGTATGTTAAAGGGGTGGGGGACTCTGTAAGAAATACAAGTACTTGACCTTTAAAGCAGCACTGTGTACATTCAAGTAATGCCTTATAGGCGAGCACGAGGTGTTAATGGGAGCATTAGGAGGCCGGCTCACTGATAGAAACTTAGGCATCATCTGGCGGGGCCTGCTGGGGTCAGCACCAATAAGGGAGTCTGTGAATACAGTCAGTGGTGGCAAGGCAGAGAGGCCTGTTAGCAGGTAGTGGTGTGCTCCACAGCAGGTGGCAGGCTTTGAGGAATTAAAAAATGAACATACTGCCAGTGTACAAACTTTATGGAGATCCCGTTTAAAGAAAACACAAAATGCTTTTTTTTTTAACTGTTTACACATGGAATGCCAGCTGCTTCTATGCAATTAGCCATCTCCATCGAGAGGTGTGGATCGCAGTCTCTTTCCTTTCTTGATGTTGCCTGTGCAAAAGTAATTTTCCATGCATTTTTCATTCCTTTTCGAATCTCACTCATTAACGCTGTGTTTGCTCTCTGCATCACAAAGGGTTAGAACAGGTTGCAGGTAACTCTCAGGAGAGATTTTGCACAACAGTGCGCATTTGATGCCATCAGAATAACAACTATTTCCAACATTTCCAAAAGAGAGGCTGCATCCAAAATCACTCCCTCTTAGAACCCACGGTTTAATGATACCTGCATAATCTGCCTCCGATGTCAGTACAATAAATGCACACTTTTTGTTTAAAATAGAATGCTCTGTCTTTCAGTGTTTTCAATTTTGTTTGGTAACCTTCTAAGTGTGTGCAGTCGTTACAATCTCTCCATAGCCCGTCACACAAATGTGAAAAAATACTAGCAGCATCAACGCCATTTGCTTGCGATAAAATAAATATGGATAAATACAGAAATAATGACCAAAAAATAAATTTGGATGAATACAGGCAGAAATGGTAAAAAAAAAAAAAATACCATAAATCCGGGAGCCCTAATTATAACACGAGTAAGCCACTGAGCTGTCTACATAAGAAACAATTATGGCCCTTGACAGTTACACTTTGGATTTTGCAGAAGCGACATCAACCCTCTGTGCTGTTTTAGTATGAGTGAAACTCGAGACAAGACTACATACAACAGATCTATCACCAAAGTACATTGACCACAAGAGGTATCTATTTTGCCGTTACGATAACCTGGAAGTCGCATAACATTGTTTAAAATGCAGCCGGTTTGTTTTATATATATATATATATATATATATATATAGTATTGGTGTGTGTGTGTATATATATGTGTGTATATATATATATATATATATATACACAGACCACAGCAATGTAAGTAAAGATGAGAAGCTGTTCATCAGAGGCACTGCCTCTACGTGTCTCTCTATTGCTCGCTTGAATAAATACGATTTCTTTATAACTCAATAAGACTAATTGATGCATCTTTACAACACTCTTTGTGACCACCTTATTAAGCTAGAACATATTTGACATCAGATGTGTGCTTGCTGCCAATTCCTTTAGATACCAGTTTTAGGAATAAATGTATACGTAGACCTCTAAACTCCGACCCCCGTGACTCCACTTTTCGTAGCCCCACTCACTTTCTGATACCTCCCAATGTGTGGGATCCCGTAGTATGTTTTTTCGTTTCCAGCTAAATTTGCACGTACGGGCCCTGCAGTGGGAGCTCGGGTGGCAGAGCGCCTGTATTTATCTTAACTGCTTACCATCCGAGTACCAGGCCGGTCGTCACGATAAAGCATACCGCAATCACCGTTATATAGAAGAGCGGGGAATATTCGTAGAGCATCACTAAAAAGACAGCAGCCATTAGTACCGGCTAGGTTTTTATCAACTGGCTAGGATTGGTATGTATCACACCCAGAACTACGTTAAGACTGCAAAAAATATCCGCCATCTTACAGTACCTGTGCTAGAATAAAACAATGTAGAGCACTGAACGCCAACAATAAAAAGTAACACTAAAGCTCAAAAACAAATCAATATAATTGATGCACTATAACTTGAAGTATTAAACGCTATCACATCTTCATTTAATCCTAAGAAGAATGAAGATGCGTTGTACATTTTGATTTAACTCAGCTATTTCAAACAGCTGAAACACAAAATATATTTTTGGATTTACTGCATTTTGAAGACAAAGGAAAGAAATGGCAAATCTTGACTACATCCACGAAAGAAGAACGTTAGAAAGCAGGCTATACTGCTGTGTCGCTGGCGCATAAGCATGTCCTGTTAGACGTTCCGTACGCCAGCATTTTTGACACTTCCGGGTAGGTATTGTTTTCATTCGCTCTGTCCTGATTCTAAAGGCAATAGGCACGGAATACGTCAGAGGTCGCCAACAGCGAACACTGCTTTTGCAACGCATGCGCTTTTACTCGCTGACACAGAGCCTAATGCGCCGGCGCCCTGGGCCATAGACTGAAACATGTAATGATTGTTCCCAGCACCCCCTGCGCCTCTGTCATCTCCTTTCAGCACTTTGCATGATGGCGTTTACGTTTGCGGCCTTTTGTTATATGCTGGCTCTCCTCTTAACGGCGGCTCTCATCTTTTTCGCAATCTGGCATGTAAGTATGTGGTTGTGGGGTATGAAATTCCGAGTCGGCAGAGGGTGTGGCTCTAACCCACTTCATTCTTGTTGCGTGGATGTGCTGCCCGTGGCTGCAGAGAGGGAGCTGCAGCCCTGCACTGCCAGAATCCACATCACCACCTATTCTAGTCTTTTGCATTCAGGGAAGGGTATTGGCCATTCCAAAGTTGCCAGAGAAGTAAAAGCCAATTGATTGATTATTAAGTTGCTGTGTAAAAATGCACCTTGAGTTTGTTGCATATTTGTTTTGCTTTAAGATATTTGGTTTAGACACAAATGCCTGTGCTTTAGAATGAATCCTGCGGATTGGCGTGATAAGGTTGGAGTAGAACTCAGTACGATAATTCAAACCGCCTTTTCTCCGTACCTCTGACAACACGGCTCCAACAGCTAACGCACCAAACCTTATTCTGTATTTGTAGTTATATGTATCAGAAACTTGCTCTGAGATCATTAGAGTGATTTAATGCCATCACCATATTACATTTCACAAAGTCAGATTTAATATTTTAAGCACGTGTAGATTCAGTGATTTGCCCAGGATCACAGGCCGCTTAGCCAACGTCTGGACTCCATCTGGTTTTCCATTTATAAAGCGGTGGTCAGGCCACATATCCTTCCTGTTGTTTTATGTCTGCTTGATAACTCGCCTTCATTTTGTTGCTACCACTTTATTAATGAATGATAGTAACCCTCATAAAAATCTAAATGCCTCCATAAACGTACATAGTGTTGCTATGTTTGTAATCCTGCATTACCTTATATTCCATCGTTCAATGTAGTGCAAGGATCTACAACCTTTTATAGATAAAGAGCTACGTATGTTCTATAAAAATCACCCCGATCTATGGACCCAAATTATCAGTGTTATAATAGTGACCTTATCAGACAAAATTCCATAACAAACAGGATTACTAGCAGTGACAAACTCGGTGCATCATGCAAGGTTGCCAGCTGTAATGTAAATCAAATTTCATTAGTTTTAATGGTGGATTTCTCTTCATGTGATAGCAGTTGCATACACATTATTCTGTGGCAACTATGAGCGAACATAGGGGCTCCCTGTGCACAATAAATTACCACGTATACATCCGAGTTAAAAATATTTTTTCTTCAAAAAGTAGCTTATTAGTTCTGCAAATGCACATTTTACTTTTAAATGTATCCTTTTTAATTTTAAGAATATATATAATAACCAAACAAAAGCTTTGCTTTTACCTGGTTGGGCTACTCACAGTTAGCTAGATAGTTACCTGTAGCTCCTGAGTTACTCGGAGGAGCCTGCTCTAGTAAGGTCACCTTCTTAAATATCTGGCCTTACCCTAGTTCAGGAGTAAATCTGTTGATAAGTATTCATATGTTACACCTCGAGGTTGGCATGACAGCAAATTGATAGGGAGACCCAAGCGAGGGACCTCGCTTGGCCCTAAGACCAAAGCATGAGCAAAGCGGTTAAAATATTCGGCATATAAATAACACGACAAACTTCTTGGAAAATGTGATAAAGGATTTAAAATGAAAGTATCTTTTTTAAATGTTCGGATGTGTCAGTAGGTTCTAGCTGTATTGTATAGCTTTTAGTTAGTCATATTTTCGAAATGTGAGCTTTGAAATATTCATGCCCACCCCCACCCGCCCCAGCCATGACAATAAGGCCTCGAAAAATCATAAAAGGTTTACTAGGTCTGCAAGTCTAGTCACTTGAATAATATACTCAACCTAACTAATGTGCTTGACCCATAAACTGGTCTCAAATTGTGTGATCCTAGCAGATATTTTATTTTACAGAGTAGCCTTTGTCTTCATTATCCTACTTGAGAGCGCCTTCAAATATGTGACTTCAGCATTTCTGCTGTACAAAAACCCCACTTTTGTTTAATTAGGCTAAACGTTTGCTCCATGTATAATAAGAATCTAACCCATATGTACGGTACACATGTTCCTTGACTTGCCTCTTAGTTCACTAATAGCATTGCCATCCAGGCAAAGGCAGGAGTGTGCCTCAGTTCAATTTTAAAATCTTTCTTTTTATAAATATGCTACTAAAGCACGATGTAGTGGCACACTGTCATTTAATGACAGTAAGTTTCCCCCTTGAAATGGTCCAAAACTTTCCCTCTAACATGGAGTTTTTTCTGAAACAACTATTTAGTGTATAAACAATAATCTGAAAATTGAGTTTGGGCAAACATATTTATCATTTGCACATTATCAAGTAAATCGTTCTGATTTGTTTTCATCCTATTAACATAGGTTTTTCATCAAACAGAATTACACAAAATAGGCTTTCATAACTACTTAAATATATTTTGAAATGTGTGTAGAGTTCACTTATTAACTGCTATTTAAATGTGTGTTAGAGAAAAAAACTAGCACCCTGCTGCTTTTCATTTCACAGTCTGTACAGCATGTTAGTCAGTTCACTTTACTAAATCCTGGAAATCTACAGTTAGAAATATAATTGCGAGGTAAAAATAAACTGACTTCTGATCTGTGTCTCTGAACACAGAGCAAATGTGACAAGATAAAACCAAGATGTAAAGTGATCTTGATTGCTTCATCACGTTCTGAATGACCAGAACACCTATTCTTTGTCAGTTCACCATAACAGGCGAGTAGGCCCTAAATATATATCGCCATAGCGAGTGGGCGAGTAGATTTCTCGAGGCTGCCAATTATACAATGAATGGACCAAGATTCAAGTCAGTTATCGTGCTTATTTGATATGCCTAATAATGATGCTGTAGATGGAAAAACATGATACCCCATTAAATCGTAAGCAAGAGGTTTTTTTTGTCTACAATACATCCTGAACTCATCTACTTCCTGTTAAAATTTGACTATCAAACAAAATAAAATGCAATTTGCCGAAGTTCACACAATTGGGAAAGCTGGAATATGAATCCTAGGTTTCCTTGTTACACATTGTGCAATGTAGCTTTTCGATTGATACCTTCTTCAATGTCTTGTTTAACATCAAAGGGCAGTCCTTTTTAGGGCTCGCCTGCTGATGCGCTTCAGCGCATAGCTGGCGAAGCTCTATTGCGGCTTAAACAGAGGTTAACCACCACTGGCGATTTCACTGGCGATTGCATGTAGTGCATGTGCTTTTTAGGTCATTGCGCTTGCGCAAGCCCTAAAAAGCACGTGCACAATGCCACCAGCCGCCTGCCTGCCTGCCTCGCGTTACCACATCAAAGGCAGCCCTCCGAGCGCATTTCTCACCCCCTAATTATTCACGGCCGGCCGGTAGGCACATCAAAGGCTGCTGCTGCCGTGACTCGCATTTCTCCTCCCTCCTCCCCTATCACTGCCCAGGCCGGCCGTACTTTCTCTTTACACGGGCGCCCATTCCTGAATCACTTGAAATCTCTCCACATTATTTGCATTTTGTTAATTAAAAAAATAACGCTATCTGTTCTGAACTTTACCAAGGTGCTCGGCCCCTTCTTTCTTCATTTCTTACTGACACGTGTCAAATATATTTTAAAAATTTACGTTGCGTAGTATATTTTTGTCATTTTTGCCCAGTGTTTTATCACGGTATTGACAACATCGAGTCTGCTGTGTCCTAGAATAAAAAAGATTTGGCGTTGTGGTTATGCAAACACTTTCCTTTTTTGATAGCATAAGTCATATGCTTGTGTTTTGATGTGGACATTTTGCATTTGCAATGCCAGCTTCCATGCACGTTGTGAAGGAGGGCTGCCGCCTTGTCCACGTTGACGATGATGCGTGATGGGCGCATGCGATTTGTCCAATGCGCTATTTTCCATAATCGTGGGTTCTCCGGTTTCAGTTAAACAGTTACAAGCTGTCTCTGGAATGCGGCCATGAATCCCCCGACGTATCTGGCTCAAGGTTGCAGTAGGAATGTTTGTTACATTTGGCAGCAGTGCGATGACATCGTGCTGTTGTTTTGCTTCGGTAGAAAAAAACAGGTCGGGGAAGGCAGTACCAGAGGATGCTTTGCTAGGGTACTCCCAATTCAGGCATAGGACGCACGCAAGGGCTGCATGTGCAGGCATTCTCCACGAGGAAAGATTGTATGGCTTGGAGCGAATGTTAATTACATTCTGTTTTTGCATGCCGTGTGTCTCTTGCTACATTTCATAGCATCTCGAGGTGTCGAAGGTACATCGTAACCCATGTAGAAAAATTATTTTCCATTTCCATGGTGGCCTATTGTTGAAAAATCCTTACTTCACCCTTATAAGTTAAAACAAAACTGGAGCTTGACAATAATATATTTGATTCATGATTGATGCTACAAGAAAGCTAAGTTTTTTTTTCTGAAATAACTAGTATCGCTGTAGTTTAATTTGAACCCAATTATGAAAATGTTTCTTATTTGATGTTTGCATTTTGTGTTTAAGGGTTCTTCCGAGGCCTATTTAAATGAAGCGTAGCCACCACAGTTTAAAGGCCACAATCTCCACCCTCACTCACCCTCACCCTCACTCACCCTCACTCACCCTCACTCACCCTCACTCACCCTCACCCTCACCCTCACCCTCACTCACCCTCAACGCCTCACACTCACCCTCACTCACCCTCAACCCCTCACCCTCACCCACCCTCAACCCTTCACCCACAACCCCTCACTCACCCTCACTCTCACTCACCCTCACTCACCCTCAACCCCTCACCCTCACCCTCACTCACCCTAAACCCCTCACCCTCACTCACCCTCAACCCCTCACCCTCACTCACCCTCACTCACCCTCACTCACCCTCACTCACCCTCACTCACCCTCACTCACCCTCACTCACCCTCACTCACCCTCACTCACCCTCACTCACCCTCACTCACCCTCACTCACCCTCACTCACCCTCACCCACCCTCACTCACCCTCACTCACCCTCACTCACCCTCACCCACCCTCAACCCCTCACCCTCACTCACCCTCAACCCCTCACCCTCACCCACCCCCACCCACCCTCACCCTCACTCACCCCCACCCCCTCACCCTCACTCACCCCCACCCCCTCACCCTCACTCACCCTCAACCCCTCACCCTCAACCCCTCACCCTCACTCACCCTCAACCCCTCACCCTCACTCACCCTCAACCCCTCACCCTCACTCACCCTCAACCCCTCACCCTCACTCACCCTCAACCCCTCACCCTCACTCACCCTCAACCCCTCACTCACCCTCACTCACCCTCACTCACCCTCACTCACCCTCACTCACCCTCACTCACCCTCACTCACCCTCACTCACCCTCACTCACCCTCACTCACCCTCACTCACCCTCACTCACCCTCACTCACCCTCACTCACCCTCACTCACCCTCACTCACCCTCACTCACCCTCACTCACCCTCACCCACCCTCACTCACCCTCACCCACCCTCACCCACCCTCAACCCCTCACCCTCACTCACCCTCAACCCCTCACCCTCACTCACCCCCAACCCCTCACCCTCACTCACCCCCAACCCCTCACTCACCCTCACTCACCCTCACCCTCACCCACACTCACCCTCACCCTCACTCAACCTCAACCCCTCACCCTCAACCCCTCAACCCCTCACCCTCACTCACCCTCAACCCCTCACTCACCCTCAACCCCTCACCCTCACCCACCCTCAACCCTTCACCCTCAACCCCTCACTCACCCTCACTCTCACTCACCCTCACTCACCCTCAACCCCTCACCCTCACTCACCCTCAACCCCTCACACTCACTCACCCTCACTCACCCTCAACCCCTCACACTCACTCACCCTCACCCTCACTCACCCTCAACCCCTCACACTCACTCACCCTCACCCTCACTCACCCTCAACCCCTCACCCTCACTCACCCTCAACACCTCACCCTCACCCACCCTCAACCCCTCACCCTCAAAACACATATTGTGTTACAATAGGTGTCACATTTGCGAAAGATAAAACTATCTAGAGATGTAGCATAACGACCAGAGCTGCCATATAAGTCACGTAAATACAAAACATGTTGCATTCCAAATGCTATAGGTGTCACATTCGCGAAAGTTATAACTATTGGCATTGTAAATGACAAAGCCATCAATTTAGCAATTTTAACAACGAAAAAATAAATAAATGATGTCATTTACAAGACCAATAACTACAACTTTTCTAATGCGAGACCTATTGCATTCCAACGCCACTCACACACGCAACGCCACTCACACACGCAACGCCACTCACACACGCAACGCCACTCACACACGCAACGCCACTCACACACGCAACGCCACTCACACACGCAACGCCACTCACACACGCAACGCCACTCACACACGCAACGCCACTCATCCACGCAACGCCACTCATCCATTTGCAAAACGAAAAATGTCAAACTCTTCTATTGCGAGACCTATTGCATTTTCAATGCTTGTTGTTCAATTGTGTCTTAGGGAAGGAATAGCATTATGTTAATATTAGTAGATTCCTCCAAATTAATAGAGAGAAGAATTTTGAGAGGTGTTCTGCTCAGTGATTCAGTGACAATAAGTATACGCATTAGGTAAAAAAAAAAAAGAAGAGTAGGAGACCATCAGAGTTGCCATCTCGGTTACTTCTGGTGTTCAGTGAAACCCATGATGGGGCAGAGATGAGCTGCAGTCAGTTTCACATACATATGTTCTGCATTTGAAGTGCTGAAAAAATGTGCAAGCTGAATCATATGATATTGGATTTTTTTGTTTGCCCTCTTCTATCCCTTGCTTAGAAAATATGTTTATTAAAACTGTGTTATTGAGCAAAAAAGGTATTTGTCTGGGATTCCAGCCCAGATTTATTGCCAAGACAGTCCCCACCTAAAGAATCCATCCCCTTTAGCTGAAACACTTTTTAGAGTGGGACACTGTCCTGTGACATCTGTTCACTAAAATCTTATTGACACCAGTGATTTTTAGAAAATTCGAAAAACCCATTCTGCGGGGGATGGGGTTCTTCTCCCTTACCCCCCCCCAAACACTTTCCAAGTGCATTGGAGTGCTGTAAATAAGAACCTGATTACGTTGTATAAGGTCAGATTCATTTCATTTTAAGCACACAAGTTCGACTGAGTTGTGGAGAGCCTACACTGGCACTTGAACCTGGTCCCCCAAATCCAAAGTTAGCAGCTCTGACCATTAGGCCACATCCATAGTTCTCAATTAATGTGTAAAAGTCATACATAAGAGAGACAGTTTTGTATATAATTACATAGTGAGCACATTCTTTATTGAAGTGGCTTTGTGAAGTAGAATAAAACAGCTGCAAAAATACTGGAAGTTTCACCTGCAATCTTGCTTGAAAATGCTTGCAAGGGTTTGTTTTTTACCTGGACCAAGGCACATAGTTCAGCACCTTTGCATCAGTGGTTCTAGAACCGTTTTCAGAGTGGGGGTGCTGACATCAGTGTTACATCCCTAAAAGCATAGGGATTGTGAAAAATTGTAACTTGACACAAAGTGTATCTGATGTTTTCAGCAGGAGAGTTGTAAGGGTGTACAGTATGTAGCTTCTAGTGGTGTAATTTGGAGCGCACTGTATTTTTAAGTTGACTACATAAGCGCTTAACAAAAACATCAATATGCTATTTAATCAATCACCAAAAATGTGCATCGTTATGAAATTATGTAAGCAGGTATTGTTCCTTAAAACAAAAACAAAAAACAAACTTGGATTGTTAGAAATTAGGTCTCTAGTTAGCAGGGATTTGCACCCTGTCCAATTAAGGACCACAGTCCTAGTCAGGGTAAGTCAGATACACAACCTAAATTAATTCATGCTCACCCTCTGGTAGCTTGGCACAGACCAGTCAGGCTTAATTTAAGAAGCAATGTGTAAAGTATTTGTGCAACAAAGAAATAATCAGGAGGCCCCCTACGTGGCTTGATTGGGACCAGGGGAAAGATACTTAGAAAGATCTAAAATGTCCCTAGAGCATGTATCCTATGGATTACTTGGTTAGTCCAGAAGAAACTACGCATCCATCATAGGACTAAGCTATGTTTCGTATCAACCTTACAACCACAAAGGTATGAACTTGTTTATATCACAAAATTGGGCTCAATATGGCATGTATAAATCAATGGTATTTAGCAATTCCTAGACATGATATCTAAACACAATACTAACAAGGCAGTAGATATAGGTGCAAAATAATTTTCTTTGGCAAGAGTGTGGTTGCAAAATTAAAAACATATGTTTATTCGATATACAGTTCAATTATTGTGCAATAACAATCACATATAGACATTTTAAAAATTCAATACATCATATAAAAACAAAATTAATAAAAGATTACACATCCGTAAGTTAAAATTGTTCAAGAGAGCAAGTAATCCATAAGATACATGCTTCAGGGACATTTTAGATCTTTCTAAGTAAAGTATTTGTGCAACACTTTAATTGCAATACACAGTGAAAATACCACAGAAACCCTCCACACCAGTTTTGGAAAATATTTATGAGTACAGCAAGAACAAAACGACAAAAATCCAATAAGTAGGACTTGAGAAATGACTTTTTAAAGAATAAACTGCAATATAGTGCTAAGAAGCAAATAGTGCTTAGTGGTTACTTGAGGTCGCGCTGGACTAGGGTAAATGCAAAGTTCAGTCCGACAGTGATGGCAGGCAGGCTGTGACCTGGCAAGACCCATGCTTGCCCGCTGGAAAAGTACCTTGGATGGAGCAAGCGTTGGAGTCGAAAACTCTGTGTGGGTTCCAATTCACACAGTCGGGCCGATGTTGTCGTCGTCTAGCCGCTCAGTCAGGTCCCGCTTCATTGCAACCTTTACGATGTAGGCTCTGTAGAAAAATAAGTGCATAACCCACTTTCAGGGCCCAGGACTGGATTGGCACTTATTTGTAGGGCAGGGCTACCAGTTGGCAGAATTGACGTCCTAGTTGGCAGAGTCCAGCAGCTGAAGCAGAGTTGAAGGAAGTCTTTGAGGGCCCTGAGATTTCAAAACAGGAAGCAAGCCCGTGGAGAAACTTGGGTTCAAGGATGTAGAGAGCAGGCCCAGTCCTTCTCCCTTCAGGCAAGAGGCAACAGGCCAGCACAGCAAAACAGTTAGCTGAGTGGCAGGGTCCCTCCTACAGCACCGTTGCCCATTGTTCCCATAGTGTTCTGATTTCATGGTGTCAGAGGTCCAGTACTTATACCCACTTTGGCGTTTGAAGTAGGGAGACCTCAGTGAGATGCTTTGAAGTGCACAGTGCCCTGCCTTTTCTTTCCTGACCACAGACTCACTTCGGGGGCGGGGGGGATACAATTCTTTGTCTGGGGACAGGCAAAGCCCTATTCAGGTGCAAGGTTCAGCTCGCGCCTCAGGATCACCCTTCAACATGCAGGTGGCTGCTTAGTCACACCTACTCTGCCTTTGTGTGTGGCTGTCTACAGAGAATGCATGCAGCCAGCTGTCACCCACCCCAGATGTGCATTTCAGGGACAGGCAGAAGGAACAGAATGGTTAAAGTAAGAAAATGCCAACTTTCTATGTAGGTTTGAAGAACCATCCATCTGTGTTTTTTACGAGCCATCTCAGCTTTGTCGATTGTCCAGGCTTGTAACTTGGCTGCTTTATCAATAATTTTTTTTAAACGCAGTAAAACTGATGTTTAAGACCCAGTTTTTAGACAGGATGGACGGAAGTTAGTTTAGGATCGCGCATCCCTTCCCTTTAAGAGTTCCGAACTGTAAGTAAGTGAAGTGAGAAACATAGCTCCTATAATTTGTAGTAGATGGGACTGAGATGTACACCCCAGCTTTTTTCGAAGTGTATTAAGAGCAAAAAGCAATTTGTTTGCCAGAGCCCTTCTTTGAATTAAGTGCTCCTTTAGTCTGCAAATCCAGTACCACTCCTAGTTATTTGTAAGATCTGACCAGCTCTAGGTTGTTCCCTGCTGCTTTGCACTTGAATTTGATCTGGTGTAGGCTGGCGTTTGCGGGGAAACAGATACACTTTGTTTAGTTGTAATTTAATTCCAGACCCATCAATTCTTTGTATGAACTTAATTTGGTTATCAGGCACTGGAGGCCGATAGGAGTCTGACTACATAGAACGATGTCCTCCGCGTATTGTCTAGGTCATCTAAGAAGATATTAAATAAGCAAGGGGCTAGCACACAACCTTGCTTTAAGTCTGTGTGTGTGGGGATCTTCCAGGTTTTCTATTGCCATTGCCTAATTTGACTCAAACCCATGTCTCTGAGTATAAGTTGACTATGGCCCCCAGTAGCTTCGGCAAGCACCCCATCTAGCCATCTTTGCCCAAAGACGCTCTCGGGACCATGTCAAAAGCCGCTTTTAGGTCGACAAACCAGGTTTATAATTTAGAGGTTTTGTGAATAGCTTTTTCGACAAGGAGACTCATGGCAAGGAGGTTGGACATTATGCTCATGCTGGCTCTGAATCCTGTGTGTGTGATGCGAATAATATTTCTGCCTGCAGCCCAGGCCTCAAGGTCTATTAGTAGGCTTTGAAGACTGGGTGGAGTACCCTACCTCTCCAAGATGCAGGTATGGTATTGGTTGTAAAAGCATGAATAAACAATGGGATGAGGTGCGAGGCCCAGAAGGATTGATCAAACTGAAATAATGTGTTTGAAGTGCATTTGGGCCTGGAACCCCGTCTGATCTCAGTCTCTTTAGAAATGCCCGTACTTGGGTTTGTTTCAGCCATTGTCCTTCTGGCGGGTTTACTGAAGGCATGGTTATTGGTATGTGTGGGGGTGACTGGTTTGTGCTGTTTACCGCTTGTGCGTTGACTGGTTCAATGTGAATTATCAAGTCTGCCTGTGAAATGTCGGCATTGTGGTGGCGAAAGCTGCCATTGGCAAGAGTATTCATTTCCGCCCAGAACTGCTTATTTTTTTGCTTGTATGCAGAAGCTTTGTCCAAATGTTAGTTTGGTATGCTTTTTTAGCCGCACCAAATAGCCTTTTTGTTTGATCGCCTTAGGGTAATTATTTGATGCTTGGTATAGAGACTGTGCATTTGGTCCCTTTACTGGACTTTCCTGGTCTCCACGTTTAGTTCTCTTTCTTTCCATAATAGGGATTTGTTGAACAAGGTTGCTCCTTTTCTTGAGGTATTGGTGTTTTGTGAACGATTAGGTGAAAAGTTGGAGATAAGTGTTGTGGTTAAGGACTCCCATCATTGCCACAGTGGCCACTGTTAATTATTGAGCATTTGAATAGTAAACATGATTATAAAATCCATCATCGTAGATGCCTCTGTTCCAAGAAAGAAGTTTCAAATTATAGGCACTGGGTGAAACCATCCAGTCATTCGTTTGTGGTGCTTTGGTAGATGTATTGGGAGCTCAACAAGCTCGGAGAAGTGGTCATTCTGTTCTGAGTGTTATGTGATAGCTGGAGATAGAATGAAAGAGCTTTATATCTTCAAGTGTATATTCCAGAATATAATTTATTTTGTTTGAAGTTCTGGTGGTGTCTGCCGGTAAAGAGTGAACATACCAATGTTCTCGAGAGCTGCAATGCAAACTTTCCCATGGCAGTCTTTTCTGGAGTAATTAACTATTACTGGCGGTATGCGTTGCACTGCTTGATTATGGTATTGAATAACTTGATGAATGTTGGCTTAGAGTAAGTGTATATTGAAATTGCTTGACAGCATGATGCCAGTTTGAGGAAAAGTGTGTTGCAGCAATTTTAGTAATGATGATATTGACTCTATTTTTTCTGCTTTAAACTTTTGGGAAGGATGAATATACTATTTGCAGATTAGAAGACTGTCTTTGCTAGCCTTACTTAGTGCTTTTGGTTAAAGTAAGAAAATGCCAACTTTCCAAAAGTGGCATTTTTAGACATACAATTTAAAATCCAACTTCACTATAAGTTGTGATTTTAAATTGTAAGCCCAGAGACACCAAACTCGAAATTTCCATCCTGTCCCAATTGGGAATTAAACATATAAAATGCAGTAAGGCAAGCCCAATGTTACCCTATGGGCAAGATAGGTCTTGCAGTAGTGAAAAGGAATATAAGAGTTTTTCACTAACTGGACATGTAAAACTTAATAGTACATGTCCAACTTTTTAAATACCCTGCTCTTGGGGCTTCCAGGGCCTACCTTAGTGGTGACTTGTATGTTGAAAAGTCGCCATGGCAGTTTAAACGGCACACACATGCTCTGTAATGGCATGCCTGAGACATACTTACATGAGCTACTGACGTGGGTGACACAATCGGTGCTGCAGGCCCACCAGTAGCATTTAATTTACAGGCCCTAGTCACATGTAACGCCCTTTACTGGGTACTTACAAGTAAACTAAATATGCCAATTGTGAATACACCAATTATACCATGTTGTAGGGAGAGAGCACATGCACTTGAGCATTTAGCCGTTGTAAAGTGCCCAGAGTCCTAGAGCCAGCAAACACAGAGCCAGCAAAATAAATTCAGCAAAAAAGGTAGGAGGAAGGCAAAACGTTTGGAGTGCCCCTGCAGGAAGGGCCAGGTCCAATATGGACCCTCTTATATGAGTAATTATAGACCAATCTCCCTCCTTACTGTTCTGGGGAAAAATACTAGAAGAGTTATTGAATTTTCAAATCTCCCTGTTTATCAAAAACAGTGCTTCTCTGCATTACTCTCAATCAGTATTTTGCAGAAGGCCTCAATACAGAGGTGACCCTTCTCGAGGTGGCAGAATTTGTCAACTGTCCTCTGGAATTAGGTAAAAAAGCAATGGTCATTTTGTTGGACCTCTTGGCCGTGTTCAACACTGTCTCTCATGAGATCCTGCTGTACTGACCAAGGGTCGCTGCCATTACCAACATGGCCAATTATTAGCTCCAATCTTTTTTTTTATTGGGTAGGAAGCAAGCTGATAACATTCCACCATTTACGGGTAACTTTAAGAAAATTAGCTGTGGGGTACCTCAAGGTTTGGATTTGGTCAGCACACTATTCAGCATATGTCAAGCACCGTTGGCCATGTTAGTGGAGAACGGGGGCTTTAATCTTGTCTCCTATGCTGATGACATCCAGCTGATGCTGTCCTTTCAGCAAATAGGTAGCGCAGAGATGGAACACGCCCAGAGCTGTCTGACAGCTGTAGTGAAGTGGATGAAACTGATACTTAAAGTTGAACTCGGATACATTTGAAATCATGTTTTTTGGAGTGTCAGCTCTCCTACGGCCACATTTCTGTGGTCAGATGATTAGGGTCCTCCTCTGATTCCTGAATGTGAAGTGCGGAATATGGGTGTAACATTTTGATAAACAACTTTCCTTTAAGCCGCAGGTGAGAGCCATTCCAGTGGCCTGCTTTACTCTCTTAAAATCTCAAAAGAAGACCTTGTTATTTCTACCTGACCACTCTCGAAAGAGGGTGATTCATGTGAAAATCACTGCAAAGCTGTGTTATACAAATCCCTTGTACTTTGGATTCCCAGCTGGGCTTCTCAATAAATTACAATTGGTTCAAAATGCTGCTGCATGACTAATTTTAAACTGTCTTAGAAGACAATCCGCTAGGAAAAATCATAAGACTTTTTACTTACTTCCGATCATACAGACGGTAATGATTAAATTGATTAAATATTACTCATTGGGCCTTGCATCAATCTGGTCCTTTCTACTTACAAAGGAGATTCAAGAAATATGATCCTACTTGCACTTTATGCTCCTCCAACCAAGGATTGGTGTGCATTCCTAAGGTGCTTAAGGAGAGGTTGGGTGGACGTTCCTTCACCTATTTGGCCGCTAAAAGTTGGAACCTGCTTTCATAAACTCTGCGAGATCTAGATACAGAAAAGGATTTTGAGGCATCTTTAAAAACATAGCTTCTCAGAGAATTCTAAGTTACTGTATAACTCTATGGCTTTTTCAGTTCTGGATGCTTCTTGGGAAGCAGCTGTATGCTTTATAAATTATGATCATTCATTCATTCACTGTTACAAATATATTACTATAGTGTCGTGGTGTAGGGCATTGTCATTTACAGACAGCACATTTTTCATTGAAATGGCCTCTGAATTTGCATAGGCCTACACTTTTACTGATAAAACTATATAGGACACAACTAATAATGTGTGGAAGTCAAGTTTCGATAAATATTTATCATTTGTGCATCACCAAGTACAGACATCCTACAATTGTTCCTATCACACCCCATGTGCCCGAACAAGATTTTCTAACAGTTCATGTTAAAACCTTCCCTCACTTTGCAATGAGAGAAAGACCAATCTTCATGTTAAAAGAATGAGCAGCAATTTGTCAGAAGACAAAGCCTGATATTTGACCTCTGTACAGCACGTGACATGATAAATAAGGGCACTTTTATTTATTGATCTTTACTGACCCACGAGAAATCAACTGACAACTCAAAGTTTGGTAAACGCTACCCTAGTGCAAGTATTTGGAATGGTCTACTACCTTTCTGCAGAGAAACCATAAAGGAGGATTTGTGCCTCACATGAAAACGTTTCATACCGAACAAAGTTTAATCGACCAGTGGATGCTTGTACATAATTCTCTTTCCCTACTTCCTCTCTTGCCTACCCCCCTTCTCTCCCTCTTTTTAGTGTGCTTACATACCTGGCATGTGGTACACTCCTTTGGATTTTGCTCAAACATAAACAGGGTAGTACGATTGCTTTTGACCTACCTGTTCATTCATAAATTCTGGACAGTCAGATACTGGATGCAGGCTATGGACTACCCTTGTTTTGGTTGTGTTAAAAAAAAAATGTATCCTTTACCTTGCTTCTACATTGCATGCCATTTTGAATAGCCCTTAATGCACAAGAAGTATGTTATTAGTCCATAATTGTATTGTGGGGGTAATGGCTGAGCAATTTTAATACCTGTTAAAACCAATAACCTGTGTTAAAAAACGAGGACAAATATTCTAACTTTACGTACAATCATTACATTGTTATTGCTCGCCTACAGGTAGCCACGTCTTTGTAATCCCTGTTTGTTACAGATCTTCTTTCCCATGAAGAAGCACTCTCTTTATAGCGCAATATGCATTGGGGTGATTTTAACTTTGCCTCTGACAAACATGAATCCGTGTAATAATTATCACACACTCTTGGTAAAATTATTAAAAATAACTAAAAAATGTAATCAATTGTGCAGAATGATGGAAGAAAACGGTCAAATTGATCATGATCTAGTGATGAAATGATTCAAAAGCAGCAAGCAACTGGGCTCTAATAAAATACTTTGCTTGACAGCAAGTGAGTGCATACGTGTTTCTGGGATAGGTATGTGTAGACCTCGCTCCCTTACTGTTCATACATGTATTTGCCAAAGGACATTTCGTAGTTGGACTGATTCCGAAAATAGGCTAGGGCACCAAAATAAAAGTAGCACCCATTAGATAATGCAATAGCTTAAAACGTGGGCCACACTTCCAGAGTGGCACAGTTTTGAACTTGTAAAGAGGCACTGTGTCGGTATTTTGGAAAGTATGTGAGATTGCATCCTTTTGTGCTTGTTGCAGACAGTGTTTGTGATATATATATTTTTTTAAATAATTTTTATTGCAGATTTAAAAAATAAGACATACAGTTGTATATATCGATGCTCCCGCTCCCTCCACACCCCACCCACAAATCTTCCATCAATTCTCCTACACAGCCAGTATGCCCACATCCCGGAGGTTGGGCGGCGTCATTTAGCTAGTGTTTGAACCGATAGTGGTGTAGGAAGGCCAGGGCGCACCCCCAGTCAGGAGAATCTATATCTGCCTTTTTTTTTTTATCCCTAAACTCCCTTCCCCCATCCCTACGGTTGAATGGTCTATACCTGAAGCCAAATAGGTAATCCTGGCCTATATTCCCATTATGGTCCTTGGTCCTTCACCAGCCAACTCGTCCTTTGGTGCAGTCTCTCTTGGGGTTACTCCCCGCAGGCACTCATGTTATCCCACGCATCCTAACCATACTAACCAGAGCACCGGCTTACTCCATCCTACTACCAATAGCAACCCCTTACAACAACCTGGGGTCCCCTACCCTCCCCTCCCTCCCCCTCATCAACCTCAACTGGTGTGGGCCTGGCTCGTAATGAAAATCTACCCACGGGAAGAGACCAGAATGACCTTATCCGCTATTGTGTGTATCTATAGGAACTTCCTTTCACCACCCTTCGTGTTTAGTCTTCTTCAGTCTCTAGACTGTTATAGAACGTTTGCGTTAGGCCTTCCCATGCCCTTGCCATTTCTAAGCTCTTCTCATCAGCCGTGCGGGTAGCCTGCCTGCGTCTAATAGTGCCCTCACTACTGGCCCATTTGCACATTGCATTCGCCCATCTTTTACTCGAGGCAGACAGTGTTTGTGATAATATCAGTGAAATTAACAGTAACACTGTCCCACCAGACCATCTAATATAATCCACATTTTTAAAGCGCACAATCACCCGTATGGGTCTCTAGGCGCTGGGGGCCGTTGAGAAGATTAAGCAAGCTATTGCCCAGAGTCACATGGTGCTGGGCTAATCTGCCACTGGTGCCGGGGCTCAAACCGTGATCCCCAGATTCTAGAGTCAGTCGCCCTAGCCGCGGCGCCACACCTCTTATCCAATAACCGTAAACCGGGCTCGCAAGCATCCTAAAAAACCATCCCGCACTGAAGTTTTAGATCAGCTGTTCTGGCACTGTCAGATTTCCCTATACGTTGTTCCGACGTTGGGAACTTTTAAAGGATTCAGGTCACATCTTTCTGATGTACTTTTAATCCTAGTAGCTCTCGCTCTGATTTGAACTCCGTTGTTTCCTAAAATACAATCCCTGCTATGTTCCGCACAATGCAACCAAAGCGAGCTTCTCGGATCTCTTGAAAGCTCCCTGAATTCATAAATAAAAGATTGAATTGTGCATTCAGATTTTTGTATACTGGGGCTTCAATCAGTGGCACAAAGAGGCACACGATCTGGAGGTTGACTAACTTCTGTAGTAAAATGTAATCGCTGCTTTCAATTAGTAGATGTGGCGCAGTGTGCAAAGTACACACCTGGATCCTAGAGATGTAGGTTCTAATATTTTGTGGCACTTGAGCAAACATGTATATTGCAGGTATGAATGAAAATTCTAGCTCCAACCTTGTTTTGTATCAATAGTTTTCACTGAGAGACGCTCAAGCAGAGCCAGAACAAATTTCGGCAAAGCCAGTATGTTCAACTTTATTGCGTCCTGGCTTGCATAATAAATTGATGCTGTTTGTTTTGTGTCTCCGTTCAACCTGCCTCTTTCTGTACTTTTTGTGTGTACTCCCTGTTGCCTATTCCATAAGCGTGTGATGCTGCCTGTCACCAACATTGCATGCAGAGGGCATAAAAAGAGCAGCATCACAAGCTTTTGGTATAAATAATAGATCACAGGCAGACCTACAGGATAAGAGGACAGCTTTGATGTGCCATGTAGGACACGGGTCACCAAGGAGGTGATTCTTATGGGATTCTTTTGAGGTTGCTTGGGCAGATTTAAATTCTGTTTAGGATATCTACCTTTTGAGGTTGTGGTATTAGGATGTGTTGTCAGATTTGTAATCATAATATTTGGATATGTTAAACGTCAAATGCTTGGAGGAATACTCTGATACGTTGGGTTTTGTGTGAGTGTTGGGTGTTGCAGGAGGAGGTGTGTTGAATGGGATTTAATGAACAAGACGAGTGACTAGTACCAGTGGGTTATTGAGTTAATTTGTATGCTGTTGTGTTGGTGTAACTGGACTTGACTAGAGAGATTGGCTGATGGAGGGTTTGTCTATCAGTCGGCAGTGGTACCTAGCAGGCAGCAAGAATGTGGTTTAGCATTTACGTGAACATTCACTCAGTATAGAGAAAAGGTGCATAGGATCAAAGAATATGCAGACAATTCTCATGTATGGTTTTACATTGGCTTATATTTATTGCAAATTAAATTGACAGTTATAGGCAGAGGAGAAAAATAAAGGAGACGAGATTCTGGTGCAGCCTTAATAGCAAAACACCTGTCTCCTCCTAGACTAGATTAACACAGAACTCCTCATGAGGTCCCGCCCACTGAATAATGTATTATAGGCTTATTACCCACCGTAGCGGGCTATACCGGCCATTCGAGGCTCGCTCAAGCGTTAAAGGCCCAAGCCGAAGTTACCAAAAAAGAAAGTTTGATTACGTTCCTAAAGGCATTGTGTTCTCCAGTTCCCTTATCTTCAAATGGCGTTTTTCTTCTTTAGTTTGGGTGTTAAACAGCAAGTAGACAACCCTCCAGCTGTAACTCTTTTGGGACAGAAAGTAGCAGGATCCTAAAGGAGCAGAGATGATTCCTAGGAGTGTAAAGTCACAGAGACCTGGCCACTTTAGAGTATTCCTGTATGTTCTGTGTTTAAAAAATAATTTTTCGGAGATTGTCATGGGCTGGAAGTGACATACAAGTTTCATATATTTTCACTGACAAACCCCAAGAGGTTAAGTGATGATCTAGTTAGGTTTGAACATATTAACCTATGTTAAAAAAAATCATTGAAAAACTAAAGTTACATTGATGTTCTATGATTTTCTAGTTAGGTGATGGAACGAGACTTGAGCTCACGCTCAAAAACCGAAAAAGAACTGAAATGCACTAGTTATTGTGTTGAAATAAAAAGTGCATTAAGTTCAGGAGATTAAAATAGTTATTTTATTGGAGATGGCCCGGTACCCGACTGTAAGTTAGGCAGCATAACTCCTCAGTCCCAGAATTATGGAACAGAACATAGCTCACAATATAAGTGGCATGTGCCACAGTTAAACATGAACACCCACAATTTAATGGAACAAACCCAAAATATAACATATCTCCCTTCTTAATAAACATAAAAGAAAAGTAGAAGATAACAAACTATATACAGGAAAATCACATATGAAATACCTATATACAACTCATTGACAAAACTAATTTTACTTATTCAATACATTTTTGAGGAATACTTGTAAAACGTGTTTAATTTTTCACCCTGGAAGCAACAACTGCGTCAAATGCATCTTGACCATTCCTGTCAGCGTGTGACTGTGTTCTGGGACCTCCCTCACTCCTGGCCACTTTTTGAACATTCCAGACCTTCCCATGTTGTGTAGCGACAGTGTTCTGATTTACTCTAACCACACGTACAGGTTTAGCATACTTGGAAACCCCTTTGGCCTTTTGCGAATGCTGACCCAATCACCCACCAAAAAATCTGGTACTTTGATTTTCCATTTGGCATCATAGGTACTTTTAAACTTGTCCTGTGTCTCTTTCACCCATATTGCCTCCTCCTCCTTCTCTTAACCATAAACTGTGCCATCTTGCCTTCTCTTAAACCACCACAGACAGTTTGGAGACAGGCTCCCTCCATTTAAGTAATTTAAAAGGACTAACCTTCGTAGTGGTGTGAAGTGTAATGCGACTCAACCATAACTTACCCTGAGTTTGTCCTTCCATCCTGCTCCAAACCCCGGGGACCACCAAATATCCTCCTTCAATATGCAGTTGAATCTCTCTACCTGACCATTACCTAGAGGCTCCTATAAAGCAGTGGTGACGTGACGAATGTTAGAAAACTTTAGAAAACTCTATCTCAACAGACCTCAACTGCACTCCGTTATTCATAACAATGACTTCCGAATATCCCCCTCTGGCAAACAGTTCCTTTAATAACTCAGTCGCACAACTGGTTGGACCTGTGTCACAAGCTTCACTTCAGGCCACTTCGAATGGTAGTCCACCAAAATCATGGCAAATTTACAATCTTGTGACAAACAATGGCTTTCCATTTTTTGCCACAAGATTGTAAATTTGCCATTTACAGGTTGGATTTGACCAGATAAGTCAAATCCAACATTTTGCCACAGAAGCGCAGGCACTCAACAGGAACTAGAGGTGCGGGTGCCACCTTCAATATTTTCCTGCTATTAGCACACATATCACACTCCCTAACCACTCTGTCCACTATCCTATCCAGACCCAGCCACCAAAACACCATCCTTACCAATCTCTTCATAGGTGACATCCCCAGATGCCCCTCATGTGTGAAGGACAAAATGTGATCTCTCAAACTGACAGGAGGTGTAAGTTTCCCTACCTTAAATAACATGTCTCCCTCAACCTCCAAATTGTCCAAAATCTTCCAATATGGATACAATTCAGCTGAAATCTCTTTACACACAGGCCAACCGTTTCGGACATGTTCTAATACGTTTCCCAAGTAAAGATCCCCTTTCACTGCATCCTTCCACTTCTCTTTAGAAATACCACCAAACTTCCCTGACATCACATCAGCTACACTAGCTATCACTTCATTCTCATCCAATCTACTTTCATCTCCATTCTCAGTTCAAGGCAGCCTGGACAAACAGTACACCGTGTCATTTTTTCTTACCCAACACTTACTCCACATTAAAATTGTACTTCTGTAACCTGAACAATAACATGCAATTCTGGCAGTAGCATTATTTTCCCCTCCAGAGGACAAGACACCCACTAACCACTTGGCTGTGACAAGACACTTACTCCTCCATAAAGACTTGCATCCACTGTAATAATAGTTATTGTTCACCTGAAAAGGTTTTAAAGTGGGAGTTTCCATCATCTCCGTTTTAATGTTATGTTATGTTATGTTAATGATGTTTTCTAAAGCGCATGAATCACCCAGGGGCATCTCCGCGCTACCTAATCCAAATTTCCAAGGGAAATGACAGAAGCCCAGATTGGATAATCAGTATAAAAAGGCTTTCAGATGTTTCCTGAAAATCAAATATGAGGGGGACTTTCGCAGCCCCTCCGGGAGGGAATTCCAATATTTGGGGCCTACATATGAAAAGGCTTTGCCACCCAGACGATTCCGTTAAATACGTGGAATCGCTAAGAGGGCTTTACCATTCGATCTAAGATTACATGCTGATGTCAGTTTGCATATTTTAGCTTGTAGGTATTTTGGGCTGGTTTCCCTCATGGCTTTAAAGACCAGATAGCAAGTCTTAAAAAAAGCTCTCTTCCTTACCGGCAACCAATGCAATTCCTTCAATAGAGGGATGGATGGGGTACCAGGAGGACGATTTAGGACCATCCGGGCTGCCGTATTTTAATCACTTGGAGCTTTGCTAGCTGTGTAGTTCCTACTTCGACCAGCAAAGCATTCCCATAATCCATCCTACTAATTACTAGGGCTTGGACAACCGTTCTGCGATGGCTCAGAGGGAGATTGGGGATAATCTTCCTCAACATACGTAAGCTGTAATAGCATGAGCTCATGATGTTACTAACATTGTTTTTCATGGAGAGGTTGTCATCGAGCTGGATACCCAGACTTTTCACGGAGTCCGAGGGGACAGGGGCAGCCCCCAGTTCTACCGGCACACCAGTCGCCCAGCACGATTTCCTGTTTTTTCCCAAGAAACATCAACTCTGTCTTGCCTGGGTTTAATTGAAGACAGGACTCAGCCATCCAACTTGCGATGGCCAGCATTCCTTGTGCGAATCGGGCTCTTTCCTCTACCGGATTTTTCCCAATCGGGAAAATCAGTTGAGTGTCGTCTGCATAAGAGACGACCTCAAACCCAGTCTGTCACACTATTCTGGCCAGAGGGGCCATATATATATATATATTGAAGAGAGTCGGGCTTAGACACAAGCCCTGTGGGACCTCTCTCTCCAATAAATACTTCGATGATCTAAATGGACCCATCATAACTTGTTGTTTCCTGTTAGCCAGGAAGTGGACCAGCCACTTCAATGCTAGGTCCCCTACACCGCAGTCATGAAGCCTCTCCGCCAGCAGTTGATGAGATACAGTATCGAATGCTGCGGAGAGGTCCAGTAGGATAAGCATCACTGATCCCCTCTGTCCAGCGTTCGCCTGATGGAATCTGTGACTGCTAAAATAGCAGTTTCTGTGCTAAAGCCCGGCCGAAAGCCGGACTGATATGTCCAGAATGTTATTGGACTCCAAATACTGGCTCAATTGGGTGTTAATGTGTGCCTCCAGTATTTTAGCCAACAGAGGGAGTAAGGATATAGGCCTGTAGTTACTCAGGACCGCGGGGTCCGCTGAAGGCTTTTTAAGGATCGAGCGCACGTGGGCTTTGTTCCATGTCATGGGAATACAGCCGCTGGCCATAGAGGAGTTAAAGATCTCCTGAATGGCTGGCGCACAGCTGGATGCGATTGAGGCCAGAACATGAGGCGGGCATACGTCACTCGGGGACCCTGACTTTGACGTCTGCAGATGCCTAATGATATCCTGCTTCGTGATAGGCTTAAACTGGTTGAGACAAATTCCTAATGCACCCTCATGGCTGCCAGATTCGGTGCCGCACAAGATTTTATTTTTGGGGAAATTCTCATATATCAGGGAGATTTTATCCTGGAAGTAGGATGCTAACGCTTCACATAGCTCCTGTGTTTCCACTGGTTGTTATTTACAGGCATGCGGGGAGGCGAAACCTTTCACAATCTCAAATAATGATTTTACCGAATTCCCAGCCTGTTCTATTTGGGTTTGAATAAAAATGCATCTGGCCGCTTTAATGTTATGGTGATAACCTGCTAAAGCCTTTTTATAGGCCATTTTGTCTCTCTCATTTTTGGAGCGTCTCCATATCCTCTCCAGAGTTTTACAAGAGGCTTTTTCCCTTTTTAGAGCCCCTGAGTACCAAGCTGCTGAGACTCAACTGGGTCCAGGCTTAGTGTTCTTTTCCGGGATAACTGCGTCCAATATTGGTGTCAGCACCCGGTTAAAATTCGCTAGTAATGCCTCTGTGTCAGATTTCCTTGCATCCTTGGCCTGAAACTCAAAGCTCTTAAACTTTCTCTCGAATGCTTCTACGTCGAGTTTCTGCCAAGATCTGTTTTTTTGGGCTATGTTTAGTCTGAGCGGTCGTTCCTGTTCCTGACTTGTTAATTCTGGACAACTGAAGAAGATCAAATAATGATCTGTCCATATCAGGGGCTGAGTACCCATGAACAATAAGCTTTCATTGTTCGAGAATATCATGTCCAGCGTGTGGCCAATTATATGTGTTGGTCCATGGACACATTGTCCCAAGCCCATGTCTGATAATCCTGATATTAACTGCGCCACCTCCTGGTCGTGTGCCAGTTCCCCATGATAGTTGAAGTCCCCCAGCAATATAAAACTCCTTGAGGCGACTACCTATGCTGCAATGAACTGTCATCACATTTACAAAATTAAGTTTTGGATTAGGTGGGCGGTACAGAAGTGCCCCCTCCCAGGTCTTAGTCGATGAACTACTGACCCTAAACAGGCCTATCTCTAGCTGCTCATTGGTAAGCGAATCCAGCCATTGGACCTTTAAGCTATCTTTGAATACTATGGCGATCCCCCCACCCGCTTTCCCCACTCTATCCAGATGAATAATCTTATATCCCTCCGGAATCGCAATATTAATTGCCGGGGCGCTGAGGGGGGGGTCAACCAAGTTTCCGTCAGGAAACATATGTCCGGTGAGATTGAAGATAACATGTCCCAGATCGGGATAGCATGTTTTACCAATGAGCCAACATTGCACAATAAATAGCTAGGCCCTTCCTGGGGGGCAGCCGGGGTGCTCTCCCCTGATACACATTGGCTCTTGCATGCCCTGCAACCAACAGGCCCCTTCCAACATAGTTGGCAGAGTGGTAAGGCGGGTAATGCCTTCCTCTTTATCTATTGAGGCCCTCTTTCCAATTTCACGTAGTACATCACTCGTGTATGTCATGGTATTTGAATCCCTAAGGGCGATGCCTGGGTTGTCAGCACTCCCCTTCCCCCGTCGTGGCCCGGCGCGTATGGGCGCAGACTGGCTTACCTTTGGCGCGCCTGATTAACCTGATCAGAAGCCCCTTGTTGTCTATCCGTCCAAACAAATTGTGTTCTTCCTAGCTAATTCTCTTAACAGTTTTATCTTGGTGACAAAGTCTTTGATGAATTTACTCTAGTTCTCACACAGCCCTGAAAATGACAACATCAATTTCTCTTTAATGTCAGGCACCTGCAAAATGGCATCAAACAAAGATTTATTTGTAATGACTTCTTGTTTTGAATACTCCACTTTCTCATGAAAAAGTTTACGCTTGCTTCCTATGAGGGTAAAAACATGTTCCTTCTATACCGCACACACTTTGCTCGAGTACTCAGAATGTTCGTACACATTCCTGGAGAAATTGTGGATGTCATCCTGGAAATATGACATACGCTTCCTTACCACCAAAAATGTGAAACATAGCTCTTTGGAATGCAGATGCCGCATACACAAGGTCAAACAGCATACTCTTGCACTGGAATAAACCCTGCGGGGTGATAAAAGCTGTTAAAGTCTGAGTCCTCAATAAGCTCAACTTGGTGATATGCCGGCCTAAGATCAAGTGTGAAGAATACACTGGCACCACTTAAGATACTCACAACCTCAATGTTTGGAAGCAGTTGACAGTCCACAACTATATTGGCATTTAGTGCTGTAAGGTCAATGCACAACTTCAAAGATTTATCCTTACATGCCAAAACAATGGGAGACACCCACTCAGACGATTCCACTTCTTCAATGATCTCACCCTTCCACATCCAATCCAAAACACTTTTAAGTTAATCTTTCACATTAATAGGCATGTTCCTCAACCTTTGCTTCATAGGTTGTGCGCTTTGCTTGAGCCCAATACGGTGGGCATTCCTCTTTCAAACCTCTCAGGAAATAGTCTTCAGTGATTATGGTCCATAGAGACCCCAAATCGGCCATAAGTTCCAATTCCCTACCGAGAATCTGAACCTTGCATTTAGGAGATGTCCTCCTTCCATAACCCTCGTCTTCATACGAATCAATAGTACGAAAAATTCCTCATTCTTTCTCACTACTTTTTGCCCCACAAGCACATCTCCCACAAGACCCTTCCCGCACTCTATCACATTTTTATTTTGCACCTAAAAAACCTCTCTTCCGGTCATCCTGACACACACACACATGCACAATTCCCCACCCTGCCACACTTGCTGCACTCCATCATTATGGCAGGGCAATGTGATAATGAAGCTGGATGATTAAAACTTCAGCACCTGTAACATGTCACAGTCTTGTCTCCTCTCCTTCCTATTTACGGGCAGAATTATTATTGACCGCACATACATCATCCCCAGTGCTCTAACTCTTGGCATTGATATTGGTATCTTGTACTGACTTCATCCACTTTTCTGATTGTTCCAATGCCTTGGCTGTAGTGACAGCATCTGGGAAGTTAGGATCCCCCATCTCCCACAACTGCTCTTCTATTTTCTTTTTTTTTTTTTTTTTCTTTCAAATTTTTTTTTTTTTTGTCCTCATTAGCCATTGAATCAATCCAACTGTACTCCTATCTGCACAGACCCGAGGAGAGACCCCCTTATTACACCAAGAAGCCCAATGTTAAGCTCCAGGTGTTCAAAGAGTCGGTCCCTGCGTCGCAGACAGAGCTTGGACGAGCATTCTCCCTTCAGACCAGTTCGGTCCACTTGTCCAATATCTATTTCGAGGGCACCATTTGGACAGAGAGATCTTAGGCCTAATCATCGGCTCTTCTATTTTCTTACTTGGCTTGTTCACAATAATCTGATCCATGATCATTTCATCACACACTGCTCCAAAATTACAATTCACAAACAAAGCCCTCAAGGCTGTTAAAAAATCATCAAAGATTCAGCATCAAGCTGTGCTCTAGTGTAAAATGTAACTCTATACTAGTTGTAGGTTTAAATCTGCGTTCCATGCGCAATAAAGCCTATAAATATAAAATATTTTTTTCCCTTCCAGAATCCATTCTTTCCTCACCAATGGCCTTCATATGGCTCATAAATTCCTCACTCCAACTAGTCCATGGAATTGGAGGATCACCCTTAGACTTTAAAAATCTAGCCGAGAGATCGAACTGCATAATGGCAATGAGAAAGTAGATGTGCAAAAAAAAACGTAATACCTAAAAAAAAACAAGCATTTGCAATGCAATAGGTCTCGCAGCATTAAAGTTTGAGTTATTGGCATTGTGTATGACAATGCGTTGCATACATTTTTTAGCATTCTTTGAATTGGTGAGCATTTTGAGTGTGTGCAAGAGTGCTGTTGCTCACAGCTGTTATTAACGCAGCTCTAATGATGCACCTCACGCAAGGGGCTGACAGCTATTGTTCACAAAGCTCTGATGATGCACCTCATGCACGGGCTCACAGCTGTTATTATTCACGCAGCTCTAATGATGCATCTCACCACGGGGCTGACGCAGTTATTATGCACCTCAGCACGGGGCTGACGCAGTTATTATTCACAAAGCTCTGATGATGCACCTCAGGCACGGCTCACAGCTGTTATTATTCACACAGCTCTAATGATGCACCTTAGGCACGGGCTCACAGCTGTTATTATTCACACAGCTCTGATGGTGCACCTTAGGCACGGGCTCACAGCTGTTATTCACACAGCTCTAATGATGCACCTCACGCACGGGGCTGACGCAGTATTATTCACACAGCTCTGATGATGCACCTCAGCCACAGGCTCACAGCTGTTATTATTCACACAGCTCTGATGATGCACCTCCTTAAACCTGTATGTTTAAAGCAGTGAAATTCACTTAAAAGCATTATGAAAGTAGTCATTGTTACGAATTAAAAGTGAAAAATCGCAGAAAATTCCAATTTCTGGTTAGCGTGATAATAGCCACATTCTTTTTGGTGGATTCGTATGAGAAGATTCCCGTTTGCACCATTTGCCTGCATAGCGTTCTTGCAGTGTGTTGTGTATGTAATTAGAGCACTCGTGGGGTGAACGGTAGAGCGTCTGGAACATTCGCAACCATAAGGTGCATTCGGGGTGCCTTCACAAACATTTGCGATTTCAGGTTGCTGATTGTCCGCCCCTCGCGGGATGTATGCACGGAGAAATGAGGGTGCAAAGTAGAGCACACGGTGTGTGCCCCGCTTTACAGAGCGACGCCATGAAACAGTTGCAAGGGCCTCCCTGACGGGCACAGACAGTACATGGCCTGTTCCAATATGGAGTACGAGACAGACCGACCTGCGTGTTTTCGCCTGCTAGCCCGCGCCGCTGCAGAGGTCGCGTCCAGCGAGCACCTCTGGAGAACGCCACAGTGAGAGAGGCACCCGCCGCCGGGAGCAGGCAGGGGAGGGGGGGTCGTCAGACCTCGAGGCCCACCCCGCGAGGACCAGGCAAGTATGAAGACAGCCAGGCCAGGGTCCTACGTTCTCTTGGAGGCGAGGAACGCTACTTGAGGAATCCGGGGTCTTCTCAGGCCCTGAAGAGGTTTACTCCTATTCTAGCGGAGGCAGCGGTGGGAAATACAATTGCACGCTGGGAACGTACAAAGAATAGGGCTAGAAAAATCCCTGCTATAAATAGACCATTGTGACAATTGCGTTTATTTCCTCATGCCACCAAATTCAAAATTGTCACTGTAAGCAGGTGAAGCAATTAGCGATGTTCGCGGTTCTTTCTCCAGGGAGCATACATTCTATGTGTTTTCTCTATATTTCCTGATATTGTTATTCTTACATGTGTGAAGTATATTCGTTTTTTTTCTTTTATCCCGCTCATAAAAATAACCACGCAGCCCCCCTGATTTTTATACAGTGACCCATATTTGATATCTATTCTGGTCCATTCATTTGCATTGTTTTCTCGCCTTGCCTGAATCCATTTGATTAATTTCCTCCTCCTAGAGGACGGGCTGTAATAAATGCAGCCCCGCACAGACGTGTAGGTAACCATGCATGCAGCAGTCGCTCCAAGCGCAGGCCTGTGGATCAGGTTCTTCAGCGTGCAGCTAGCACCCAGGGATGGGAAAGGAGCCCAGTACTGAAATAAATGCTCCATCAGCCATAGTTTCAGCAAATATTCTTTACACTTTCGTCGGGACTTCCGTCTTGTGCGCGACTCCCACTCCTAAGAAGACGTGCGCACGCAAAACGAAACCTATCGTGGGGCGGGACTTCCGTTTTGTGAAGCCCGCGCCCACGGAGTGCCTGGAGGAGCAGTGATGACGCGGGGCTCCTATGGCCGAGGGAGAGCCCCGCGGTAGGAGGCTGCACAAGTCCGGAGTGCCGGTGAGCGGGGATGGGGGGGATGCCTGTATGTGTGCGTGTGTGTGTGTGTCTGTGTGTGCGACGGCGGAGGGGTGGGGGGGAGGGGATGTCTCTCCGTGCATGTATGTGTGCTTGTGTATGTGTGTGCGCATGCGTGCAGGGGGAGGTGTGCCTGTGTATGTTTGCGCTTCCCAGGAGACAGCCACGGCGAGCGCGTTCGCGTGCGCGTGGCCTGCGCCGATCGCCTTTTGCGAGATGCGCGCGGCCAGGTGCTGTCTCCTGGGAAGCACAGTCAGTAACAAAAGATCTCCTGGCGGACACAGCGCTGACGCGCTGTTACGCCACGAGACCTAAAAATAATTGAAGTGTATTAAAATAAAAAAACTAATATCTAAGGACATCAGGATAACATATGCACTTCAGCGAGATGTCCAAGTGTATACTGAAACGAAATAGTTCACCTCCGAGTAATGAAAAGATATAAATCACCAGTGCGTAGCCGTGTGCATCAGCGTTTTCACACACAGTAAACAAATATGCGCTTTATTGACAGCATGCCGTGCGCATCGGCGTATCGAATACAGGATAAAAAATTAGCTAGCTATCGCTAGCTAATTGAAAATTCTTGGCGCGATAGCTAGCTAATTTTTTATTCTATTACAGGACCGGAGGCTTCGTATTATGCTAGTTTAACGCTTATAATACACAACAACATTTATATCACCCACCGAATCTGTAGTACTTGGTGAAACAGAAATTCAGACTTGAGGTGTTTGAACAATCAGAAATAATCATATAACATTACGAACCCTGGCATCATGAACAGATTTTAATTGAACGTTTGGTTTGAAATCATTCCCTGGCCTAATCGCCCTCAACCATGTGGTTAGTATAGTCGCTGGACACGTTAAAAGATCTTTTGTAACACAAACCACCTTTAATTATATCTTGGACACTGAAGTAACTGGAACTGAATGATCCTCAAACATGTTGAATAGGTATTCATGCTGCCTTTATAGCAGACTTGAGCCATAGGCTATTGAGACCGCAGTAACAGGTTGTAACTAGGACCTCTTGTAAATTTCAAAACGGTAACCCATAATTTGTAACCGAAAAGTATGGAATGTATAGATCCTGATAAGCTCTGATCCTGGTATAAAGCGAAATGAAAAAACCTTGTTTGAAGAGACTACCGTACCTGTAAAAGTCCAGTGTAGTGTTACCTGCTGTATGAACCGCGACAGTTATGAAGATCTAACATCACCGCATGAACTGGAATCGAACTCTGGGTAGTAAGTATGAATAGGACATTATCAATAAGGAAGACTAGAGAAAAAGGGGGGGGTCCCCTTAGGAATAATCTGATCTGGGAGGGAATGAAAGGAATATCTGACGAGAAATATTGGCGCAAGCCCATCCATCCACCCTCCGACGGAAAAAACAAGCCGAAAAACGGTCCAACGGCCGTAGTAAGGCCGAACGAAAAACAATATACACACACTTATAGGTAGAAGAGCGTCCGTCCTGTGGGGAAAAATCAACCTCACAGTGGAGTCATGTGTGATGTATCTACCATCTAACATGGTCTCTCCACATTGAAGACCCGCACGGGCTGAAGAACCTGGAGTCATAAGGGAGCGTCAGCAACGCAGTTAAGCATCTGGCAAGTTGCCGATGTTATCGGGAACCTTAAACCAAAAGGGTGATTGCGTACTTGACGGCGGACATGCGAGAAGTCTTGTGAAAGGATACACAGCACCGCGAGCAGGACACAACCCTTGCCATGGGTGTTGAAGTCGGTGTAGAGGTCCTCCTATATCAGAAATGCTAGGACCTGGTGCTGCTGCCAGTGAAAGTGTAATAATAATGCACATCTGAAAAGCGCGAACGATCACCCGCAAAATACCACCTGGGGTTACTTTTACAGTATTGGCAGGATTCGAAGCCTGGCCTCTGAGGGTGGACACCACCAAAGGTACAAGCCTTACCCTGAGTACAGCTACTTGGTAAGGGTCCCGAGAGGTAGGAACGTCAGGAAGAACAAGCAAGCTAGCGCCCAAGTCACATGGTAACGGGCTAATCTGGCGCCGAGGATCGAACCTTGATCCCCAGATTCCAGTGTCAGGCACCTCGGCGCCACACCCTTTGCCAATATAAGGTATTGGAAGGGTGTCTGAGGGTGTCGGAGTTGACCCCTCCAGTAGTAAGGAGATCAGGAACCTGCTAATTAGGTGATAGCTCCGGCACAAAAATATCGTAAAGTGTCAGAGACAGTAATGGGAACGAACGTAATAATACCAAAACACCATTAAGTGCCCGAAGGAATTCTTGCACGGCGAGCTCCAGATTGAGCTTGAAGAGAATATGTGAAGGATTGTACCATCAGCGAGAGCCAGAGTAAGAGGTACCGTATGGAGTACGAACCCCCTGAGGCATAGGGGAACTGAAGTGTAACTAGAACCGACCAAGAAATTGTGTATTCCCGAAAAGGGACCGGAAACTGAAACCCTGAAGCATAAGGGATTCTAGTCGAAAAATGACCATAAGAAAATACAAATGTAAGGACTGGTTATATGACGTATCCTCGGAAATCCAGGGGAAGGCTAAACATGCCCATATATATACTCGATACCGTGCAACAAAGCTAATGATGAACGGTCACTCATTTGACCTGGATAATTAGCCATGTTCCCGAAAAAGGTTTACAACTATTGAAGGAGATGGGGAAGATGTACCCGAAAAAACGTATCGCGTTCACTGCAACCTGCGGAACCACCAGAGACACCGAACTATCTAGCACGACAGGTCTGGAAAAATCCTTCCTATTAAGATCTAAAATCAGGAGGGAGGAGATGTCAACGGTAGGAAGAAGACCGACCTTGCCGTTAGAAAAAATGAAAATGAAAAAAGGGAAAAGAAAAGGAAAAAGAAAAACAAGACAAATAACAACGCCCAAAGGATATGCGTAAATAATAATGATGGGCGGTCATGGGGCATACGACCCTGTGCTGGGGACTGTATACCTGGGGCCCTGGTGACCGACACTGGGACGGAAATATCCCGCTTGGCACCGCGTGCATTCTGGGGCGAATGCTCCTTTAATGTACGTAGCATCCTCCTTGTATCCCACCCTGCCTGTCTAAGGGTGTCCAAATGCAATATTGTCGTGCAAAGCACCAATCACGGAGGAGTAAGAGGGGGAGCCAACCCTTTGCACACTAGAAGTAAAATAATAATAAAATATCCGACTCCTCAGCAAAGCTGTAGCCCAAATCATTCCAGCCCACCAGGGCGTAAGAGCCATGTCAAGGTATAAGGAGCGTGTGCGCACTCCGAGGGCCCTCCTGTTATTACAGCCGGGAAGGCGTAAGTCAAAAAGTGCTCTGCCGGAACGTGAGGCATTAGGAGCACTTGGGGAACGCGTGCGAAGGGCGTAATCCAAACTGGTATAAAATTGAACCTGATTGGGTTATGCCCTCCGGAGCGCCATCGGCTCTAATCCGCACTCGACTACTAGGGAAGGCCTGTGGCGGATAAGCGCGGAACTGCGCCATGACAGGAATACTCCCCGATATACCCCTTTATGTACAATGTGAAGTTATAATGTGGAATAAACCTAGTACATACCTGCAGTAAACACGTAACGTGTGATATTAGTTAGATACCTGACCACTAACTGAAGTGGCATAGTAGTAACGCTGGAACCTCCGCGCTTGGCCATGCTCTTCAGGCCGCGTCCGAATTCCGTAACCAGTTGGGCCAAAATATGCAAAGTCAACATACAAGATGAGAGCATGCCATCTCCACTCCCACTGGAGCGTCTTAAGGCTGTGTGACCAATGGACTAGCCGTTTTGTGTTAAGACACATTCATCCACTAAGCATTTGAGGCATGAAGCGTGTAACGCAACTTACAGAGGCAGTGCCTCTTGGTGCGCACATCGCTAAAGAACCCAACTGGTCAGGGAACATTTCCACTATCTCGCCAGCAGGCGAAAAACGATTCCTGGCGGGAACGCTTAAGAGGCGTGAAGCAGTAAATAACACAGAAGACTGCAAGGTCTTTACTAGAACAGGCGGACATACACATGAAAATATATAACACAGAGATCCGTCAGGTCTTCGTTGCAAAAAGGCACAATACATTGAATACATGTGAACAGTAGAGTAAGGCACCAAAGAGGATATAAGGTTGAGCCAGCGTCGTAATAGGAATAGCAGAGGCTCGACACCAGACGCGCTGTACATCCAAAGAGTCAGCGCTATCCGCTATATGACGTGTTTGCAGCGGAAGTCCGACAGACGGCCACGTGGGCCGCAGTGGGAGAATACGGAGCCCCCTAGCGGGCGTCGACACAAGGAACACCCGAAACCTGCCACCAAAGACAACGCAATATTATCGACACGTGAGGCTGTCCAATATGCTCTGAGGCTGGAAGTCCGAAAACCTCCGTAGCGCCCGCCGAAGGCGGGAGAAGGGCCAAAGCGCGCTCGCGTGAGCGTGTCAAGTAATCCGGCACAGCCGTCTGAAGGAGATTCTAAACACTCAAGGATAACAGTGAAGAGCGGTAGCACCTCTGACACGGCGCATACCAGTTCCATGGGTGAAAATATGAGCCCGGGAAGCCGCCCGCATGACGCTTGAGCTGCGCCCTCAGCGAGAGCCGCCTGAAATCATCGCTCCGGCAGGAGCATTTGAGCAAGCCTGAAATAGCAGAAGGAAGCGGGAAGCATGCGCCCAACATCAGGAAAGTTTAAACCCAGCGCGAGCTGCGCTAGTGTACAGGATTGCGACCGAAGTGCAGTAGCAGCGTGGCTGAATCCGAGGAACTTAGCAAACAGCGCAAGGCGCGCCTACAACGCAAAACAGAAGAGTTTTAAACATAGCTCCATCCACGTGTAAGCAGAGCAATTATGCAAAGTCAAATACATAATCATCAATTAACAATCAAAGAAGGCAAACATCAAATTATGGTTCTCCAACAACACAGTCCAGAGGGACCAAGCAATCAACAATGCCACATATTAGCATACAAGTAATACTCAATAAAGCCATATATACAGCACAAAATGCAATCAGAGAATAAGGCACTTAACTGGCTGCGTGAGCAGCAAAGAAAGAGGAAGAGAAACAGGATACAGTGGCTCTTATAGGGCTGTACAGGATGTGATGTAGGGACAAGCATCATGGGAAATGTAGTTTTATTTGCATACAAAACGTTTTTCATTGGCTGCTGTGAGTAGCAAATAAAAGAAAGAGAAGCATAATACGAAGCCTCTGGTCCTGTAATAGAATTGCAAATGCGGTGCCCTGCACATCAGCGTTTCATAAGAAATGCCCCAATCCAAAATGGCGTTAGGATCACGTAGACTCGTGATGACGTCCGACACACAGCCGGCACATTGGTGTCCCAAAATAAAATGGCAATTACAGGTGATGTCACTGCGTGATGATGGCGAATAATGAAGGGTCCCCTTGCTACTTCTCTTCCTGGCATGACAAGCGCCAAGAGGAAAGGCAGCTCACGACTCCTCCAGATGTCACCAGTCCATAGAAATGCTCAGGAGTAGTGTCATGCTGTCAGGTGGCGAAAACAAACGGCTGCTGGATGAAGTTTAAATGAGGCCAATTCCTCTGGCCCAAAGGCGGTAAGGCAGCATCAAATTCTTTAAAAGCGGTATTACTCAGTGTACATATGTTGAATCCATGCAGACTCCGATGCCCCTTAAATGCTCCAAATATCCAAAATTAGTTCACTAAACTGCAGAATATGCTGTAGTAAAGTGCTAAATCCAAAAGAAGACGGTACCGCACCCATGCCATCAAAAAGGTAGCCAGCACCACTTCTAGCTCGTTGCCAGTGTTGAAATCCAAAATACACGAAGTTCAAGAGATTAAAATAGTTATTTTATTGTAGACTGCACGCTACCTGCCTGTAAGCTAGGCAGCATAACGCCTCTATCCCTGAATTCAGGATCAGAACATAGCTTACAGTATAAGTGGCACATGCCACAATTAATTAGGAGTGGTATTTATAGGCTTTTGGGTGGGAATGGGTTTTTGGTTGGCAAGGGTAATAAAAAGGGTTTAGGGTGGAAAGTTTTTTTTTTGTAGTGTTTAGGGTGCATTTGGGTGGTAAGGTATATGCATTTCTGTGGTAAGGATAGCTATATATACTTGCCTGTTACATTTTTACCATACATGCCTTCAAATACTGTGTCTGTTAGTTGCAAGGTCTTTAAAAGATAGTGGTGAGCCACCTATAATAGGCAATCCACTATCCACAGGGCCTGAATTGTGGCGCATAGCGACCACATGAGGATCACATGGGCAATCTATACAAGTTTCTATAATAGGACCGACGTGGGGTTTAACATGGGACACACAGTGTTGAAGGGGTTTTGCCCTGCCTTTGCTAGTCTGGGTGGTCCAATTTACTGTACACCCACCCACCTTTTGGAGAGGCCCAGCCTTATGGCCACCTTCAGTTACCAAGAATTAATGGTGGGAGAGGCACACCTGAAAATTAACAATTCTCACTAAATAGTAATATATTTACTCTTCAACGCGTGCAGCGGAGGTAGACGCAATGCCCATACTGCGCCAGTCACTGTTTAAAACTGTACATTAGATAACTTATTACATCCAGTTTGGATTCGCAACAGTGCGCAGAGGTCAAGCGGTTTCGACTTCAGTTACCCCCAAAGGGGAGGTAGTATGCTGAGAGCCCTCCAGTCAATCAACGTGAACCAGAACCTTAAAACGATTGGTGACAGGGATACTCTAAGCCCTGTTGCGCCATTGGGGTGTTCTATAGGGTGGGTCAGTTGTGGCAACGACAGTAAGGGGTGGGCATGTCTTGTATAGAAACTAAGTTTATAAAAATAACCCAGTGGTAAAAGGGCAATTTTTGACTCTCTCTCCCGTTTCTGCACAGCTTCAAAAAGCAACTTTCGAACCATAGTAGTGTCTTTATAATTGATCACACAATCCCCTCGACGGTCTACCTGGCTTTGCGCAATTCACTCCACCCTGCTTGTGAAAAGTATATATTATGCGCCAATGAGACTGGAACATTCTTATTTCTCACGAGCCAATTCAAACATTTGTTAGCTAGGTCTTCATGCGTTTCTCTCTTGCCCTCACACAGCTCTGGGACCCTTGATAAGTTTGCCACATAGGGGCATGATGCAAGGGGTTTATTAATGACTGGGAGTTTGTGTCTTTGTGCTTTTCCATCAGGTCAAGTCGCCCATTGCTACTTTCCTGCTGGCAGTGTTGTTCCCCTCAATGACCCCATGCAATGCGTTGTCTAACTGATGATGGTTTCTCTCTTGAGAATGATGGAAATGCAGTATAAGAGGAACCTCTGTTATCTCAACTCGAAGCAATGTGCCTATAAAACGTAGTAAGATTGATTGACACAGTTCCTCCTGCTTCTGCGGTTTTGGAATATCTTTAAGCATTTGCTCAATTGCCGCCGCCAGAATCGGTACAAGTTCCGTGCACAGAATAACCTTGACTCTATCAACCAGCTCCTCCACCAGTTAATCTTCCGGCTTGGTTGTAAGTCAAAACCGCTTCCAGCAATTGTGCAATGGAGCTGAAAAGAAACCGGGGTATAGGTAAAGAGTCAACTTGGGCTCCTGTCTTGTGTTGCTTGTTCCGCACTGTCCTCCTCGGTCTTTTAACTGTTTGTTAGAGTTCCTCATGGCATACCTCAGAAAGAGGAACACCATTTTGTGCTCTGGACAGCTATTTGAAAACCCAGTTTACCACGCTAATCTCTGCCTCCAGAGAACCAATTGCAGCAACTGGCTCAAGTAAACCTGTTAATTGTGTAGGCGCCCTGGAGCCCAAGAATAGTCTTCGCTCCGCCAGCTCAGTTTTGGTTAATACAACCCTATTGCCATCTGCAGCATCAAGTCTATTGATGTGGTTTTAGCGGGAGGGGTAACCCCCAAGGGCCCACCCAACACACTTACATTTGCCCATGAGTCCCTCACTATGTTATAAACTGCTCACGACTGAGGTCGATCTAGAGTGTAATAAATACATTCCTTGTTTGGATACCAACCGATAAGATTTGAGTGGTTTTCTAAAACAAAATGAGGAAAAACACACTCCCCTAAGTCACAGAGATGCTAGTGGGGGGGGCTGCGTAGCCTCATTCGGTCTCGTATGGGCACAGATGGGCTTGCCTTTGGCTTGGGCATGTCCTGGATGGAAACCGCACTGTGGGATGCACTGCGTTCTTAAATAGCGCTGGGTTGATGGCTAGATTGGTCTTGGGTGTGGCTCCCATTGAGCATTCTGGGACTTGTAGTCCCCAGCGGCTGTTCCAGCTGGTGCCTAACCAGATATCAGCGGTAGAAGGAATTATGCTTCCCCACACGGTGGTCCTGTAAAATGGCTGGCCAGGCGAGCCCAAGTGACACAAGCACAACAGCCCCCACAGCACGGGACTGCAGCATGCTTAAGTAGTGTTGAGTTGAGTTGATAGCTTGGTCTCTGGTGAGGCTACCAATGAAGATTCTGGGACTGGTCGTCCCCAGCGGCTGCAGGCTGAAGCAGGTCTTCCCGCTGGTGCTTCCCCAGATGTCAACAGTAGAAGGAAGAATGCGGCCCCCACACTGTTGTCCTGAAAAATGGCTGGTCAAGTGAGCCCCAGTGACAAGAACTAGTCCCCCAATATCATATAAATGTTTGCGAGCCTAGGTACCACAAACTTATGTTCATTATGTACTCCCTGTTCCTGAAGGTCATGCAAAAAGCCCCAACTGTGCCTCATACCCCTCATAGACTTTGACATTGTCTTGTTATTTTATCCTGTTAACACTCAGTTGGTCCATTGCTGTATCTCTGTGTGCTGAACATCTGCTATATTTGTATTTTATCAACTGCATCCTGTCTCCTTTATGTTCCAGTGTGGTGACATTCAACTCCTGGTACTAACAATAGCAGATACATGAGGGATGTTGTCAAATTTTGCCACATGAATTGTTGTAGCTGCGGAAAGATTAACAGACTCTCACCATTTACTCACACTGTAGTTTGAAATCTTAATTGTTTTGTTTTCTAGATTATTGCTTTTGATGAACTGAAGACTGATTACAAGAACCCTATAGACCAGTGTAATACCCTCAACCCTGTAAGTCATTGAACAGTTTTTCATGTGTATTTGCTAACGATTTTAACATTTGTCTTAACTTTTCGTGCCTTTTTTTTTATATGAATCAATAATTGGTTTTCAATACTAACATCTCACTGTGAAAACAATAAACTCTGATTAAGTACTTTCTTTATGATCTTGTCAGCTGTCACACTAACATTCGTCTTTCAATCTGCTTTTTACATTGTCGGCTCAAAGACAGTTGAAAAGCTCAAAAAGATTAAAAGAGTCAAAATTGCACTCAAGGTGTGTACAGCTTTTAAGTTCTTTGTTTACATGCAACCATTAAATATGTGTTTTGTTAGGAACATCTGTTTCCCTGCGTGAACCTGTTTTGTAAAGTGTGCTTCTTCATCTGCCTCCCGAGGCATATATCAGCATCATGAATGTTCTTATTTTGCAGACACTTTTATTTTGCTTGCCTTCAAGAGAAATTTGGGAAAGCTGTTATATGCTTACAATTGGTATTTAGGTACTGAATTAAAAATAAGCAGGTGTGTAATCTTGTTAAAGGCATTTTCATTGCAAAATACTGCACTGCATCTGACAGATTTCCCTGCTTAAGACCTGTATATTCTTTGCATTACTTCTAAAACATGGTTAGGAGTGAGTGCGAGTATCCCTGTTTGCACTGTCCCAACCATTAAAGAAGCTCACAAAAGCATTAAAAAACTCATTGATCTGCATGCTTTAAAGCAGTTTCTGGCAATGAATGTCGCAACTTTTGCATGTTTCAAGCAAAATAATTTGTCTTATTTGAAATGTGAAGGTCAAAAGATCACAGTATTGTTAGTATTTTTAAAGCCAACCTTGTTATGATTTCTGCAAGTGTGGTAAAATGCAGTTGGTTATCAGTGCTGTGTTGTTGCCTTCCAAGTTGGGGAAAGTTTTAAAACTGTCTGAATTGCATTTATTCATGAATTACAATGTATTTATTTTTGTTTTTCGGTAGCTGAGAAAAAGTTTTTGCATGTTCACCTATAAAAGTGGCAATTATTTTGGTGAGAAACTGATTTTAAATGGTTGTTATGCCCATCCTTACCGTCCTAATATTTTCTTCCACAGTTATTTTTAATTTCCATCAGAGAAGTTAATTGATGTGTGTACATTGCTCTACATAAAGCACACTGTAGAATCTTACTTTGTTTTTGTTTTTTATTAATCACAGAAAGACGTTTTTAAAATGAAAGTCTTGCAATACTTAAATGAATACATTTTCGGCTCCATTCTCACAAAGCAAACCGGAAAAGAACATGCTTCAATGTTTAATATCCCAGTTTCTGCATTTATATTGGATTTCAAAGTTTGGTGTTCTTAAATATATGAATTAGTGCTAAAACATGAAGCCATTGTTTTAAAGATTTTCATTTGCTTAACATGTATGCGTTAAAACATCTATTTTAATTAATAGTTCGTTACTGCTGTTTGCATGTCATTTGAAATATGGGTGTATTAAGTCTAAGACAACCTCTCAACTAGTAATGCATGTGAAAAGGTATAAATGTTAATTATCACTTGTACAAGTTTCCTAAAGAATGAATCGGTGTATGTCTATGTGAAAATGATAGTATCGGTATCGCACCAATTGCACTTGCCATTTTTCTATGAGCTATCTTTGACCAAGATACGTTTCTATTCTGCAGATATACTTGAATATATTCAGTTCTAGAATAGTTCTTGTTAAGGTGTTTCTAGACAGCTTACATTATTCATATATGTAGAATGCAACTATCTGCAAAATTTCACGTTTTAACAATCGCTCTTCAAAAGGTTAAAAAGTTGCTTTTATCCAATCCAATCCAAAAATTCTTTATTTCGGCCATATAGACCATAAAAGATACATTACACGTTATAAAATACATAATAATAAAAAAAATACAATACAGTATAAATAGGAATTCCCTACTTGTCCTTCGAGGAGAATAAAAAGTATCATGACAATGTCCACAGTTTAAGAGGCTTTTTTTCCTGATTAGCCATACTGCCATTAGAAATTTGGATATAGCGAACACAATGTGGCCCAGAGTATTGGTTTTCATTACTCTATATGCTTGTGAGTAATTTCTGAACCCCAAGTTCCTGCAGAGCGGGGCTATCCAGTATTTTCTAGGTCTGTAATAGGCAGGGCACACAAACATAATATGGAGGTCATCTTCCTCATGGATGTTACAACATGGGCACATTTTATCACCCCCCTTGGTCCATCTGTGGGTAAATTTTTTAGTGGGGAGTGTGCCTAACCTCCATTGTACAAACAATTTCCTCGCAAGAATGGGGAAAATAAAATCCATAAAAGGTTCAAATACATAAGAATTCTTGGATTCCAAAAATCGCACAGTAAGGGTACCGCTATTTTGAGCATTCATCAAGAATGAGAGACTCTTGTCTTTGTAAATTTGGATCAGGCCTTTACGTGATACCCTTTGGCAGCCCAACGCGGGATCCTCCCATAGCTCAGATAAATTCATCTCGAACAGTTCACTTTTTACGAAAGCGAGCCATGGGATTTTGCTACTCCGATTCATGCTCATGACATGAATAAGATCCTGCCTATAATGGTGTAATTCGTTTGTGGACCAGAGCCTGTGCCAATACTTCACTGGCTTTGATGCAAGCTCCTCAGCAATAGAAGGGAGACCCATATCTAATCTCAGCGGCAGGAGTGGTGTGCCTCGTGGAAGAGCCAATAGACATCTGAGGAAATTATTTTCCACTCTCGCCAAATCTTGGCCCACCTTGAACCCCCATAGCTCACTCCCGTGCATGGCCGCTGCCTTGGCTTGAGTCCGATAGGTTTCGAGCGCCGGGCTTATAGGCTTGAAAGTGGAGGTGTTAGCCACCTTCAAGATTGCGCCCGACAACTGGGATCATTTAAGCCTTGATCTTACTATCTGTCGGTCCCATGAGAGATTTTCCTGTAGTGTTACCCCCAAATATGTAAAGGTAGTAACCCTCTCAAGGCTGGCAGTGCCCAGGGTGGGATTGGGCCTGGCTTTATTTGGAGGGTTAAATATCATGAACTTGGTCTTCTCCGCATTCACCTCCAACCCATGTTGACTACAGAAAAGACCAAATCCATCCAGAATCCTCTGGATCCCCATGGGGGGATTTGGAAAGCAGGAGGGTATCATCGGCAAACATAATTGCCGGAACCCTCCTGCCTGCCAAATGTGGGGCATCATTGTCCTTGACGTTTTCTAGATGGAATATAACGCTATTAATAAAGAGACAGAACAGGGTAGGGGCCAAAACACAGCCCTGTCTCACCCCTCTACGGACCGGGAACCTGGACGAGAGTTTGCCATCCCTGCCACACCTAACCTGCGCATAGTTGTTCTCGTGCAGCCTGATTATGATACTAAGTATCTGGGGGGGGTACTCCTAACTTTTCCAGGACCTCCCAGAGTTTCTTGCGCGGGACTAGATCAAAGGCTGACCTCAGATCCACGAAGACCATGTACAGCCTTCCCCCCTCCAGGGTCACTGTCTACCAGTAAAGGAGGACGAGGCGGAAAATCTGGTCCATGGTCGACGTGTTCTTTCTGAAGCCAGCCTGTAGGGGGCTCAAGATGTCATTGGCCTCCATCCAGTCTAACAGGTGGTTCAGGATGAGGCGCGCGAAGAGCTTTTGGGAGACATCTATAAGGCTAATCGGCCTATAATTGGCCGGGAGCAGAGGAGACCCCTTCTTGTATATCGGCACAATCTCTGCCCCCAGCCAAGAACAGGGGACCTCCATACCCAGATTTCGGGGTGATGTCTAAAAAGGTCCCCTGGTAACTTATCCAACCCTGGAGCCTTTCCCAGCGCTAAGCGCTCCAATGCAATCACCACCTCACCTAGAGAAAATTCCAGGCCCACTTCCGGGGAGACGGGGGGCTCAGCCGCCACTCCATTGGCTAGTAGAATAGTATCTTGGTAGAGCGTCCCAAAATGGGTCTCCCAAACAGAGGAGGCGATGTTAGGCTCCACTGCGGATTTGAGTTCCCCCGTCCCAGTATTTACCAGGGCCCAAAATTTCCTAGAATCTTTAGCATTTAAAGCTTCAGACAGCTCATGCCAATGATTCCAGTCCCAGTCCGCCCTTGCGTTAACCATTGCTGCCTTATACTCCCTCCTAAGATCTGCAACTTTGGCCTTGTTAGAGCCCTCTTTGATGGTAGCAATTAACTCGGACTTGAGTTTCCTGCAGGAGGAATTATACCAGGTCGAGGTACGAGTCTTTTTCCTTCGTGACGGTACCACCGGGTAAAAAACCTCAGCAATGCCCCTCACTAGCTCATCGTGAATGTTAGCTAGTCTCTCATTGTAATCAATGGGTCTAGGTTGGTTTATGAGATCATCCACTTCCTTAAACCTGGGGAGTGCTAAGTCATATAACTTATTTATAGCATCTTCTGTGTTAAGGAACTTTCCCCATTTAACGCGGCGCCTGTTTAAGGAGAGAAGCAAGTCCCCCTGGTCGTCGCTGCAAGGAATAGTGGGCAACCCTTCTAGAAGTACAGGATGCTGAATCTCCAGTTGAAGGGCATTGTGGTCACTATCTGTCCTTAGTAGCACCCTGAAATCGTAAACTTTAGGCCACATGGTAATATCTAATAATATATAATCCAGCCTAGACTCATGGTCCTTTCTATTGAAAGTACACAATGAGGGGGTATCGGACGGAGTACGCCCATTACAAGCCCTCACTGCGAAGTTCAAGGTAAGGGACATAAGCTGTACTGCCAGTGGGGACCAAGCTTTAGGGTGAGGTGAAGACGAGGGTGGGACTCCCCAGTAGTCATCCTCTTCGGTGAGAGCACCCTCCTTTAGTCCTTCTAGGGGTTCGAAATGACAGTTGAAGTCCCCTCCCGTCACTATCTTGTGGTCACCTGGCAGTTGACCTAGAAAGGATGACAATTTATCCAATGTGGGGGATTCATTGGGCGGAGCGACTGGGCGCGAGTAAACGTTGATAATGGCCCACGGTGGACTACTGGGCCATCTAAGCAACACACACTGGATATCCTGCGAAAGTGTGTCCATCTTTTCCGCCTGGCACCCAATGTGACTCGCTACCCAAATCGCCAAGCCACCCGAGGGCCTCCCCCTCCCGTTCCACTTTGCAGGTATTTCAAAAATCTCGAACCCCCTTTTGCTCTGGGGTTCCCTCGCCCATGTCTCCTGGAAAAGGAAGATTTCGCTACCATTTAACAGGAGATCCCAATCTGGTGTATCTACCTTATTCACGATCCCCGCCACATTCCAGGAGAGAATTCTCAACCCTGGAGCTTGTGGGGGTGGACCTGCCCCGCTAGATGGAATTAAAGCGGTAGCTAAGGGAAGATTAGGATCTCCCGGGACAATTGTGTTGGTCAGAGTAGGAGGAGGTACAGCCACTTCTACTGGAGATGAACATATGCCAATCGGGGTATTAAGTGGTAACTCTGCTCGGCCCCTGATGCATCTAGGCGGAGCCCTTCCCTCTTTAGCAAGAACCTGCACCCTGTTGTCAGTCACCTGAGCTTCTCTCACTTCCCCCCTGCCTACCACCCCAGTAACAGATCTTTCTAGGGATTGCTGAGTTTCACCCTTTTGTGGTCAATCCACCTGATCAAGGCAGGAAAATCTGTTCGGGTGGATAAAATTACCATGAGTGGGGAATACGCTGTACTTGGGCCTATATCGTGAGCCATCCACTGCAAAGCCCACTTTAGTCCAGCCCTGTCCCCTCCCTGCAACAGGGTTACAAGCATTTGGATAAAAATGTGAAAGGGACACTAATTCAATAGAGGTTTTGTCAGCACCAAGCCAGTTACAGATATATGGGGCGACATGTGGGCTGTTGAAACTAACAATTATACAGTCCCCCACTCTATTCTTAGGAGTAGATCCAATCCAAGGAACCCTTCTGACCATCAAAACATCCCCTTTTAGATTAGGTGGAAGGGGCCTGTTGATATTGAGCCAACTAATTACCTTATTACGTAGCGAGTCCTGCGGCTCCCTTACATCCCCGGTGAGCTCAGGCACTCCTACCATAATCGCAGTGTATGCCACTGCCTCCGGGGGCAGATTGACCATCCTGCGCCTAGAATTGGGGCTGTTGGAGCGGCCAGTATGGCAGTTAACTGAACTCTCCTCTCTCGTTAGCTGGGGAGGTACGAGTTGCTTAGACCTTCTAGGAGCAGGGACAGGGGGCCTCGTCATTTGGGATGTCGATGGAAGTGATTGGGGGGCCGAAACAGTATTATTGCTAGTGGAATCCCCTGGCTGGATTGATGCCAATTTTGAAGCCTGGGTAGTCGTTACAGAGGTCGGACGACTGTTCCCAGCAATCTCCTTGGGGGCCCTCTGTACGTTAGAACTCACCCCTGTGCCAAGACCATTTTTTTAATGAATATTTTCTATAGCCATCAGTCTAGCCTCTATAGAGTCCAATTTTTCAGACAGGGGATTCAGTAAATTTCTAAAAATGTCCGTGAGAGAGCTGATGAGCAAGTCTGTGGAGGTAGGAGGGGTCCCACCAAATATGAATGGCCCTGAACACACTGGTAGAGATGTGGCTGGTGGGGGGGCTAGAGTGTTCCGACCTGTTTCCCGGGGAGATAACCCCAGGTGAGACTAAAACGCCTGAATTAACATCCAGGTTTTGCATAGTTGAATCCACTCTAGACCTCTTTGCAACCATTAGCTTCCTTGGCCTCTTCCTTTTAGGTGGTTGATCCTCTCTACTGCATGCAGGTTCTGGTGGCACTACAACCTGGCCCACCTCCTGCAACTCGGTGTCCGTACAGTCCATATTAGGGGTGGGGCCTACAACCACCGAGAGGCGTAGTGACTCCCTATCCCTCTGGAGAGTTGACGGAGTCCTCAATTGTATTAAGACTGACTCGATAGTCTGATCAATGCTATCCAAGAGCGACAGGTGGGTGGCATCCAGAAGTAATGGTGTGCTGGCATCAAATGAAGAATCCGGGCAGGCCAATGACAGATTGCCTATATCCTCCTCAGGGTGTTTTTCTGGCACAGTACGTCCTTTGTTGGCCACAGCACTGGCCTTAGGGAAGAATTTTTCCAAAGTGCCTGTGCACTGTTGAGCAGCCTTGCTCCTGGATATCCTGGAGGCCATATTATGTTAAAGTAAACAAGGGTCACAACCAAGGGAGATGGTAGTGCTTGAACGGAGTAGGCGTTAGAGGGATGGCCCGGTCCGGTCTCTGCCGGCCTCTAACGGCCTAGAACGGCCCGCCCTTTGCCCGGGCTTAGCCCGGCGACCGCCCGCGATGTGCGTCTGCGGTACTGAAGTTGTAGGTGGTTAGAGCTAGGAGGCGTGGCCAGCCAGGAAGAGTCCCAGGTGCGGCGTGTCAGCAGCCGCTGAGGAGCCTGGGACTCGCAGTCCCGCTGCGCCGGTGATGGAATCTCTGCCCTCCGCGTTTGCACTGGTCAGCCCCACTGCAGCCTCCTTGGGACGAAAGTTCCTCCTCTGATTAGAGCCTCGAGCGGCACCCGCGAAGCGGGGGCCACGAGGCGCGGTTAAGAGCTTGCTCAGAGGGAGGCGCGGCCAGCCGGGAAGAGTCCCAGGTGCGGCGTGTCAGCAGCCGCTGAGGAGCCTGGGACTCGCAGTCCCGCTGCGCCGGTGAAGGAATCTCTGCCCTCCGCGTTTGCACTGGTCAGCCCCACTGCAGCCTCCTTGGGACGAAAGTTCCTCCTCTGATTAGAGCCTCGAGCGGCACCCGCACATCTAAAGTAATCGTACAGAGGCAGCACCTGTCCATGGTTACAGGCCACTGCTCATGGAGGGTGCTGGCTTTGGAACCTCTAATTACCCAACCAGGATCCTTTAAATTGCCTGCAAACGAAATGAAAGTGTTGCAGATGCTTAGGAAGTGTAAAACCTGTGATTCTAGCTAAATAACACATGCTCCAGTGTGTTGAGCCAGCTATGATGCGTCTACCCTAGTTTTTCCGCAGCTCGGGAACAAGATTAGGTAACTGGACTCTACAGCGCTGTTGGCTTAGAACCTGCAGGACTATTACTTAAAGTAATACAACTCAAAATGCTTTCATACCAAATGAACATGAGCCCTTCATAAGCCAGCGGTAATGTTTTAAGAGGACTAATAACTGGTTCCCAAAGTCGTGATGCACAGTTAACTGCGAAGTTGGAGATCTAGTAGTCTATATGCGGCACTGGATTGATCTGAGGCTTTAAACTGCTACCCAAGGTCCCTGTTCCTCAGTTAAGACTACTGGGGCCTGCTTAGAGTGGAGGGAAATCCAGGTCTTCAGCAACGCCAAACGTTAACACCCATGTCTCAAAATTGACTAAGTTTTTCTGTTAGCATGGGCTCCCGTTGGACAGGAGGCGCTTGCAAGGCTAACCATGTCATCACTAGGGCCTAGCGAACAAAGATGTATGGATTGTGTTACAAACACAACTTCGCACCATTATGCTTGTATACCATAAGTGCTAAGGGAATGGTTCTAATGGTTCCTGAATGTGGGGCTCTGACTGCTGTAGAGGGGTTAACGCTCCGTCTCACTCAGGCTGATAAGAAGCAAATAAGGGCTACCACAGAGTCTGTGATAGTATGTCTGTGTCAGAGATCCAGGTTTTATTGTGCTCTAATCCTCTTAATGCACCGATGCACTTAGTTCGGACTGCTGGGAGGTAAGATCTTTATGGCTCTTGGGCATCCCGCTTTCTAAACACGTCTGCATAATCTACACTCCACCTGGTCAGCTTCTCTGCTTTTCTCTCCAGTCATTACTGCCTCTCCATTCTCCCAGTCAAAGCAGCAGAACTAAACTACAGATCCTATACTTGGAAAGCCAGTGTTAACCATAGTCTACAGCCCATTAAAAATTAACCCCCCACTTCAACGTGGAAAGTACATCTTCTGAGCTTCCTTCTTTCCAGGCTTTTGCAGAATAGGGGAAAAGGACTACAGAGGCATACAAATTTGGCTAGATGGGACTGACACTCCAAAACAACATGTTTGTGTTTGAGTACTAAAGCCACTGGGATCCATTTTGGATGCCCTTGGTATAGCATGGCGAAAGATGGAGGGTGACACTGAAGTGATGGAGATAGGAATTTTATGTGTGTTTATTTATTTATTTAGTATTTTATAGCGCGCGAATATGACCTGTTAGAGTATTGGAGCGCTTTACATGGATAACAGGTTGTATACAAGTATGAAATAGTAAAAGGAAAAAAAACATAAGTAGGGGTAGAAGGAAGTGAAACATTTGGGGAATAACAGGGTGTATACAATGTTCCAATCACAATTCAGAGAAATCTAGCAATTACATTTGTGGGAGTACAAAGTCAGTACAAGATGGAAAGCAGCCAATCTGACCAAACTCTAGCGGCAACCAAAAATAAGCAGAACCACTGAGCGGTGTGTGCAATTCATGAATTATGGGAGACACTTGCCCATTAGGAAGGTTTTTGCTTCCTTTATAAATATTGACAGAGAGGGAATTCTTCTGATGACCGACGGCAGTGAGTTCCAGATTCTTGGTGCGGCTCCAGAGAAAGCACAATTGTACGTTTTGTTTTGTATTCCTTTTGGAAACGGGGTGGCTGGAGCACAAAGTCTCTGGCAGACCGCAAGTTTTTGTCTCCTCCAGAAACCATGATTTCTGGGCGAGATGTGCAGTGGATTTCGTGTGTTGCGCTTTGTGGGTGATACATGCCAGTTTGAGTTGGATTCTGGCATCAAGAGGGAGCCAGTTCAGCACCTTCAGATGCGGTTGAATTTGTTTGAGCCTGTTTCGAGTCAAGCTTTTAGGGGAGCCGTGGAGATCTTGGGCAAGCCTGAAAGGGTTGAGCATCTGTATTCGATTCTGGAGAAAACTAATGCCTGGGCTGCCATTTCGAGGTCAGAGGCATCAAGGAAAGGTTTTAGTTTCCTCAGGTAGCTCAGGTGAAACCTGGCAGTTTTAGCCATGGAGTTGATGTGGTCTCGCATATTCAGGTTGCTGTCTAGGATTATTCTGAGAGATTTGGCAGATTTCTCTGTGGTTGGTGTGCAGTTTAGTGCTATGATCTACTTGGTCCATTCCTGAATGTCAGCCTTACTTTTAGGGGAGAGATGAGAAGGAACTCCGTTTTTTGTGCATTTAGTATGAGCTAGTTGCATGCGACTCATTGAACAGTCCGCTTTATGGCCTCATTTAAAGAGTAGATCTCCTCTAGAGATGAGATTTTGATGTAGATCTGGGTATCATCGGCATACATGTTGAAGTAGATGTTGGCGGTACGTAGTAATTCAGCTAATGGTTTAAGGTAGAGATTCAAGAGGGTTGGGGAAATAGTTGATCCTTGGGGGACTCTGATCTTTATCGGGGAAGGAGCAGATAGATTACCGTTGACTAAGACTGTCTGGGTGCGGTTCCGGAGGAAGGATCTAAACCATTCGAGAACGGTTCCTCTTACACCCATCCTGAATTTGAGGAGTTCAAGTAGTTTCTCGTGATTGCGTCGATTGCCGAAGATGAATCCAGTAGAATTAGGAGACATGTTTTGCCTTGGTCAAGGGCTTGAAGAGCATCATCCACAATATGGAGAATAGGAATGCATTTAGAAGTCCATGAAGACTTTGTCAGCAGAGGATTGTGAACTACCGTTTGGTTAATGGTAGGGTTGAAGGGTGAGACACAGCAATTTCTCTATTGTAAGTTGAGGAAGTTTCCAGGTCAGGCCAGCGCTTTCTCTCCCTGATCACTGTTCAGGAAAGCTTATGACTGCTACACTTCATTTTGCCCGTGTTGTTGGTATTCCAGCATGGAAACAGCCCCATTTCTACCTCCTGTGAGAAGCATCACTTTACACAAAGGCTGGGTTTAGAGAGCAGCTTAAGAAGGACATTTAAACTAGAACAACCTATAATGACTTCTAAAGTTTGATACAATGGAACTACATCCCTTTGGGACCTTATAAGTGTTTAGTTATCCAGCACAATATCCTTGGTGCAACAACATCAAGGGTTGCATGGCTAAACACTTATAAGGTCCCAAAGGCGAGACCTATTGGCTATGCCAATGCTTGTTTTTGATGCTATTTCCACCGTATTTAGGGCCTGGTGGTTTTGTCATCAATGGAATGATGCCTAACTGCTCAGTAATTCCATTTCCTTCTTAAGTTATGATTCCTTGAGGATCAAATGCATATTTATTTAAAAAACATTGGCACAAGAAAATATAACACCTCTGTAATATCGAAGTTATTTGAGCAAACCTAAGTAATCAAGGGGATAACTTTTAAAAAGGAATACTACAGATTTAGAGAAAAAAAGTGATCTTAGAAAACAAGAAGACACAATTTTCAATCATCCAAGACGAAAAGGATAGGTTGAAGCTCAGTACATAGAAAGCAGATCCTATACCAATTAGTCACTATAGCGTAAATATGAGCCGAATAACATTATGGAAGACTTCTTACCTATTGATGCCTACATGACTCTCTTACAATTGAGGCCAAACCATTACAAATTCTAAAGGTTAACATGAATATTCATCAAATGTTCTAGCTATTCGTTCACTTTAGAAAAAACCTTTCTTCAAATTTCATATCGGTGTGCCCGTTGAGTGCACCAGGTGCAGACAGGCGCAGCACAACTGAACTGCATTGGCTGGGGATAGTGCAGCACTGAAAAATGTGTCGTGGATTCAAGCAACTGTTTTGACTTTCACTGCAGAGAGTCCGTCCTGAGATGAAAGAAGGCACAGAGTGAGATCCCTCTGCACCGAGTGTGTAGTGTGCGACTCCAGATGCATGCGGGGAGATTCCTGGGGTGGTCCTTGGCCCTCTGTGTTCCAGCGCCGTCAGTTAATTCTACAACTGTTGGCCACTTCCTAGCGTACAGTTGATGCGCCTCTTGGCAGTCTTTTTCCCGCTATGATGTAATTGGTAATATTGGGCGGGCCCAGGAGAAAAGGTATTGCCTAATTTTCGTTGGGTAAATGCAACGTACTGAGAGAAAATACCCTTCATATTCCACGAGGCCAAAATATGTGCCCGTATGACCCATGATCCAAACTGGGCCGCCCAATTATCTGAGACTTTGTCTGTGGCACAAAAGTTCTCCCGTACTAAAAAAAAATGGCGAAGATGCATATTGCTGTTCTGTAGCCCTTATAACACACGGACGCTGGTTTGCCTGAGTGGATCGGTATTTTAGTATGTTAGGAAAAGTATATTCATTGTAGGCTATCTTGTGAAGTCACCATTGTAGGATTTTTTTTTAGAAGGCGTTGGAAGCGATTTATACAAGGGCAATCCCTTTCCACCTTATAGTTTGTGGCTAGCTGGCTGGTTCAGAGTATTTGAAAGTAAAAATAAGCCCCGAGGAGATATGCACATTTTAATCACGACCTCCCTTTGCTCTCAGCCCCTCTCCTGTTAAGAGACATGCACCGCTGCCGAACCAGGCTGGGTTACCGCGCGACTCACACCAAATGTAATTACATATTAAACCTCCGGTGACCGCAAAATGAAGCAAGAGGGAGCACGCAGGCTATTCGGGGTCATGTCAATGTTGTGGGTATATGAGGACGGGTGCGGTGGCAGGCAGCAACATTTATATTCAAATGAAGTAAGCGAAGAACCGAATGTTAAAGATGCCGAGCACACCTTAACATAAGCAATGGAAGCGCCATGCCCCCTTTTGTCACGGTAACTACAGCATCGCATGGCTTGTATACAGGGAAAGGGGAAGTTGTTCTTGAAAACGAATACCTTCAATAACCGCAATACTCGATTTCGAACAAAGTGCCTAGCGCGCTGCCTACGATGGCGCATTTACACAAGCACACAAGTGGTGCACGTGCGCCACAGTGAGCGATCTGTTTTCAATTATCACACCAGGGCATGATAAATGAAAACAGATGTCGCTGCTGCGGGTAACCGCAAGCAATAGGCTGTGGGCGAAGCAAAAGCGGGACATGCACCTGCCTTTGCCCAATTGCGTGCTGGACGCACGCAAAGCCCAATAGCCTGTGAGGAAAGTGAGGAAAACAAAACCACACGCACGAGCATGTGGTGTGCTTTCCGAAGCCCCCTTACTAAAATTCTTTGCTCTAGTCTCGACCTAAAAAGGTTTATAAAAAGTGTGGGCCAAAGCACTCCACTTTGTTCCTGTTTCTTCATGACCAAGGAAAGGAGTGTTAAGTAGAGTACAAGTAGGACTCCTGTGTGACCAGGGCTGGTGTCTACCTGACTGCCAGTCTCATAGAGATTAGAGGACGTCACCTGAGGTCTGCACTTTCTGCTGGAAGAGCTGAGGGTCTTGCAGCTAGTTCCAAGAAGCCTTCCGGCCTGCTTAGAGACAGAAGGAGTCTGCCTGGCCTACATGAGGAGGGACTGTCTCGAAGGAGAAGCCCAGTGGGTTCTTAATTGAAGAACACCCAGAGAAAGTAGACTACCTGAAAGAGCAAACCCAGGAGCAATCTGTGTTTTAGTGGGTCTCCCAGTCTCTCTCCGTGGTTCCCTTTGAACCGTACTAGCCCTGTGTCAGGCTGCAACTACCATGATCCGTGGTTCTGCCCCAGCCCATGTTGGGCTGCAACTGCTGTGGGTCCTGCACTGTTGCACATTGTGCTGCAGCTGCTTCACTGCATGATTTGTGCTTCGACCCTTGCCAGACTTCAGCTGCCTATCCCTGAAATCTACACTGGCCCTTGCCAAGCTGCAACTTCTGAGCTGCTTGAATCCTGCAGCAGCGTCCAACCTACCCTGTAGCAGTTGGCAGACAGCATAAGAAGACTGGGTCCAGCGGTCGAGAATCAGCTGCTGGTCTATGTGAGGACTTGAAACTGTTCTCATACGTGCTACACCCCTAGGAGTAAGGAAAAGACAACTGGATGCACATTTGAACTAGTGAAGAGCAAAATGTATACCTGTGGTTCTGTAGTAGGGGATCTCTGTTATATTCACTAGATTATGACTATAACAGAGATACCCCTACTACAGAACTGGAGTTACAGGACAGAAACTACTACTCCTGCTACAAGGTAACTGGGCATCTATCCAGAAAGTATCACCCGGGCAAGAGAAGGCATGTTGGGGAGAAGGTGGGGATGGGGAGGGTGTAGTGCCCTTAGAGCAGTAGTGACCAAGAGTATCACACTGCACACGTTGAATTGTGTAGTGTTTAGTATTGCTCTGTCATTAAAAGTTCTTTCTTTTCCCCAAAAGACAAACACTGGGCTGGACATTGAATTATAGCGACTATTAGTTGATTTTTGAGCTCGGAGTATCCGCTTTCCCACTCCATCCATCCACCTTCCCACTTTACCTCAGTGAGAAGCTTGTGACTGCTCACCTATGCTACCCTGAGTCAAGTGTGGAGAGGGGGTACTTAGCCCAGTTTACAGAGCCATAGTAGGACAGACCACGGAACAGCAGTGGCAGACATTAGTTTGGGTCCTGTTTGCACTCTACCCTGTAGCACCAAGTGGTGTTTGACCCACTAAATGGTTATTTGTCATACACTGTGTGTTTCCAACTTAGGTGTATTACTAAACTTCCAAGTATTATGAAGGGATAAACCGCAATTATGCAGATTAGGGCAACGGTAAAGTATGCCCCAATCCTATCCATCACACGTCTCTACCTTACTAGTTTTACATAACTTGGCTGTAACCATTCCTCTAAAGGCACAGCTAGGTACGTTTTTAAGCTAATATAGCAATGTGCCTCCCTAGATACCTCCTGGTGCCTTGAGACGTGAAGCCTGGGCTCCACGGTACAGTACTTGTTCCAGTAACCTGTCCACTCCTGTATCAGTACCACATATCCCTCATCTATCGTTCAGCTCCCCCCTAAGAGAGTCTAGCAAGGTCTATCACAGAACAAATGCTCTACCGACCACCCCACCCCACCTCCCCAACCACTTTTTGCAAAAGGGTGTGATTGACCCCTAAACATCAACACTTCCCTACTAAGGGAATTGGTGAAATTCAGTATAACCTTATACCTGCCTACATGTTGTAACCAGTGGTAATATGAATTCACCATTAAAGCTATTGACTTAACATCTGCTTCTTATAATGAACAATCAGGCTTACTGCCTTTGCTATAATGTTTCATAACTGATCAGACCTTTGCCATCAGACATAACGTTTGCGAATAAATGAATCCAGCGTATGTCCTTTAAAACTCTAGCCTGCTATTTTGAGCATAAGCTTTCCCACAAGGCAACCATTAGGCCTACATTCATATAATTACAATTGTATATGAAATTGCATCTGGCTAACAAACTATAACTCCTTCTAAAAGGGGTTAACCCGCATTATCACAGTGAGAATGTTCTACCACCAGGGTTTGCCCGAGTGGATACTGACACCAAACCATTTCCTACTACATTCATCTTAGGGATTCTATGTCACTAAATACCTGTTTACAGCTTTAACGCTGTATAATAACAATTTACCCACATGATGTTCATAGTAAATAAGCCAAACTGCCCCCCCCCCTTTGTTGTAACTTTTCATAATTAAAAGATATGAACTATAGCTAAATTTCCCTGTGAAGCCTACAGCCGTCATCACTGGCTCGTCACCATAACCAGCTTGTGGCTACTGTATTGGGCATAAGCTTTCACGCAAGGCAACTGTCAGCCATAAAGTTATTCAATTACAACTCTATACAAAATGAGAGTTGGCAAAATAAAATGCAATCCTCCTGAGAGGTGCTAAGAAGGATTAGCAGAGTGCATTTCCTGTACCCTATTGTTTTTCAGACATTTCCTGTACCCCAGGGTTTGTCAGAGTGGGCAACCAACACCAAAACACTTGTCCAGTATGATTATCTCTGAGGTTCTGTGAAAAATACCTTTTTTTTTATATATTCTTTAACGCAGTTAAATAGCAATCCACCTTTAAAGACCTGTTAGCTTTAACATATGGTTTTCACAATAAACAAGTCAGGCCTACAGTTTTTGTCCTAATGATTCATAATAAACAGATGAGACCTGTGGTACCCAACATAACTTTTCCCAGTGAATAAACCAGGCATATAGACATTATAATTGCTTGGTCATCATAACCAACTCTGGCCTACTGTTTTGAGCAAACACTTTTTACAAGGAAACCATTAGGCTTCTAGTCAGTCATAAAAACACAGATCTATTCATTCCTCCTAAGAAGGCCTAACAAGGATTATTACATTGGAAATCCTCCATGCACAGAGTTTGTCAGAGTAAGTAAGCAAAAAGCAGCACACTTGCCTAAAATGGTAATCTTTGAGATTCTATTATCAACATACTTCTCTACAGGGTTTAACATACCGTAATAATAAACCACCCCTCAATACTTATTGGCTTTAACTTTGATTTACGTAGTAAATTTACTATGTCTACTGTCTTTGCCTTGGCTTTATATAACCAGCATTTGCAATGCAGTAGGCAAGTTTAAGCTATTGGCATTGTAAAAGACAATGCCTTTTGTTTGTTTTAAAAACCAAAACATAAATAAAAGGCATTGTCCTCAACAATGCCAATAGCTCAAACTCCTGTAAATGCGAGACCTATTGCATCCCAAATGCTTGCCCCACCTTGGCATGGTGGGCACTGGTGGAGCGACATCAGCGTGGCAAGTTCCAGCCTGTGCCGCTATTCCTCAGAAATAAGTTTCTTCTCATGCTGGCACCTGGCGCGCGCCCCTCAGCTGCTCAACTCATTTGCTGCCTCCGCCCAGTCAGTGCTCGGAAGGGGGGTGGGGAGTGGAAGGGGGGGGGCTCTTCTGTGCTGTATCCCAGCATACCCTGCGTGCTCGAGGACTCCGCCGCTTTCCAAAGTACTCCATTGTCTACCCACGGTCTTTCATCTCGGTTTTAAAAAAACATATCACTTCCTTGATTTAATATGGGGCAATTATGATGTTGTGCTGCTAACATCATCAGCCACGCTTCCAAGAAAGACCTAAGCAAAATAAACTAACACAGCCCTCATACTGGAGTGAAACCGAGACAGGGAGGGCAGGCTGGCATAACTCTTCCGTGACATTCAAAAACGTCATCGAGGGCACGGAGCAGCGCGAGGGCCAAGGAGCCCGGAGCAAATGCGCTTGGTGTTTTTTTTCTTCCTGCTTTTGGTTTGGAAAATGTTTAAGGCCTCAGTAATAAACGGCCATTTAAATGCCGTCAGTAAGAGCTTGTTGTACATCTGCTGAGGGACACTAACTGCTAAGGAGATTATGACCAACTCAGACTTTGCTTGAGTTGGGCTGTCTGCTTCATCTAATAGGAAACAGATTTGGGGGTCGCTTGTGTGAGTTTACCTGTGTACCTGGATTCCAAACCTGTTCAGCAGAGCCAATTTAAGTAATTTCAGACCTGGGCAAAGAATGAGAAACCTTAATTCAGATTTTTGGGGTGTAGTTTTGTGGATGAATGAATGAAGGGCAAAGCACCATATGTATCCGTGTAGGTTTTTAGGCACTGCTTCTATTTTGATCTTGCAGTTAGATAGTAGCTTTTTGAGACCATACAAACATACCACAACAAACAAAAAAGAAGCGCTGAAAGACCAGCGCAGCCCGCAAGCATCTACAGCGTTTACCTTACGGGAGCGACAGAGGCGGGCGCGATAATTGCTAACAGATGGCGGCGCTGCTCGCTCCCGCTTGGTAAGTGCTGCACATGCACGAGGGCCCATTGGAAACAGTGCAGAACATGCAGGAGTTTCCACAAAAGCGCCGAGCGATTTCAAGAGGTCCGTAGGCGAGACCTAATTAATTGATCAGGCCTAGGTCCTTGATCATTGAAATGGCACCATAAGCGACCAAGACACTTTTTGATTGCACAGCCTACAGTACTTCTGATAATGTACTGGTTTGATTGTATGGGATAGACACATGGTTCAGCTTCATTGAGTCAATAGACACCGGTCTCCTCTTCTTCTTTCCAGGGAGTGATGACAACCCCATCATTCTTGTTCTCGTGACTGGCATAAGCTCTCAGAAGGTGGGATTGAATTCCTCTCTTTCTCCCAAATTCTCAGCCACATGCTGTCCTATCTTGGGTAACTAGCCAACTGCAGCATCTGTGTGCCAACCAGACTTTAGTTGGATAATCAGGAAATAATGTGAGCATCAAGGTGTTGTACCGCTTTAATTCTGAACTGTAGCTAACTCAATTCAAAGTAGCAAGTTCGAGGTTAAAACATTTCTTGGTCGATTTGAAACTAAATTTCACTTTCTCTCTAGGTGTGTAGTCAGGCCAGTCATTGGTATAAGTGTGGGGAGGGAGATGAGAAGTTACTCCACAGTATCAGTCTGTTCTGTAGTGACACCACTAAGTTAATCTTGCTGTGTAAGACCACTTTGGTCAACTGTTTGACCAAAATTAATGTGATCTTTGTGGCTTCTATTTCATCAAGGTGTGGAAGAGTGGCAGGAGGAGTGCCAAGCATTTAAAACTTGGTCTGAGCAGCAACTGGTCTGGCCAGGATTAGGTCTGCGCTCTCTTTTGCTTTTATAAAGGGTTTGTGACAGGATGTATGTATGATTAGCTTGTGAGTGTTTGTTTTCACAAGATGAAGGTTCTCCATTAGTTCCACTTTCTCAACAAGATTCGTGGCCCGGTTATCTTTTATAACAGCTGAGAAAGTAAAGCCTTCCACAAAGATGGTTTTATTGGGAAGTGTCTGGAAGAAGAAAGAAATGAGGGTGCTGGTCGTGAAGACGGTGCTGAGTGTACTCCACACATTGTGTTTGACCGAAGCTGCACCTTCGTTCAAGTCCGAGGGAAAACAAAATGAACACTTTAAATCTGAAACTCAGATGCCACAGAGAAAAACTTACAAACACACTCGAACGTTACTACCCCCTATTTATACCAAATAGTCAACGCAACAACAGACACAACCATTGCGAATGCTCACATCAAACACCCAATTCACATCACAGTAATGCTGACAGCACCCAAGTAACTGCCTAGCACAGCCCGGATTGTGACTATTGGGCAGCACAGTGATTGCAGTTTTGATTGTGGGACATGCAGGAGCTGCCGAAGGGTGCTCCACCGGTGGTTGGATTTGATTTGTCTGGTGCTGATTGAGAGTGAAGGATTCATGTGGGGAAAGCGGCTGCCACCATGATTTGAACTCCAGGCAGTTGGGATTCAACTGCATCATTGTCGCTTGGAAAATGAGAAATGGTGCCGCAGACTCGGCGGCCATGACCACTTTCACACTCTGCTAAATCTTGCAGCCCGAGTGTCACTGGTTCAGAGACGGGTGATCCCAATTTACCACGAGAACCAGAGGAGAGCAGTTGATAATATGGCTTACAGTGGTGAAATGCCTGGTGTAGTTAACAGAGTGGCTTCATATGCTTACACTTCTCTAGTATTTACCATATCCACCATATTTTGCTTTGATATCCTTACATTTTTAACTACATGTGGCGAAAAGCTGATTGCATTGTTAATTCGTGTTAAACCAAGTGCTGTTTTCATGTTCTTTAAATGTTCGTATGTTTGCACGTGTCAACGGGCACATTGTCATTATAAAGCAAACATTCAGCATATCAAAGAAATTGCTTCTCAAATTAATATGGCCTTTTGTTTTGCAGCTTGTTCTTCCCGAGTACCTCATCCATGCCTTCTTTTGTGTCATGTTTCTCTGTGCTGCGGAGTGGCTTACCTTGGGACTTAATATGCCCCTATTGGCATACCATATTTGGAGGTAATATTTTACTCTAAGGTTGTGTGAACCAAATTGTTAATTGGCCTGTGATTTACGATGCTTCGAGTTTTTGAAGAAAAGGCATATTTGGGGTTTGTGAGGAGGAACGATGCTGGATGCATTTTGTTAGATTGTAAAATTCAAATTGGGATTTTTTTTGTTTACATTACTTCGCATTTGTTTAGGTTACAAAAGGGGTAATGCACATGCAGTCATGGATCAAGTTTAGAACATGAATTATAGGGTTGAGGCAACAACAAATCAGGAGTACAAATTGTATTACTACCCGTTCTACTATATGGGAAGGATACAGCCGTTGTATTGCTGAGGGAAGCCCTGTAGTGACGGGGCAGGGTTGTTTATCCTAATGGCCTCAGATTGACTCGGATGTGCATGAGGAAGGGATTGGGGTCATGAAATCTCCAAATGATTCGAGTTCTGGCCCAATCTAGTCACTGTGCAACTGTGCTTGCTTCTAGAGCTCTGGTTGTCAGCCCCTCACCCAGTCAAGAAGTGCGCGCTTTGTTGCGTAATAGGAGTAGAAATGTAGTGGTGGTGCGGGAGGGCCTTCCCTTTAGGAGTATTAGTGATTTCTGGGTTGAGATTGCATGTCCGATGCAGGGAAACTGGGCGTCTGGGAGGGTTTTTGTAAGTCCCTGAGCATAACGTCCCAAGCTGTTGCCAGCGGAGTCTGGCGCAGACCCAGTGCGTCTTCCTGTCACAGTGCCATGCTTGTAGCTTGTGCCCAGTGAAGAAAAGAGCGGTGCCATGCTTCCCAAGGTGGGCGTTCAGCCTGTTTCCAATGCCTAGTAGTTCGGCCTAGATAGATGTGACCGCGCTTTGTTTGGATCTGTGGTTTGTTTGAATCTGTGGTACAGGCCCAGGATGCAGATCTCCCACGTGTTCTTTATATGCGCTCAGTACAGTTTTGTGAGTTGGGTGGTGACAGTGCGCCAATAAGGCCAGCCCCATAGCATATGTATCAGGTTTGCATTCACTAGATGACAAAGGGAACACCAGCTCTCCGTGCAGTGACAGTATCTATTGATGTTCTCCGGTGTAAGGTGCGCCCTATGGATTATGTAAAGTTGTATGAGACGGAACCGTGCGCTTCTGGGTATGAGAACTGATCCCTGTAGAATTGCTTCTCAGACTTTGTCAGTACAGGGATTTTGTAGGGCTGTATCCTAGTGATTTCTAAGTGAGAGTTGCTGGTGCGCTTTGTGAATGCCCAGTAAGTCAGCAAACGATTTATTTGCCGCCTCCCTGTGCCCATGATGTGAATGTATTGTATTGTATGGTGTGGTGTATTGCCGGTTCCTGCAACAAGTTGCCCCAGCGTTCACTCTACTCCACTATTAGGGAAGCATGGAGCAGGAACTGCCCTTGAGGGAGTCCTTCACCCGACACTGGCTTCTGGAAAGGAATCAACTGCCTGTCCCTGTGAAGTTCTCCCAATGTTTGTAACCCCGTCGTTTCCCATGTGGGGAGGCCTGCACTCGTGCTGTAATTTTGCCCTTTCTGTACTCCCCAGCAGGGGGAGCGCAGGCACAAATTGAATGCAATCTTTAGTGAGGGATAAGGCGTGTTTAAAGCATATATGGGCCACTGCCAGCATTAGCTACTTCGTGGTCTTGTCACGGCTTCCTGGATAGAATAGTTGCAGACTGGGTGAACTCGGGCAGGCCTGATGCTGCGTGGCCTTGTCCGCCGTGTGTTGCCCGCTCATCCATCTGGCGATCTACTGGAGCTGTGCTGCCAGGTAGTAGTGTTCTATATGGGGCACCCTAAATCCTCCCTGATCCACTGGGAGGCACAATTTGGATGGTGCGACCCAGCAGCGAGAGCCATTCCAATAGACCTCGTGCATCATGCTCTCAAAAGGAGCAAAACATTGGGGGGTGGATATATATCGGTAAATTCATGAAGAAATCTAACAACCTGGGTAAAACCACAATTTTCAGCAGGGCGATACGACCCATTACCATTAGTGGTAGGGTGCACCAAAATGACACTTGTGATCGTGTGGCGGATATCGCGCGTGGGACATCGCCGTCCAGTAGGTCATCAGATCGATGGTATATCCTGATACCAAGATAACAGAAACCAGCTGGCTGCCAGCAGATTTGTTGACTGGTTATAGATAGCCCTGGGTCTGCGGTGGATGGGTTAAAAGGGTATAAGCTGCAAGTGTGTTGTCAATGGTATCTCGGGAAGCCCCGACATCTCTGACGTATAGTAATAGATCATCCTCATTAAGCGAAATTGCATGTATTGCATCACCAAGCAGTAGTCTCCATTCTGCTCCCCCAAGCCGGATAGTGGCCGCTAGTGGTTCCATAGCCAGAAAAAACAAGAGGAGCAAGAAAGGGCAGCCTCCGATGGTTGTTTGGCTCAGTGGCAATGTTGATCACTAGGGGATAGTGATGGGAGGCAGATGGGGCCACGACCGGACTGGGAACCAAAACCGGCCCTGGCAAAGTGCTCGGCCGGGGTGGGGGGTTTGGTGGAGGGAGGTTGGGCATGCGACCAAGCTCTTTTCCGGGGCCAGTTTTCGGCCGATTTTGTTACAGGGCCGATTTTTGCAGCTATGCTGCAAAAACGGCCTTGTAACAAAAACGGCCCCCAGGGGCCCAAAAGCGGCCCCCACTCTTGCGGCGCACCAGGGGATTGCCCGGTGCCCACAACGTCCAGTCCGGCCCTGGATGGGGCAGGTTAAAGCGGTAGATGGCTAATTTTGGCCAGAATTATTGGCGGATAACTGGGTAGGTGCACAGAGCCCATTTACAGTGGATTCGCCATTTTGGCCTTGCTAGTTACGCCTCCCCCTTACGTATCCCTTATGTTGTCAGTTGTAGTGCCCTTCCCAGCCTGTTAACATGTAAATGAATTAATCTGCACACAGAGCTTTGGATACACAACTTTATTCTCTAGAGTGTAGCCAGTAACTGCAAAGTAATGCGTCATTAATTTTATCAACCGCAACCAATTTCTTACATCACTAGTCTACGGAGTCCGTTGGGGACAACAGGGGTTGTTGCCCCCCTTAAATGTTTACTCCTAAATGCAAGATGGTTGATTAAGCACTGCACAGAATGTGCATTGTTTCCGGAGGAACATAATATTAAGCTGGCCTTCATAACTGAGACCTGATCAGATAAAGCTTCAGGACCCAACTTAGTTAAAGCCACACCCCCAGGCTTTCTCTGCTATATGCAAGATCGACCTAATGGGAGGGGTGGAGGACTGGCGGTCATATACCACAGCGCCCTGGAACCTTCTTTTATCACAGCCTCCAATCTGGCGTGTGAAGCACTGTCGCTTAGCGTACGTACTTCCTGCCATGATACTTTCAAGGGGATACTTCTTTACCGCCCCCGGGTCCCAGAGGTCTTTTTGTAGAGTCCATTGGGTCGCTCCTAGAGGAGGGACTATGCTCCAACTCTTTTACAGTTATGGGAGGATTTTCATTTTCATTTTAAGGATTACAATGACCCGATACTGCGAGGTTGCAACAAGTGATGGGTGGTGGGGACCTTAAGCAGCAGGTAGAGGTGCCTACCCATATAGCAGGACATATTCTAGACTGGATTTATTCCAATAACCCCAGTCTGACTCAATTCCAATAACCCCAGTCTGACTCACACAGAGCTGCTGCCCCTTCCTTAAACAAATCACTCTGCCATTCTGTTTGAATTATCATTGCTAACCGATCTTCAGTGCAAACCAGAGCCCAAGGAAAAGTTAGCTATAAGGGCCTGGAAAGACAACAATAGCATACAAGCATTGAAAATGCAATAGGTCTCGCAATAGAAGAGTTTAACATTTTTCGTTTTGCAAATGGATGAGTGGCGTTGCGTGGATGAGTGGCGTTGCGTGGATGAGTGGCGTTGTGTGGATGAGTGGCGTTGCGTGGATGAGTGGCGTTGCGTGGATGAGTGGCGTTGCGTGGATGAGTGGCGTTGCGTGGATGAGTGGCGTTGCGTGGATGAGTGGCGTTGTTTGTGTGAGTGGCGTTGTTTGTGTGAGTGGCGTTGTTTGTGTGAGTGGCGTTGTTTGTGTGAGTGGCGTTGTTTGTGTGAGTGGCGTTGGGTGTGTGAGTGGCGTTGGGTGTGTGAGTGGCGTTGGGTGTGTGAGTGGCGTTGGGTGTGTGAGTGGCGTTGGGTGTGTGAGTGGCGTTGGGTGTGTGAGTGGCGTTGGGTGTGTGAGTGGCGTTGGGTGTGTGAGTGGCGTTGGGTGTGTGAGTGGCGTTGGGTGTGTGAGTGGCGTTGGGTGTGTGAGTGGCGTTGGGTGTGTGAGTGGCGTTGGGTGTGTGAGTGGCGTTGGGTGTGTGAGTGGCGTTGGGTGTGTGAGTGGCGTTGGGTGTGTGAGTGGCGTTGGGTGTGTGAGTGGCGTTGGGTGTGTGAGTGGCGTTGGGTGTGTGAGTGGCGTTGGGTGTGTGAGTGTGTGAGTGGCGTTGGGTGTGTGAGTGGCGTTGGGTGTGTGAGTGGCGTTGGGTGTGTGAGTGGCGTTGGGTGTGTGAGTGGCGTTGGGTGTGTGAGTGGCGTTGGGTGTGTGAGTGGCGTTGGGTGTGTGAGTGGCGTTGGGTGTGTGAGTGGCGTTGGGTGTGTGAGTGGCGTTGGGTGTGTGAGTGGCGTTGGGTGTGTGAGTGGCGTTGGGTGTGTGAGTGGCGTTGCGTGTGTGAGTGGCGTTGCGTGTGTGAGTGGCGTTGCGTGTGTGAGTGGCGTTGCGTGTGTGAGTGGCGTTGCGTGTGTGAGTGGCGTTGCGTATGTGAGTGGCGTTGCGTATGTGAGTGGCGTTGCGTATGTGAGTGGCGCTGCGTATGTGAGTGGCGCTGTTGTTTGAGTGGCGCTGTTGTTTGAGTGGCGCTGTTGTTTGAGTGGCGCTGTTGTTTGAGTGGCGCTGTTGTTTGAGTGGCGCTGTTGTTTGAGTGGCGTTGCGTGTGTGAGTGGCGTTGCATGTGTGAGTGGCGTTGCGTTGCGTGGCGTTGCATGTGTGAGTGGTGTTGCGTGGATGAGTGGCGTTGCCTGTGTGAGTGGCGTTGCCTGGCTGAGTGGCGTTGCGTGGCTGAGTGGCGTTGCGTGGCTGAGTGGCGTTGCGTGGCTGAGTGGCGTTGCGTGGCTGAGTGGCGTTGCGTGGCTGAGTGGCGTTGCGTGGGTGAGTGGCGTTGCGTGGGTGAGTGGCGTTGCGTGGCTGAGTGGCGTTGCGTGGCTGAGTGGCGTTGCGTGGCTGAGTGGCGTTGCGTGGCTGAGTGGCGTTGCGTGGGTGAGTGGCGTTGCGTGGGTGAGTGGCGTTGCGTGGGTGAGTGGCGTTGCGTGGGTGAGTGGCGTTGCGTGGGTGAGTGGCGTTGCGTGTGTGAGTGGCGTTGCGTGGCTGAGTGGCGTTGCGTGGCTGAGTGGCGTTGCGTGGCTGAGTGGCGTTGCGTGGCTGAGTGGCGTTGCGTGGCTGAGTGGCGTTGCGTGGCTGAGTGGCGTTGCGTGGCTGAGTGGCGTTGCGTGGCTGAGTGGCGTTGCGTGGGTGAGTGGCATTGCGTGGTTGAGTGTCTCGTCTTCATAAACGTTGGACAGAGTAGCGGATTGCCTCGTTGACAAAGGCCACATAAATTAGACAAACGGAAATCCAGGTAAGCACACACTGACACGGGAACTGAACAGAAAAAGACAAGCATGCACATGCATTAAAGGACATACACACAAGCCTATGAAAACACATACAATGCTAAACTAAAGCACTAGTTAGTCAGATGAGACGTTATGCAAACCTTCTTTACACAGTAATCCCGCACCAAAATTAAATAGCAGGGCTAGATTTTCCTAGAGGTTAGAGAAGCTATGTGGCCTTTAATTGAGATAGATGGCCGCGTATGACAACTCCATGTTTGTTCTGGAGTGGTTTATTGTCCCAGGAGAGCCGCAGAGTCTCATGTGAAGCAGAGGGTTGAGGAGTGTCCGCATTTTGGCAGCCCCTTTATAACAAGCATGAGATGGGACCCGAAAACACTGGAATGAGAAGGGGCTGAAAGGAGCTAATGACAGAGTTCAACTGGAGGAGAGGTGGGCAAAAACAATGAAAAGGTGGACAAGGGAGGAGAGAAGGAAAGGTGACAGAGAACTGCTGGAGGAGCAAAGAGGAGAAAAGAAATGCGACACGGCGGGCAGGGGAGGGGGCGGAGCGGGTAAAAAAAAAACAAGACTGAGGGAAAGGCAGATAAGGGGAGGGGGAGGAGAAATGCGACACGGCGGGCAGGGGAGGGGGCGGAGCGGGGAGAGGGTGTGAACAAATATCTTTACTCACAAGTTAAGTAATTTCACTCCATACCTTCTGGTGCTAGCACATACAATTACATTAAGAATATTACAGTGAGTGGATTGATTTTGTTACGGTAATTTTAGCAACATATCATCTTCGAGCAGCGTTTTCACTAGACTTCAATGGAATTAACAATATTTGAGGATTCTGTCAATTATTCAATCGTTTTAAGGTCTGTTTCTTTCTGATGTAAACAACGAGAACACTAGCAAAGGAGTAAAACGTGATGTGTGCGAGTGATTAATCAATGCTTGTACTGCGTCTGTGTGGTGTTTCCTGGTGCGTGTCTGTCCGTTTTCCCGTGCATTTGCAGGCAAAGGGAGCTTAACCCCTAGCATGAGATGGGACCCGAAAACACTGGAATGAGAAGGGGCTGAAAGGAGCTAGTGACAGAGTTCAACTGGAGGAGAGGTGGGCAAAAACAATGAAAAGGTGGACAAGGGAGGAGAGAAGGAAAGGTGACAGAGAACTGCTGGAGGAGCAAAGAGGAGAAAAGAAATGCGACACGGCGGGCAGGGGAGGGGGCGGAGCGGGTAAAAAAAAAAACAAGACGGAGGGAAAGGCAGATAAGGGGAGGGGGGAGGAGAAATGCGACACGGCGGGCAGGGGAGGGGGCGGAGCGGGGAGAGGGTGTGAAAGCAGCAGGGGACTGGAGTGCGGCTGAGGGAACTGATGTGCACGCGCTTTTAAGCTCAATGAGCATGCGCATTGAGCTTAAAAGTCACGGGCACTGCAAGGAATCGCCACGATTCCTTGCAAGTTAGTTAAAGAGTGGTTAAGCCCCAATAGTCTCGCAAGCTCGATGCGCATGCGCATCGACAGGCGAGACCTAAAAACTAGGAAACTCACTTATAGCAACAGCCCAGAATCTTCCCTCGAAAGTTGACAATGCTACTGCTGCCTACACTGGATGGGTAGATGCTGCATGTAGCAAACTTGCTCCGACAAAATTGTGGACTCCTAAGCAGGTCCATCCATCAGCCCCCTGGTATTCAGAGGATTTAAAAAAACAAAAACGCGTCTGTAAACAGCTAGAACGAGCATGGAGAAGAGGCTACAATAAGATCGATAAAGAGGCAAATAAATAAAGTCTTGCTCTTTAAAAAAAATTACTCCTTGACACCAAAAGGATTTTTTTTGCGGAGCAGAATAATCTGGCAAAATCTTCCTCTAAAGAACTTTTCAAAACACTAATCAAACTCACTGCCCCCAATACACCTAAAATACAGAGCAGTCCCGAATTATGTGAAAGTCTTGCCTCCTTTTGTCAGCAAAAGGTGGAAGCCATCTTTTCCTCATTTTCACCTACACAGAAAGAGGATATTGACGTATCAGCCAGGGCGAGGCCAATTGGATCCAAAATAACATCGATACTAGATAGCTTCACACCATCGGAGACACAGGATGTGATTAAACTTTTGATGTCGCTCCGGTAGGATCCCCTCTGGATTCTTGTCCTGCGTCCGTGATTAAACAAACCCCTGAGATTATTGCGACAGCCCTTAGCCCCCTGTTCAACACTATCCTCAACTCTGGTCAGTTTCCCAAAAATGGAAAGTGGCATCTATTCTCCCTCTGCTTAAAAAATAAAATCTCGATCCTAGGGATCAGAATAGTTACAGACCTATTTCGCGCCTCCCCCTACCGGCAAAAATGATTGAGAAAGCCTTGAATGCTCAATTTAGCTTATTCCTTCAGATTAACAATATACTGGATCCAACACAATATGGCTTTAGAGCTGAACACAGCATGGAGCTGGCCTTGATTAAATCAACCGAGGAGGTAAAAGAGGCTTTGGACCAGGGAGGCGCTGCACTATTGATCATGTTGGATCTCTCAGCAGCCTTCGATACGGTTCATCTTAAGGTTTTGATGGACTGTCTATCTGAAGGTGGGGTACAAGGCATGGCCTGGAACCTCTTGAAATCCTTTCTTACCGACAGATCTCAGATGGTAGATTTGGATAAAGATAGTTCAAAGCCTTTCTCCCTTCCTTGTGGGGTATCTCAGGGGTCCTCCCTTAGTCCTACACTTTTTAATGTGTACGTGTCCCCACTGACGACCCTGATAAGATCTTTCGGGTTCCTATTGACATCTTATGCGGATGACACGCAAATAGTGCTGTCCCTCCAGGGTGGACAAGAAGCTGATACAGGATCAAGATGTCATGACTATATGAAAGCCATCTTATGGTGGATGTCCTCGAACTGCCTGAAACTTAACTCTGGAAAAAAAGAGTTTATTATATTTGGCAATAATTTAAACCTCTGGTCGCCTGACTGGTGGCCGGAGGAATTGGGAATTCTCCCAGAACCAACTAAGAAAGTGAAGAATTTGGGGGTCATTGTGGATAAGTCTCACTTTTGGTGATCAGATAAGTGGAGTTGTCTCTACATGTTTTTCTCGGCAGAATCCAGAGGAAAATAAAGTTACTTCTTCCGGAAGACAGCTTTAAGAATGCGGTCACACCACTCATTATGTCACGGCTTGATAACTGTGACAGTCTCTACTTGAAAAACCAAAAGAGACATATAAACAGACTCCAAATCGTGCAAAATGCAGTGGCCAGGCTGTTGACGGGTACACCTAGGTTTGTCTTGGTCAAGAAGGAACTAAGACTTCTTCATTGGCTCTCAGTTAACCATTGGGCGCAATTTAAAGCCCTATGTACGCTTTACAAGGCTCTAAAGGGGCCCTGACTATTTAACACCCCTTCAATGGTATGTTCCCAGTAGAACCTTGCGCTCTATGACAGCAAATCAAGTGACTGTTCCCTCAGTTAAAAAAAAAAAAGCTAGTTGGACTGGCAGGAGCTTCACTACATGTGCCGCAAAAGCTTGGAACAATATTCCATTCCACCTCAGAAGTGCAGCCGATCTCCTCTCCTTCTGGAAAGAACTGAAAACCAGGTTATTTACGTTATAACCACTCACTCAACAGTAACCATTTAGGCTAGTGCTCAGATGCACTTAGAAGTTATATTAACATAACATAACAACTGTAAAAAACCAGCCAAAAAAAACCCACGTGTGTAATGATGTGGATTGCATAATTAATTGTACCAGTCACTTTTCGTCAATACAGATTTTGGAAACACCTTCAATTATTTATAAAAATACTGAATTAATTATCAACCTGGTATGACTTTGTATTCATAATATTCTATAAACTAAATTCGCTTGAATAATGCCTGCAATAGACATAAAAAAAAGGTTTATGCAACACTCCTCACATTGTCTCAGAGGGCAAATAAAAATAATCCAATAATATTACAAATTCTGTAATGCTATGCATGCATGTAATTGTCTCGATGATGATGATCCGTGCCCCACAGAGCCATTGAAGTGTTATTACAATCACCGTTATTCATGAAGCTCCTTATATAGGAGAATTTACCTTGCTGAACTATGATTTGCATCTCATAATGATCCAAGTATCAACTTTATATAGGACTACAGCCCTATAGAAAAACAATCGCAATCCCAGCAAATTATTCCAATTCATAAGAGTGAAAGATACTCTAGTTAGAAACACAGCATTTCATAACCTATTGCAGTATCCATGTTGGATATCTAACATTCAGTTGTGGAGCAAGGCATGTCATCAGAACAATGACCTGTATGCACAGCTTACTCCAGATTGGCTTGCATTACTTCACGACACAAAAAGAGAGAGAGAGAGAGAGACACACAGAGACACACAGAGACACACAGATACACCGCGTCCGCTCCGTTTTCTCTTGTATCTTCCAAAGAAAAGCAGCACCCGTGGGGCTTTACTGCAACAGGTTTTTATTCTTCATAAACAAACTCGTTTCGGAAAGATTCCTTCTTCAGTGTTGTTAGCGCTATTCACAGTGAGGCTTGGTTTTAAACATTATGCTGGTTACCATGGCAGCAGATCAGGCCAGAAGGACGCGCGCCATCTTTGAGTGGAGTAACAATCTCCCTTAATCATAATTTGTTTTCACAATAAAAACAGGCCATGGTATTAACGACATCGAATTATCAACAGATTTACATTATTGTGGAAAAAATGAGAGAAACACAATCGGGCCTTGTATCGGCATTGGCAACCATTGACAGTTGGTTGCACATATTAGCCCTTGCTCCATGTAATATATAGTCGTGTATCGGCATATATAAGTATACTCAATGTGTGCAACCAACTGTCAATGGTTGTCAATGACAGTTGACAATGACTTTGGCTCCTCCTGCTTCATGAGGAGGCCCAAGTACCAGTGGAGCAACACCATCAACCTCTACTGCACAGTCTAATATTCGTCCCCAATTTGGAACCCTTCAAGAAAAAAAGTAAGAAGGTTGGGATCTCTGTATGCCATCCTAAAACCTAATCATCCGTAAGTTATACAGAAATCCACCCTGTATCAGACTAATTAGTAGAAGTGTGAGTTTGAAATTATCTGCCACCGAAAATCCCTCAAATACTTATATCCGTTACTTTTTAACTTCGTCGAGTAGTCGTATTGTGAGTATTTACCTTAATGTTGTCCATTAAAAATGTGTGAATGTTCATGGCTTCGGACAACTAGTAAATGCCATATTTGAGACATCGGTGTAATCAGCTGGAACTGGAGGATATAGTTTTCTTCAACCTCAGCAACAAACATTCTGCAAACTGAAAAAAAAAGAGTTAAAAATGTATATGTTGTACATATGTCCAAGATTAATTTGAATGTACTTTAAACCATTTGATCTCAATAGGATTGGGAATGAAAAGCAATTATCAGAGGTTATATTTGGCAAGCAAAATAGGAACTAGCATTGCATTATACAAATGTTAAGCCGAGATTGGTCACTCACTTTATTTACATTGCAATTTTCGGCTGATAACATATGGAGAGCAGTCAGTGGATCTGGTGTGTCGAGTTGGACATATGTATAGTGTATGGGCAGGCAGCTTGTGGAGACCAGTACATCTCATGGTTGAGATATCTGTATAATGAGATAGAACAGGGGGGCAAATTAAGTTTAAGGTTATTAAAAAACATGGAGAGCGTGCTAAAATACAACATTAACCAATCAATTACATGTGCAGTGCATGGGAAGGAAGGAGCACGTGACGCACTACTTAAAAAATGATATGCGGACGGATTAAGTCATTTGCCCAGAAACATCGCCTACCAAGGCAAAATATTTAAGTTATAAGAGCTGGAAACCATGCTAAAGTACACTTTTGCAGAAAACATTACTTTTGCAACGCATGGGGCACGTGACGTACTACTTACACGAGAAAAACTACATTGCATTAACTTGAACAGCACGTAGCACACTGCTGTAAGAGCGGCCACGTGGCGCTTGGCAAATTAAACAAACGCACCAGGATTAAGTGATTTGCACAGAAACAAAAGTTACGAAGTCATCTTTAACTATATAAACAAGCATTGGAAATGCAATAGGTCTCGCATTAGGAAAGTTTGACTTTTTTTATTTATGTGTTGGTTTTGAAAAATAGCAAAATTAATAGCTTTGTCAGTTACAATGTCAATAGTTTTAACTTTCGCAAATGTGACACCTATAGCATTTGTAATGCAATGTGTGTTGGATTTACGTGACTTAGATGTATTGATATTACAAATAACAATGGCTTTTAATTTTGTGAATAATTATTACTTAAATAAAATGTATTGTAATTTATAATGGCAATAGCTTAAACGTTTGTAAATATCTTTTGTGAAGATTATGTTCAGTGTATTTTATTGTGACGAAAATCCAAGAACCTTGCATTTGCACCTCCACACACACAGAGCGACATACACACACACACACACACACACACATATAGATGTGGTGGTGGTGGATCTGGGGGATATGGTGGTGGTGGATGTGGTGGTGGTGGTGATGGTGGATGTGGTGGTGATGGGGGTGGATGCGGTGGTGTTGGTGGTGGATGTGGGGGTGGATGTGGATGTGGTGGTGGTGGATGTGGTGGTGGTGGATGTGGTGGATGTGGTGATGGTGGATGTGGTGATGGTGGATGTGGTGATGGTGGATGTGGTGGTGGAAATGATGGTGGTGGGTGTGGTGGATGTGGTGGTGGTGGATGCGGTGGTGGATGAGGTGGTGGATGAGGTGGTGGATGTGGTGGATGTGGTGGTGGTGGATGTGGTGGTGGAGGTGGTGGTGGTGGAGGTGGTGGTGGATGCGGTGGTGGACGTGGTGGTGGGTGTGGTGGTGGGTGTGGTGGTGGATGTGGTAGGTGTGGTGGATGTGGTGGTGGATGCAGTGGTGGTGCATGTGGTGGATGCAGTGGTGGTGCATGTGGTGGATGTGGCGGTGGATGTCATGGTGGATGTCGAGGTGATAGTGGATGTGGTGGTGGATGTGGTGTGGATGCGGTGGTGGATGTGGTGGATGCGGTGGTGGTGAAAGTGGTGGTGGATGTGTTGGAGGATGTGGTGGATGATGTGGTGGTGGTGGATGTGGTGGTGGTGGATGTGGTGGTGGTGGATGTGGTGGTGGTGGTGGTGGATGTGGTGGTGGTGGATGTGGTGGTGGTGGATGTGGTGGTGGTGGATGCGGTGGTGGTGGATGCGGTGGTGGTGGATGTGGTGGTGGTGGATGTGGTGGTGGTGGATGCGGTGGTGGATGCGGTGGTGCATGCGGTGGTGGATGCGGTGGTGGTGCATGTGGTGGATGTGGTGGTGGTGGATGTGGTGGTGCATGTGGTGGTGGTGGATGTGGATGCGGTGGTGCATGTGGTGGATGTGGTGGATGCGGTGGTGCATGTGGTGGATGTGGTGGTGGTGGATGTGGTGGTGGATGTGGTGGTGGTGGTGGATGTGGTGGTGGTGGTGGATGCGGTGGTGGTGGATGCGGTGGTGGTGGATGCGGTGGTGGTGGATGCGGTGGTGGATGCGGTGGTGGATGCGGTGGTGGATGTGGTGGTGGTGGATGCGGTGGTGCATGTGGTGGTGGTGGATGTGGTGGTGGATGTGGCGTTGGATGTCATGGTGGATGTGGAGGTGATGGTGGATGTGGTGGTGATGGTGGATGTGGTGGTGGTGGATGCGGTGGATGTGGTGGTGGTGGATGCAGTGGGTGTGGTGGATGCGGTGGTGGTGGTGGATGCGGTGGTGGTGGTGGATGGGGTGGTGGTGGTGGATGTAGTGGTGGTGGATGCGGTGGATGTGGTGGTGGTGGGTGTGGTGGTGGTGGGTGTGGTGGATGTGGTGGTGGATGTGGTGGTGGATGTGGCGGTGGATGTGGCGGTGGATGTGGTGGCGGTGGATGTGGTGGCGGTGGATGTGGTGGCGGTGGATGTGGTGGTGGTGGATGTGGCGGTGGTGGATGTGGCGGTGGTGGATGTGGTGGTGGTGGATGTGGTGGTGGTGGATGTGGTGGTGGTGGATGTGGTGGGGATGGTGGATGTGGTGGTGATGGTGGATGTGGTGGATGCGGTGGTGGTGGATGCGGTGGTGGTGGATGCGGTGGTGGTGGATGCGGTGGTGGTGGTGGATGGGGTGGTGGTGGTGGTGGATGTAGTGGTGGTGGGTGTGGTGGATGTGGTGGTGGATGTGGTGGTGGATGTGGTGGTGGATGCGGTGGTAACCACCGGCTCAAATTATGCCCCTCTCCAGGTGCCTGCGTTACGCCCCTGGGTTAACAGAACCCCAAAAGCCTGGAGTGTAGACACAAAAAACACTCAAATAAGTTGTAAAAGAAGAGACACACGGTAAACAGCGTAAATTCGTAAAGGCGAGGAGGGGGCAGTAAAGGCAGCGTAGGCAGAAAAAAAGAGAGAGATGGGGGGGGCAGAGTGTGAAGGGAGCATGGGGCCGAGAGAAGGAGTGGGTAAGGGAGGAGAAGGTGTTGGAAGGGAAGAAGTAACAGGGAGAGAAGAGCCGATGAAGAGGGGAGAGCATGTGTGTTAGGGGGAGTGTAAGAGGTAAAGCATGTGGGAGATACCTTGGAGGGTAGGACATTGTTAAAGGGTGAGGAAGGTGGGAGGAAGCAAGCGAGTACGATGGATGGAAGGCTTGGGCTGTGTGTGAGGGGGTCGTCGAATGACAAGTCAGGGAGATGAGGCAGAGGGAGGAGATGGGAAGGGAAAGCCGGAAAGATGGGACTAAACAGGTATAAATGTGAGAGGACGAAGAGGAGTCCGACAGGTGAAGGAGCAGGGAAAGCGAGTGAAAGTGTGGAGAGCCTGCGTGAGAGGGTGTAGTGTTAGAGAGTAGGGAAGAGTAGAAGTGCAGACGTGGAGAGTTGAGGCGTGGGGGGTAGCAGTTTGTGGTACAGAGCAATTTGCGCAGTTAGTTAAGAATTAACAAGCTCTTGGCACTGCTGTGGGGGGCATGGCGGGAGCGCATTGCTCCAAATGGTGGGTTGTGACGTGGCTGTTGTTGTGCTGAAACAGTTTCACCGACCAGAGACTTGGAGACCAGAGTTCGAGCCTAGGCGTTGGCTCAACGTTAATCTCCTAAACTACTAATTTAAATACACAAATCACGGGAATCGACTAATTAAATAAAAAATAAAAAATAACAGCGATCTCGAAGTGTTGGGGTTAGGGGGAGACGAAGTAAACAAGCATTGGCCGTGAAAGAGACAGGCCTTAAAAGTGCGGCCTTGAGACTTGGTAAAAGCTTGCGAGAATGAGAACAAAACAAGGAGAGCGAGGGATAGAGAGGAGGCGGGGCGGGGAGCAGAGCCGGGGAAGTACATGCGAGTCATGGCCTGCGGCCGTGAATAAGTGACGGCTCAGGATCGGGGCCGGAGTGGTGCCGAAGGGTGTGAAGGAGGGGGGTGGGCGGGGAGCGTAGGGATGGCTCAGGCTTGGGCCGAAGTAATGACAAAGGGTGTGAAGGATGGGGGTGGGTGGGGAGCGTAGGGACGGCTCAGAGGCCTGAGGCAGAGCGCACCATATGGAGAGGGAGGGGGGTGGCAGTGGGATGGTGATTGATGGGTGGGGCAGTGCTGGGGAAGCCTTTGATGTGGCCTGGCGGCCGTGGAGAAAGTGCCCTGAAGAAATGCGACACGGCAGACAGGGGAGGGGGCGGAGCGGGGGTGTGGGAGGAGTGCGGCTGAGGGAAAAGACATGCAAGGCAGGCGGCTGGGGGCATGTGCACGCGCTTTTGAATTTCACGGGCACTGCAAGGAATCGCCACGATTCCTTGCAAGTTGGTTAAAGACTGTTTAAGCCCCAATAGTCTCGCAAGCTCGATGCGCATGCGCATCGACAGGCGAGACCTAAAAAGCAGGAAAGCGTGCTTAAAAACAGCATTGCCAAATCAAACATAAATTAGCATTTACGCTGTATTTAAACATTGTTCAGATTAATTAATTTAATTACTCTTAAAGTGCTCACCTACGAAGAAGTGGATACGAACACTCAATGGCTGTGACTGCGGAATAGGAAAAGTTCAAGAAGGTTGGCAGCTTATAAATGCTTTTCAGGAGGATGATTGGTTGAGTATGATGACACAGGGTGTGAGCGCTGTGATCGGGCAAGTTGTAATTGAGCATGCGCAAATAAAATGAAATACGTTAGGGGTACATAGCCAGATGGTGGGACGTATTGTGCACATGCGTAACATTAACAAGCATGCGCTACCACAAACATGCATGCACAAAGTTAAGGCAACTCCTACGGGGTACATACATAGATGGAGTTCGGATGTCCGCGTGGTCTTGAAGTGGCTTCAGGAGGGGGGCTTTGCAGCCCTCCTCCATAAAATAATAATATATAATTAGCCATGCCCCGGAATTGGGCATGGGAGGGGGGGCCACGCGGCCTATTTCCCATTAAAAAATTGAATACGTATACTCTGCTTATTGTCATTGTACCATAAGCACACCCTTCCGATCACGCGCTGAAGGCTAATTGTCTGTCAAGTGGTTGCCAACATTCGAAACTAGAAATTGTTGGCAGCCATTTTATGTCTCAGTACAAGGGAGGCTGAAGAAGCCAGTGAATTGTGTGTTTAAAACGTGAAAAGGGGGAGGGTAGACACACCCTGATCCTCTAGGTCTCCTCAGGGGTCCCACAAGGTCTCTCAGGGCCCCTATTTTTGATTTTTTGGGGGGGAAAAATCGCAGGGTGCGCGTATGATCCGCACATTCTAGCGATATTTAAAAAAGACGTGGGATGCGCGTCTTTGAAAATTTGCATTCTTTTAACTGTTTAGAGGAGATGTAGCAGTGCTGTTTCCAGGATCCACCCCCGAGTAAGAAAATGTAAAGATAACACTATTTACCTGCTAACTGAATTTCTACCCATAGGATAACAGTGCGCAAATCCATAAAAAAAAGTTAAAATAAAAATTATTTAAGTATATTATGAACAATATACAATAATGAAAAAAAATACTTTTATGTAAAAAAATTGATTAAAAAATGTGTAATGTAATTTAAAAAATATCTAAAAATAAAAAAAATGTAGTTAGAAAATCTAAAAAAATATATATAGATTTACAAATTAGCATTTAAAAAACCTTAGAAATTAACTTAAAAAACCATAGGTGTCAGGGGTGTTATAGTTGGACATTTCACTCGTATAAAACTATTGAAATTCCCCCGTTATAGTTATATAACTCGCGCGCCCGCAATCCACTGCTGATGATGTCACACATTACATCATTCATGACCTGGTCAGTGACATCACTCTATGGGCTGATAAATTCCCATTAACAGCCCCTTTATTGGCAGGGCTGGGTGGAGTAAGACCATATGCCCCCACCTTGGAGGGGAAAGGGGTCGGGCAGAAGGGATGGCCTGAGGGTTGTTCCTCAATAACTCAATCAGGATATGGGGCCGCTTCTGGGGTGTGGTTCTGTAGAAGAGGTACAAGAAGGGATTACACACCCCACTCCCACCCCCTCCGCCCAAGCCCACCGCATCCATACTCTCACACCTGCGTTGTACCGACACATAATGTGCACAGTTTGTGCAACCCTGCCCCTTCAGTGAAATATCCAGCAATGGAAACAATATAAGGTGCGCCCCTTTTAGTCTCACTGCAATCCAGACAAGCCTGTTTTAAAGGATGGAAGGCTAGGGTGTTTCTTAAAGATATTAAATCAGCCGGGAATATCCGTATTTTTTTTTTATTTTTAAAGGGCGTACAGTTTATTTCTGATTTATATATTTCAAGATCAGGGAAACCAGGCACATTTGGTAGGGTAGATAAGATGAAACATCAGATTCAGGGAAGAAAAGTCTCACGAGATTCAAATATTTGTCCTTTTCATGTTTTACTTCTCAAGCGTTCAAATTTTGAACTGCACAGCAGCACGATGCCGCACTGGCGTCATAAACCAACATTTGCAATTCAATAGGTCTCCCATTTACGCGAGTTTAAGCTACTGGCATTGTAAATGACAATGCCTTTTATTTATGTTTTGAAAACCAAAACATAAATAAAAAGGCATTGCCATTTACAGTGCCAATAGCTCAAACTCACGTAAATGCGAGACCTATTGCATTGCAAATGCTTGTTCCTTTTGCCAATGGCTTTGGCGCCATTTGACGAATCTTCACAACTTGTTCAAAATTAGTACGATCAGTTCAGCTGCTGTGTTGAAACTTTCGGGGTGATTCGTCAATCGGTGTTCCCAAAACACTTTTCCTCATGCATCCCATAGGGATTTTGAACACCACCAATTTGGCAAAAAGGTGGGTCATGGTTCAAAAAGCGACTTTTTAGGTCGAGCGACCTATCTCAATGAGCATGCGCATTGAGCGGGAGCTCGATATATAGGGGCTTATCGAGAGTTTACCTAACTGGCGATTCCACTGGCGATTTGATCCTGTGCCCGTGCGCTTTTAGGTCAATGCGCAAGCGCATTGACCTAAAATGCGCGTGCACAGCATCAAATCGTCAGCCATCTGTTGCCCAGCTTGGTGCCGCTCCACCCCCTGCGGCATCAAAGGCTTTCACGGCCGGGCCGGCCGTGCTTTCAGTTTCAGGAGCGCTGCATTGTTTTCACGGCCGGCCTCCGGCCGTGACTCGCATTTCTCCTTCCTTCCAGCGCTGCCTTGTTTGCTATAACACTCCATTTATTTTGGTACACTTCATAGTTGTTTGCTTATCGGACACTTTCTATCTGGTACCTTTACATGTTCAGCCCCGTTTTTCAGTTTTTAGGTTTGACTTTAACGTAACTTTATGCATGTGTTTTTCTTTGGACACAAAGCACCCATAGTCTTTCTTCTATGATCACTTTATTATGGTCTGTCACGCCTACCCGGGTTATTCAACATCACTTTTGCGATGATATTGTTGGAAATGAGCTCGGTCTCCCGTATCACGCTTACGGTAAGCGCTCCATACCCACTTAACTTTGGGTATCGCACTACGTGCGCAATTGTTTAATCTACCGTTCACACGGACGTTGAATATACCCTTCACTCACCGCACTCACTGTGTTAGATGTTTCAAAGTTCCTGAATCACTTGAAAGCTTATCTTCTGTGACGAAACTGGTGCTCATGTAAAGCGCTCTGATACCCGACGTCTCCGGTCCAGCTCTCCAGTCTAGCTTGCGCTATATAAAACTAAAAAACTAAAATAAAATAAAAAGAGCTGTTTGTTACATGTAGGGTTTCTGCCCCTAACATGCATGTCTTAGCTACAACTTCATGCTCTTTAATTTAAATATCTTTCCGTGTCACACGCGTTTGTCACTCTCTTTCTAGTTTAATGCAGGAGCCTATGACCTATGCCCTTTGCAACCCTCCCATTCCTTGTCTCATGTAACGTTCGTGTGTTTTTGTGCTCGGAAGCACACAAGTGCTTCACACCCTTCTGGGTGGAAGGAAACGCCAGCGGGTGGCTTCCTGGCAAACATTCACTGCGCAGGCACCTCTGTTCAGCAGCTCACCTCTGACATTACTTTCAATCTCCCATCCTTCTGTTTGCAACCCCTGACCTTCTGCCTCTATTCTCTGCCCATCGCTCTTCTCTGTGCCCTTCCATCTCCCTCCCTTGAACTCTACACTCTCATCCCACTTACATTCTCTCTGCCTTTGCGCTCTCACTTCTATATTTCTGCACTGCACTTCTCATCTATCCTCATTTGACTTTTTTATTCTCTCTTTTTCCTCACTTCTCTCTCTCTACCTCCTTTCTGCACTTTCTTATTCTCTTCACTATGCCCAGTCGTGCTCTTTGCCTTCTGCATTTTGTCTACGTTGTCATCTTACATGCATGCCTTTTTCCAGGTAACAGTGGTTATGCTTTCATTCTCAGACACATTTTAATGATTTGTTTTGTAGTTTCGGATGTTTGCTCAGTACGAGAATCTCAAGATAAGTCGTTGCTTTGGCCTGTTAGTCTCATCCAAAGGCCTCGTTCACTTAGTCCTTGCAGCATGCATGGGATGTCTTCTCCTCCACTTGTGTGTGGCAAACCCAGCTGCGAGCCAGGGCAGGCCTGGCCCCCTGATCATCACCAACTCCTTTAGACCTGAGCTGACTTTCGAGGAAACCTGTATGTCGGATTTAAAAATAAAAAATGCAGTACCTAATTCTTTAGGTCTCATCTAGACAATAATGTCTTATTGGCTATACATAAGATAACAAAAATATGAATAACCCTTTTTTATTATAACTTTTTAACATGCTGCACAGCACCCATACTGCTCTACAACATAGCTTAAAGACATTGGCAAAGCCAATTGCTCTGGCTAAAGACTTATAAGGTCCAACAATATCCACCACCACCACATCCATCACATCCACCACAACACCCACCACAACACACATTGCATTACAAATGCTATAGGTGTCACATTTGCGAAAGTTAAAACTATTGACATTGTAACTGACAAAGCTATTACTTTTGCTACTTTCAAAACCAACACTTAAATAAAAAAAATGTCATTTACAATACCAATTGCTCAAACTTTCCTAATGCGAGACCTATTGCATTTCCAATGCTTGTTTGTTATTTGGTGTAAATCCATTCAGTGGGTTTGGAGTTATTTAAGAAAAACCACATTTCTAGAGGCACCAAACCTTCCAATCTTGTGCAGAGATCTGATTGGCTGCCAACACTCCAACCAGCTAGTGTTGGCAGCCATCGTGGGACTCAGCAGAGTCCCAAAGAAATATGTATAAAAAAAAGAAAAAGAGAGAGAGAAGGGGGCAGGGTAGGAATATCATGACCTCCTAGGCCTGGTGCTGGGTCCCCCAGGGATTCTGCCTGGCTGAAAAAGCTTTTAAAAAACAAAGCGGCAAAAATTGCAATTAATTCATGGCGTTTTGTTTTATAAAGCGCTGTCTTCTGCGCATGTTCAGACATGGCCCCCAGGTTGGCCATGTCCCGGGGGCATTTTTATATTCTAAATAAGGAGGGGGTGCACGAGGCCGCCCTCCCCATGAGCAGTCTTGAACCCGGGGACCTCCACCTCCCCGGGGCAGGCTGATTTCTAAAACAAAAAAATAAACAAGCGGAGTAGGGCTCTCCTCATGAGCCTCTTATGGGCCCCGGAGACCACCACCTTCCTGGGGCTTTATTAACAAAAAGGAGGGGGTTCTTGCGAATCCCCCACGTTACCCTCTCAATTGCCCGTAAGAGCCCGGGGATTGCCATCTCCAAAGAGCCACAAATATAACGGAGGGAGGGGGGACATCTCTGGCTATTTACGGCCTCAGGGAACACCACCTCCGTGGGGCTTTCTTACATTTTTAGAAGGTGGCGGACACCCCACACCCCTTCCCCTCGTGGGCCTCCCTCGGCCCAGGGGGATCACCACCTCCCTGAGGTAGGACCTTGAAAATTAAAGGAGAGAGGCAGCACAGCGCCCCTCCTGGAGCCTTTAATGGCCGTGGGGACAATTCCCTCTCCCCAAATCCCACAAAGTTTATCACTGTAGTTCAAAGTCTCTCCCCTGAAAACCCATGTAAGGAAAGCTAATTCCATCCTCTAAATCCTCCTGAGATATCCGAGAGCTAGCAGCAATTTTTTTTTTGTAAACCTTTTTATTGATTTTTTTCAGGTTTAGAAAAAGTATACAAGAAAAAAAACATTATTTGCATTTATTCATCTTTTAGTTACGTTAAGTTGCCAGAGTGTAGTGCGAGTGGGTTAGCAGAGTGTTTGGGCAAGCTATGCCCGGCGCATGTAGCGTATGCGTTCAGGAGTGTTCTGGATCTGTAGTAAAGTGTTTGGTTCTTGGGCATCGTTGGTCTATCTCTGCTGCTGTTGTGGATTGTCTACGAGTGTTGTTCAACTAACCAACTGAGGGTGTAACTTGGTAGGTGGGATTGGGGATGGGTTTCAGGGCTTGTGACTCAGTGTTATCTTTGGCTGCCTGGTTACCACCAGTTGTTGCTTTCTTACCGTTGCGTGTATTGTGTTGGAGGAGGGGTGTGGGCTCCCCGCGGGCGGTTGTGTGTGGGGTGCGAGGTGTTGCGGGGTGCGGCGTCGCCTGGCTGGCTGCAGGGGATTCGGTAGGTGTCATGTGTGCTTGTTTAAAACTGTGGAGGATCGCTGCCCATTCCGTGGAAATGGGGTGGCGTCGCCGCGTCCAGCTAGCAGATATTTGGTGCATCTATGTCTGGGGTCAGCAAACCGTTCACAAGGTGTTCCCAGGTTCATGCACTTTCAAGATTTACCTACCCTCTCTTCAATTCCCAAACAACACCGCACTCTCCAGTCCTGCCCATTTAACCAGTTCTTTTCTCCATCTAATCAGTCATGGTCCAGGCACAGACTTGTTAGGTTCTCTTGATGAGGATTCATGTATCACAGATTTGTGGATGAAGACACTGCAGGAACAATCACATTGCCGAAATTACATGCACACAAGTTCACTGGAGACATTACCTTGTGGTCCTTTACACAGCGGTAGTGAAAAATATGCACTAGACATTTACCCAACGAAGTAGAACTTACAAAGTAACGAGTAGAAAGTACTCCAATGTGGAGACACTTTCAGCTAAACCATGGACTCCTCTTGAAAGAAATGAGGCTCCATTCTGCCCCTAATGCTCATTTCACAGAAATTAAACCTGAACGGTAAGCACTTATACAGCAGGTGCCCCAGTTGAAGTTCCACTTCTGTAAAACACAAATGATCCTAACTTTTTGGGCTTGGTGAAGGCAAAGCAAGTTTGTTTCCTCTTGTATTCCACATTGAGAAACAATCTGAAATCCTTAATGGAGGTGAATGCATTGTAGATCTATGCAATCTAATTGAAGTGCAATCTAATCTTTAGTGACTGTGACAATTGGTTTCTTTCTTGTCTTGAGAGCAAAGTCCATGATTCTCCCTTTTAATTTCCATGAGTATGAAAATGTTCAGAATCCTCTGCAACATCCGCCCGTTTCCCCCACCCTGTTTTACTTAGTAGTATGCAAACGGTCTTCGCTCCTTTTCCCACGTTGATGAACAACTTATCAAAAGGCCTCCGAATTTATTTCCCACAGATTTTGGTGGCGTTTCTTGATGCAGAGGAATTTTGATGACCTTTCCACCAAATAAACAAGCATGTACTTCATATATTTAGGAGGAAGTGTCCTTGTTTCATGGAGATTCCCCTCTTTGTAGTCTTGTCCTGTTCTTTAGATGAAGATTCATCTTATCACAGTTTTGTGGATCTAGACTCTTAAGGAACAATCACATTGCTGAAATTACATGCACACAAGGTCAGTGGAGACATTTCCTCATGGCCTATTACGCAGCTGTGGTGTAGAATATGTACTAGCTATAACCCAACGAGGTAGCACATACTAATTAACTAGTAGAATGTACTCCAGTTGGGTAGATATTTTGTCAAAACTGTGGACTCTTCTTGTATTAAAGGGCAAGTTAGGTTTCGTTCTGTCCCAGTCACTCACACAGTTACTGACATACCCACACAGACACCCTCTCACATACCCACTCAGCCACTCTCACATACACTCACAGACCCACACAGCCACTCACACATCCATACACCCACTCAAACACATCCACATACAGGCCTGTACAGCCACTTACAAACCCCCTCACACGCCCATACAGCCACTCAAATACCCAGTCACCGACCAATAGAGCCACACTTAGACCCATACAGCCACTCACACATCCTCTCAAAAGTTAAAGATCTATATATAACCAGCATTTACAATGCAACGGTTTTGCCTTTGGAAAAGTTAGAGCTATTGGCATTGTAAATGACAATTTCTTTATTTATGTGTTCGTTTTGAAAACTGATAAATAAATGGCATTGTCCTTTACAATGCCAATAGCTTAATCTCTCGCAAATGCCGCACACACCCACACCGAACCCCCCACACAGAGCCCCCTCACACACACAGGGCCCCCCTACACACACACACCCACAGAGCCCACACACACCCACACAGAGCCCTCACACACACTGCGAGACCCCCCACACACCCAGACTGAGCCCTCCACACACCCACGCAGAGCCCCCCCCCACACACACCCACAAAGAGCCCCCCACACACCCACACAGAGCCCCTCCACAGACCCACACAGAGTCCCCTCACACACCCACAAAGAGCCCCCCCACACACCCACACAGAGCCCTCCACACACCCACAGAGCCCTCCACATACCCACACAGAGCCCCCCACACACCCACACAGAGCCCCACACACACCCACACAGAGACCCACACAGAGCCCCACACACACCCACACAGAGCCACCCACACAGAGCCCTCCACACACTGCGAGCCCCCTGTGCAAGTTATACACTGTTGTTAGAGATGAACCGACCGCATAGGTAACCAATAGGTGTAAAAAGGACTTCAAAGGTGACAGACTGGGGAGAGAGATGATGATGTAGGAGTGAGAGATAGAGGGATTGTGCAGATAAAAGAGGAGTGTTAAAAGGGTTGTACACAGCAAGAAGTCTGAGAGGGAGTGTGTAGATAATGGGTAGGTTTGGGTGGGAGAAGCTCTTTGTGTAACATCAGTTGTACAAAGGATTGTACAGGCAACAAACAAGTGTGAAAGGGGCTGCAATGATGTACTCTGGTGAAAGGGAGTGCTGCAGACAATAGCGAGGTGTCACAGAGGAACAGCAGACAGTAGGTAGGTGTGAGATAGCTGGGCTGTGAAACTAACTCAAAGATGGGAAAGGGTTCTTCACAGGCAAGAGACAGGTGTCAAAGGGTGTAAAATACTTTTGCACAGAGCAGGCTGTGAGAGATGGGGGAAAGCAAGTCACAATGCACTTTATTTCCAACAGGCTTGTGTTATCTGCAGAAAATGGTCAGCACCAAAGGAGATCAACATGAGGCCAAGTGAAGGCACCCAAGGGGTGCAGCAGTAGATTAACCACCCAAGAGGGGGATTTAGAAAGTACCACATAATCACAGTACATTAAGAGCACAACACAAAGCCTTGTCCGTGCCAGAAAGTAAGGGGTATAACTAAATGCATACGTACCACTAACGTCAATTTCTGTGGCTTAATGTGCAGTTTCATGCCACAAAAACTATAACTGAGCCCACAGTATTACAATGGACAATGCATCGCTTCCAGTTCACACTGGTCATTGTATAATTATGTAAGGCAGGGTGCCTATTTTGGAGGCGAACGTAGCAGACAATCTGTAACAACTATTTTAAAAAAAAAAAGAAATGTCACATGTATTTCTTTCCGCTGAGGTATAAAGATGCTTAAAGCACAAGTATTGACAAAAACAACAGAAATGGCCTTTGGGACTCATTGATTTTGCCACTGGTTTTTAGCAATGATCTACTGCGTGCATGTTGTTGTGAGTGTGTAAGAGGCATGCGTGTGGTTGTCAGTGTGTGAGGGGTGCGCGTGTGGTTGTGAGTGTGTAAGAGGCGTGAGTGTGTTAGGCGTGCGTGTGCCTCCAGAGTGCTGGTCTGTGAAGGGTGCGCGTGGGGCTGATGGCGTGCGTGTTGTTAGTGTGTAAAAGGCGTGCGTGTGGTTGTGAGTGTGTAAGAGGCGTGCGTGTGGTTGTGAGTGTGTATAAGGTGTGCGTGTTGTTGTGAGTGTGTATAAGGTGTGCGTGTGGTTGTGAGTGTGTAAGAGGCGTGCGTGTGGTTGCGAGTGTGTAAGAGGCGTGCGTGTGGTTGTCAGTGTGTGAGGGGTGCGCGTGTGGTTGTGAGTGTGTAAGAGGTGTGTCTGAGTGTGTAAGAGGCGTGCGTGTGGTTGTCAGTGTGTGAGGGGTGCACGTGTGGTTGTGAGTGTATAAGAGGCGTGCGTGTGGTTGTCAGGATGTGAGGGGCGCGCGTGTGGTTGTGAGTGTGAGGGGTGCACGTGTGGTTGTGAGTAAGAGGCATGCGTGTGGTTGTGAGTGTGTAAGAGGTGTGCGTGTGCCTCCAGAGTGCTGGTCTGTGAAGGGTGCACGTGGTGCTGAGGGCTGTTGTGAGTGATTGCTGCAGCATGGGTGTGTGCCTGAGCTGTCAGTGGGGCCAGACTGCTAGAATGAGAGCACGGTGTGTTTGGGGTGCTGTGGGGAAAGGACGGCCTGTAGTCTGGAAGAGTCGGAGATGCAAGAGCTGAGTGTAAATGGCCTCCTGTGGGGCACTGGCTGTCATGTGCGGGGCGTCAGTGTGACCAATGCATGTGTGTACCTGCGCCAAGGATCCAGCGAGATGTCTCGAGCAAGGACACCTGGTACAAGCTGAGCCCTGATGATGAGACGTAGTCCCCGGCAGTGACGTCACTCCTAACGCGCACATCTTTTCTATTGCAGTGACTGACGTGGTTGACCTGGACCTCGGCCTCTCGGGCCGCTCCGGCGGGATGGTCACAATCACCGTGCTGCTGGCAGTGGCGCTCTTCACGCTGGTTCTGGCTCTCATTGCAGCACTGGTCGTTGGGCGGGAAAAGTCACCGCTCCCCTAAAGATGGCATCGGCCATCACAGTGACTGACAGACACTTGCAGCACATCCCTCGCGCCCCATGAATGGAAATCACATGTTGTGCTTAGGGGGGACGTTTCTTCCAAAAGCACCCGCTTCAGAGCATTGTCCCAGCAGATTCATGTAGATGACCTTTCAGCTTTTGTGGTACAGAGCAATGCTTCAAGACGCCACGAGGCCACTGCTTGTTCTAGCAGCTAACTGAGCTCCGGTTGGCCATATAAACTGGCCATCCTTATTAACAACTTAATTCATTGCACATATGAAGAAAATATTAAATGATGGAAAATATATCCTCTGTTTAGGAGCGCTTGACCTCCGGAATTTCCTAGTGCTTGTTGGGGATAAAGTAGGAAGAATAACAACTCGCATACACCATGCCCACCGCCAGCCTAGGAGTGGCACTGCCCATGGCCGCCCTCAACATTAGTAGGCCTCTGTAAACATCGAGGCAGAAGGGGGTGGCAGGAAAGGAGTGACATCACTGCAGAGAGGCCATTCTGTTTGTGCCACCCAGGGCCGGCTTTTGGCATGGGCGAGCGGGCTCCATGCCCAAGGCGCAGGCTTCAGAGGGGCGTAAGGAGCTGTCTGCATTAATGTCAGCAGAGACCCTGCTTCTGGCTCCAGAGCTGCAGACCTGTTTTTAACACCCCATCAGCCTGCTTTCTTGCCCTCCCATCTCCTCCCACCCGCTGCTGCCATGCACCATTAACCCCCCTCCAACCAACAGCTTGGCACCAGGGTGAGATGCAAATCGGTGCATAATGCAGGTGAGTGGGGTGGCGCAGGGATCTGTGCAGAGGCCAGACACTACTAATGCAATCCTCCAGGGGCGGCCCTCTGAACCCAAGGGCTCCCGCTGCCTCGTTTTATTCACCAGCAGGAGGGCGCCAAATGCATTTCCGCCCAGGGCGCTACCCGACAAAGGCGGGCTCTGGAAGACAAAAGGGGGATAAATGCAGAGCAATCAAGGCACGGACAAGCATTGGTACTGGGCAAGCGTCCCATGCTTCCGGGGGCGACACCTACACAAGGACAGCAGCTCGTCCACGACTCATTTGCACTTCTGTGCAGCGCTGGGTCTGAACTTCAGGTGTGACGCATGTTTATGCAACAGCCACAGGGGCGGCGGGTTCCCTCTCCTGGCATTGTAACGGGGGAGGCCTTCCATGTTCGTTGCACGGAAAACACCGGCCATATGACCGAGCCGTAAAGATGCGAGGCGGTGAGTGACATACACATATGTAGTTACAACGTCATACTGTGCAAGGCCTCAAGGACCTGTGGATGTACTCAAACCTTCAGACTGTCGCCAGGTTCAGTCTGTCTCCAACTCCAAACGCGCCGGCCAGGCAGCCCTAGCGCCAAGCATTCCCTGCAGTTGTGTGGCGCATGCAAAGCACATCGGTGAAGTCACGAGCAGGCTCGTGGAGAGGGGTCGAGGTGTGCAGTGCCGTGATCTCACACTCGAAACAAGAGTGGAGAGCATTCTATGAGACCCCTTGCTGCCGGGAGGGCCCGCCGCCTCACGTCCGGCCCGTGTCCCGCCCCCACCCCAAGAGAAGGCCGGGGAGACTCATCTCCTCCCCCCCGCCCCCCACCCCACCCAGACCCCGGTACAGAGATACCCTCTGCTCAGATAGCGCCCTGGGCAAAACCAGCAGAAAGCACGGACACTGCACAAGCGCTACTTCACCGCCTAGAGCCTCCAAGTCTTTCAGGAGGCGCTAGTTCCAAGTAGGCAATTGTTATCTACTTGGAACTAGCGCCTCGTGATAGATTTTGAGGCTCTAGGCGGTGCACTAGCGCTTGTGCAGTGTCCGTTCTTTCTTCTGGTTTTGCCTCCTCCTAGACTCGTGTGCATCGCACCCTCATGATAACTTTCAGAGCACGCACAATAAAATGAAGGGCTTCTAGGAGCTTGGAGAACAGTCCTGGATTTTGACGAGAATGTCAAATGTACATGCAGAATTCCAAATGGATAATTCTGCACAGTGGATGTCCATTTGTGTCAGATTAAAACATAGAATTATTTTCTCTTATGTAGTTATAATTAGAAGGAATATTTATTCCATGAAGTAACCGCTTTCTAAAAACGATGTTCGAATACAGGAGTGTTCCTTCTCAGCGCCAACTTGACCTGAAGCTTTTGGAGCGCTTTACACACGCATCACTTACATTGCCTGACAGGCCCTTTATTCCACTGTGCATTTACCCCGTGGGTCGGTGCCCTTGGGGGTGGTTTTGAAAGCCCCGGGCCGCTCCCGGTGTCCCTGTCACTTTCCGCAGGCCGCAGCTCCCCCATTTTAACTGCAGCAAAGAGAGGCGTCGAGAGAGATATATAGATAGGAGGGTGGGCATAGGTAGAGAGAAAGCGATTAGCGATGGAGAAGAGAGAGAGAGGCGAGAGTGGATGGGCTCAGGGAGGTATTGCGCAAAGAGTCGAAGGGGGGGGGGGGTAGAGAATGTGGTGTTAGGGGCCAGAGCTGTATCTTTGAAATTGGGAAACCCAGGTACAAGTTTTGGCGTCTTCTCAAAATCCTGCACTTCTGGACAAATTACTGAATCTCCCCGTGCCTAAAAATACCACAAAAAAATTAATGAGACATTGTGTAGTTGGTGCTGTAGCATGTTGGTGAAACTGCGCCCATGAGAGTGACGTGGTTTCTATGGCTGTACGTCAGACGATCACATATAGAAATATTCTCTGACATGCACATTGTCTGGTTGGGTGTAGATTTTTTAAATTATTAACCACATGGGGCCCTATTTTTCAGAAGGGTATTTGGACGCTATATTTTGTCAGCGTTTGAGTGGTGCGCTATACTTTACAGATGACTCTGCAGCTGAAACTGTTTGCAGCTGTACTGCAGTCGGGCCGTGCCAGCCCTCGGAGACCAGCCTCTTCACACGTCCCCCCTGTGCTGTGATCATGTGAACGAGCAGTCCAGAGACGTGTCCGGCTGACGACCTGGCGGTGGCGCTCCCAGAGGTGTCTGCGCCTCGAAGAGGTTCGGTCAGCCGTGAAACAACACCCCCCCCCCTTAACTCTGTCACACCGCGTTTGTAAAGATGTGAGGGCCTGGACTCCATCACTAGCGCTGCTGGCCTGGCATGGATGCTCCCGTTTCGCAGCGCTAGCTGCGTCACACGTTCCCTGCCCGCTGTCCATGTGGCGGTGCACTTTGTTCAGGGTGGAGAGCGGGCAAAGGTTGCACGTGGCTCGGAAGATATCAGGCGCAGGCAAGGCAGAAAAGGCGCCTTCTGCCTCAGCGGTGAGAAGCGAGAGATGTACGTGAACCCCAGCAGGGATACTTCCTCTGATGATTGTGTCAGATCACTCACCAAGCAGGAAGGCGGGTGCCGGCTCAATGCCGGACCAGATTCGGGGGCGTTCCCGGCTTTCGGCTGACGTCGCGTGACGTCGGCAAAAGCCAAAGAATCTCGGGAACGCCCCCGAATCTGGTCCGGCATTGACGGACAGGCCCCTCGTCCAATGGCTAGGCTCCATTTATGGAGCCAGCCAATGAATGACGAGGGCCGACCCAAACCCACACTACAGTTCTCATCAGGTTTTCGCCTGCGCGAAAAAGATGCGCAGAGCGCATCTTTTCGCCAGGCAAAACCTAAAAACGAATGTCTGTCTGTCTGTCCTTCTTTATACATTACTACATCATTCATCCAATCGCCATGAAACTTTGGGAAGTTGTTGAGTACACTACACTCCCGCGAAGGTTTCTGGCATAATTCTTTTTAAATATCATAAAAGGGCCCTCATAATCTTTCAAATACTGATAAACGTTTACAGTTTCCGGTGCGACTCGCTTTTGCAATGACCATCAACAAAGCACAAGGACAATCGCTTCAAGTGTGTGGACTAGATTTGGAGAATCCGTCCTTCTCACATGGACAACTGTATGTGGCCAGCTCACGCGTCGGAAAACCTTCTGATTTAATTGTGTACGCACCAGACGGAAAAACAAAAAATATTGTGTATCCACAAGCACTCTAATAATTAAATAGAATTAAAATGACACTTTGAAATGTTTTCCATATTAAAATGAATAAGTTTCAATTAAAATGACACAATGTAAATTGAATGTTACCATAAGAAGTTTCCTTGAATTTCCTTTTTTCTGAGATCGCAGCAACGCGCGACGGGTAAGCTAGTAGAAAATAAAATTTTAAAAAGCTTAGAAATTCACTAAAAAACAAAGGTTACAGGGATGTTGTAGTTAGGAAATAACATTTAAAAACGTAGTTCACTAAAAACAAAGGTTCCAGGGACATTCTAGTTGGATTCAAATCTCACTTGTACAAAACCGTTGAAATTCAGCAGTTATAGTTACCTACGCTAACTATAACTTACGCCCCCGCAATACACTGCTAAGGACCTTACATAATGACATCCCAAATGACATTACTGATGACAACATTCACTCACACAACCATACAGCCGCACACAAACCCACTCAATGACCCATACAGCCACTCATACACCCATTCACTCACACATACACCTTCTTACACAGCAACTCACTCATACAGCCAACCAGACCACCCATACAGCCCCTCAACAGCCATACAACTACTCATGCATCCACTCACACACCCAACTACTTGCATACCCATTCACACATCCATAAAAACGCTCACAGGTCCATTCCCTCACCCATACAGCCACTCACATACCCGCTCACCAATACAGCCACTCACTCACCTATACAGTTAGTCACACACCAACTTATTCACTCATCCACCCACTCACACTCCTATACAGACATTCACACAGCCACTGACACAGATTGTATCTCTCAGTAGTTCAGAAGAGAATAGTAATTAAACTTCTGCAGTAACTTAGTATATATCTTTTAAGTCTCAGAAACATTGAAGAAATACTTGCACTCACTTGATGATTGTCATTTGAGATATCGCCAGTTATGTCACTGACCATGTCATGAGTGATGTAATATGAGGTCATAAGCAGTGCATTGCAAAGGGCATAAGGTATAGTTAGATCCGGTAACTATAACTGCTGAATTTCACTGGTTTTGTGCAAATGAAATCATAGTCCAAAGTCCCTGTAACCTTTGTTTTTTTCAGTCAGTGTATGTGTATATGTGTATGTATATATATATATATATATATATATATATATATATATATATATATATATATATATATATATATATATATATACAAATCTGTTAAAAATACGCCACACTCATCTTGGAATCAGTAAGTTGATTTATTGACCTTGCTTCTCTCCACCTATGCGTTTTGATCAACACAGTTCTTGGTCACGGTAGTCAGAAAGTCCTTTGTCAGTTTTACCTTTTTATACCACGTCTCATCACTAGCCCATAATGGGGCATTGTGGGACTGGTAGTTTTGTTATACAATTTGCATCACTTTTGCAACTATACCCTTTTTGAATTGCTGGAATACATTAGCGGTTTTCACCTGTATCATGGGGCAAGTGTGATTATTGGCCTGAGTGGCCTTTCCGAATATAATGAGCCGGAGACGGTGATTATAAATTCTCACGTACATGACAGCACTAGATCTTAGTGCATGTCACAATTCTCTAGGATAAGCTATGGCTTGCTCACGTATTGACTAAGTGTCATTATATATTGGGCTAAGTGCCTGTTTCACCACACAGTGACTCTCGGTGTCCCACACCATGTCATCCAGCACTCAATAAAAGGGACAAACTTGACTTCACATGATTGGCTTTGCAATACTCTTCCTCCACTTATTCCTATTGATCTTCAGTTTTGTGTGTATATGTTTACAGTGATTATTAAAGCAGCAAAAATAAAGACACGAGTTCATTTTCTGATACACTGATGTTGGATTAGAGACCGTTCTTTATAAATGCACATACATCTCCTCGTCCCCATGCAGCCCAAGCGGAATTTTGGTCTTGAAGCGAATTATTAGTTTAGACTCTAATCGTCTTAATTTCTGAGTTCTGTTTCCTCTTTCGTGTTCAGGTATGCTTGCTAGGCCTGAGTATTTGATGTCTTGCTAAGTTTTTCCAATATGACTTTGCAAATGTTTGGCAATAGCAAAGGTTAAAATAACGTTCTAGTTTGGTGAGAATTGTATGGATGATGAAACATTTTAAATGTACAAAACCACTGAAATTCACCAGTTATAGTTGGCTCTCGTAACTCACTCGTGCCCTAAAGTAACTATAACTTGCGCTCCCACAATGCACATTTTTCTCATCAATAATTTAATTGCAAATGTTGCAGCGATATTATCAATAATTGTCATAATAGATGTAATGAGTGATGTAATATGTTGAGTAATTATAGCAGTGCATGGTTCAAGTTGTAGGTACCGCCGCATCCTCAACACATCCTCCTCCACATCCACCCCCAAGTCCTCTTCGCCCATGAGGACCTCATTCTCTGGGACCACAGGAGGGTGTCAACCCAGGGCACCCACAAACAACACGTTGGGGATCACAGGTAGAGCCCCTGGGCCCTGCAGTCCATCTGGCTCCCCGCATGCTGCTCTCACCAGACGGGAAATTTAAAGATGCTCCCGGCCTCGCATGAGCAATATCTGTTCTGTCTCCCTGCCCGCAGGATTGTGGTCAGGGAAACCGAGCAGAAGTCTGTTAACAGATGGCTGGAACATGTGTAAATCTCCAGTCCGGTGGGAACAGACTTGCCTTTACTGACCCCACTCCTGCAGGCAAGGAAAACATGTTTCCTACAGTCTGGCAGAAGCAAACATAGGTTTTCCTATGCGCTGTATTGTGGGCAGGGAAACTACTATGTCCCTGAGGTGGACTCCTCGTGGCACAGTAACTGATCCAGCACCGGGGTCTTTAAAGGCTCAAGGAGGGTGCCCTGTGATCCCCTTCTCTTCTAATCTAATTACTATTACGGCCCCGGAAGATGGGGCACCCAGTGCCTTTTTACTGTTCGGGGCAAGGGGGGGGGGGTGTCTTGCATCCTCCTCCTTTCGTTTCATTACCCGGCTCCGGTGGATGGGGTCTCTGGGTTCTTTTCAGGCACAGAGAGGGGGACATGGAACAACACTCCAGTGGGAACCGATAACATTCCGATACCTCAGGATAAAGGTCTATCACAATGAGGCAGAACTGATTAAAAGCAAGATTAGGACGACGCTCCCCTCCATACGCCGATCTACACAATTCTAGCTCGCACTCCCCCTCCCTGATGGGACAGATTACCCTGTCAAAATTATCTTCCTTCCTACACTTCTCCACTATTTCACGACTCTGCCAGTTTACCTTACCAAATCCATTGTCAATGAAATGGACAGACATCTCACTCTGCTCACCTAGGGCTTGAAGCACCCCTGTATAGCTTTGTGTAAATTTGTGCTATGCCGTAGATGAACAAGGTCTCGTGGTGCCAGACATGGAGCTCCGCTTCCTTCCTGCACAACTAAAATGGGCTTTGGGCTGGGGGCACCCAGGGACTGTGATTTGGTTCCACCAGGGCCTGTCTGGTGACTGTTCTCCTCACTCTGTGACCCTTTGCTCGATCCTGGTTTTTTGTGATCCTGAGAACTGCAACACACCTAGACGGTGCTACCGTATGCTGGGGACTGTACCAGACAACATGACTGGGAGCAATGGGGAATAACGACCATCGTAAACTGGTTCCTAAATTACCAGCTGCGTGACTTCCAGGATCTGATAGCTGAGTTTGATGTTGCCATTTATTAGTTCCCCTTATATGGCACAGTGGCAGCTGCGGCTTTCAGAAAGACATGAAGCTCGGAGGAGCTAGAACCCTATGAGCACAATTGTTCAAAGACTATTTGCACGGGGCCGATGCAGGCAGTCATCCTCCTCTATAGTTCCCTGCTCTCCCAAACAAAACATGATATTTCCTCCTTGCAGGCCCGCTGGACTATAGGCCTGGGCTGAGACCTGTCGAACAGAGACTTGGACAATGTTCTCGGCTATACTCCGTGTATTTCCCTCAGTGCCCGCTTTATGCCAGACTCCTAAACAACTCAATAGAATATCCCCAGGGATCCAGGCAGCTTGTCCCAGATGTTGATTAGAAGATGCTAACTTCTGCCATATGGTGTGGTACTGCCCGATTCTTACTATTTATTGGAAAACTGTGACGACCCTTGTCAATACCACTAAGGGCTGCACCCTTGATTGATCTCCAACTGTTTGTTTATTGGGATGGTTTCCCAAACCCCACACTACAACTGTCCCCTTCAGGTTTGCAGACCTAGTTTTCATACTGGCACACCAGCATATCTCAATGTTTTGGAAATCCCCTGCGAGTCCTACTGGGATGCCGATGGGAATAGGCCAAATGGTCAGAATGCAAGAGTGCCATTATGAACCTCAAGGTAAAAAGGGAGCAGCACAATCCAGATCATGCTCAAGTGTGGGATTAGATACTGCGGGACACTCCACAGATAGGCAGAGATGGTTGCCTAGCTCGCACCCCAGATGGAGACTCTGCATGTGAGGACTGGACCATTCCTCCCTAAAACGGAGTCCCTAAGCACGTATTTACTATAACGTACCTTCCAGTGCCTGCGAGGAGGTCTCATGTAATTTATCCCCCTCCACCCTGCCTCGCATCCACCACACTGTACTCTCCCCAGCCTTTTAGTCGCTTTGCTGGAATCGACAAATGTACCCCTGTGACGCAGGGTCCTTTGGTTCATTGGGTTGGACTTGTTTGTTGTTCTCCCCTTTACCCCTACCCCGCCCCCTTTTATCCTTGCAACACTTCCTTGGCCTTGCGGAACTCACTCACATAATTTGTTATGCAATAGGAGTAGGTACTATAACTTGATAGAATATACATGGCTCTTTCGACCACAGATACAACAAAGCTACTGTCTGCACTATTTTGCTGCATGATTTCTCACCACCCTCGCAAATACTTGGATTGACATTGTGTTTCACTATTCCTAAATATTTATCTCATATATTTGACAAATGCCAATAAAGTATATTTTTTTAAAACTAAAATGCTAGTAAAACAGCCACATCAGTGAATATTTAATTATTTTCTCTTTAATTAGCATTCTTACTGCAAGCATAAAAATAAAGTCGCAATTGCACAAGCATGCTAAGGCCAGACCAATTGACTTTGCCAATGCTTATATTTTTGTAATTCTTATTTTAAGCTTACAAACAAAAGAGGCATTAGGACATATTTTTTTATTTATTTTTTTTACTTTTTGGAAAACCTTTATTTACGTAAAAGTGTTCACCGCTATTCAGCCGAACATCCAGGGGGCACGGCAGAACGTTAAAGACATAATATCATGGCACACACCGATCATATCTCCGGATAGGTGAGGTTTCATTTTACTTTTAAATCAGGATGAAATCAAGAACGTAAAAAGCTCCAATATAAAATAAAGAAATATGGGGATCAGGTGCCGAACCGTAAGATATAGTTATACAACGGGCGGGCCAAACAAGAAAATCCTACATAATTAAGACGATCACAATTAAGACATTGGCACCGCGTCAAACGAGTCAGGATACACATGCATACAATTACTATGAGCACCAATTAGGCGCCCGCCCATTGATACCAATAATGCAACAGCAATTGAGGCACAGATTACGACAGATCAATGAAAACTCGGGGATTAACCCATTAAACTGATCCCAGACCCAGAGAAAGGAGAAAGTGAAAGGAAAGCCAAAAGAGCGAAGAGAAAAAGGCCATAGAAACAAAAAAAGGGAAAAACAATAAAACCCCTCCCCCAACCCCCCACCCTGCACCCCTGCAGATGGCTACGGCCTACCCCCCCAGCAGCGTGCCTGTCGCCCAGTATCTGAAACCCGAAATATAGAAGAGAGAAGAAATATAAAAGAGAAAGAAACATTGAGGGGGTCCCCAGTGCAGGCCCCCGGCCCTCCCCCCCCCCCCCCCCCCCCCCGCCGCGTAGCATTTCAAATACCCCAACGTTGTTACCAAAATGTCATAAACAGGATAGCAGTCGCCACTCCAGCTCCACAAGTCACATAGCTAAGATGAAAGTCCCCCCGTGCAGCAATCCAAAAGAAACAGATTACCATTACTCAACCCAGACCCACCCGGCCATAATATAGACATATCCCAGTCCGTTTGGTGCAGGGTCAGACAATCAAAATACCAAAAGTGATGCAAGCAGGCAAGCCCGGAGGAAGGCAGGGAATCTTGCAGTACACCAGGACATGACACACTCGAAAGCCGTCCACAGCCCACTTGGCCAGTTCCGGATCAGGAGAACAAAGTCCGGTTCAAAAAGATTAGTCATTTCGCTGCGTCTGGAGTGCATGAAGATATCAGCCACCGGAGAAAGGGCATGAGACGAGACTCCACGAACCGCACATCCGATGGATACTCCGATACTCCATGTACCCATGGAACCAGGTGTCAGTGTGACGATCCGTTTTGGAACGAACAGGGAGACCCCCAAGTACAAACTCTCGCTTCTCAGCCACAATTAAAGTCACATCAACACTCCACAGCAGTGTCTCTCCAAAAACTGTAGAGGGGATCACACAAACGAAGTCTCCCAGAGATAATACTGGCATCGGGCTTGCTCTCCATTCCACATGTACCAGGGTTCGAGCACCATAGCAATCCAATCTGGATTTTGTCCTTCCAGCACACAGGGGGGCATCCGATCCTCACCCTCCGATCTTCAGCGCGCGCCACCATCGCCACGGACAGGTACGGCTCAGTGAAGGCGACAGTACAAACCGGGACTCCCAGCATGAGTGCCACATGGGCGCACACCAGAGCAGCCAGCCCGTGATACAGAAAAGAGCATAATACCAACGCCTCCATGATGCACACAGTGTGGGTGTCATCTCCATTTCCCCACAGAAGGTCACATACTTGCCCCCTGGATCTCAAAAGCGCCGTCAAAAACGTTGTGTATCAACCGGCTCCGATCACCTGGAGTGCGGGATACAATCAGCTGCACGCGGGTCACACAAAGCTCTGTTAGGGAGACAAAGAGCGGCGCATTAGGACATATTTAAGGGTTAGCCAGATCATTCAGAAACCGATCCCTGTGTAGGACATTTGCGATTGAGATGCTGAGACTTCTCACCATACTTCCAAAGCCTCATCTCCGCACTCCCACCCCAGCAACTTACAAATGCTATTGGCGTTCGACCTTCTCCTCGCATACACCCATTATAAAATCAGTGCGCTTGGCAAATGAACTTCCATCCGAGGCCTACAACCTTTTCTGTTATGAGAGCCACTTATGAACAATAAAAATCATCCCAAGTTACTAATATCATTAGTGTTTTAATAGTGATCACATCAGACAAGATTACAGTTGTCAACCCTATGTAAAATTACCTGCAGTGCTCACCTCTGCATCAGACAGGATTGTCAGCAGTAATGTAACAAAAAGCTTTTGCAATTTGGAATGCCTTTATTGAGCAACACATAACAGCCATAGCTTAAATGTGCCCGGCACCAAGGTAATGTTAGTCCTAAACTTCCCCAACGCCACATGATTTATCATTATGGCATCAACTTTAAATATATTTTGTAAATTTAACCATCCGCTTATCAGTTCTGAAAATACACACGTTTTTGTTTCAATTACACACTTTTCAATTTCGGTATGCATATATTTACTCAGTCTAGCAGAAGCTTCTAATTTAGTAGGTTTGACTGAACACAGGAGAGTTCATTCTAGGTAGCTGGAGAGCTACCAGTAGCTCCCGAGCTATTTGTTGGAGAAACGTGCTTCACATCATGCTTCTCTCCTACAATTAGTTATCGGAGACACCCTTGTAACATTACCCACCAGACCACCTACATACTTCCACGCCCTTGTGCTCTTAAGAGTCACTCAGTTACCTGACTTCCCCAACACTTCACCAGCAGACCGCCTCCTGTTGATCAGTTGTGCTGACCCTTTATATGCTCCCTCTCACCAGGATTAATTCACAAACCATTAAGCCTTTTGCCATTTCCTCTAAAGGTCTTTGCTGCTTCACGTCTCTTTTCATCCACTTACCATCTACCCACAAAGTTTCAAATTTTCAGTGCGAAAGGGCTCTTCTAAAACAAATATCTATTGTAGACCCATCCTAACACTTTTGCCAGCACCTCTACTCCCTTTGTTCCTTAGTCTTTAGGCCTTTGCCTGTATATCTCTTCCAGTAAGCTGTTTAGCCCTCTAATTTGGGTTCTTTCCCTCCACTGTACAGAAACAACTCAAGTTACCAACTTCAACACTTCAGGTCATCATAATCATATATGCTGAAACTTCTGGTAATTGACTGTGCTATTCTTCTATTTTCCTTCATCTCCTTCGATGCCACTGACTCTGCTTTAAAGTGGTTCCCTTACTATCTCAGTCACTGCCACCTTGTTCTGTTACCTGAGAATATTCTCACCCACTGCGCTAACCATTGGTGTCTACCAAGACTCTTCCTGGGTCCACCGTTCTCAATACCCCACCTCCGTTTGTGACATAATTTCAGTTTCTTCTTTCAGATTACTCTATTACCTTCGATACACAAACCCTTTTCTTATTTCCTGATTTCACAGTCCTCCCCAAATCACCGGAGTTGAATTATCTCATGGCTATTCACATTGAATGGCGCTGTATTCCTTCATGCTAAAGTCACCAAAACCTGTGGTCTTGTACCGACTTCCTCTATGGCATGTGTCAGTTTGCCATATCCAATTCACTTACTTCCTGATATGCCCTTCTGCCCCAGTTCTCTATATTTATATTCTCTTTAGTTTTACCATACAAATGGAATCATTCATCACTAATTAATCACAACTACAACTACAGCTGCATGTCGGTATCAGGTTATGAACATAAATAACATAAGCCTCTTCATCCATTTACTCAGCCAAAGCACTGATACGTATTACTCTGTAAACTGGGTAAGAAAAAGTCTGCTAGCGGGTCTTCCTGAACGCTTCTTTGGCCATTTAGAACGTTGGCCAAACTTGCTACAAGAATACTTTACAGGTGCCCCATGCATACTCCCGCCTATGTTTCTTGTTTGGTTGGCTGGCTGCAAAAGAATAGGGCTCTCTACAATTTACTGACTTTGTTTTTAAGGCAGCCCCCTTCATAACTCCGCACCACCGTCTCTTTTACTGACCTCATATAATTCTACCCTTCATATACTATGTTACAATCACAGCTTTCTGGTTTCACCCAAAACACCCCTTTACTTCTTCAATAGTCTTTTCCTTCCACCTATATATTTTTGTAGCACTTCCTGTTAGCGAAACGTACCTGGAAAGCCGCGAAGCGCTGGAAAGTGGACTTGAGCCCCAGAGTATGACTTAAGAACGTACTAAAAGAGGTAGGTTGTTCTAAAGTTCCTAATCTGTGGAATTAAATGCTCTTTAACAAGATGGATGAATCTTCAGTTTCGTTCTGAATTGCCAGTGGGTAGGAGCTATTCTGATATTGGTGGTGATGATATTCAAGGTGACAAAGGCCGAAAGGTCTGCCTTCAAGTCTTTTTTTTTTTTTTTTTTTCTTTTTTTTTTTTCCTGCATTTCTTCCAGTCTGACAATGTCCTGGATTCTAGTTTGTGATATCTACCTGAGGTAATACATGTTTTGGCTAGGCAAGCAAGAATGCTTTTTGGATGACCTACTGTGCCCCCTTTATTGGAACGCACTTTCTTCAGCGATCAGGGTGCTTAAAAGGGTGCTAAAGAAAATCCTTTCCAGGAACATCAAAGCAAAGTTTATTTTCTGCCCTGTACACAAACCCACAACATTATCAATTTTGGCCACCCATCTGTCTCATTATCGTTCATCAATAATTAAGTTAATGTTCTTTTGTAGAATATTTCTGTTCAAAATGTTATTGTGGCCGAATAAAAATTACTTTCCAGATTTAACCTCGTTTAGAGAGGAGGCCTACTAAATGCACATCATACCCTGAAATGTATAGGCCTTTGACATTGATTGTTTGTCTGCAGTAACCTAGACTAATCATTCACTATTTTGGGCTCATAACTGTAGTTCCAGTCTAAATTATTTAATTTTCTCTTCAAATATTGGTGAAGTAGTCGATCAGTCAGCTTTCCAAATGATTAATGCCCAAAACAGTAAATGAGACTGCTTGTCTTCTTCTAATCTTTTACGAAATAGTCTATAGTGTCTGCTAGATAGCAATGCCAGCCAGTAAATTGAGTTCAGTAGCACTGCATTTATAAATAGGAAAGACAACATGTGAAATAGTGACAATAACTATCTTTGTCTGGGATAGAGAGATCCATTTGTAAAGTTGTCCAATAGCTATTTAGACCAATAGCCAATGCACTTATCCATAAGACATAATACTTGAAGGATAGAAAAATGCTTTCCAATTGTGTTCAGTGTTAATGAGGTAAAACAGTCAGCAACGTTCATCAACTATGTGAGCTAGCAAGATGGCTCAGTGAATTAACACCTAGTGTTGACGTCGGATGTGAGCTATTTGTCATCGGTAATAATAATCTTTATTTGGATATAAAAGAACATCCTTAAAAGAAGTGCCAACAGCAATACACATTGTAAGAGCAAAAATAACATCAATGATCAACTTTAAGTGGATACAAGTTCCCAAGTTGCTGTGTTTTTCTCCTTGGACTTGCTGCCATTAAATTACCCCCAGCTCTTCAGCTCTTCAAGCCTACTGCTCGCGGAACCCGCTGCGCGGGTCCCGCTTCGTGCAGGGCGGAGTTTCAAAGACACCATCTGCCTGTCATCGGGGAGGTTCGAAACAGCAGGGCTGCGAGCGCGTTACTCGTGCAGGACTACCTGTCCCAGGAGCACGAGTAACCACCCCTAATCGCCACCAGCTGGGGCGCTCTCCCTGCTGGCCCCTCCCTCGCTGGAATCTGCTCTTATATCCCTCACGGAGGCTAACCAGCGGATTCCTTCCAAGTTGCTGTGTTTTTCTCCTTGGACTTGCTGCCATTAAATTACAATGAGCAATGAGCTAAAAAACGGTGTTGGATCTAGCCCTGATCTCTTGACTGGGTGAGAGTATTCTGCTTAATTCAGAGACTCTGTCCCTCACCACCCCTTGTTGTAAATAATTTTGTCCACCCTAAGCGTGGAAGGGTATACTCAGACATGAGTCCCTTGCTCATTGCACCATCAGGATTCAAGCAAGCCGGGCCGAAGACGGCTGTAATGCCAGAAACCGGTCCCCGGAAGCTTGTTTCCTTCCCAGTGTAAGAATTGGCTTTTGTAGTTTGGTTTGCCCTGTTCCCATCATGCACTGGGACAGGAACAGACTAATTTGCATACAGCCAGGTTCTGAAACTGGGATGGTGCAATGAGCTAAAAAACGGTGTTGGATCTAGCCCTGATCTCTTGACTGGGTGAGAGTATTCTGCTTAATTCAGAGACTCTGTCCCTCACCACCCCTTGTTGTAAATAATTTTGTCCACCCTAAGCGTGGAAGGGTATACTCAGACATGAGTCCCTTGCTCATTGCACCATCAGGATTCAAGCAAGCCGGGCCAAAGACGGCTGTAATGCCAGAAACCGGTCCCCGGAAGCTTGTTTCCTTCCCAGTGTAAGAATTGGCTTTTGTAGTTTGGTTTGCCCTGTTCCCATCATGCACTGGGACAGGAACAGACTAATTTGCATACAGCCAGGTTCTGAAACTGGGATGGTGCAATGAGCTAAAAAACGGTGTTGGATCTAGCCCTGATCTCTTGACTGGGTGAGAGTATTCTGCTTAATTCAGAGACTCTGTCCCTCACCACCCCTTGTTGTAAATAATTAAATTACCCCCAGCTCTTCAGCTCTTCAAGCCTACTGCTCGCGGAACCCGCTGCGCGGGTCCCGCTTCGTGCAGGGCGGAGTTTCAAAGACACCATCTGCCTGTCATCGGGGAGGTTCGAAACAGCAGGGCTGCGAGCGCGTTACTCGTGCAGGACTACCTGTCCCAGGAGCACGAGTAACCACCCCTAATCGCCACCAGCTGGGGCGCTCTCCCTGCTGGCCCCTCCCTTGTCAGCCCCACCTGCCTATTAGTGAGTGATAGGTCCCGCTGCGCGGGAGCGCGCGGGAGGGCGCCGGGCGAAGCCCGGGCAAAGGGCGGGCCGTCCGGGGACGTACGAGGACGGGACGGGCCCCCCCTCTTTCAACTCGCTACGGGGTAAGCCGATAAATTTCACACAATCGTAGAATACCCATCAAATCATTGTTGAATTGAGCCAAATATACAATAAATTCACAAACGCTTATCAGCTAATAAATGGGTTTCAAAAAGTTGCGATCCCGCACTATATTTATGAAAAGAATGGGGACAGAGAACGCGATCCGGAAATCGTCAAATAAAGCTATAAAACCTGGTCGTATAATTCAAACGCCGGCAATCAGCACATATTTCACCACGCTTGTTGCAAAAGATACCCAAGAATCTCATATATTAGGCAAAGATTTATCTCTCAATTCTTCAGCAATTTTTGGGGAAACCGAAAGTGCTTCAACGATACCTAATTCACAATCCAAATTGGGTCACTTGGAGCCCGAGTCAAGCAATAAATCACTTTGTACCCCAAAAGATCCACAAAACCTAGACCAGGAAACATCTACCCTAAAAACCTCAACACCGATAAAAAATAGAGGGAGCTCAATGATACTCGAAGATTCAAATATTAATAAATCTAACTCTGGGATACAAAAGTTGGAACTTGGAACAAGTAAAAATACTTTGGAAAAAACACCTCTCCCAATCACTTCACTAGATCTTTCGCTGGACCCCTTCAATCTCAAACTAAATAATAATATCAATAATACAACCTTACCTATATCTAAAGCACTGTTCTCACTACAAGAGATTTTGGAATCAGTTCTTTCTTTTCTGGGAAATATTCTAGAGAACTCAGATCACACTTTGGATGTTCAAATAGGGATACTAAAACATCTAGTTGAAGAAAAAAAGAAAAAAGACTTCTTCACAATAGAGAAAAATAACACACCATCGAAGACCAACCCTGAGCGAAATGACATACCAAAAGATTATATCAAAGATCAGAAGAAAAGAACACGTGAATTCAGTACACAAACATCAATGATCCAAATACAACAAAACCAGAACATGGATAATCTAAACGATTCAACAACATATTCTTTAAGAAAACTTTTTAAAGAAAAACATCAGCTAAAAATCAGATACTTCCCAATATTTACAAAAACTAAGGAAATAAATAAACTCGCAAATGATTCAGTATTAGATAATCAGGAAATACATGTTATTAATATATCTAATCAAGGAAATGGAGAATCGATAGTTAAAAAGAAACAAGAAAACAACAAAGAAGGAAGGAAAAGGAGGAAAATACCAGTAAGAAGGATTCAAAAAAAGAAAACTCGCAAACTAAAATTTCGAAAAACAGTTACAATACATACTTTGGAAGAGGATCACGGTGACAACGTAATATCATCTCCAAGTACTGAAAAGTTAGCAAACAGTAAAACCTTTAAAGAAAAGACGCCTCAATTAGATCCTAGAGCTAACGAATACGTCCCACTTAGACTTCCAGAGGAACTTGATCATAGCAACAACAGAAATACTAGTGAAGTCTTAAATAAGTACAATCAAAGGGAGGAAGAGTCTCCCTCCAAAATTCTGCAATTTGAGGAACTTTTTCCCACTGATTTAGCTCCACTTAATAGAGGAAGGATAATTCATCTATTACGTCATCTAAGGTCTTTACAAACAATGACCAGTAATGATCTTGATCTAGTAATCTTCCCTAACAAAGATAATATCAAATTGGCAAGGGTATCATTCTGGTCGTCTGTTCTCCCAGGAATTATACTTAAGGAAAAGGAGACACTACATAAGTACGGATACGATGTAGTTGAAAAACTGGAGCTAACGGCCAGTAAAATTCCAATTTGGTATAACGCTCAAATACGTGCACTTTCAAATTCACATGTGAAAGAATACCAGAGAAATCATGACGCGATAGAACATCATGAAAACACGGACTTTGATATACATTCTGTAGGGCAAGAAAAACAAAAAATTTTGGTGGATAAAGGACAAAGGGCAGTCTGGTACCATGCACCTAAAAAACCAGACAATAGTAACAACATAAAATCCTGGGCTTGGGTTTCTGAGACTTTGAATAGAAACAAAATCATGAGTACTCAACAACAATCTGTTTAGCCCAGGCTTAAAAATTACATCTTGGAATATTGCAGGCAGAATTAAGAACAAACTGCCTACGGCCTTGAGAAATTTGCAAGATATTCTGATCATACAAGAAACGTGGGCAACTGAGTCTATCAATCTCAAAAATTATTATGTATATGAAATACCAGCAACACCTACTAAACGAGGTCATGCCAAAGGTGGTTTGGCCATTTTTCTGAGTGAAGATTATCAGTGGGCACAGGAAATAGTAGATACTAATCTAGAAAATCTACAGTGTATTAAAATCTTTGTAAAAACACATAACACGGCCCCCCTAAAGGCAATTCTCCTCTTTAACGTATATGCCCCCCCAGGTACAAAGCACGATACAGTATTCTTAGAAATCATGGAAAAAATTGTGAATATAATAGAAAACCATCCTTATTCATCATTCTTAATCACGGGTGATTTCAATAGTAAAATCTCTAATTCAGAAATCAATAAGTGGGCAAAATCATACTTGGAAGAAGGTATGGAAACTAAAATCCCGCAATTTCCTGAAGGCATATTAACCGACAAAAGAGGTAAACTGCTATTATCAACACTGACTAATATGAATGGAGTAATAGTGAATGGTAACATGGAAGGGGATATTCCAGCAAATTTTACCAGGCATGGCAACGGGACTCTATCCATTATTGACTACATCATCTGCAGTATGGATCTGTTAGACACAGTCACGTATTTGCATAACCAGTTTCACCAAGAAAGTGATCACGCATTAATGAACTTAAATACAGATTGGATACCTAAATCCTCTCCAGCCTGTCATATCATCTACTATAAAAGTAAAATAGTGATAAACAGCGATCAGAGACGCATCTTCTGGAATTCTTCGACTCTCAATAAAATTATTTCACTGATCGATCATTCTCAATTTTTATCAAAAATATTTTCTGAAAATCCTATTGAAAATTTCGAATTTATTATAAAGGAATTCAAAAATGTAATCCTAAATATGACAACAAAGGATGCAGTAGGTAACAATAAGAAGGATAAAAATATGCGTACTATTAAGAACTCTGAAGTAAAGAAAATGTTAAACAAATGCATACGCTCCCAATATATCAACCCCACACCATATGTGAAGAAGGAAATAAACAAATTGAAAAATCAATTGAGACGAGAGAATCAAAGAAATAAAAAAGCTTTTCAAGACCGCAATTGGGTCGATATCCAGATAGCAGCGAAAAAGTATAATCAGCGCAAATACTGGTATCTAATCGCAAAACTAACTGGTTTAAAAAAGAAACTACAAACAATACCGGTCCCTCCGAACGACTGGGAAATTTTCTTGACAGATCTTTACAAAACAAACTTAATAACACCATCTGAAAGCAGGGAGATTAACACCAAAGGTAAAGACGACCGTCCAATAAATAAAATAACAGCTATATCAGTCGAACTGAATATCCGTAATGCAAGAACAACTGGCGCTTCTGGCCCGGACCAAATCCCGATCAAAGCATTACAAGTTGCCCCGAAGGAATGGAGTCAGCTGCTATGTCCACTATTCAATTATATTTTTGATACCGGCCAAGTACCAAAATCATGGCAGGGAAGCATTATTATCCCCATTCACAAAAAGGGAAGCAAAACCCAAGCAAGCAATTACCGCCAAATTGCGCTCATGGACGCTGTGGGAAAAGTATTTGCAGCAGAATTATTATATCGTTTGAAAGAATGGGCTTTTACGACAGGTCAGATACCTATGTTTCAAGCAGGTTTCAGACCTAAACATTCGGTCACAGACAATATCGCTGTTATCCAGGTCATCCTTGACAAATATGTAACCCGAAAAACTCAGGTCGTGTACGCGGCATTTATAGATTACACTACGGCATTTGATCGGGTAGACCGACCAACACTATGGAGCAAATTGAGGAGGCTTGGAATACACGAACAACTGTTACAATCTATAGTAAGTCTACATACCAATACTTGGTGTCAAGTTCAAATGGGGGGAGAAAAAGGTCATACGAAAAGAATTAAAACCGAAAATGGATTAAAACAAGGGTGCCTTCTAGCCCCGATCCTATTCTCCCTATACTTAAGTGACTTGTGTAATCAACTACAATTAGGCTCCAGCTTACCTCCTAAAATTGCCAATCAATCCATACATGCATTACTTTATGCGGACGACATAGTGTTATTGGATCTCACTCCTTTCGGATTACAAATATCATTGGATATCCTGCACAAATACTCCGAAGAAAACTACCTAGTTCCAAACATTAAAAAAACAAAAGTAATAGCTTTCTCGGGGAGGAAACAAAGCGCCAAATATACTTGGAGTATAGGAGGAGAAAGGATAGAAGAAGTTAATGATTATCCCTACCTTGGCAGGATCCTTTCTAAAAATTTAACAAATACAATACAGTTGAAAAACTTACAAAGGAAATCTGACATACATGCCGTAGCCCTCCAGAGACTCTATACCGCAACAGGGAACAGACATTTCTCCTCATTGATAAACATCTACAGAGTAAAAATACCACCTGTATTATCTTATGCGACGGAGTACATCCCGATAAAACAATGGGCCTTCATGGACCGTAAAGAGGGAAAAATTTTAAGAAAAATCATGAAAGTGTCAGACGCTGTACCTGTTCAAGCATTGAGACTGGAATTATCAGTCACAAGTTCCTATGCTGTAGCAATTGCAAATGTAATTAGGTGGGCCTACAACTTATTACATGCAAAAGAGAATACTTTAAGGTCATTGCTAAAAAAAGAGACTTTTGGGTCTGATGCAAAAAAGCAAATTTTCCTTGACAACATGGTTGAAGCATTTCGTATAGCAAATATCAGTACTAAATTGCTGCTTACTTGGACACCAGCTCAAGTAAAACTGTTCTTAAAATGCTTCACCCCAAAGTTGAGCTATGAAATGGATTCTCGACATTGTAACAAACTAGCTACTTATATACCCTTTGCCGAATCCATAGAATACAAACAAAACCGGCCCTATATTAGGTTTACTTTGTCACATGGTGCGAGGAGGGCAATCGCCATGCTTCGATTAGGAATTCTACCCGTTCTATCATATACTTCAGGATGGCGCCAGGGAGGATCTCCTCTATGTACATTGTGCGCAGGGGGCGATCAGACTTTGGAGCATGTTTTATTTGTATGTCCGAACCATAAAGTAATTTTAGCTCGTACTAGATTTCTAGAACCCATCTATCGCTTCTGTAGAATCACAACAGTGAGAGAACTTATATCTCTGTGTAAACATCCCCCGAATGAATTTGTCTGTTATAACCTGTACAAATTTTTAAAATCTTTTTTACCTTTGTACTGATAAAACTGAATCTTTTATATATGTAAAATGTGAAAAAAAAAATGTGGTCCTCAGTTGAGTACCAACACAAATAAAACTTTTTGACTTTGACAAGTTCCCACATTGCATTGTGCAGTTCCCTATTGAACAATCCAAGTGACGTTTAAAAATGACTTTTAAAAAAAAAAAAAAAAGAAGATAAAAGATACGGAGTTTGTTATACAGTGATTTACCGTGTTGAACTGGTAGGCCCACCCGCCGTTAATAAATAATTACAAATGTTAAAAAAGAGATCAGATAAAATAGCAACAGCAGGTCAATAGCAGCAAATCATAATAGTGCAACGGTAAATAAAATCAAATTACAGATGATACAACTTGGTTTAGACTGCTTCCAACATGAGGGGAGCATGCAAAAAGTTGCAATATGCAAAGCGTATAAACAGTGTAAGGCCGATATTTAAAGCTGTGTTTTCTGGGCATAAGGCCGCAATGATTGCCTGTCTGCAGGACCGGATTCCCAACCTATTCCACTCCACTTTCAATTTACGTCTGCGCTGTGCCATGAGTGCTGGGCAAAGACAAACCACGTGCTCCAAAGTTTCAGCCGTCCTGCCGCACCCTCTGCACCATATTTCATCTGACGTGCGACGCCAGCCTGGCAGATCTTTTAAAAATTGCCAGTCACCAAGTCTGATAGCCATAAAACTGAGTTGTAGGTACAGGACAGATAGGTTGCAGTAGCTAAACGCCCGTACAAGTTCATAATGGCCCAGGCGTGTCTACGTTTGGCAAGGTGATTTTTATCCATGATGAGGGAACTTATTCGGACGCTTTTCTTAATGGTGGCTTTAAATACTGTCATACTGGGGTTGAGATCCCATAGGTCACCCGCAGAGACTTCTTGAATGTACTCCTTAAAGAGGCACCCATACGTGCCCCCTGGGTTTTTCACAAAGATATCTTGCCAAACTAGTGACTCCAATGAGCCTATGTCTGCTTGTCTGAATTTGTGGCAGAGATTTAGAAATGTGCCAATGCTGGAGGCTTCATAGTTTAATAAACCAAATTCTAGCCTAATCTGGGCAGCAGAGGCATTTTTGGGCAAACGAAGGACTTTTTTATAAATTTTAGTCACGTGTTGGTTTAAATTCATGTTCAGTTTACCCCTGAAAATCTCATTACCATATGACAGTGTCGGGCCTATTTTTGCTCTCATGACCTCTAGTAGAGGAGTTAAACTTGGGCCAGACAATTTTTTTGAGAGCTTAGAGAGAGGGTCACCTGTAGGGTCACAGCTTTAGCAGATATCTCCTTACGCTGTTTCGCAAAATTGCCCCTTGAGTCGAGATTGACCCCTAGGTATTTGTATACACTTCCTACTGCAATGGTCATGTTGTTATATGACCATCCTCCCCCGACTTTTCTTTTTTTTCCAAAGGTAACCACTTGAGTTTTCTTTAGGTTAACCTCTAACAGGTTTGCAGTGGTGTAATTGTATAATTTTACCAGGAGCCTTTGTAAACCAACGCGTGTTAGACTGAGAAGCACTAGGTCATCAGCGTAAAGCAGGTTGCTTATGGGAACACCACCCACCTTTGGGGGGTGACTATTTGTTTCATCTAAAGTTGTCTTCAGGTCAGCAATAAACAGATTAAAAAGAAGTGGGGCCAGCACACAGCCCTGTTTGACACCCCTAGTTGTCATGATTTTCCGAGAGAGATGTGTGCCGGACCCCAACTTCACCTGAACCCATGTACCTGAATGTAAGTGAATTATTGCCTCCAGAAGTTTTCGAGGGATTCCCCATCTCCTTAGCTTTTCCCATAGGGCTGCCCTGGGGACCCTGTTGAAAGCGGCTTTAAAATCAACAAAGCAGCAAAAAACAGCTCTAGATGTTAAGCATGCTTTATCAACAATGATGGCTAATGTCAATAAGTTAGTCACGGTTCCGGATTTGGCAATGAAGCCGGTTTGGTTCATTGGTATCAGATTCTTCTCCTCCGCCCTCGCTCTCAGCTCGTTCAGGAGAATGCTAGTGTTTGGCCTCGATATCCAAGAGAGCTATCAGTCGGTAATTGTTTGGTGATGAATGGAGACCTGATTAGTAGATTGGGTGGATTATCGCTCCACGCCAAGAATCCGGTATAATCGAGGTTCTAAGGGAATAATTAAAAAGGTTGGTTAGATAGCCGGACCAGAGGGGTAGATTAGATTTAAATAAGTTCTGAGGTAGTCCATTGGGACCCGGTGCTCCGTCCGCTCTTGCTTTCAACAAGACTTTGGTGACCCTTTCTTGAGTTGTCTGAAGATCGTCGGTGCTGGAGTCCAAGCTACCAGTAGACCTGCTCCCACTTTTGCTCGGGCTTGTCGACGCCAACCTTGGCGGACATGCGTCTTTTGGCACAGTTCCTTCTGGGGACTTAAAGTGATCCACTAAAAAAGCGGACCAGCTGGCTTCTTGTATATTTGCTGAGCCGGAGCTGGACTTACCAGAGTTTTGCCGGTTAATTAAGGCCCAGAATTTCCTTGCATTGTGGTTTTTGCTCTCCCATATTAGTTTGCACCAGAATTCATCTTGTTGGAGTTGCTTTTCTTTTTGTACTGCCTGCCTAAACGTTTTTTGGGTTGAGTTTATACACCTTAAGAAGCTCGTTATCTCCTGGGGATTTCATCAGGGACCGCAAGACGCTATTTCTAAGTGTCTTCAGTACCCTTGTCTCTCGTGAAATTACGCCCTGGCAGGTAACGGAACCTGTCCGAGAGAACTGTTTGGTTGGAAATAGCGTTATTAGTTTTAAACAAAACGTTGACCATGCAGCAACTGGGAGAAGCCCCAGATCGGAGCCGGCTGAAATAAGGGCCAAGCTTGCCTCCGTGACAAGGGGTATTATTTCGTCACTCCATCTTAGGCTATTTAGGTTGCCACAGTGCATTCCTGTAAATGTAATTGGAGCAGATTTATGGAACTCTGGCTTTATTTTAAGGGTTAAGAACTGGGGACGATGGTCGCTTTCAGTTCGCGGTTGAATACTGAAGTTGCCCAGATGCTTCAGCAGAGCCAAGTTGCAAATAGTGTAATCTAAGTAGGAACACTTGCGGCCATTCGTCCAAGACCAGTTTGGTGGTGTATCATTAGTGGACCTTCCATTTATTACCAAAAATCCTGCACTGTGTAGTTGCAACACACAGAGTTCCCCCAAACTGCAGTAGGCTTGGTTTAGCGGTTTGGATTGCGCCTCAACTTTTGCAGATGCAAGTGGGGTTAGCCCTTCAAGATCTTCCATATTGTCCTGGGAGAGGTTGGTATTAAAATCCCCTGTGATTATACAATCGGCATACTGTTGGTCCACGGCCAAGTCCCTCACAATTTTCATTAAACGTGTTAGATGTATCTTTTTGGAGTGGGTACTGGGATTGATGTAGATATTAAGCAGTAGAAGGGGGCGTTGGTTACTCCATGAGTTGATTTTGACTCCCAGGACCCAGTCTTCGTCGATGTTCAATGGCACAATCGGGCCTTTTAAATTGTTAGAGACATAAATCGACAGGCCCCCTTTTGGGTGGCCGTAGAGACAGTCTCTGACCGCCGGCTTCCAAAATTCAATAAAGCTGGTCACTGGGATGGTTTGGGTGGCCCATGTCTCTTGTAGTTCTATTACGGGTGCCCGAATATAAAAGAGTGTGTATCCAAGTTGGTGATTTTATTTTGGAGGCCACTAATGTTCCATGAGCACAAAGCGAATGAAGGGGCTTGTTCCAGAATTGAGAGTTCTGTGGATGGAAGTGCTTGAGATGCCATTTGAACAGAAGCCTTGACATTTGGATGTCGAGGATGGAGCTCCAGGGGTCAGGCCATTTTATTGCAAGCCAACGCAGCTGGAAGCCACCCCCAATCTTGAAAATTATCCGGATTAAAATTTCTGTTCAGGGGAGTTAGATTCCCCTCTGTTATGCCTAAGGCGTTTTTTAGAATGGAGTAGGGCCTACTTTTGATTCCTGGTGTGGTACTTTAAACTTTTTGCTGGGTATCCTGATGGTTTACCAGTAATGAAGGGTAACCTGGGGGATTATACGGGTACATTTTGATGCCCCATTCCCGAAAAATTGCCCTTTGCTCGATAAATACTTGCGCTCAGGTTGATGATTTAAATGACAACAGGGTTACCTCTGATGGTTGTGAACCTCTTGGTGGAAGGAATTCAATAGAGTCAATGTCTTCAGATGTAAGGGCCTCAAATCCCGGCACCCCATTTGCTAGTTTTATATTTGATCGGTTCAGGAAATCGTACCGACCCTTGGAAGTGTATTCTGGGGCAAGGAGTATTCTGGCAACCACGGTGCTGCTTTTAGCACTCTTACTGCTGGGACTTGCGTTGGGATGAGGGATTCTTTCGATTAGACAGCCTACGTCTGGGCCCGATCGAGATTGAAGTGAAGTTGGTGGGCCTGTGCCTAGTGACTCACAGTTAGGGGGTGAAGTGGATTCATTGTTATGAATTTTTTTTAACAGGACCAAGTCCAGGTGTTGGATTTACCTGAGTTAGTTTATTATTATGTATAACTTTTACAAAACTGTGACCAATGATTCGATTAGCATGCAGGGGTGCACTAGGTATGTGGGTAGGTTGAGGTTGGTTTCTCATAACTGTACTCGTTGGCTGGATCGGGTCACTAGGGTTGACCCTTAATGGTTCAATTATGGATTGACACCCAGTTGCTGCTGGTTTTAAGGCTGTAACGATATGGTCCTGTCTACAGCCCGGGGTCTGTTGACAGACACTTGGGGCTGAATCATCCTTAAAAATACATTGACTAGTGTTTGCTGTCTGAGGAGTGTTTAGATCTTTTTTATTACTAGCATTTAAGAATAATGGAAATAATTTAGGAGGATTAATTATTGGGTTTAATCTTGTTTTATTCCTCTTGTTTGCGCTCCCTCTTACTAATATGCGGGGGAGGGGCAAAGGGTGTGTCTGAAAAGGGGGTAGCCACAATAGCCGCCGTGGCTTCGCTCACAGGCACCGTTTCCCCTCTTGTCGTTGGTAGAGTGCGGCTCCCCATGTACTGGGCCAATGTGTGTGGCTGGAGGTGCACGTGGCGCCGCTGCTGTAAAGAGGTCTTTGGGGCAATGATGCCCGTCTCGCTTGACGATCTCAGTTGCCAAAGGGTCTGACCCCCCGCTCGAGTATGGCCTGATCACTTGGCCTTTCACAGAGTTGGATGGTTCTGGGATCACAGTTAAAAGGTTTTGATTTGGCTGAAGCAAACATTCGGGTTGGTTACCTCCCTTCAGTAGCTTAACCTCACTTATGACCGTGGATAAAAAGGCCGGGAGCGAGGACAGCGAGTCAATGATGGGCGAGCAGCAGCAAACAGATTGCACTCATTTAGGGGATGATTGTGCTCCTGTGATTAGATTATTTAATTTATCTAATTTGTTGTCGATCCCTGCTGTGAACAGTGCTAGAGTATTTAGCAGGTCGACCTGGGTGTCCAGTTTATCCGAATGATAATTTAAAGCAGTGACTGTTGATTGAAAGGTGAGTAATAGTTGGGGCCAAATACTCGAATTGGTGGACGCGTCTGGCTGTGGCTCTATTTTTGGTGTTAAGTTAGGCGGGTTCTGGGAATCTTTAAAGAAGAGTGACAGGTCCGCTAGCAGTTGGTCATTGAGGTCTGTTTTTTGGGAAGGTTTTGTAGGGGCTATTATTTCCACTGGTGAGGCGCAAGGAAAGCATTGTGCATTTATCGAATTTGCACTTCCCTCTAATGGACTTAGGGCATGTGAAGTGGGGGAACTGAGTAAATCAGAATTAAATGCCGGACCCTTTTGTGCGTGTATTTGTGGAAAAATTAACTGAGTGTGAGTCACTAAGGGGCCCTCCCAAGGGACTCCGTGGGTTTGCGGTAAACAGGCAAGGAATTTCTCTGGTTGCTGAGATTGCCGTGTTTGGGTGCTTTGGTTAGAGATTAAGGACGAAGGGAACAGTTGACTGGAGCAGACCTCTTGCTTACCAGGTTCAGGATGTGAAAGAGGCTGGGATGGAGCGGGGTAGTGACTTGGTTGTAAATTTTGAGTCTCTTCCCGTACGAGTCGGAGATGGTGGTTGGCTTAGACAAGCCTGTTGATTAACAAGGTCATTTTGGGGGGAAGGGGAGTGACGTGGATCTGATTGAGAACTTGGTGATAAGCTTTTGAAGGGTCTCTGTGACAAAGCCTCCAAGGCAATGTTCTGATCGAGTTGAGAGCCAAAGATATAAGTGGTCATGACGGGGACGGACTTGTTGGTTATCGATGATTGAGGCGGATGCGTATTTGGGGCTGCGGCTCGCTCGAACTCGCAGGTCTTGTTTACCTCTAATGAGTGTTGAAGAGGAGTCGAGCTAACCTCCCCCGGTGCTTTTTTAAAGTAATCCAAGAGGGTGAAGGCTTTTGAGCCATTCGAGGATGGGCCACATGAGGGAATCGTACTCGTGTTGTAGGAGTATTGCCATCCATTTTGTGAAGGTTTGGGGGTCTTCAATGTGGTCTTAACAGTCGGTGGACTCACATGGTCAGCAGAAAATTGCTCCGCCGTATTTGCCGAGGATTTAAGTTTTTTCCGTTTTATTATAGACGGGGGGGTTTCTTATTTTCCCTGATCTCATCCTCTTGGCGGTGGAGTGGCTGTTCAACAAGTTGTTCTGGTTAGTGACTATAGAAAAAATAGTAAGGATGTAAGTTTGGTCAGGAGGCGATGTCTTCCAAGCACACTCTACGTTGCTGGCAGTGTTTGGTTATATTTGGCTGCTTGATTATAATCACCAGGTTGCAGTTAAGTTTGCTTAATATTTTCCTTGGATCGAAGTGCTCTAAAGGGTCGCTTCAAGACGAGCTGCTGGGCTGGGCTGCTGGGCTGGGCTGCTGGGCTGGGCCGCTGGGCTGGGCCGCTGGGCTGGGCCGCTGGGCTGGGCTACTGGGCTGGGCTACTGGGCTGCTGAGCAGGGCTGCTGGGCTGCCGGGCTCCTGTGCGGTTGTGCAGCTTTGTTGGGTTATCTTATTTAGAAATATATTATCACAGTCCTAGCCAATCACGTTGAATTACGAGGCGGAAAATTGAGCTTTAAGCTTGGGGCACCCCCCCACACACACTTAACTCACTCCCTTTCCCACGCCTGCAAGCACCTATTTGATGGTCTGTTACCACCTCGCCTCAGGCCGCGCTGGGCTCCCACCCCCCCACTGCAGTCCCACCACCAGGGGGATCGCACGAAGGGGGAAAGAGCCGTCACGAACCTGCTGATACCGGACCCAGGCACCAACAGTGATGGGAGCAGACAGAGGGTGTTGGGGGAGGTGCGGGGGAAGCAGGACCAAGATTTAAGGAGGCTTTTGCAAGAGGAGTCGCTAGGCGTTCAGACTGCAGAGGAGGGAGGGAGATTGGTAGGGGGGGGGGGCTCAGGCACAACCAGCATGGACCAGGGGCAGTGGGGCAAGGAACCAGGCTCGAAGCGAGGACCGAGATGCTGGTGCTTTAATAGAGCGTAACGGGCAACCCCTTACGGGTAACTGCACCTGCTCCAGTACAGGGAGAAGGGACCAAGCGATGCAGGACCTGCTGGGCAAAGTATACAGAGAGAGGAGGAGCTTGCCTGGGGCTTGCTATAGTCCAAGTACACTCGAAATGTGCACAGACAAGCAGACGCCACCTCCGCTCCACTCCCTCCTTACTTAACGGGCCGAGGGACTTGTAGACCCCCCACCTTACCATCTGTGTGTAGATGCCTGCAGAGTCCTCACCACTCGCCGCCCTTTTCCTCAACCTCGACCACAATGCTATCTCGGCACCCCCGCACTCGGTCCCGACCTGCTGTGGGACTCACACCTGCAAATAAGGTCGGTCCCGGGCCGCTTCCGAGCTTCAGAACTGCTCACCACTCGCCGCACTGCTCAGAGCCCCGCCCCTCGACCGTCACCTCCTACCAGCGTGCGTCTGTGTCACGTATCGTGCTCACTCTCAAACCCTGCCTCCTACCATCCGTGTCTGCGGCCAAAAACAGAAAGCTATTTGTCATGATTTTAAATCCTACCAAGGCATCTCTGGCCTTCCCGCCTTCTGAGGCCAATAAATAATTTAATACAATGTTATTTAAACCGCCTTTAGAGTGGCAGACTTGAAGTATGAATCGCTGTAATTATTTGTTACAAAATATACAAATTGCGAGGTTTAGAAAGTTACATAATTGATGCCTAATTTGACCAGATGTTCCTTCGCAATCTCTTCAATTGAAGACCGATTGGTCCAGCACGTTTTCCTCCACTCTTCATTTTGGATTTGTAGAGCACGCTTACATTGAAATAGTCTAAGAGTTTTGAGTACTGGGAAGTACAAGAAAGGAGCCGGTGTAACATGTGGCCAGCTGCTGTGAAATATAGGCTAGATCTTCGAAACAGTAGCGTAGTCAAATCCTTTACGACAGTCTGACAGTTCCTTTCCAAAGACGCGTTCAACTTCAGTAATTTTCAGACCGTAAGGAAGGATATCCCAAATTTGTGTGGTTACCCTGCATAAATATTTTTAATGGGATTTTGAAACTGCAGATATTGTATGTTAGGTAGTATCTCGGGAGCTTGCAGTGGAGCAGTTCAGCTTGTATGAAAGTTGTATCTTGACATCTATGAGAGTTGGATCTTAATAAGCCTCAGGTGGACCATACAAAATAGTTTGAACTCACAGTAGCTATAGAAATATCCACAGTGTTCTAGATAACAACCAGAATTGCAATGCCAACGGGTTTGGTTTAATAAATAAGAGTGCCACTTCAGTCAGTGATGAGTTTAGGTATTTAATAAGTCATAACAAAAACACGAACTCATCTTAGCTCTCATAGATCCACGCCTGACTCATTTCTTGCATTGACCCTCTGACACAACCACAATGCACTCGGACACAAATTCAACAATATATGCATGATACATTAAAAAAAATGAAAAAGAACACCTGCTGCTATCTAAACATAAGACCCATTCCTGCAGTAACAAATAAAATTAACAAAACAGCAGGTGGCAGTACTTCTATGGTACTGTACACGATTTCATTGTTGTGAATATCTATCATGACTGCTACACTTAGAATAATGTTTAGCCATCTTGGAATAGTAAAACACTGAAACTATGGACAATACTATTGCATAACTGTGGCCTGATCTAGAAGCTATGACGATGCAGGTTGCGTCACACTGTATATGCAATGAATGGTAAACAAGCAGCCAGTAAGCACGGTCTGGAGAGCTGTAGTGTGCTCTAAAAATAATGAAAATAAAAAGATGAACAGCAAAGAAATTGGAAGATTGTAAGAAAAAATTTAAAACTGAAGGACTGACTTACTAGTCCTGACACTGAAGTGGACTCATTTTAAGGTGGATGTGCATTTGGTCAAAGATTTCGTCCCTCACCAAGCAAAAAAGCCTATATCTGAAATGACTGACCAGTGGTCCCAGGCTGAATATTATCATGGATGCAAGCTGGTGCTTGTGCCATTGGTTCTGTTGCCCTGTGAGTGACAGCAGGTTTTTGATATTTTTCCTTCTATTTTTATTTCCAATATTTATATATAGCTGTATCTATATATCACTTTAATGTGTATATATATATATATATATATATATATATATATATATATATATATATATATACTCACTTTGTCATATTTTCTGTGCCTGCCAGTTGCACAGGAGTCTCGCCACACTTTGGGTCTGGATAATCACTGGCTCTTGCCTCACGGCTCCTACAGTTTCCAGAGATGGATATTCCGGCACCCGCTTCGCTTTCAGAGGGCCCAGAGCAGTGAGGTATTGAAACCTCGTTTTGGACATTTGTGCTACCCGCACTTCGGTCCCTGTATGTGGGACCCGCTGTCTGTGAGGCTGTGGCGTCATAAGGGGACTCGAGGACGGGCACGTTGGTTCTGGGGCAGTGAAAGACTTTTCCACCGCATCCTGCATTGTGACCGCAGTCAAGATCTTTTGTACACCCTCCATGATTTCACCGACTCGAGTTGCCATGAACATGAGGCTTCTTGGGAGTTGCAGTCCTGATATGCAAACGGACTACAACAGGTGTGCCAAATTGCCAGGGGGAGGAGCGGCTCACGCAAGCAACACTTGAAATACAGCAGGAATGATTTTACATGGATGAGGGCTTCCGGTGTTGGGCGCTGAAGAAGGCGATATGCCGAAATGCATTCGCCGCCACTGGGGCTGCCTTTTTACCAATAAAGCTTGTCTTACCTGTTCCCCTTGGGCTCCTGCTTCATTCTTTGGAAGGAAGGAACTTTGTTTTATATATATATATATATATATATATATATATATATATATATATATATATATATATATATATATATATATATATATATATATTGTTATCTTTTAATGACAAAATACTAGCAAACATGTAAGCCTGTCGGAACCTTCGAAGAGATTCTAGCAAGAATAATTACAGTTCAGCCTCTAAGGTTTGTCAAAGGGGATAATCCACACCAAAATCCATGCCTACAATGGTAATAAGTGAGATTGGTCTGCGGGCTTAACACAGTACAATAAAAATCCACCCTTAAAGGCTAATATGGCTTAACGTGCTAAAAACATATCGGAGATACAACATCTGGAATTTGAGGCCTATATTAGCCTTTATCATCGCTTTTCATTATTACCAATCAGACCTACTGCATTGAGCATAAGCTTCCCCACAAATCACCATCCGGTACACTGTGATAACATTACAAATATGGTCACAATTATAATGATCAAAACCATATAATTCCCTTCTAATAAGGCATTAAAGGATTCACATTCAAGTCCTCTTTCCTCATGGTTTCTTCAATTAGGTGACCAACTCCAAAACCCTTACTAACGCTAGTAAACTCAGATATTGCTTTTAACGAAATACCTGCCTCCATGTGTAGACCACAGTGTAATAACAACCCATTAAAAGCCTATTGTCTTTAACAAATGCTTTTCACAATAAATAAATCCGGCCTCCTGGCTTTCTCATAACTTTTCATAATATACAGATCAAACCGATGAAATCTGACATACATTTTCCCCAAAAAAAACAGTAAGGCCTAGAGCCTTTATAATTGGCTTGATGCCATAACCAGCACAGGCATACTGAAGTGCTTATATGCAACCATCATGCATGCAGTTATTAAATGATTAAAAATATGCAAAATTACAGTTGGCAAAACCATCTACAAACTCTCTTAAAAGTGCCTAACGAGGATTATCACAATAAAAAGCTTCCACCCCATGGGTTTTTTCACAGCGGATGATGAACACCAAATTCCTTGCCTACCATGGTTATCTGGGAGATTTTATGTAGCAAATTGTCTGTGACACAGCATGTTGATCCACAAATGTGTTTCCTAATAATTCAGCTAAGCCTCCTGTCTGTGCCATAACATTTTAAAATAAAGAAATCAGACTCTGAATTTAGACGTAACTTCTACCAGTGATCCAATTAGGCCAGCACCCTTTAGCATTGTCTTGTCACCATAAGCAAACCAGGCCTTCTGTATTGAGTGTAAGCTTTCTGACTAAACAACCATCAAAAGAATGAGATGGGGAGGAAGATAGTTTGCACACGTAGTACCGGAGTTGTGGAACGATCTTCCACCCAGTCTCGGAGCACTGGAAAATGAACTTTCCTTCAGGAATAAACTTACGACATGGCTGTTTACACGTTAATGTATCAGAAACCCTACTCTCAGCACATTACTCACCAGCGCGAGGAGCCTTCTGGTAGCCATGCGCTGCACAAAACGTAAGCATACAGTTCCAAAATTTGAAATTTAAACCACATTACAGTACACTAGGTCTCCTAGGAGGGCCTAACCATGATTATCACGGTGCAAATATTCTATTCCCAATATTTATCACGGGGGTAATCCACGCTAAACCCCTTGCCAGGGTCATAGGTTTGCTACATTACCCACAAAGCCTGCTGTATTGAGCAGAGAAGAACAAACACCAAAATTACCGAATTATCTAGGAGACCTTGTTTGATAACATCACAGTGGCATTTGTTTGGTCTTAAAGTGCAAGACCGAAAGGTCAAACAAAATAGCTTTGCTTGATAAAGAGCCTGACTGGAGCAGATGTATGAACAAACGATCAGAGCTTTTAAGAGGGGTAGGCCCTTTTTTTACGTCTCGGCCTAGAGACGCGCAAAGCGCGTTCTCTGCAGATAACTATTGTAATCATGTCAGCCGCCAAAAGGAGACAAGAGCTGGGCACGCGCCCAGCAATCCTAATGGGAGAGGGAGCGACAAGTGCTGGCCACGCGCGGATTCAGTCGCGCGCACGCTCAAAGCACCAGCGTCCCCGCCGCGCGCCGATCACTGCTCTCTTCCTGGCCAGCATCGAGAAGTTTCGCAACGCAGTGAGGGTACTGAGAGGTAGGTGCTTGTTTTTTTTATCCATTTCACGGAGAAGCAAGGCACGAGGATCAGCATAGAAATAAGCCAAGTACCCGGAATCGGATAGAAAAAGGTTCGGTTGAAACGGGAGATTCTATGGAATTAAGGAGCCTTCGCAGGATTTACACTTTGTAAAGCAAAAGAGACATTTGAAACTTAGTGAAGTACAAACTGTGTGTAAAGTGATACTGAGTATAGTGTTCAACTCAACATTTGCGTGCATTCACTGTTGTTTATCTGGCGCACAAATATGTGAGCTTGAAAACCGGGCATTTAATCTGCTGATATTCTGTAATAATAATGAATGTGCATTCCGTTCGTTACCGCCCAGTGTTTCGTTTCACGGCCATGATACTGCACGTGACGTCCTGTAGTCCTCGGGTCCTCCGGTTTCCAGGGTAAATGAACCCGCGGTTTGTGCTGACTGACTCAGCAGATCTATTACTGAACCCTTGTTTTTTATTGAGAATGTGCTATAGCTCTTGTCGGATACTAGCACTTTTATAAAAGTATTTTAAGCCATGCTCTGCTGCTGAAAGAATGGCTAATCATTGCCAAATCTAGTAGCTCTCGTAGACGAAACCTATTGGCTTTGCTAATGTTTGTCTGGCTCATTCTTTTTTTAATGATCTCCTTTCTTAATGTGTTGTCTTGCATGCAGGAAGTGCTTGCAGATTGATGTGTGTTAGATGGTTCTTAACCTATCATTTCGCAGTAGATTTAAGACCTAAGATAAAACAATGTTATCTTTTAAACTGTGTCGTTACACACCCACAAGTGTATTACTTTGGTCTCAGAGGAGCTGACTTACTAAACCTTTGCCGCTGGTAGGTGCCTACTCAGCAAATTAAAAGCTATCTGCGACCAGAATTTTGTGAAAGATCTGCATATCTTTGTGGGTGAAGATTGCACATATAGCAAGAATCTGCCAGATCAGCCCTTTCTTGTGGCATACTACTCTGGGGTCTGAATAGGAGCGCTGCGTCCCTCTGCAGCAGAGGGAGCAGTAGGTAAGGAGTGCACTTAAAATTTGCAACACTTTCCCCTCCTTAACTGTGCTTCGTAGTATATGCATAGTCTAAAGAAGAGATAAAATGTATTGTTAGCATGGGACAAAACTCAAATCACACATTCTTTAATGGTGTATGTACAGGGCTTTCTTTAATGCCACAGACTTTTTCCTCTGACTAGAAAAGGGAGAGTAGCGTGAAAATGTCCATTTTGGTTAAAACATGTTCACCTTGTAAGTCGACAGAAGTAATGGACTAGCAGAAAGTCCACCAGAGGGATTTGTTCATTTAAAAACATTCCAAAATGATTGCACAATATTGGCATACTCCTTTACCTATAGGGATTTGTGATTCTTCATTAAATTGACTACTATACATTTGATTGCAGTATAAATGTTTTATTCTTTTCAGGAATAGGATTCTGATTGAACTTGAAGATATTGATTTCAAAATCTTAAATGTAAACAAATCATTTAGTTGGTCATAACATACCGTAAGCTTATGAAACAAATAATTTAGTTAGTAGAAAACATACATGGATTTCAAATGTTTTTTTTTTTTAATTAGTCATTAAAAGAGTAACTTTTTTAAAAGAGATGTGGACTTCAATAGTGCAGGAAGCTAATACTGAGTCCAGTTTTATGCAGCCATGATACGTACATGATGAGCTTTTTTTCCCCAAGCTTTGTAGTTGAGTTTGAAATATTGATTGTCAAAGATTTTCTGGCCAAAATAACTACTCTGAAAGTATCATGAAGGTATGTTTAGGTAAGTTTATATTTACTGTACTTACTCTGCATATATGTACCTTGATGAGATCTGTATCTTCAAGGTATGTAGATATGGTGTTAAGGAACGAAAATTTACTATAACATAATTTGGTAGTCGATATACTGTTTATTGTGTTTTTTATGCACCAATAATTTTGTGCTCAACATTTTCACATACAGCCACCTGGGCTTGGGCCAAAAACTGTAATTATTTGATTGTGGATATTCTCAAAAAAGGTTTGATTTTTAGGGATAGAAATTGTTGGTTCCTGCATATTCTTTTGACAGATGTATATTACAAGGTCATTAATGACAACCAGTTGAATAGTCAGTCATAGCAATATATTTAATATAATCGTTTTATTTTGTTAGTCAGCACTGAATACTGGATTGAGTACAATCTCTATAACAAAGCATTACATGACATTTTGTGCTAATGTTCGACAGCTATGAAAGGAACTGTGTACAAACTTGTTTTTTTTCAGGATGACTTTTAGAAAAATATTTCCTGGAGTCCAATGCATTTTTTATGCTATTGCCTGACTGTTAGTCGGATGGTCACAATGGTTTGTTAGCGTTTTATGCTCTGGTTTTGTGCATTGTTTTCAGTATTGAATTGTATTGAACTTTATTTGCATAAGTTAACTGAAACCATTGCATAACAATAAAAAAGAAAACCATAAAAGTGAATCACAAATGTAAACCTTTGATTACATCTTCAATTACTTTAAAAAGAAAACAATTGCTCTGGGGACCAATTGAAAGAGGTGATGCAACTTGAGTTTCAAGCAAGAAAGTGCCCATTGCTCATCGGTTCGACCCTAGTGAACATGTCATCACTTTATGTTCCGTGAATTTCGCATTCTTCATCCCTGTCCATTTAGCAGCGCGTATTTAGCCCATGTTTTGACTGTCAGAAAAAGTGCATATGCTTTGTGCAATCATGACTGATAAAGTGCGTACGCATTGTGCAATCATGACTCTCTGATAACGTTTGTATGTTTTGTGCAATCATGAAGTCTAAAACAGACCTAGTAGGCTAAAGTGTTGGTGCCACTTTATTGTTTTAAAGGATTGGAAATGGAGAAGATTGAAGGTTCCCATCGCTGGTGTTCCTGTTTCGAAGATGATTGATAATCTTATATAGGGTTGCAAGAGGCTCCTTCCGCTAGCTTTCCTTCAGTGATGCAGAAACATAACCTAAGCATTTCATTGTTGTGGGGCAGATTGTTTATCTCCCGGTTTCTGTATGAAATATTCCGATATTAACTTCTGAACTTTGTATGGGCGTTGAAGGGGACGGGACTGGAGAGCGTCCCTGAACACAACCACTCACACAATCATACACACACACAACCACACACACAACCACACACAGCCACACACACAACCACACACAGCCACACACACAAACTCAACCACACACACACAACCACACGCACAACCACCAGCACACACACAACCACAAGCACACACAACCCCACACACATACAACCACACACACATACAACCACACACACAACCACACACAACCACACACAACCACAAGCACAACCACACACACTCAGCCACAAACACACCACACACACAACCACACATACAACCACACACACAACCACACACACACAACCACACACACACACACAACCACAACCACACATACCGCCACACATACCACCACACATAGAACCACACACACACAACCACACACACACAATCACACACACACACTAACAATTCCAATCCAACCCACATAATTCCACTACACACCACATGCATACACTCCATAACACATGGCTAAAAGACATTGCCATTTACAATGCCATTCGCTCTAACTCAAATAAATCCGAGACCTATTGTATTTCCAATGCTTGTTTGTAGAAGCACATGAAATATAATGTGTGAAAATCTGAATCATCTACAGTATTTATTTGTTTTGATCATATTAAAATATTTATTTCCACCACACTTCAGAGTTACAATAATGTGCTTCATTTGTACTTGTGTGAAATATTTGTACAGTTCATTTACTGGCAATAAAGTTTTGTTCTGTGCTGAAAAAAGTAACCTCCTAAAGCCTTTGCCTTCGCACCCCCAGTACCCAGCAAGATTGTCACATAAGTCCCCTCACTTTGCAGCCAGAGGGAAACAAATTAAACGCGAAGCTCTCTGGAAGACGGGGCATAACTTTTGACATCTGTCTTTGCGCAGCAAATGAGTCAAGATGAAAACAAAATTTAAAGGCCTGTTAATTGTTCATTCACTTCTGAACTCCAGCATGGTTATTCTAGCGGTCCCTCAACCACCCCCCGCCTCCCCCCCCCCCCACCCCTTATGCCTAAGGCACGGGCTTGAAATTGAGAAAGAGGATGGTTTAAATTATGCTATCAGTAAGGACCACTGTTCACAATAAACAAGCGTTTAGACAGAACATTGTTCCTCACAGGCATGTGAGACTGATGTACTGCAGGGATAGTTAGAAGCAGTCAAGCAGAATGAGGGAAGGTATAAACCTTTTCAAAGAAATACAACACGTTTACTGCTGTGAACTAGGATACAGGAGACATCTGAAAATAAATCTACTCTCCTGGAGTGCCTCACGAAAAAGAAAAAAGTATTTCCCGGGCAGCAAGCACTCATGGAAGAATACAAGGACCCAGTGAGAGAGAGGTGGTAAACCGGCTGTGCTCCATGGAGGCCCAAGGACATGCTGAACAACCTAAAAGTAAAGCCAGCAAATGGAAGTTAAAAATCACCAAGCCCATTTTAAGTAATCAACGGGATGCACTCTTGGGGAAGCTGTCATGTCCCACAGTATGTCTTTGAACCAGATAGCAGTGCTGTCTGGTAGACGTCGACCTAAAGGAGCATCTAGATTTTTTCAAACGTATCCATTTTATCTCTTAAGAGTGGTCGACAACGTTTCCATGGCGTACATGTTCCATATTTTAGAATACCACAGATCCTGTGTTGGCTAGTCTGGTCCTTTCGATTTACTGAGAAATTGTCAGTCTGGCTGCCAGCTGAAGTTGGAAGATGAGCTTGCCTGTGGATGTGAACAAGAGGGTACATTCCTCTTCCTCGTCTGTGTGGCCTAATAGAGCTGTAAAAGGGTTCCCCTGCAATTGAACTTTGATAAAAATGTTACATGCCCAGAAAAATCAAACATTCTTTAGTTTGTCACATCCCCACCGTATATGAAAATAAAAGCCCATCACATCACTGGCCATCAGTCACACATTGAAATCACTGTAGATCGCTTTTAAACACACTGGTGTCAGATACCATTGTAGGATAATTGTATATGCCCCTATTTTGTACTGGATGCAAATGGAGAACCTAGCTACCCTCTACCAGATTAATAACCATATATTTTCAAGTATATCTTATTCTATGTCCTCTGAAAATTTCCAAGCATATGTTCGCTAATGTGGGGGAGTGTTTCAGCCAATGCCTGATACAAGAAGGAACCTACTATAGATCCATATCTTCTAAACTAGTAGTGTTGCTTCTCCCACCCTCACTCACTCAGCTCCTGCGCCGGCAGTCGTGCCAGTGCAGGAGTTGCGTTAAACATCATGTGGTCTCAGTTGGAAGTCATTTGGATATTGCTCTCTACTTTTAAGGTTCCCTCTATCAAACATGGATCAAAGCCATAGGTCTCTACCCTCTGTCCAATGCATGTAACCTCTGTCTAGCATACATGGTTTGAAGTCTGGATTCACATCCCTTCCCTCCTCTGGTTTGTCGTCATTGTCTTATCGGCTATTGGTCTCCAGGTGAACTGCCTGTGGCATCGGAGTATGTTTAGAGGTTTAATATCTCAATAGCCTCTTGTTTGGTGGAAATAAAAATTTGTGTATGGGTGTGGTGGTAAGTCTAAAAAGCAGCATACCAGTTTGCCACACCTGTTTGGCCATCAGACCGGAAGCTTCTCTTATTGTATTCAGAGCAATTGTGGATCCTCTGAATACAGAGAGTGCATTCTTTCAAACTGCCCTCTGGATTTCTTCTTTTTCATTAAAAAAGTGACTATGGGCCAGAGCATCAGGGTCCAAATTGTTCTTCGTTTGATAGGCAGTGATACTATGGCTTATATGAAGCTCACATGAAGTGTTATCAGGAGCTTGTAAAAAGAATTGTAACAGTCTTGAACATGCTGCTCCAGTTCTGGATCTGGGCTGTTACTTCAATTCCTCTGATTCTCACGATATTCCTTTGAGATCTGTTTCTGCTTTCATCCACATTAACTAATAGTGTTTGGTATCTCTTTTTCAATTCTTCTAACCTAAACTATATTTCATCCCTCTAATATGCCCCCTCCGCCACGCTACCTCTAATTGCGCCACTCTGTTTTCAGCTTTTTAAATGGATTGATCCGTGTCTGAGATGGCTTCAGCAAAATCCTGCCTGAGGTTCAGAAGGGACATTATTACCTGTACTTGAGTGATCGCCGGTACCAGAGGACTTGGGCTGGCTTTTCTGAGAAATCAACATGTCTTTAATTGTGTGCATATTTGGTCTCTTGGTTCTCAACATCACCATTGCTGCAAGGCTTTCCATTGTTGATTCCCTTAAAAGAAGAACAATCTGCCAGACCACACATTTGTATAGAGAGCAACCACATGAATTCACCACTCAGGGGGATCAGCGTTAAGTGCGTGCAGGACTCGTTGCTGCAGGTGTGGTTGGAGAGGTTATTTGCTCTCAGTTTGTTACAGGGTATGATCAATAGTAGTTTGGATTACTTAGAGGGATATTTTTGTTAAAAAAACTATTTGTGCTTTCTTCATGTCAGTTTTCTTGAGCTCATCTAAAGGCAATGTAAGATACCCCACAGTCTGGTGTTGTATACAATAAGGGGGACGAAGAGGGCCTTTTATCCACTCACCCAGGAGTGGGAGGTCCAGCATAAACAAAGGCCTGAACAAACGTTATCAAAAAAGGGGTTATGCCGTTCCTCTTGAGTCAGAGAGTGCAGAGTCTGAAAAGACAGGAATCCCAAGTGGGGTCAGTATAGGGAATCCAAATGTTGGATAGTAATGCCCACACACACACCCTTGCAGGTGTCATGCTTCATCTGGGCTGCTCCTCGTTGGGACGGCGGTGCAATCCCCAACGGGCTCCATATGGTAGGAGCTCTTTATCGGAGATCTTTTTATCCAATAGCCGTTGGATACAAAGATTCCTGTCTTTTCAGACTCTGCACTCTGACTCGAGAAGAACGGCATAACCCCGTTTTTGATGTCCCCACATTCTGGGCCATGCTGTCCCTGATATGGACCACATTGTGCCTTACCCCTCTGACCAGGCTTGTGAGGGCCTCATCAGCCCAATGGCTTTACATTTCGATTGTGTGTGGAGAGTGACTGACTTCTCTACACAGCACTCTCACCAGATCATTCTCAGGCCAGTAGCTTCCTGCTTCATCACTTACTTCTCTGAGCTTAGAACTCTCTGCCTGCTCCACACCATTGTGGGTGCTGACAGATGCTCACTGGCTGCCTGGCCTCTGGTTCCCCACCCCTCACAAAAATCATGTCTTCCTGACATTACAATCACTCTTTGTTCACAAGGGCTAGTGCTCCCAACTCGGAGTCCTGTTCTCCTATTCTAGCACATCGTGGTGAGCGTCTTGTAGGGTGGTGTGAGAGGGCCTGAAGGTCACCACATCAGTGGTATTTAAAGTATGTTCTTCTGTTTTTGCGGTGCTGGATGTTATTCTCCCCAGCTTTCTCTCTGCTTTGTCTAGCTTCATTTGCATTCCTTCAGATCTGATATTAATCCTGGTGTCAAGAGCTCGTGGAGGGCACATGTAGATGGAACAGGTGAGGCAAATCAGTCAAAAAAAGTAACACCCCAAAACATTTTAAAGGGAAGGAAATTGGCTATACATAAGTGGAAACTGACAGTCACTACGCAATCTGAAAGTTGCTGTGTCCCATTAAGCACAACACTGCTACTTTTGTAAATGCAGCTCTTGACTGAGAACTGTTAACGTTTTTGGGGTTTTGCTGACATCTTGGGGTGTCTAGCTTTTATTACTATGATTTTTTTTAAAAATCAGATTAGAGTTTTCTTTCTATCCTCCTTTTTTCCTGTTTCTATTGAAGTGTTTCTCACCTTGCGTGTTTCTCTTCAGCCACCACATCTGCTTCCTGACAGATGCCCTATCTGTGGCAAATATAAGAAAGATATTTTAAGTTGACCATGATGTGCTTGATTCACGGAATGGAAATCCGCTAGGCAATGTCTTACAGGTGCCTGAGACCCTGAGAGGAAGTACACATCACAACTCAGCTTGCCAATCATCGGGAAAAGACTTGTGTGAAGTGCACTTACTCATGTGGATATCTTTCCGTTCTTTTCCTGTAAGGGACCAGGTCTGTCGCCCAAAGGGTTTCAACAGAATCACCTCAGTTCCTCCTGCTCGTGGTCGTCCTCGAGGGTGCTCAACATTGGATCATTCCACGTTAAAGGCTTCCTAGGTCTCTAGTTTAATGTAAAGAACGTTTCAATATATAGGACCTCACAGTCCCTATGGGTATCACAGTCAATGGCCTTGATATAAAACACTCTCCCTATTCAGCCATGAAAGAGGATTAGGGATATGTCTCCTAAAACGGTGAAGGTCTGGACTGGAGAGGAGCTTCTGTCCATTTTGGCAATGGTGGACAATGTTCATACTCCTTTCCTACTAGACGCCACACTGGTCCTACTTAAAGTTACTCTCCTACGTTTACTTCTACTCATCTACAACCAGTTACTCCCAGCATTTTGCAATATCTTGAACTTCCATGTCATACATTTAGGGCAAATTGGTGAAAAGCTAAAGGGATAGCATCAAGGCTGTGCAGGGCATCCTTCAACACACAGAGTATTGGTCTGCCACAATGTGTTTAAGGTTCCCCAGAGATATTAACACAAGAAAGCGTATCAGAATAAGTGAAACATTTGTCACTGGTAAGTACCCTTTTATCTTTTCTTCCATAATTATGGTTTCTTCTGCAACAACAGTGGTTAAATTACTGCTAAATAATTTCTGGTGTATTAATTCAATCTTAGTTAATATGTGGAAAGGAATGTTTCATGCATGTCTTTTCCCAAATTGGTCTTCTTGAATTTGGTGAGGAAATGAAAACAAATATTTAACTAGTTTGACAGTATTGGCTGCCTTACAGAATATGTTAACAAGTGAGAACATTCTGTTTGGAAAATATTTATTTTTAACTCAAGAGTTACACGCTATTTTTATTCCTAGGTATATGAGCAGACCAGTCATGAGTGGTCCCGGGCTGTATGATCCAACAACTATCATGAATGCAGATATTCTAGCATATTGTCAAAAGGAAGGCTGGTGTAAATTAGCTTTTTACCTTCTGTCATTTTTCTACTACTTGTATGGGTAAGTTAGTAGTTAATCTACGATATATTCTCTTAATTGAGTTTCTTTTGTGTGACTTTCTCTTGCTATAAAAGGACAAATGCATGTTCACCGAGGTCAGTTTTGATTCTCCTATTTCACTGATGGACATACAGCTCTGATCTAACTGCCGATATATCAACTTCATTCTCTTGTACTGTGGCGAAGCCCCCATTTTGATACACGTTTTACCTAAACAGATTTAGTCGTATAGAAATGGAGTGTAAGATTTTAGTGAGATTGTCCAGGCACTGATGAGGAATGAAGCGTGCCTGACAAAATGAAACAAAAACATGACTCCTCCATTTTTATTTTTATGATACTTCTAAATATTGAATATCTTTGTCTATGTGTGGTAACTCGAAAGAGTAAACTCACCTTTTTTCCCTTCTTCAAAAAACCTAGGTAATTCAATCTGGAAAAGGTTTTAATAGAATCTTAAAACCTAAGATATGTTGATTCTTTCCTAAAAGTAAAGAATTAAATAGGGGAGAGCTTGGCAGAACAGCCCCTTTGGGACATTGCCGCATTACGGAACATTGAGACACCTCCCGGACTCTGATAAGTGGAGCTAGTCAGAATCACCAGGGTTGGGAAGTCATGGCGACAAGATGACGTTGCCCCCTTTTCAGATTTACAAGAAGATTACCAGTTATCACCTAACAAAACATATCGCAATCTGCAGGTCCGACATGCACTGAGGGTGACGCTTCCAAGGGGTACGGTACTGCCAGAGTCCCCACGACTAGAGGACAGGCTTCTTGACTGATACATATCTAGCAAGGCCACATCACTGTTGTATAAGAAATACTTCAGAACACTCCTGAGGTTCTGACACAATTGCGTGGGAATTGTGCACACAATCTGGTGGGTCTTGAAGACGATGACTGGGTGGAGGCCATGGCCTCCCATAGAGAAGTGGCCATACATTCTGATTTCCTCCTCGTACAATAAAAAATCCTTCACCGTTCTTATTATCGCCCAACCATGGTGTTCTAAATGGGAAGGAGATCAAGAGTCCATTGCAGACAGGGTTGTAGCCACAAGGGTACCTTCGACCACAAATTTGATAACATCCAAAACTACTGGGCTTTTGGGTGATTTTCTGAACAAAGTAAGCTGATCCTCACCCAAGAGCGAAATGGTGTCTCCTCAGTGTCTGGGAGGAAACAGACCTGCTCCTTATGGAACGTATATGGTTAACGTTTGGGCTGGGCATCGCAAAAAGGAATGTTGCCAAGATGTGGGGAGCGGAATAAGTGTCCCTGCTAGAGGGTTTGAGACACAACATGGACTAGTTCATGCTGGCCAAAAGGGTAGTCCATGAAGGCCGGGGCTGCCCTCGAAAATAGCTTAACATTCCAGAAGTAATATTTGTGGTGCCCCAGACACTGTTGTCGTTTCTGATTAGAGGGCCCTGGCGGAATCAACAGCCATGTTTATAATTGTAATGAGAGTGGGAGGTTCGGGGAGGAAGAAAGGTTTTTAAGTTGGCACACGTGTGATGCCTTGGTATTTTAACTGTGCTCAATTTTGTATTCTTTTTTACTGAAAATGTAATTTCTAGAAATTCTGGATTTCTAGAAAGAAAAGATAGGAAAACTGGACTGTTACCTTAAGCAGCCCAGCTAATCCAACTGAACGTGCAGTGCAGTGCCTTGGAAGTTAAGACTGATGTTTAATTTTTGAAAATGGACAGCACCCTTCAAGAATTATGCAACATTTGCAACGATAGTAGTTTAAAAAAGGAACATGCAGTTCAACAAAAATATAGTTTTCCAAGCCGTTCACAAAAGAAACACAATGTTGTGACTTTGATTTTCTTTCTTTTATTCAGTTTTTATTCTTTCTTTTCTTTTTTTGATAGTTGCGAATAGCCCACACGTTTCGTCCGTTGGGGGACTTCTTCAGGGCTATACAAGACGCATACAAAACATATATTACAAAAGTTAATACATTACACAGTTTGTCTATACAGGAACGCCCTAAACCAAAGAAAGAGAGCAGAACCAGAGTTGATCAAGGGGTTCAGTCACTGATTAAAAACAAATTTACCATCATGGGAAAACATTTACATTCCATATTAACAATACAAACAAGATAACAGAGATACAATCACTTTTTATAAAACATTCAAAGCATATTTATATCATCACAATATATGACATGGAGTACCCTAACCAATCGGTTATTAAAGTCTAAAATCTGTTATTAATATAAACCAGACAATGAGCTTTCATTTAATGTTCTTAGCTTTGAGATATACAAAACTTTTTGTTAAAGAAGAGTTACACATCTCTGCAAAGTACCTTAAGATAGTCTTTCTGATTTCGCTTTTCATATACGTCCTGTTCAGGTTTTCAGGGATTTTCTAATATTAATCTGTTAACAAAATCACCACAGCATATATTTATTAGTGGTGATCTCCTAATAAGTTAAGACTGATGTTTGTCTATTGAGTAGAATCCTTGATAGATAATGTGCTGTGGCCAACATTACTGTGGTTAAACATTTTATGATGGAAAGGTATTTAAAAGGGACAATTTAACATCTTCTGGCAAATGTTATTCAGGAAGGTACCATTTCACATCTTCTGGTGTCCTCTGCTATTTTGAGACATTTTGTAAAAGAAAATAGTTTTCGGTCTTATTTTCCCCACCGTTATAGTGGTTGTACTACAATGACCATAATGCACTGGCATGGACAACTGAAGCAAAGGACAGGACAAAATGAAGGTTGCAAAGATGAACTGCACCACTACATGGGTCATACTCCAAAACAAAAACATGAACAAAGATGGCTATTTAAGCCATGAACTTGCACCTGTGAGTGACTTGCTGACCTGATGGTGTGCTCGACCCATCCAATGGTTTAGGCCTTTACTGCACGGACTGATATAACCCACTCTGGGTACATGTTGGTGCCTTCAACAAAAAAGGCACTGTCTCTAGGCTCAGAACTCAAATAAAAAACCCTGGACCAAGATCCCCTGACCCACAGGCTGATTGCCTCAATATCTCAACAGTGCCCAAGAGGTGTCAGAGGTGCCAGTAGTGTGCTACCTTAAACGTTCTTCCAGGTAAGGGAGAATTGACACAGTAGGTTCTACAGTATGTGGAGTTTCAGTTACATTAATGAGTGACTCAAGTGTTTTAGGCAATTGGTATAGTGGATCGTTGTGCAAACATTTAACTCACGTCTTCATCGAGATATATCAAGATTTCCAGTGTCCATCCAAGTTATAATCAACTGATATTTCTGACCTCACTGCTTTTGGATACTGGACCTGCTATCTGAACGCCTTTTAGATTCAAGCCATATTCAGAGCAGAGGGTGATGAACCTGCTCTTCATGAGAAGCACTCGTTTTGACTTGCGAATGATTACATACTTTGGCTCAAGATGGGTGACTCTTCGAAAATTCTAGTCCTTAAGAATAGTGAAGAATTTTCCTGAACACCTCTTGCAGCCCTTGGTAAAGTGCTATTACTGCCAGTCTATTTAACTATCCTTCTTACAGTATTTGCGTCAACAAAAAACACAAAATGAACAGGAGTTGATCCACAGCGATGGATGACCCTGGTGGAAAAGCCTCTATCGCCCTAGGTATTACTCAACTAAAGTTATGCAGCCAAATGAAGCTGCTCTGTACAATACTGTGCAAATTCATAATTACATATTATACATGTTTCATTTCAAATTGTTGTTCAGTATCTTTAAATTCTAAAGATGGTGGGTCTTGCTTACACTTCCATACATCATCTCCTGGCAGCAGTAGCAGCTACCTGCTAGACAGAGAATACAAGTTCAGACTCAGAAAAACTTTATTTGATCATTATCAAATAAGATCATAAAAGTACAAAGAAGTAACAGATAAAATCTAAAAAAATTACACCGGTAGACAGCGTGCTATGACATCACGGAGGTTCCAGGAATACCAGAGTTATTAAAAGGATAAAAAATTAATTACAGAATTCGAGATGTAAATTCACAGATGACCAGTTAAAATGAATTATAATAAAAAAGTAGGAAGAATCTTTAAAACGGTAACACCAAGGCCGATTATGGTCTCAGGGACCTGCCGGTTTTGAAACCGGCACATAAAAAAGACGTTACTGCTAAACAAAATAGCGAATCAAAAAGTGATTAAAAATAATATAATGCCAGCCTACATTGTTTAAAATTGTGGGGCTTTAAAATTGGTAAGATGTATTTTTTCCTTTCTCTCTGGTAAAATCCACAGAACAATATTAAATGGAGGTCAGATTGGGGCGAATTCCTGTCACAGGTACAGAGGGACAGCTCCGAATGGTTAAACCTTTTCTCTGGGAACCCAAGCAGCAGAGGTATCATATTTAGGCAAAATCGCAATAATATGAATTTATGTTGTAGTCTTTTAACATCCTCTAAGTAGAAGTAGCCTCCCTGTAAGATGGAAGTAGGTTACTGGTAGGTGAGGACTGACTTTTTACTGTAGTTCTTCTCACTACGGTTTTATTGATCCTTTAATATGAATGTGTCCACTACCCTTTCCTTTGTCTTGAGGTCAGTCTACAAACTGCTGGGTCCTTGAACAAGTCTGATATCCCCATCACATTTAGTTGTACTTCAACGTAGTTTAACCATTTAATCCGTTTATAATTTTCTACTCTTCAGGCAGTCCCTGATTACATTTTGGGTTAAAGGTACTGTGTCCATGCGCCACATGGAATGCCACGGCAAGATAGGGGTTAGTCTAATTGCATCTGTGATAGAGGATAAGCCCAACTCCATATGTAATGTATAATCTGTACAGGATTGTGTAAGACATCCATAACTTAAAACAATTGTTTTCGATAGATTGGAGACAGTCCACATGGGCCATACCCCAAACACCAGCCCCATAAATGGCCGCGGACTTCGTTTTAGCGTAGTAGATCTGTTTAATAGTGGCTAATGGTTTTGTACCTATCCTGGATATGAATGCTTTTATCGACGCTAGGCTCCTTTCCATTTCCAGGGCCCTCCCCTTAACTAGCAGGAACCATGTTTGTTTATTAACAAATAAAACCCCTAGGTAATGGAAGGAGTCAACCACCTCTATTTTCCTCGATTCTTTGTGAAGATAAGGCAATTTATCACAAGCCCCCCACCCTCCCTCCCCCCCCACCCCCCACTTGCTAGAATTACAAATGACTTTGTCTGGTTGACCTTTAAGTCCAAAGTACTCATGAAGGTCACATAGGCAGTGTGATGAGGTGCTGCAGCCCTATTCCTGTTCTGGCAATCAAAGCTGCATAGTCAGCATGAGCCAAAATTGTCAGCTGCGTAGAACCAGATACGGGGAGGTCTGGGGTTGCACCGAGTAGGGCCTTCTCCACATCGTTTGAATACAAGTTCATTTTCAAGATTCTTGTTATTCTAATCTTAGTGGGAAAGACTAAAATGAATAATCCCACCAAGGAAAGTATATGAATTTAATGTCGTATTAACTCACCTTATGTATTCCCCCTTTGAAACCATGTACTGTACCTCAAACCAGTTCCTAGAAGGTGGTTTTCTTAGGTGCAGTCACATCCTTATGTAGAGTTAGTGAATGTCAGGCTCTGTTTCTCCAGGATCCTTACTTCCAGGTGCACAAGAACAGAGTAGTCTTCTGCACATTTCCACATTTTTTGCCAAAGGTGGTTTTAACATTTCATGTCAACCAATCTATAGACTTACCTGCAAATGTTATCAGCGAGGTCTTTATATTTGTTATACCTATGAAAAGTTCTCCTGGATTATGTTGCCCTACATGGATTATTAGGAAAACTAGTCAGCACTATGGCCAACTCCAATCACAGTGCTGAAACAGTCATGTAAGACCCGACCTTCAGGGCTGAGGCACCATTTGTCATCCAGATCGGCTTCAAAGCCCAAACAGTTGCTAATTTGACCATCCACGGGGGCTCGAAGAATCTCAATGCCCCCATTCTACATCACCTTCAGAAGGAGCTGGACAGTAGGCAGAACAGACTATGAATCCACCTGCTAATCTGCATAGTTTCAGCCACACCGCCACCGAAGCTGCAGCACACTCTTACTCACAAAAGAAAGTTTACCTACGAGGAGCAGCTTATACTGGAGCCACCACCACCACCTCCCCCTCCCAAGCTGAATAAGCATCGAGGCAGGGACACTAGCCCTATACCTTCTCATTCCTATTCCTCCTTCCTCCTCTCCTCCCCCTAAGGTATCCACCCCTTCACCTAGAGCCCCTCCACCATACAGGCCACCTCCGCCATCCAGAGGGGTCTCCTTATTCCTCCTATGGGAAGGGTAGATCTCTAGATCGATCAAACCCCAAACCCATACAATGCCCCATATGACCCTGAGCCCCAGAATAATCCCCTGGAATGATTATGATGATGTCCCCCAGGTGACAACGACCCTGACCTCTATCCAGCCAAGCCTTCCCCTCCTGATGATACCACCTCATATCATGTCATTGAAAGGGGCGGTCACCTTTCACAAGGTAGACTTCTACATCATCACAGATGAGGATGACTTCCTGTTGGAAACGCTCTCACACACCCCGCACTTAACTCAGTACCTACCCATGCTTAAGAGTATATTAACATCCACTCAATATGTCTTTGAAGATCCTGTTAAGGCCCGAGTAATCATGCCCAGGGTTGACAAAAAGTACAAGACATCCCCTTCAGACCTACCTTACATGAGGGGGGCAGCTCCCCTCACACTCTCTGGTCATCCATAGCGCCCTAAATACGCATATACAAACGGTATTTAGGCTGACCAGGAGAATAAAAAATCGATGCAGCAGGGAAACTGGTTGCTACCTCATCTGCCTCCCATTGTCACATCACCAATTTGGTCAGCCTACTCTGAACGTACGGCTGAGCACAGTGAGATGAAATGAGAGACGTTATCCAACACCTGCCGGATCAGTATATGCAAAGGGCCCAGGAGCTTGTTGCGGAGGGTCAAACCATCTCCAATACAACTATTAGGGCTTTGGACGTAGCTGACACAGCCGCAAGGAGTATTAACTCCAGTGTTTTCATCTACCAACATGCCTGGCTGCTTGTCTCGAGTTTTAAGTCAGAAACACAACAGCATCTGAATACTTCTTCAGGTCTCAGGTTGATCTGAGGCTAGAAAAGATCAAGAAGGACCTGGTCTAGGCATAGGGCCTCTTCAGTCCCCATCGTCTGTGCGTCCTTTCGTTACTCACAATTCTGTGATGGCACGAAAGTAACCCTTACCAGAGGTTTCCACCTCTACACACCTTCTGGGGTTATTCCAGAGGTGCCTATCGGGGAAATAACCACAAGGGTAGAGGCGTTGCAGCAGAGGAATCCTCCCCCGCCAAGCAGCGACTCCCTCCTCCTTCTTCCCGACCACATTGCACCTGTCGGGGGGAGCTTGCAGCAGTTCCTCACACAATGATAAAACGACAAAACATCACCTCAAACAATTCTGTCCATTTTAGAATAGGGCTACTGCCTGGAACTCGCTGCTCCACCACCAAATTTTTCCCAAACCCCCATGCAATCACTCTCTCCACAGAACACCAGCGGCTCCTCCAGGAGGAAGTGGATGCGCTATTTCTCAAAGGAACCATAGAGTCTGTGCCGCCAATCCAAAGCAGCAAAGGGGTGTACTCCCTGTACTTTTTCATCACCAAGAAAGGCTGGTCCTTCTGACCTATACTGGACCGAAGGCCCCTCGGCAAGTACATCCTGTAGGAGCAATTCCACATGGTGATGCTCCAGGATGTCATTTCTCTACTGCAGCAAGATGACTTAATGACCATTCTTAACCTAAATGAAGCCTGCTTGCACATCTTGATCAACCCTGCGCACGACATTTCGAAAAGATGACTTTTAGGGTATGTGGACATCTCTTCAACACACCTTAAACATCAGTTATCTGGAATCAGTGGTGGTTCAACTGGCTATTAAATCTTTCTTCTGCCGCGAACATCACAAAACAGGCTGGGTCAAAACAGTCAACATGACTGCCATGTATTCCCTTCAGAAACAAGGGGCTCTCATTCTTTTCAGCTCTTGGTGTTCGCACCGAAAAATTGGCGATGGGAAATCCACTACAAGTTACTTCTGCTAGTGGTATACCTTCTGGGAGTGGACAACAAGTTCACAGACATGCTCAGCAGGATGTGGCAACAAGTCCACCAGTGGGCTCTCCACCCCCAAGTCCTAAGCCCACACTTCCAACGCTGGTGGTTCCCCAATGTAGATCTGTTAGCAATCACCCAAAATGCAAAAGGCCCAAGCCTTGTCTCCAGGTTTTTGCACCCTCAGTCCATGGCAAAGCTCTGTGGATGAACTGGTCAGGGATATTTGCCTACACTTTCCCGCCTCTCACACTTTTTCCGGTCCGTAGGCTGCGGCAGACCTCTCTTACCCACATCATGGTGTCCTCTATGTGGACCAGACCACCTTGGTTCACAAACCGTCTAGAATTGTCTGTAGTCCCTCACAGGAAGCTTCTCAATCAGTTGCTTCTTCTCTCAGCACCTGGGTACATTCAGACACCTCAATGTCAAGCCGCTTCTCTATCCTGAAAGAGGCTCGCTGTCCCACTCCTAGAGCTAGCTTGTGGAAGAGGTTTGTCCAATACCGCCTACCCAAGCACATTGATCTATTCAAGCAGTCATACATATATAATAGAGAGAGAGAGATATACACACACACACAAAAGAAGCAGAGCACTACTCTGGGTAGTTCTCAAGTTTAGGTGGAAAACAGCTCCTGTATATAGAACTCTCAACACAGCAACATTTTACGTTTTGCAGCAGCTCAGCATGGACAGCATTGTGCTAGTCCTATGCTTAAAGACTTCGCTGTAGAAATGGCAAAAAAACGTTGTCCCTTTCTATCTTGGCGTGTATGGCACTGTGCTAATCCTATGCTGAAAGACTTTAATAAAAAATGCAGACATTTGAGGTGAGCAGATTAGAGTGTCGCTGGTGTTAAGGGTGCTCTATACAGGAGCTGCTTTACACCTAAATTTGAGAACTACTTGGAGTTCTCTGCTCCTTTTTTGCATTATTTATGCGTCACTCTATGCCTCTAAGGGTATTGTTTTGCTATATATATATATATATATATATATATATATGTGTGTGTGTATATATATATATCTCCAAACAGAGGCTTCCCCGACACTCTCGCGCACACCAGCCAGCAATGCTGTGAGAAAACGGGAAACCGACACCAATCGTTTGTGGTTCACAGCAGGTCTTGATTTATTGAAGCCTTTTGTCAGACGCGTTTCGAATAACTCAGTATTCTTGTTATATATATATATATATATATATATATATATATATATATATATATATATATATGTATATATATATATATATATATATATATATATATATATATATGTATGTCTCCGGAGAAGTCTTTACCTATGCGAAGTCTGGTGTTTACACCCACCATGTTTAATGCAGTTAAAACTTGATTCTTTTTATAAGGTAACATGCATGCACAAAAAGGTTCTTACTTTCATCATCAAAGGTAGCCTATTTTTAATAAATTACGCTTGTGTTTGTCCCCAGTAAAACGTATTGGTGATCTAGAAAGAGCTTAGTCTCAGTTTGCATGAACTATCCTTATCGTCCTCAGATCTGCCTGGTGCCTTTAGTACTCTCTCAGTGACCAAGATGCATAAAACATCCCAAATTGTAGTCCTCATGAAAACATGAGACCTACTTGTGATCATTTGCCTTCATAATCTTTGTTTAATTTTATTGACTGATTTTATTTATTTTGCAGAATGATTTATGTATTAGTGAGCTCCTAAGAAGACACCTTATCCTATCACTCCAGTTCCAGTTAACTGCATGCAAAGGCCACAACCGAAAAGCAGAACAAGGACGTCTAGCAGTCTGCAGATTACAGCAAAAGAAGTGATGACGCCTTTTTTTAAAAACGTTTCATGTTTTCTGCAGGTGGAAAGACTTTTCATGGTCCAATAGGACACTATTTGAAAAGAAATGAATTCTAAAAATAATGTACAATTATTGCTGAAATATTTTAGGATGTTAGCTTGAATTTGTTGCCTTCCTTTTCTAAACTATTACTTGAACAGGTTTTGTGCTAGAACGGTTGTGTACAAGACCATTGGAATGGCTCACTTTGGAGTTCAAGTGTGTTTAAATTATTCTGGTTATTACGTATGCCTTTGTGGGGCATCACCCAGTAGCGGTATTGGCTGAATGCACTGCAAACCTATTCGATGTTTTCAAAAATGCCATAACCATCAATACATTTCCATTCTTCAACTGTCGTATATAAGCATTGGGTGTGCATTTCACTGATTCTATCCACATTCCATCACGCTTTAGAATACTTGGTTACCGTTCTCAACTGTAAATGCCATATAAAATTCATGCTGATTTCCTCATGTGTGAGTATTTTATTTCTTTTTTTTATTTTAACTGATCCTGATATGATTGTATTGCAACGTGTATGTTTTACATTGAGTACAAGTGGAGAAAATAATCTGCTTTACAACCAAATTAAAAATAAAAATTTGGCAGACTTGTAACTATCCTGCTGTTTATTACTACACAACAATAACACACATTTTACGATTAAGGTCAATACGTTTACTAGACATTTCTTGACTTTCATTAAGCTGATTGAATCATATAAGCAGCAACGTTTTGTGCTCTGAAATCGTGTTATGTTCTGAATGACTGTTCTAACAAGCATCAAACCCATAAAAGATGATGGGAGGACTGCCTGCAATAATTCTAACCTCTAGCAATATCTCGGGTGGCATTTCAACCCATTGTTGTTTTGCCCACCATGCCACCTCCAGATTAAACTCTGCCATAAGCAAATCAGGCTTGCTCCTGCTCCAATAGGAACAGCCAGCCTGAACTGCCAAGCCAGGTCCTCTCTGAAAAAGAACACCAACAACCCAGGACCGGGTTTAGCCTGATTGAGCCTCTTTAGTTGGTTGTAGCTTGGCTCCAGTGGCACAGTGCGAAAGGGATCCATGTATGGGCATATCCTTGGCCTCTAAGGACATTAAATGAAAAACACATGGGGTGATGGGTGGAATGCTTCCAAATAGTTTACCCACTGACCAATGATTTGGGGTAGCATGCCAACCCATCGTTTTTTTGCCCCCCTCCCCCCATGCCACCTCAGATTAGACCTAGCTAAATGCAAATCAATCTTGGTCCTACTCCAATAGGAACAGCCCTCCCCAAACTAGTGAATCTTGGTTCAAATTTGAAGAAGGCCTGGCTTTTTTAGACTGGAGAGGTCCAATGAGGCCGAAACCACTCGTAGGTTGATGGACTGTTCCTCTTGGTGAAGGATCAAGACTGATTCACATATGGCTGGATCTAATCTGAGGTGACATGGTGAGCAAAAGAACAATGGTTTGGAATGCTACCCCAAGCGATTACCAGTAGTTAGACTTATTACAAGCATCCCCCAGCACATTTTGTGTTTGATTTATCTGAAAAGGCATTCAGCAGAGCAAAATAAGAACATTTGAATAGTTTTACTTGTGCTAAAATAGCAAGCAAATCTGTTGTTTTCATTTAAATGTAGACATTTTTAAGGTTGGTCTGTACATGTTTTTCAAGCACATATAGTGGTATAACAGAAACAGTCAACAAAAAGAAAGAATTTCCCAGACATAATGAGGAATTCCTCCTACCTCTCGTATAAACGTTTACTTGTAGTGCCATAAAAAAACAAGCTGCTACAGACGTTAAAATGTATTTTTGTCCATCAGATTTTTCTCAAAACCAGCTCTTGTAGTTACAGTAAAGATTTCAAAGGCATTCGGTCTTTAGAATAAACAATTCCCGTTTTAAAGCTCGTAATGCATACATTGGGCAATTTAAAATACAAATGCATAAACTAAAAAGACTATATGGGGGTATCCATTTCACACGCGTCATTTCTTGATGTCCAAGGGTAAGGTGGCAGTAGTGTTTCTGCTTTCTATTCTGTGTTTTTTTCAGATTGACTGTAAGTGTGGCATGTAAAGGCAGTCTGAGATAAAATGTAATCTGATGTAGATTCATATGCTGTGAATATTCGGTTTGAAAATTCTGTGTTTTTACTTGAATATATTTTATGACAAATGTGGGAACCGCCCAGGGAAGTGTCTTTAATGATATTCGTATATGAGGTAGATGCGGCCCTACCTTGCCTCATTCTTTGTGCTATTTCAGATTCATTTTTTTGTCCCCATAGTCTGGTCAGACTCTTCAGAGCAAAGTAGAAGAATTGGAAGATGTTTCGCCACAGTGTGCCCATGGGGCTAACATGCACCATTCATTTTTATTTGTGAGCAAAGCAGGTTGTATGACTGTCTCCTGTGGCTGCTGATTGTGCGGGTCATGAGTCTATAGTGTTTTTCTGTGCATTGTTTGTTTTGCATCTTTTTTTTAAACCAACTTTATTGCTTTCGCATTTACAGAAAATTATCAATATGTAGAAGGAAACAGTACATTGTGTGTTTCAGCATCAGTACGTTTAAAGGATAAAGAGTTTGACAATAACCATAACACAGGTTATTAGGGATGAAGTCAGTAGCCATCTTAACATATATGAGGACATTTGAAATGTATTGCAAAAGGTTTGATATTGAAACAGACAACTCCCCCCCCCCCTACCTCCCATAAAAAGCCCATAAATCGTTAATTGTCACAAGTTTGCTGATATATATAGTCCTAACAAACCAATGGATGCATACATCTGGGTATGAATTGGAGTAAAGGTGTCATCTATTCTTCCAGGAACTAATCATGGCACCAGAGTGCATTATAAATCGTGAGTTAATACTCGGTGTATTGTTGATATAGCATAGGATATTGTAGCGGTGTTTCTTTTTTAAATCCAGGCAATACTGACCTATTATAAAGAATTCGAAGCTGGGTATGAAAATAATATTACAAGCCAGGTTAAACCTCAACAAACTCGTGGGCAGTAGAGGCCTCAAGCAGTGCGTCCCATTGATCTTGGCCTTAAGCCTCTTTATTCTCTAAGCGCCAGGCACCACTCTCGCCTGATTCTAATCCCATCACCTCATCACACCATTGTAAAAGGGGGTGTTGTCCGAGATTTCCAGCGTCTCCTAAGGAGGCACTTTGCAAGTAAGAGCCAGATCAACAAATCGTGTTAACACTTTATTACCCTTGGGGCTAGGGTACACCCGGAGGATGCAGTGTTCCGCCGTCCCACCCATGATCCAGCTCTGATAACTCTGATAAGGCCACGCCTATATCCGCCCAATGAGAGGATCGTGAGGGACAGGCTCCAAACATATGCAGGAGATGTGCATCTGGGTTACAAAATCGAGGGCAAGCACATGATACATTTGGAAACCTAGTATTAAGTTTGTGTGACGTGAGATAGGCTCGATGTAGAATGGAAACCCGATTAAATTTGAAGCGGGCATTGCTTGAAATCTGCCTCTGTTATGTTCAGAAGAAGGGCGACTCCTGTCAGAGAGGTTGCTTCCGAGGTCCTCCTGTCACTTTGCACGTAAGAAAGGTAAGGAGATTAGTCGGTGCGGGGCAGACCACGATACAACCATCGAATGAGATGGCGGACACGTCTCTACGTTTTGAATCTATAAAGAATACCCTCTTGGATAAACCGAGCACCACCAAGCACATAAATCCAGCCATGAACATCTTTCTATAGATCAGGTTCTTATGTGTGGATTTCTTCATCTCATGTTGCGTTTGAGTCTGAAATCCATTTGAAGGTGGAGAAACATGGCTCTGGTGTCTGTTCCCAGAAGCCATCCAGATTACAATGAATTCTTAAAGCAAGGAGGAGTGCTTCAGCTGAATTGGCACCGAAGACTTGAAAAATTGGTAATTCTGAAGATCACGTTCGTATAAAATAGAATTAGAATAGAACCTGACCAGACTCAATCTAGAGAACACACTTTTGCTCATTCACCAAGGAACATCCTCATGAAGTTTGAAAGTGTCAAAATATTCTCTCTGTGAACAAGCTTGAGGATCCTCTACCATGGTTGAAGCATGTGCTTCTAAACCTACCCGACAGGTAGACCACTTACCGAAAGCTCTTCAACCTTAGTAAGGTAGTCTAGGGTTAGTGTGTAGGACTCTCTGGAACCGCAGAAAGATGAAGCTCTGATTAGAAACCGTATCCTAATGGTTGGGAGAATGATCAGTGGGAAAATTACGAAGCAGACTTCAATAACATGGAAATTACTTTCCCAATAACCCCCTCCTTACCTTGCACTGCAGCTGAAAGATATCTTATTGAAATAGAAGCAGTTAGTGAAGAAAGACAAATTTAATTTACATAGTGCAACAGGCCATTCACCTATGTTTAGCAGCCATTGTCTACAGATGTTGACACAGGTGGTGAAACAAACAATTATGTGTACACCCTGGATCAGTCACAGCTTTTATACGAGAATCCCAATGCTTCAATAAATATTGAAACGCTTTGCTGAGTATTTCTTTTGTATCCCTTTGGGTATGCATCAGTAACCAAAAGAAAGGGTTCTGTATCTGTTACCACGATTTCCTTGGGGAGTCAGGGTTGTCATGTTCTTAGGTTGCACAATCTATTTGTTACCTTGTCAGGTTACGGGAACAGATGGTAAACTGTGAGTTAGGACCTAGTCTAACCTGTCTTGATGGTGACTCAGTCTCACACAATCCTGGCGTTTGTTATCCAACAAACGCACAGTTTTACTTGGAAACGTATCAGCTGTACGACAGTCCTAAAGGTCCAACACCACCTTCGAATCTCCAGGGTTGAGGGCAGATAAGACCTGGCCCAGGATAAGCATTGGTAATTTTTCCTTCTGAAAGGTGTTGAAAGAGTGCAGGAGTAACAAAAATAATAAACACAACCTACTTCTATTGCTGGCATCCTCTTGGCAGCCCCATTGGCCAAAAAGGCGTGCATTTCCTGCTGCTAAATGAAGAGATGGTTCCCAGTTAGCTGCTGGGTGGACAGAAGTAGGTGCAGCTGAGAAGAGAGGAACGCTAACGGATATTCCCTGCAAATGATCTGCAGAACCACCTGTCCAATGTTGCTGCTTGCCAAAGAATCGTTGGATCCTGCCTCCTACCAGGTGCCTGGGCTCCCCTAAGGGCATGCTAAAGGGGTTTTGCAGGTGGGGCTGCAGGGGGCAGTAGACTGGGTGACTTGCTGACCTTGGCTACAGGGCAGCGGGCATCACAGCCTCACCCGCAAAACTGCTGTGATCCCAGCTGAGGCTGGATAGGTTGGTAGTATGGGGCAGCTCTACCAAAGCTGCTAAGGAATGGTAAAGTTGAAGCAGGGCAGATAAGCACAGAGAGCGTGCAGTAGCCCTGCACTCCTTAAATCACACTAAAGCGGAATCATCCCTGTCGTCAAACAGGTGAGTCCCATCGAAGGGCATGTCCATAAGGGAGGACTTTACACTGCCTGAGAACCCGGTTGATTGCAGTCATTCATTGCAGCAAATGGCAACAATGGTGCCAATGCCCACCTGGTGGTTACCAAGCCACAACGAAGAGTGAAGATGACCGCACCTGGACCATCGTGGATAGCCGGAGCAAGGACAGCTTGAAGATCTTTAAGGACACCAGTGTGAACTTGATCCACAGTCCCAAAGGTTGTGGGAATAGCATCCCAGATGGCAGCTGGCATTTACTGATCGGAGAGCCAGGCTTGTAGGAACAAAACTTGCTTCCCAAATGTTTCACCTGGGGGGGGAGTAATAGAAAAGTTGTTGGGGTTAGACCTACTTGTGGATGCTTGCTTCACTAAACTTTCAGGCAAAAGCGCGATGAGCGCAGGGTCACCTGGTGAAGGATGAAGGCTAGAGCAAGATTTGGCCTAAGCCCCCAATAAGGTATCTGTAAGTGCCTCATTAAATTGTAAAAGGGGCTCATAAGACGTCTGCCCCAGCTGGAAAACGTCTGTCAGTGCATTAGTCTGGATCTCCAAAGTTCGGGGAGGAAGGTTTAGCACTATGGGCAGCCTACACATTTCCATGTCATAGGGAGTAGATTCTTCTGTGTCTGGTCCAGTTTCAGGGTAAGTTTCAAGACCACTAGCCTCCTACAAATCATTATACCAAGTGTTGTCTTGATAATGCTTGGCAAACTCATCACCCATGTCATAATCATTGTGGCTTCGATCAAGGTCAGACTTCCATCGACTCCGAGTTAGACAGTACTATGGGTATCTCCTCATCCGGTGTCCATGGATTCTGGACCTTTGTCGAAGTCCCCAAAGAGTAGTGAGGTATGGGTCTCGGAGAGCGAGAGCACCTGGTGGTAAAGAAAGAAAGGAACTGACGTCAGCTGGCGGGAGTAGTGTCTATATAGGCTCCACACTTCTTTTTCAGAGTGGAGCAGTATTGGTGCAAAAGCCACACGACATCACCAGCTGACGCAGCAAACGTATTGCTTGAGTGTCTGGATACAGTCTGATGCCTAGCAACTATTCAAAAGGTGAGGAATCTGTGGCGAGAAGTCTTTGAGAAAAACTTAATACATTATCTATCAATGAGATGAGCAAAACTTGTACAAATGCTTAGCAACTTTGTATTGAGATGGTGGGGACCTTTATAGCAGCTAGTGATCCAGCGGGCTATAGAAAATATGTCATAAACAACGCTACCCAACTTCATAACCTAATAATAAACTCTACACTAACTCATGGACCCATTTATAAACCTGACATATTTTGGGCCTACTGAATCAGGTGGTCAGAATAAATCTATATACACCTAATTTACAAACTATATACAATATTATACATTAGCGGAAAGAATATTGTCATCATAACACATCCTTGCTATTTAAACGACCACCATAGGCGACGTGATCTAGCTAATAGTAACCCACACTTCTGAATAACCAAGACCAGCTTGTTTGTCAAAAGTAAGATTTTATTACTAAATTATGGTATATAAGTTGATTGTTTTATAAATGAATTTTATTAGCATTAAAGTAAACATGTTGTAAAGAATCATAAAAAGCAGTTTAAGCAATTAAATCAAAGTTTAAGAGAATTATTAAAAGTTTAGCATTTCTAAAACCTATGTCTATAACTGAGCTAAAATAATAGAAATTAAAGTAAAGTTCTTTGAGGATTCTTACGTGCTCCAAGCAAAGTCCGACAGCACATCACCCTCATCGGAAAGTCAGAAAGCAGCAGCCAGCCCATCCCTAGGGGCATGACTTTTTATACCTTTCTACGCTAACTAAACTACACAAAGGAAAGTTTTCAGAAATCTTCGACGTCCCATTGGCTGAGAGTGACAAGTGACATGTCACCCACATTACAAAATTTCCATCAAGTCATTTTTCTTAAGGACCATTGTCTCTTCCGAGTGCAACCAGGAGCTTCCTAGGTTTGCAACATTTGTATATAAATGTTCTTTTCTCTGCGTCTATTGACTTCCGCGGATGCCAAGTTAAGACCGACAAAATGTTCACTTTCGACCTTGGCCACGTCCGACAGAATGATGACAGCACATCAGTTTTTGCTTTGTGAATGTAGCTTTGATAAACGCTTTATTTCAGAATGGGCGTCTCGTGACTTTTGTAGAAGTACATGTCAGCTCTTTTCTGCGACTCAAGTAAACTAGGCCCAAAAGCAGGCAACTTAAGCTTTCTAGTATAAAACAAACACAAGAAAAGTATTAATGTAAGAAATAATGTAGATTCTGTATCCACCCCTTGGTTTACTAATTAATTAACCCACTCGATTAGTCAAATGTTACCTAGCAAATGCAAACAAATAAAGCAGCGTTTATATCTACCAATCCATAAGACTTATGTGCACCTAGAATAGTAGAAATGACATCACGTAGACAAGGGAAAGCAAAATAAGCACATGCTTCTTTTAATTTTTGCAGCAGTTAGTAATGACAAAAACGAAAACAATAAATTATTTTATTATTTTGCACGAACAAAAAGATGCAACAAATAAGCACGTTTATGAGCACACATGTTAGTCCCCCCATGTGTAAAGTTTAATCTAGGTTGTATTAGCACGACATATCACAAATCATTAATATTATTATTCATGTTATGGAAATGTGACTTCGCGAGTTTAAACAAAATTTTGTTTTCTATCTCGCTCCATCAACTCCCTCATCTGGTGATTAACAAATCACCACACCAATACCCAAAATTTTGTAATTTCAACTTCCGAGAAAATGATTCAAATTCATTTGTGTCAGTAAATTCTAAAAGCCAGTATCTGCAAATTCCTCACGATCTGCATAACGTTCTCTATGTAATTCCTGTAACTCAATCTCCCTTTCTTCTTCTTTTCTAAGTTTATAGATCCTCTTTTTCTCTTTCAACTGTTTCTTTCTTTTATGCAACAAACAACCTATTTTGGTCAAAACAAAAATGAATAATATAATAATCAAAGGTGCCAGAATCTTGCCAAGAATTGAACTCCCAATATTATGAAACCAGTTTTTAATTGCTTGGAATCTTTTAGAAAGTTTCCCTGTAAAATCTTCTTCTTCTAAAGGAATTATTTCAGAATGCATTTGTGTAATGTTCTTAATGTACATTTCAATATTCTTACTTTCATCGGGTATATATGTGCAACAATGTTGTACATGTAAAATGCCACAGACTCCTCCCTCTTTTGCTAAGAGTATGTCTAAAGCAAGGCGATCTTGAATAACCATGGATCTAATTGCAATAACTTCAACATTCACTAATTGGAATCCATCAGCAGTATCAGTTGATAATCTATCAACTATAGTGGACAATTTTCTGATTCTCCCCGCATTTAGGGTTATACCAACAAAAGGTATCACTGCTTGAAAAATATCTCCCAGAACTTCAGTAAAAGTTTCTCTTTTAACTCTATTTACATAATTATGAATTTTAAACAATCCTTCTGAATCTCTGTCAACATGAAACACTTTAGGAAAAACAATTCCCACATAACAAGTTCCATACCAATGGTCTGGAAGGTTGTAGTAGGCTTTGTCACCACAAACAAAATAAATCCCAGGAAAGATTGGATCCTTTCCACCTTTGAATCCCCAACCTCCCATAATCTGATAAGTATCTTCACAGTTACTTGCACCAACAAAGTAATTATCAAAAAGTGTGTTATCTCTTCTAATGCAAAGCTTTCCACTAACTGGTTTGTCTATATGAATTGCAACATTTTCAAGCATTTTGCCATTTAACTTTTCATCCTCTCTCTGCCAGAAGCTTGACTTAGTCTGCTTGACTAATTCATTCCTTTTATAAATTGCTCTTCTCTCCTCGACCATGTTCAAAAACTTCTTTCCCTCAGCACTTAATTTGCAAGTTAGATTATTCTTATAAGCATACTCATATGTGAGTTCATTAGTAACAAGGAAAAATTCTCTCATTTGTTTTGCCTTCTTGTGCTTATTTAAAACATTTTCAATCTTGATATTTGCGAAAATCTCGTCAAAATCTGAATAATAATATTCTAAACGTCCAGTTTGATAAAATAAGCTAGTTAACACACTGCATGTTACACCATAAGTGAGAGGAAGCATATTATATGTTACTCCCTCAGAAACAGAAGCAGGTAACTTAACGCAGACATAGCAGTCTTTTGCATCCATTACCTTAACATATTCACTCAAAAGCTTTGTGAATGTATTACTTGAAAAATCACTAATTGTTTTATCTTGATGAATGTTAGGTTGATGATCAATAACTTTCGCAGAAGCACTATGTTTAGTTTGGCTATCCAACACTTTGCTTGTTATGTTAACTTTGTGTAATTCTCTATTCATCTCTAAAGGAATAATCACAGCTAAAACCAACCAGAGCAGAATTAAAATGAGCAGACATACCAGAGTCATCTTACAACATCTCTTAAAAATAGTACACCTTGAAGTGTTCTCCTTAACATAAGGCATTTTTGGTTAGTTTAGCCTAAAAATAAAACAAAAATAAAACAAAATTTTTAAAATCTAAATTTATATTTACACCCCCTTTTAAAATATTGTTTTTTTTTTTTTTTTTTTTTTCAAAACTCTAAACAAGATTTCTTCGACCTTATGTCATACATAAGTTTTCTTCAACTAAACAGTTTTTCTTCGACCTTACGTCAACTAACAAATTTTCTTCAGCCTTCTGCCAAATTAATATTTCTGTACCTCAATCATCGTCACTAATTTCATGAATTTCGTTTTCTTCTTCACTACTATCATATATGTCAATAACAGGTGGAATTACTAAATAAGTCCACTCAGGAGACTTGTATTTCTGGTTTGGTCTTATTATTCTTTTTCCTTTTCTCGACACTACTTCAATTCTCCTTCCAACTCCAACTTCCTTTCCAGGACTCTTTTGACTACTGATCTCTTCAACTTGTTCTCTCGGTTTCTTGACTAACCTGACTCTCAATCTTCCACCAGGCCAGTAGTCTGCTTTTCTCACGTACTTTTCTTTTGGTTCAGAATTATTTGATTCTGACTTCCAAGTCCTTTTCTTTTTGTTTCCACTTTCCACGTCACTTTCTTCAGTTTCGTAGTCTGAAATTTCAATTGACTCAGGAACTTCTCTATTCGGCAATTTCACTCCCTCAGGAACTTCACTTTGTTTTCCGTCACTGGTACTCGGTAATTCGTCTTCCTCCTCCTCTTCAATTACCCCCAACTTCCCAGATTTCGGACTTCTGTTCCTTACTTCAGAGCTTGTTCTCTGCCTTTCGATACTCTCCTGGTCTGAAACTTCTTTTTGTTCTGATTCTTTGTCTTCGACGGAGACAACCGAATCCTCAGTTATCTTTCCTTTTAACAGATTCTCGTCACCTTCAGAATCTATTTCAATGATTTCCAAGTCTTTTCTTGTCACTGGTACAACTTCCAGATGTCGACTTTCTTGTCGATCTTCAGATTCTGGATTTATTTCACCTTCTGTTCCACCTTCTGCTTCGGAATCAGAATCATCTGTGGTGTCACTTTCAACATCAGAACTCTCAGGAGTTGGTACTGGAATAGTATGACTAGGATGAATCCAGCGTTTCAATCCTCTGCACTTTACAGCATTAGTAGTGACCAAAATTATTTGCCTAGGCTTCTGCCATCTAGGAGCCAGACAATTTCTTCTCCGATGTACTTTTGTTCTGACCCAATCGCCAGGTCTCAGATCATGTGTCAAAACTTTTTCATTTGATTGTGCTTCAGTTCCCACCTGATTAGACACAGAAGTTACCATATCAGATAACCTTTTACAGTAATCCAAAATAGCACTGTCATTTATGCTTAACAGTTTACCTACAGGTACAAAAGCTTGCCTCATAACTCTTCCCATTAAAATTTCATGAGGACTTAAACCTGTCTTTTTATCTGGTGTACTCCTCAATGACATCAAAACAAGTGGAAGAGCATCAGTCCACTTTACACCTGTTTCAAGACACATTTTTCCAATTCTGTTTTTAATTGTTCCATTAATTTGTTCAACCACTCCAGATGCCTCTGGTCTGTATGCACAGTGTATTTTCTGCTCAATGCTCAAAGCTTCGCAAATTAATTTCATCAGTTTATTATCAAAATGGCTTCCTCCATCACTCTCAATAGTGACTGGAAAACCGTACCTTGGGATGATTTCTCTGAGCATCAGTTTTGCCACTGTAATTGAATCACAATGTCGTGTAGGGAAAGCTTCTACCCATCTTGAAAATAAACAAACAATAACAAGCACATATTTCAAACAATTGTGTAAGGGCATTTCAATGAAATCCATTTGTAACCTGGTAAAGGGACCACCCTCTCGACCAATTATTCCTGTCCCCACCACTGATTTTCTGTTTGGATTCATTTGTTGGCATGACAAACACCTTTGACAAAAAGATTCTGCAATTGTTCTAAACTTGGTATTGAACCATGTTTCTCTGAAAAGTCTGACCATAGAATCTCTTCCCAGATGTGCTGGACCATGATATAATCTGGCCATGTCAGCAATCAAGCAATTTGGTAAGACCACTCTGCCATCTTTGTAAACCCACACTCCATCCTCTTCACGTGGTCTACAATCTGATCTTAACCATAAGTCTTTTTCCTCATCATCTGCTTCATTTTGTAAATCTCTAATCTCATGCCATGTTTCTACAACTGTTGTTAGCATTAATGAATTTGAATCAGTTTCTTTACTCCTCTCCCGATTGTATGCATAACCTTTTCTTGCGCAGAATTTAGCAGTTTCATCTGCAAAGGCATTGCCCTTGGAGATATAATCAACTCCTTTAGTGTGCGCTGCACATTTAACAATGGCAATTTCTTTTGGTAATTGTATTGCTTCAATTAATCTCTTAATGAAGACTGCATTTTTAATTGGTGACCCTGCTGATGTCATGTATCCTCTCTGTGACCAGAGTTGTCCATAATCATGTACAACTCCATACCCATACTGACTATCAGTAATGATGGTAACTCTTATATCTTTCGATATTTCACATGCACGAATCAAAGCAATCAATTCAGCCACTTGTGCTGAACGAACTCCTTCGAGACATGATGCTTCTTCAACATCTTTAACTGTACAAACTGAATATGAAGCTTTCAAGACACCTCCTTCGGATCTTAAGCATGAGCCATCTACAAAGTAGACAAAATCCGATTCAGACAAAGGTCTGTCTTTGATGTCTTTTCTTGGTTTTGTGCAGAACTCCATGACATCTAAACATTCATGTTCTGTTTCAATGTCATCCACAATTTCAGAATCAGGCAGTAATGTAGAAGGATTCAGATTCAAACATCTTGAAATTGAGACATTATCTGCTCCTAGTATGATTTTCTCATACTTTGTCAATCTGCTACTGGTTAAATGCTGAGTCTTACCTCTTGTCAGCAATATTTCAACCGAATGAGGCACAAAAACTTTCACAGGAAATCCCATAATGATTCCTTCACTTTGTTCAAGACTAATACTTGTAGCTGCAACTGCTTTTAAGCAACCTGGTAATGCTTTTGCAATAGGATCAAGAACTGCAGAGAAGTATGCAATAGGTTTCTTTAGATTTCCATGTCTCTGTATCAACACAGATAATGCACATCCTTCCTTTTCACTGCAATACAGTTCAAAATCTTTCTCATAATTTGGCATACCTAAAGCAGGAGCTTGGCATAAGCTCTTTTTCAGGTTCTCAAAAGATTCCATCTCAGCATCATTGAGAATAATTGGATCTTTTACATCTGACTTTGTCAGTCTTTGTAGTGGTTTTGCAATTACTGAAAATCCACTTATCCATTGTCGACAGTAACCAACCATTCCCAAGAACATTCTGACCTGTCTCTGTGTTCTTGGAGGTAACATTGCTTGAATCATCTTTATTCTCTCAATCGTTACTTGTCTTTTTCCCTTTGCAATTCTGTGACCAAGATATTTTACTTCTTGTTTGCAAAACTGTAATTTAGCTGGAGACACTTTATGTCCCTCATCTGCAAGGCGATTTAACAGAATTATTGTGTCTGTCACACAATTTTCTCTTGTCTTTGCAGCTATTAACAAATCGTCAATATACTGCACTAACGTAGACCTACCAGGTAAGTCTAGGTTTTCTAATGATCTTTTTAACAGTTCATTAAAGATTGAAGGACTCTCTGTATAGCCCTGAGGGATTCTGCTCCATCCGAGGGTCTTACCTTGGAATCTGAAAGCAAAGATTTCATAACTGTCTGGATGTAAAGGAACCGTAAAGAAAGCATTGCAAAGATCAATGACTGTATACCATTCAGCATCATGCGGAATCTGGTACAGAATTACTGCTGGATTTGGAACCACTGGACAACATGGAACAACAATTTGATTAACCTTTCGCAAATCCTGTACGATTCTAAATGTTCCATTTGCCTTTTTAACTCCCATAATTGGTGAATTACAAGGACTACTCTCCATTTCCTTTAATACGCCCTGTTTAATGAAATTTTCAATAATTGGTGTAATCCCTTCAATTGTTTCTGTTTTCATTTTATACTGTGGAGTGTTTGGAAATTCTATTCCCTGCTTTAATGTAATTTTTACAGGATCTATTTTTCTCATTAGACCCATTTCTTTTCCATTAAAATCCCATATTTCTGAATTTACTGTTTCTCTGAGCTCTTCAGGCAAATCTTTCTTTTCTAATGCAGGAAACAATTTTGTTTCTTCTGCTTCCATCATCATCATCATTGTCATTCTGTACAAACCATCTTCCTCCATTGTTTGTAATTCTACTCCATCAGGAGAACAATATATTCGGCAATTCATTTTACATAGGATGTCTCTGCCCAACAGATTCACTGGACTACTATTGCAAACCACAAATCTGTGTTTGTCTCTGTAATTTCCAATTTCAACTGGAACTGGATCAGTTAAGTCTGTTTTAATTTGTTGATTACTTACTCCGACAACTTGGATGGTATCCCCAGAGAGAGGTAGGTTTTCAATTTCCACTGATCTAACAGTAGAACGGGTAGCACCAGTGTCCACTAGAAAAGTGATGTCTACATCATTAACTTTCCCGTTTACAAAAGGACCAGACTGGTCAACCTCAAGAGTGGCTCCAACAACACACTCTTCCTCCTCTCCCGGGCACCGTCAGCAATAATCATCAGAATCACTGTCTTGACTTTCTGCTAATAGAAACTGTTGTGAAGCATTTTGCATTTGAACTCTTTGCTGCTTTTGCTGCTTTTGTGGTTTTATTACCTGTTCATTTCCCTGAAATCCCACATTTGGATTATATTTTTGAACTCCCCCACAATTCGGAAAAGGTGGTTGTGGCAATTGATCTTGACGATTATTCACCTGTTGTTGTTGCTGTTGCTGCAACTGTCGCTGAATGTTAAATTCGTTTAACCCCTGTTGCATCTGTAGCTGTTGCTGCAGTTCAACACCATTCTGCATCTGTGGATTCAATAAGGGACTCTTTAAGTTTTTAGGAGGATGAGGACACTCGTCTCTCCAATGTCCAATTTCGCCGCAATTAAAACAAGGTAATCTCTGTTTTAACTCCTCAATCTTTGGGCTAAATTTCTTTTGGAAATTATTACCTTTAAACTTTCCTTGTATCTGGTTCGTATTTCCAGTTTGAACAAAATTAGTGTTCTTATTACCCATGCTGGCAACCTGTTGCTCAGCTACTTTCACCTGTGCCCACATTGCTTTTTCCTTGAGCTTCTTCTGTCTCACTTCTAATTCATCGCTGCAATACTTAGCTTTTCTCAGTATATCATCCACAGAAAGTGATTGCCATCCTACAATGCTATTTCTGATCATGTCTCCAATTTCAGGTTTTAGTCCATAAACAAATCTATAGACAAAATGACTCATGTCTTTCTCATCTAGTTTTTCATAACCACTGTATTGTTTAAAGATTAACAGTAGTCTTTCATAAAAAGAATGAACTGATTCTTTTGTTTCCTGTTCTGTCCTCTCTATTTTAACCCAATCAACTTCTTTGGGTGGAATTTTGTTTTTCATCCAAACAATTACTTTTTTGTAAAAATCCATTACAAGTGGATTTGGAGCACCTGTTTCTTTAATTCGCTCAGGTTCTGTTTTTGGCCAACTAATTGATATTTTACATTCTGTCCAAAGATCTGATGGAACGACAATGTCGAAAAATCCATCTAAATCAATCCACAGAACTTTTGACACTTTGATAAATCTATCAACTTGCCTGTACCATTCAACTGGTTTTTCCCTCAATTTCGGAAAGTCATTTGTAAATAACAGAATGTCCTGTCTCGACCAAGGGACATGAACATATCCTCCACCTGCAATCTCTCTCATTGGAAATTGTTTTGACAATTTTTCCAATCTTTCATCTTCCTTCTTTTTCGTCCATTTTACTCTCCACTTATTCAGTTCTCCTAGCTTTTTGATGTAAACAATCAAATCCTTTATATGTACTATTCTTCCCATTGAGTTCAAACTCTCAATGTCACTTTCTGAAAAATCTAATCTGTAATGTTTTGCAAAGTTCTTTTGTTTGCTCACATCGATTTCAAGTTCCGCTGCTAGATCCTCTAATTGATCATATTTGTTTTTCGTTTTCCACTGAATACTTTTACAAATGAACAGTAGTTCATCATCTCGATAGTAATTTAAACTATCTGGACCAATTGTTCCGATTATTAATTCTTCGATATTTGCTTTTAATTTAGCCACATCAAGTTTTGGTGTGGTTACCCTGGCTTCAGGGCTCCCTACATCTGATACAGCACCCATTGGTGTTTTTGGAGATAAATCTTCATTAAAGGTTAAATCAGGCATTCTCGATCTAGAAGAGTTTATTTCAGATAAATCTGAATAAAATTTTTCGGCAACCCTTTGAATTTCTGCATTTAGTGGAATAGTTAAACCTGTTTTGCTTGATTCTTTTTGGTCAAATACAGGCTGAACAGGACCAATCGTTACTGGAACTGTCACAGCTTCCATGCCTTTTGTCATTCTTCTAATTAATTCTTCTTTAGATCTCAAATATTCAGCAGAATCGACATCTTCAACATTTCTTGCCTCTCTGTTATAATCTTTTGGAGCTTCTCTTGCTCTAGGAGCCATTGTAAAATGTCTACCTTCATTTCGAGCATTATCGAATTCTGGTCTTCTAGGAGTTTCAATGATTTCACAATTGTTTGGATAAAGTTTAGGAGCTTCATTAATTGGAGGTGCACTTGGTGAAGTTTCAGTAGAAACCACCGGAGTAGACCATGATCTAGGAGGTCTCAAAGGCTGATTCTTTCTAGCTGTTGTATAAATTTCTTCCATAACAGCATCTTCAGATTCACTTTCCATAGATTTCCCTGTAGGAGTACCCATTACCATTTCTTGAATTAAATACAATCCTTCACTCATGTTTCCCTGTCTCCACATTCTCAATCTATCTTCATGAGTTTCTCTTCTCCATGGTGGATTTTTAGAAGGTCTTTTAATTCCACTAGCTTCTCTTTGTAACTGATACATCTCATCTTCCCACTCAACTAAAGCTTCAAATTGAGTTGGTCTCGGTTTTGGAACAAGAGCATTCATTTTCTCTCGTAAATTTCTCAAGACTTTTACATTAAATGAACCATCATCAGGCCAAGTTAAAACACCGTCGTTCTTAGTATAGCGTTTCCAACTATCAAACCATAAGACAGTATGATATCCATATTCACCTTCCATGTACGCTGCAGGTGTTTTATACTTATGAAGTAATTTACCACCTCGCGTTTCGATTTTCTTGTCAGGCGAAAATAAATTCTTAAACTTTTGTAGTAATGTTGGCTTTTTCTCAACATGTTTAAAATGATAACTCATTTTTAAGAGTTAAATCTAATTCACAAAATCGTTCGTAAAATATTTCCGGGATGTTCCGCAAAACAACCAATCCGTGTGCGAAACACACCAACAAGCCAATGACAGTCGAGCTACGTCACTTTTCAGCTCAACCAATAAAAATGGAGTTTTCCTGAAGAACCAATCAGCTTACGAATCGTCAGAGACTCAAGAGCCAATCAGAGTACAGTTTGTGACGTATGTCACCCAATCCCAGCGCGGCTCTGTGACGTACACAGCAGCTGCGGTTTCTCGTTTCTCACTCCGGCGCTTACCCCTCCTTCACAAAATCTTTTCACAGCGCCATTTTAAGAACACTTTTCAGTGGTGTAAATTAATTCTTAACAATGACAATAAAGACTCATCTGTTTGTTTCACTATGTAGGATAGTTTACACACATTCAAGTATCCACACTTCGGAATAGACGGCGCTATTCACATTAAGGATAATTTTCAATTGTCAGTAGAGTAACCCTTACCCCACCCTTCTAACACGTATAATTATGAACTCGCTTTGCTCTGAACGCACCGCGAAGTGACAGTTCTAAGAGTTCCACTTGAACATAAAATACAAATCAAACTCGCACTTTCACACGGAAAATTCCCTAATTTCGAACACACATGAAATCCGTACAGGACTCTCACCTGTTTATAGAAATCATGCACCGTTAGCAAAATAACGACGTTATCCGTACAGGACTCTCACCTGTTTATAGATATGAAACATGTACCCGTACAGGACTCTAACCTGTTTATAGATAATCATGCACCGACGTTACCCTGCCCTTCACTCAAGCTCGAATATAACTAATACTCTTATCACAGTGAGTTTTATGGAAGGCACTTTGTCCCTATTCTCATGCTGCTCTAATTTCTTAGAAAACCCTCACTATACAAGATTCACACCTAGCCCTAACACTGTGCTGCTCGGCGACAACACTGTATTGCACGGCGACAATACTTCTGGTACACGGCGATACCAATTGTGATACTCGGCGATATCACTACAAACAGAACAGATGATTTGCGTGACTAATTTCTCGCCACACAATCTATACCGGTATAGCTTACAGATAGCACGAATAACAGACTCAACATGTGTTAAAACATCGATCCTATTTCCATACCATAACACTTTAGTAACCCTTAGCAACCAACATATTACCTTGGTTACCCCTTAGCAACCATCCTCTGCTACCAGAGAATTGATCCAGCGGGCTATAGAAAATATGTCATAAACAACGCTACCCAACTTCATAACCTAATAATAAACTCTACACTAACTCATGGACCCATTTATAAACCTGACATATTTTGGGCCTACTGAATCAGGTGGTCAGAATAAATCTATATACACCTAATTTACAAACTATATACAATATTATACATTAGCGGAAAGAATATTGTCATCATAACACATCCTTGCTATTTAAACGACCACCATAGGCGACGTGATCTAGCTAATAGTAACCCACACTTCTGAATAACCAAGACCAGCTTGTTTGTCAAAAGTAAGATTTTATTACTAAATTATGGTATATAAGTTGATTGTTTTATAAATGAATTTTATTAGCATTAAAGTAAACATGTTGTAAAGAATCATAAAAAGCAGTTTAAGCAATTAAATCAAAGTTTAAGAGAATTATTAAAAGTTTAGCATTTCTAAAACCTATGTCTATAACTGAGCTAAAATAATAGAAATTAAAGTAAAGTTCTTTGAGGATTCTTACGTGCTCCAAGCAAAGTCCGACAGCACATCACCCTCATCGGAAAGTCAGAAAGCAGCAGCCAGCCCATCCCTAGGGGCATGACTTTTTATACCTTTCTACGCTAACTAAACTACACAAAGGAAAGTTTTCAGAAATCTTCGACGTCCCATTGGCTGAGAGTGACAAGTGACATGTCACCCACATTACAAAATTTCCATCAAGTCATTTTTCTTAAGGACCATTGTCTCTTCCGAGTGCAACCAGGAGCTTCCTAGGTTTGCAACATTTGTATATAAATGTTCTTTTCTCTGCGTCCATTGACTTCCGCGGATGCCAAGTTAAGACCGACAAAATGTTCACTTTCGACCTTGGCCACGTCCGACAGAATGATGACAGCACATCAGTTTTTGCTTTGTGAATGTAGCTTTGATAAACGCTTTATTTCAGAATGGGCGTCTCGTGACTTTTGTAGAAGTACATGTCAGCTCTTTTCTGCGACTCAAGTAAACTAGGCCCAAAAGCAGGCAACTTAAGCTTTCTAGTATAAAACAAACACAAGAAAAGTATTAATGTAAGAAATAATGTAGATTCTGTATCCACCCCTTGGTTTACTAATTAATTAACCCACTCGATTAGTCAAATGTTACCTAGCAAATGCAAACAAATAAAGCAGCGTTTATATCTACCAATCCATAAGACTTATGTGCACCTAGAATAGTAGAAATGACATCACGTAGACAAGGGAAAGCAAAATAAGCACATGCTTCTTTTAATTTTTGCAGCAGTTAGTAATGACAAAAACGAAAACAATAAATTATTTTATTATTTTGCACGAACAAAAAGATGCAACAAATAAGCACGTTTATGAGCACACATGTTAGTCCCCCCATGTGTAAAGTTTAATCTAGGTTGTATTAGCACGACATATCACAAATCATTAATATTATTATTCATGTTATGGAAATGTGACTTCGCGAGTTTAAACAAAATTTTGTTTTCTATCTCGCTCCATCACTAGCAACAACTAGTGTTTCAGTGGAGAGATCTGGATAAGCAAAAGTGAATTCCTTATGAACTAGGAGCTCAAGCCAAGTCATAGCAACTGAATAGACAGAATATTCCCCATCCAGAGAAGGTACCGAATTTGTTAGTACCTACAGGTAAGATCTAGGTTGCTCATGTAGGGAAAGTAATCCACCCTCCTTCCTGGGCCTAAGAACTGATCCAGTCCATTTGCTCTGAGGCGACATCTTCATAAAAAGGATGCAAACCTGTCACCCACACTAGGTGACATTCTTCATCATAGAGGTGCTCCTTTGCCAGCAACTGGTGCTGCAAGTCGTGCTCTTGTTTGAGCATTGTTTTGTTATTTGAGAGAGGTTATTGAACAAGTTACTTCGGTAATGATGTATCTGAAAGAGACATGTGTAGTTATAGATTCCTTACCTTAGAATTACCCCCAGGTGGCAGAAAATTTTCCATAACCGTACCCCTGGGCGTCGGTAGGTGGTGTCGGTCGACTCCGCATCCGGCGTCATGGTCGCTGGGATGAAGTTGCGGTGTCTACTTAGACGCCGCCACTGCACGCTAATGTCAGTTCGGACACGACTTTCCACGCCTGAAGCGCAGAGCCTTGCAAGACACTGACCACTGGTGCAAATAGCTAGGGCCCTGTAAGGGAGTCGCTATCCCTAGAAGTCAGTTCACAGAACGAGGAGGATGGGTGTGGCGGTAAGGAATCTATAACTACATAAATCTCTTACAGATACATCGTTACCGAAGGTAATTGTTCATCTGAAAGAGACTGTAGTTCTAGATTCCTTACCTTAGAATAGGTACCCCAGAAATACTAACCTCTGTGGTGGGTCTGCGAACTAAGTTCACACCAGGAAGTCCTGGAGAACAGAACGGCCGAAAAAGCAGTCTCTCCAGACTTAGCTGTCCAGGCAGTAATGTTTTGTGAATGTGTGCAGCGATGCTCATGTGGCTGCCTGGCAGATGTCAACCAGCGGACCTCCACGACCCAATGCAGTAGTGGCTGCTGTCGCCCTGGTAGAGTGTGCGCACAGTCCTACTGGAGGTTCCTTTTTTGCCAAAGAATAGCAGATCTTGATGCATAGGACAACCCATCGAGAGATCGTACATTTGTGCACAGCCCAACCTTTCTTGGTGCCCACATAACCTACGAACAGTTGATCGTCCACCCGGAAGTCCTTAGTGTGGTCGAGGTAGAAGGACAGCGCACGTTTTGAGTCCAGATGGTGGAATCTCTCCTCCTCCTTGGATAGGTGGGATGGGAAGAAGGTGAGCAAAGTGATGGTCTGACCTATGTGGAGAGAGGTAACAACTTTGGGTTGAAAAGAGGGCCTGGTATGAAGGACCAATTTGTCCGGATGGACAGCAAGAAAGATAGGTTTGGAAGACAGAGCTTGAAGCTCACTGACCCTGCGAGCAGAGGTGATGGAAAGCACGAAAGCTGTCGATAAAGTAAGAAGACTTAGAGGACAATTCTGTAGTGGCTCAAAGGGAGCACACATAAGAGAAGTAAGGACAAGATTCAAGTCCCACTGGGGCATTACGAAAGGAAGAAAGAGATGAGTAGTGCCCTTCAGAAATCTGGTTACCATAGGGGACTTGAAAAGAGAAGGCAGGTCAGAAAGGCCGAAATGGCCAAAAGATAGCCTTTAAGTGTGCCCAGAGCAGACACCCTGCTGGTCCAAAGAAAGAGTGATTCGGAGAACCTCTGAAAGAGGGGCAGAAAGGGGATCCACAGCCTTTGCTGTTCACCATGCCACAAATTTGTTCCATCTACAGGCATCTACCGTTTTAGTGGATGGACGCCTCGCTGCCAAGATGACATTGCAGACTTCCGAAGGAAGGTCGAAAGCTGTTAATAGTCGCCGTTCAATCTCCACGCTAGAAGGCTGCGGCTGGACAGGTTTGGATGGAGGACCGTCCCCTGCTGCAGCGACAGAAGATCCTCCCGAAGAGGCAGTCTGATCGGAGGATCGATGGCATGCTTAAGAGCCCGGGGTACCAGACTCTCCGTGCCCAGTCCGGAGCCACAAGAATGGCTTGGACCCGGTCACGCTTGATCTTCTTCAGCACTCTGGGTAGAATGGCATACAGGAGGCCGCAACTCCACTCGCGACTATAGGCGTTGCTGAGCAAGTGCCGCCTTGGAAACTCCAACGCGCAGAACATTGCATGTTCTCTTCGGTAGCGAATAGATCTAACCAAGGCTTTCCCCACTGCTGAAAGTGACCTTGCACCACCTCCGAGTGAAGACTCCATTTGTGATCCATCATACACCGGTGGCAGAGTTCGTCCGCCCTAGCGTTCAGGGAACTCGCCAGGTGTTGAACCACCAGGGATATGCCCTGATGTCCCAGCCATGTCCAAAGGCAAAGAGCCTCTTGACACAGGGTCCACGATGCCACCCCTCCCTGTTTGTTGCACCACATGGCGGTGGTGTTTTCCGTGAACACCTGCCCTAATCTTCGTTTGACAGAAGGAATGAGTCCCTTCAGTGCAAGACAACTCGCCCGGAGCTCCACAAGGTTGATATGGAGGCCGGACTCCAGAGTCCTCTGATATCCGCCTCTACCATGTGGCTGCCCCATCCCTGGAGTGAAGCATCAGTCGCCACTGTGAACTCTGGTTGGGGAAGGGAGAGGGATCTGCCGTCGACCCAATCCTGGTTCGTTAGCCACCACTGCAACCGACTTGCAGTCCCCTCCGAGATGTGGACATATTGGAAAGATTGCCCTTATGCTGCGCCCACTGGAACTTCAGGTCCCACTGCAGAGCCCGCATATGCCATCTGGCATGATCTACCAGCAAGATGCAGGAGGCCATGAGGCCCAGCAGCCACAGGGTCATTCTCACCGAAATCCGTGATGGAGGCCCAAACATCTGTATCTAGCTCAAAAATCCCAGCCTAGCTGCACGGGATAAGCCCGAAACTGCGCTGTATCCAGAACTGCTCCGATGAAAAGGAGCTTCTGAGAGGTAATCCGGTGCGACTTCAGCATGTTGATAGTGAACCGCAGCAAATGGAGGAGTTCTGCCTTAGTCTGGAGGCGGGAGATGACAGCCTAGGGCGAGCCCACCTTCATCAGCCAGTCATCGAGATAGGGGAAGACTGGAACCCCTGATCTGCTCAGATGAGCTGCGACCACCGCCATCGCTTTCGTGAACACCTGAAGGGTGCGGGTAAGGATAAAGGGGAGCACGGTAAACAGAAAATGGACTTGGCCTACCGTGAGCTGTAGGTAACGCCGGTGGGCAGGCAAGACCAGGATGTGAAAATAAGCGTCCTGCAAGTCCAACACTACCATCCAGTCTCCAGGGTCAAGGGCAGACAGGACCTGAGCTAAGGTTAACATTTTGAACTTCTCCTTCTGGAGGAAGCAGTTGATGTCCCTGAGGTCTAAAATAGGATGCAGGCCTATGTCCTTCTTGGGTACTAGGAAGTAGTGGGAATAGCAATCACAACCTACTTCTGGACACGTTCGATAGCTCCCTTGGCCAAGAGAGCCGTAACTTCCTGGCGGAGAAGGGCATAATGTTCCTCTGAATGCGATGGAGTGTTGGTGGCATGGAGGAGGGGTAGTCTCGAAGGGGAGGGAGTAGCCCCTTTGGACTATCGGCAAAACACACCTGTCCGATGTGATGTTGTGCCAGTGGGGGGAGGTGATGGCAGATCCTGCCGCCCACTTGCAACTGGTGGCCCTGAAAAGTTGGAAGGTTTGGAGGCTGCTGCAGAGGGGCATTGGTGGACTGGCCCGTCTGCTGGCCCCCAGACCTGCGACGCTGGGTCCCACGTCCCCGGCCACGTATAGGCTGGGTAGCTTGAGCAGCTCTGTAGCTCTGGGGGGAACGTGGTGGGACCCCCTGTCTGTAGCCACGAAAGGAGCGAAAAGCAGACTGCATGGGGCGAGAAGTTGCTGCAAGACCCAAGTATATGGCCGTGGCCCTAGAGTCCTTGAAGCGCTTGAGCGTGTTGTCCGCCTCGTCACCAAACAGGCGACTGCCATCAAAAGGCAGGTCCAAAAGTGTAGATTGGACAATCTCCAGAGAAGCCAGACGTAGCTCCTCAGGGCTACCGACGTGGAAACAGTCTTACCCAGCGAGTCTGCGGTATCAAGCCCACACAAGATGGTGAACTTAGCTGCGTCTCGACCCTCGGCAACAACGCGGGTGAGCACAGCCCGGGCCTCTTTCGGGCACTGTGGCAGCACTTGCGCGACCGCATCTCACACCGTGTGTGTATAAGGGCCCAAAAGACATGCAGTGTTCGCCGACCGCAGTTCTGAGCTGGTGGAAGAAAACATCTTCCCAAGATGATCCAGCTTCTTGGATTCTCTACCTGGGGGAGCAGTAAGGAATGTGCCTTTTGAGGACAAGGCTTGGACCACCAAGCTCTCAAGGGTAGGGTGTTGGGAGAGGAAAAGTGTGTTGCCCGGGGCTGGGCGGTGGCATCATGCAATCATCCTGTCCACAGGAGCCCCTGTGCTGGGTTTGGACCAAGTGCCAAGAAGGATGTCAGTAAGAGCCTCATTAAAAGGCAGCAGGTGCTCCGAAGAGGCTGCTGCCGGCTGAAGCACCTCAGTCAGGAGGTTAGTACTGACATCCACCATAGGAAGCTCGAGGCCCAAAGCCGCAGCCCCCCTACGCAACACCAGATCGTAGGAAGCTCCCTCCTCTGTAGCCACGGTAGGGGGAGAAAGCATACCAGGAACTGGGGAGCTATCCAGGCCACTGGCATCACCCAACTCCTCTCGCCAGTCCGGCTCCTCAAGTTGATCTGCTAGGGAATCAACAGACCCCTCCCAGTCCTCTTCACCTTCCTCCGGCTGCCACTCAGGGCGGTAGGGAATGCCAGGGATGAACAGCGGTACAAAAGTACCCTCCGGTGCCGGCACTGACGTCGGTCTGGTGCCTTGTCCAAATCGGGGGTGAGGCTGGGGTAGATGCTGGTTGGGGGCGCAACCGACGTGGGCGTCGTCACTAGAATCCGCGCCGGGGAAGGTACCGTGAGGTCGACCAGCGCTGATCTGAATCCAGGCCTGGATCCTTGGGGACCCTGCGGCACCAAAGCTGCCGGCATCGAAGGCCCAGGGCCCCCAGCCGAGTCTGTGGGGCTCGAAGGTATGTCTGCGGAGTCGGGCTGCCCAAAGATGCTGTGCAGCACTTCGTAAAATGCACAAAGCTGGGCAGGGGACGCTTAGGCTCCGGGAAAAGGAGTTAAACGCAGAGCCCTCCGAGGAAGGAGCCGGAGAGTGCAGAGGCCCTGTGTCCCACGTCATGTCGACCAATGAACGGACGGGAAGAAGGGGACGAGTGACATTGCTTCTTCACCTTCTTCTTGTGCTTCGACTTACCCGAGGAGTGCGAAGCCTCCGAAGACAAATGGTGGTGACTCCACAATTGGTTCCGCGATCTTCCCCTTTTGTCGGGCCTCCAAAAGCTTTCGGGACCGCTCTCGCAAAGACTTTGGGTTCAAGGCCCGGCAGTCGGAGCACAACTTCAGGTTGTGGTCACGCTCCAGGCACTCTAGAGACTCACGACGTACGGATCGGTGACCGACCAACTTGTGACAGGAGTCACAGGGCTTGAAACCGAGCCAACGGCTAGACATCCCTTGTGCACCAGTAAGATGTAGAAAAAGGGTTAGTCCAAAAGTGACTGAGGGACACGCTCCCGCCGGATCTGCGCTGGCTGGCGCAGAAAAAGAAAGAATTGACGTCAGCAAGTAGGGGCGGCATCTAAGTAGACACTGCAACATAATTCCGGCGACCCCGACACCGACGACTGACGCCACCTACAGACATGCAGGGGTGCTGCTACAAAAAAAAATCTCCAGATCCAGTCTGACGCCCAGGGGTAATTCTAAGGTAAGGAATCTATAACTAGTCTCTTTCAGATATAAAATAGCATTATGTAAAGAAGTAGAATTACTAGATTATGTATGCCTCTCTACTTAGAATTAAAACACCTGGTGTTATGGAAGCTATGCATTGTATGGATGTGGGTTTGGCTTGACTTCTTTTTTACCCATCAACACCCTTCTTGTACCCCTGCAGAGCATGTCGCTGTTGTATTATCGCATCGGCAAGTATAAACTCGAGAAAGAACCACAATACTGTACTTCAGTGTGTCTCTGGAATTCTCCTGCTAAGAGAGCGCTCCTTGAGAAAATAGGTAAAGTCAGAAACCTGGTGGATCCGATAGTGGTCAGTTGGTCTAGGACTGTGAATGGAGTATGTTTCAATAAACATCACCTGTCTTCATTTTCGGTGGCAGCTAGTTGCACTGGTTTTACAACATCCTATACCCCGGTTTATTAAATATGGCTAGTAAATCAATTGCTAGTTGATGGCAGGTGATACTTGGAGGTGTAATCCATGAAAACCAACAAGGGTTTCTGTGAAACTAGTAGCTCTATCAAAATATAACTGCCCTTATACTCTGTATTGGTGACTCATTGACCTTCCCTCACACAATGACTAGAATTCTTGTGGACGTAAAGAATGGTTAATGTGATTAAGACATTTTATGCTAACCCAGAGTATGAGTTATAGTAAATGGGCAGTTAGGTAACTTAATATTGTATGTGGCAAGGCAAGGATGTTTGCTCTTTCCAACGTTTAGCACCTAGTCTGATTCAAACCGGAGACCCTGATGTATTTAAAGTCATAAAGTAATGCTAAATGCAGGTAATTTTTTGACATGGGGTACCACATCTTAACTCTGGATTATATTGACTCAAGGAATTTAGTTTCTTCTTAGGATAGCAGTGGAATAACAAGAAGACTCGGGTTAGAGTGAGGCATATCTCACAAGGCAGTGGTCCTAACCTGTAGTCCGGGGACCCCTAAGGTCTGTGAAGCCTACTCAGGGGCGCCACAACTGCTTACAAAATGAAATGATAGTAAAAGATTAATAAAGTGTATGTAAATAAAGAAGCAAAAAGTAAAATTGAAAATGTTAAAATGTTCTTTAAATGTGAAGATATTTAAAATGTAAGTTAGTATACACTGACCGATTCGTGGGAGCTGAGGAATCTGCATCAAATAGAATATAGTATGAATTATGAATGTCCTCAATTGAATTTAGAAAAGTTCCACCCCTCCCATTAATAAATAAAATGTGGATTTCTTTGTAATGTCTTAGTGAATTACATAAAATAATTGTGTATTTGTTTGATGAATGTGTATTTTCGTGGATTTGAAAATGCTTAGCTTAGATCCTGGCTTCCAGTAATGACTAAGTAGGGGTCCCTGGATTCCAATAATGATTGGTTGGGGGCCGTATTCCAATAATGAATAATTGGGGGTCCAGGGAAGTGAACAGGTTAAGAACCACTAAATAAAGCAAAGATAAATGGTCAATTTATATCAAAGTGTAGTACCAGGGTTTGGAAGTCCCTAAAACACTTGCAAAGTGAAACAATCAATTCAATTCATGAAGCTTTATTCGGTACATGTAAAATTACCATAAAAGCGCAGACAAGACAGATACATGATATAAATATAACATAATTCATAATCCAATAGATAAAACATACAATAAAATAATATATGTACAGAAGGCTAAAATATCATACTTTTACGTGCATTGATGGACTGATTAAGAAAGGTTGCAGTATAAAAACAAACATCGACAAATTCCAGATTAAAAATTAAACTCATAGCCTGGTTAACAGTACACACATCATATTTGACAAATAAAGGTTTCAAATAGGCTGTTCTAAAGTTCGTGAACAATTTGCAAAATAGTAAAAAGTGCAAGGTGCTTTGTTTAGAAAGGCCATCACACGGGCATGGCCCCATCGGGTGTTTCTTAAGGTTTGGATGGGCCACTAAGTGGTGTGCTGCCCCAAACCTAAGTCTGGTCAGCACAAACTTATGCGATGGCCTAGTAACCAAGGTTAAATATGCTGAAAAACCTTCCTTTACAATATATTTGCTATGAAAAATGACAGTGGACAGAAGTCCAGACACTGAAGCCCGCTTCCTAACTCTGCTAATAAGAAATTTAGCTTTTAGCTCAGCTTTGGGAATTTGAGAAGCAGCGGTTCGGTCAACCTAAACATTAATATTAAAAATTTCCAAAAAGAAATCAGCAACGTATTTAAGCCAAGGGATATTGTGATGTTTATCTAGTGATAGACAATCCTCTATGACAGATCTATTAAATGACTTTTCCTCCTGAAGCCAGGTAGAGCGCCAGGCCATTAGTGGCCTCAGGGATAGTAGATCATTTAAGAAATTAATATCCAGTTCCCGATGGGTCAGCTCAGAGGAGGCGGAGGGGGGTAAACACAAAAGCTTTTTTAAAAAGGTGTTCTCCTTCTGACACCTGCCCCATACAGTGCTATGGTCACACATCTCGCCTGGTATATTTTTAACATATCCCTGGTCCTTGTGTCCCCAATTTTTGCCGCAAACTTGAAGACACCATAGGAATTTTGGGCCATTTTGTTGCTAATATTAAGAAATTCATTGGTCCATTTTCTGTCTTTAGAGAAGGTGATACCAAGATAGCAAAATTTATCAACTTGTTGCACCTTTTCACCATCAATAAAAAAGGCATTAGTGGATTTGCTTCTAGCCCCACAAGTCATGGTGTACGTTTTCCCCTTGTTGATAATAAGTTCTCTGTCCTTAATAAAGGTGGAAAATCTATCAATTAGGCGTTGTAATCCACGCGGGGTTTTTGAGAGCAGTACCGCGTCGTCAGCGTACAATAACACTGGTACTTGAACACCTAGAATCTTAGGGGCATCCGCAATTACATTTTTTAAAATGGCGTCGATTTCGTTAATAAACAAGATAAAAAGGAGTGGGGCTAAAACGCAGCCCTATCTGATCCCACGATTTACACCAAATTTGGGGGTACATTCCCCATTTGTACCGTAGCGCACACAAGTTTGTAACTTTTGGTACAGCCTGGCAAGGAAGAAGATTATGCCCTCCGGGGCTCCCAGCTCAAGCAAAGTTGGCCATAATAGAGAGTGGTCAACCATGTTGAATGCGCTACTGAGATCTGCAAAGCAGAGATATATTGTGCCACATTTAGCTTCCGTGTATTTGCCAATCAATAAATCAAGGTTAATACACTGGTCCACTGTGCCCCGGCCATTCCTGAATCCATACTGGCTATCGGCCAAAATGGCCTCCTGCTCAACCCACTCCTCTAGTCTAGCCAGCATGACTCTACTCATGATCTTAACTGAGGAGTCAAGAAGAGAGATGGGGCGATAGTTCTTTACATCTGCCCTACAACCCTTTTTATAAATTGGGATTATAATGGATTCCTTCCAGGTTTTTGGTGCCTCAGTACAGACAGCTACATTAAAAGCAATAGCCAGAAGGGGGCTCCACATCTCTGGAGCTACTATATAAACATCTATTGGGACCCCATCTGGTCCCTGAGCTTTCCCTCCCTTGCTTGCACATATCCCAAGTTCCACTTCATTAACAGTTATTCCCAGAGGTATAATGGGCCATTTCCCAGCATTAATATCTGTACAGCTATGAGAGCCAAAGATGTTTGAGAAATGTGAGACCCATCCATCGCTGGGGACATTAGAGGTTAGCACGGGTATATTCTCCTCTTTTAAAAAAGGGGAATTTACCGTAGCCCAAAATAAAGTACTGTTGGATAGTTCAGCCGCTTGGTTAAGTGAATCTCAGGCCTCCTGTTGTAGCTCACACTTCCTCCGTTTCAAGGCTTGCTTGTACTCTAGCCTTAACAAAATTATTGAGCCCAGATCCCTGGGCTTTTTGGCAAGTGCACGTTTTAACTGGAGTAATAGGCTGGTACATGAATGATCAAACCACCCTGGTCCATTACTGTTCTGGGTTCTATTAGTTTTGGTGAACCTGGCATCAATAGATTTATTAATACATTTAAAAACATTTAAAACCCTTTCAAAATCCATGTTTTTATCAAGAATAAGTGTAATATCGATAAGATTTTCTTTAACGATGGCACTTATTAATTCAGTGGCTTTCTCACCTGACCACCTTAATCGGGCTCCATTTGATCTGTGGGGTTCCACATTAATAATTATGGTTCCTGTACCTACATTGCTTCTACCCCAAAGAAAACAATCTAAGATTATGTAATTATGGTCGCTGAGGGATGAAACTTCAATCCTAGGGGAAGCTAAAAAAGAAGTGATTTTAGAAGAAACAATCACATGGTCTATGACTGAACTACTTTGCCTGTTCTTATAGGTAGGGATGAATTGACCCCTTTCATCCTTGACAGGGTCAAGAATTACCAAATCATAGCATCCCATTAACCTATGCAGTGCTTCACCATAGCTATTATGTTTAAAATGCAGGTCATCCAAGTCATCATTATTGGTAATCCCACATACCTTTTGGGTTGACAATTCACATAGTGGAATATTAAAATCACCCACCCAAATAATATCAAACAAAACACAACATTCTACACTCAGATTATCTATTGCTTTAGCCAGTTCAATAACTAATGTTGGCCTGGTATTGTCAAAAACATTATTATAATAATTCACTAACAAAATGTTATGCCCTTGATCATCAACGAGCCAGAGAATCTGTGCATGAAAACCTATAGTCGGAGATCTTTTAACTATGATTTGCCGGCTGATAGAAACCAAGATCAAAAGACCTCCTTTGGCTCTCCCCGAGGCGGATGCTTGTGCCGCTACATTGTAAGAGACAAACCCCTCGTAATTTACATCTTCCCTGGACCATGTTTCCTGAAAACAGATGATATCATGGCTATTAATAAAGCTCTTCCAGCCCAAAACATTCCCCTTGGACCTCAGTCTGGCAATGTTCCAGCTGACAATTGAGAGACCTGTGAAGCCTTCTCCTCTTACAACGTCTTGAACATCAGTAGCATTTATGCAGTCTCCACCCAACCCATTCAAAGTATCCCCGCAGTTACCAATCACATTTTGATCTCCAGTCAAATTTCGCTCTGAATATATTTGCTCCTCATTCAATTCAGAAGCTAGACTAGACGTTAACACCCGGCTATCTGGAGGCGCTATTTGGTTATCAGTCCAAAGATGCTCAGGGAAAATAATCTCCTTACTAGATTTAATCACCTGGCTACAGGTGAGCACCATATTGTTAATGGGTACACGTACATGGGACCCCTGGTCCTTATAACGTCAGTCATTTCCGTCCAAGGAGCTTAAAGCTTGATACCTATTACGCATTGGAACCTCGAAGACAGGGCGATAAATGGGTGTGATCGGTCTATTTCTATGAGTAACTGGTGGTGTTTTGATTAAGTGACTGTAAAAATAACCAAGTGGGCGCACACAGATGCTGTTATCATTAGATGACACCGAGGCTGCTCTTAATAAAACAGTGGCAACATGTTGAGGGTGTTTAAAGTTAACAATGACACAGCCACCCCTGCAGTTCTTTCTAGAATTTCCGATCCGGTTAACCCTCCTGGTGGATAAAATCTGGTCAGAATAGGCAGTGGGAAACCCGCATTGATTATGCAGCCATGAGACTGTTTTATTTTTAAGGGAATCATGTGATTCTTGCTGGTGCTGTGCAGTGTGGTTATCGATTGGTGGCACATTATTTAGGACACGTTTACAAAAAAGGGGTGACCCTGTGTCCCTCAGAACCTGGGTAGGCGTGGTTGAATACAAAGTGGTTCTGTCGGGTAGCGTGAAATTGCTTTAAAGAATGGTTAGCTCAGTTCAATCTATATGTACAGTAAACCCTCTCAAAACAATCCAATCAAAAGATAAAGTCTTTATATTAACAAATATTCATGGTACACAGGAATTACTTCATTCTGTAATAGCACAAATTTCAATGAATGGTAAAATCATTACAGAAAACATATAGTGCGCGTGACTGTCAGTGAACAAAGTGATCCATGCATTCAAATCAGTGACACATATATACAATATATACAGTGAAAACAAGGGGAAGGGGGGGGGGGCAGTACCACAGAACCACTTTGTATTCAACCACATTATTTAGGACAACCACATACGGTGCACTGTCAGGGGGGAGGTTAATGAAACGGCTTTTCTTAACTTCTGGTAATCCAATGCTACTCTCAGGTACAGTAGCAGCCTGTATATTTTGACCAGGTATTGGTAGTGGGACAGGGTTATGTATAGCTGTTTCCATTAAATTGGAACCTCCACTGGTTAAATTAGATACATCTTCCCTGGTTCTGACTCCCTTCTCAGCCGTAACCTTTTTAACAACGCTAACGCTACTGGCCCTATCAATATAAGAGTTCAGAAGATCACCTAGTCTTAAAACGTCCGTGGAGATGATATCAAGTTTAAGTACCAGGGGTTTAATCAACTTTTCAATTTTGGCATCTATGATGCTAACTAAAAGATTTAATTGCTCGTTGTCTATTTTGACAACACTGTTCTTTACTAATGGCTCCTGATCACCGGAGATATTATGAGGGGGTGGGTCTGCTCTTTTTAGGGCTCGGACTCCTTCCCAGTGAAACTGGGAGGAGTTTCGAGAACTAATGTTAAAGGAGAAAAAAAAGTATCTCCTAGGGCCTTGGAGAGAGAAATTCCACACATTCCTTAGGGTTTTCTGTCATCTGGTCAGTGATTCGTCTTCCTTGTGTTTTCGTTTTAATAGGCTTGAAGTGATAGGGTGAATGTAGTTTTGTTCCGCCATTTTGGGCATATTTCGTGCGTGCTTGCGCAAAGAAGTACATAAATTATAATTAGGAGCTGTCAGGGAGCCTCCGTTAGTGAATACAGATGGCCGGGCGCGTTCACAATTCTGCAGCGCTCAGCGCGCAGCTTCCTTGTTTTAATCGGCTGCTGCGATATTTGGCTGCCCCCACCCCGCGGCTTTGTTTGCAAGCTCAGCATGGGGCGCGTGTCACATGCACACAGGAGCTTCCGCACCCGAACCCGCCGAGCGTCCACGAGGCACTCCCTGTCTTGTTCCCCGGAGGACATGCCGCCGGGAGGGGGGACCACACACACCCAAGCAGAGCTCCGACCACCGCCAGGCAGGCAGGCTCGCGCAGACAGGCAGAAACTCTTTCCAGGAATCTGTTCTCAAAAGAGCCCAGCACTCGCTCCTCGGTATGACTCGCACATGGCCTCATACCCCTCCACGCACTTTGTACGTTTTAGAAACGGCGTTGATGTGCCCCCGGCTGCTTTGCACCGCGTCGTGCCCAACGTAGAAAACATGCCGCCACCTCCTCAATTAATGCAATGCATGGAGGGTCTGCTGTGGGCGCCTGGCTGCCTTATCGGGGGTCCACTGTTAACCACATCCTGCTCAGCGGCAAAACAGCAGGAAAAAGCTTCTGTTCTCCTCAATGTGTGAAGCCCTTCCACACTCTACCACCCACGAGCCCTCGCTCGTTATTATTACCCTGGAAGTAGGATTCAGCGTTCCGTGTTTTGTTGGGGTAGCAACCACTTGGGGGTCTCATTATTTTGGTAGGGGGGTTGCATGAGCCACTTATGCCGATTATGGGTGCCGGAGCCACAAGCCAGCACGAAAGGTGCGTGGGACGCACACCTTCCACGCATGGTGTTTATATGTAAACAGAGGCCACCTTATCTGAGGACAGTGACCCTGGCCCATGCCTGAGGCTAGGGGGAGGGAACCCCGGCTCCACCGTGAGGTACATGGCCTCCCCGGAGTGTCACAGGGTATCCTAACAGGGACCCACCAACCAGCGCCTGCCTGGTTTAGCGCGTGTTTTGAAGTTGCATTCGAGCAGGCAGCCTTGCGCGCAGCTGATGGTGTCTCGCGCCTGCTCCTTTGTGGTGCTGCTGTGCTCGGGCTGGCTTCCCGAAGCGGGGAAGGGAGGGGGGATCTGGTGCATCGCCTCTTTTAAGACCCTCGCGCCTCAGCAGCACTCATATGTCCGGCCAGTACATCATGCTCGTTTTGTGTCATGCTCATAGGGGTGTTGTGGTGGGCTAAGTGTCCCTGCCTGGGACGCGGTACTTGCTTTGTGTCGTCCTCGTAGGGGTGCTGTGAGGCAGTCGGTGTCGAGGTAGACACTGGGACATGGGCCCGGCCTATTAGTGGGGTGGATTAGGGAGATGTGGGTACCGGATGCGCTGAGTGTGAGAGTATGTATTAGAGACAAAGTGTTTGATCCAACGATTGTCTTGAAGAGGCTGGGGTGGAGAGATTGAGTGTCTGTTAGATACGGCCACCCCTATAAATGAGGTAGAAATACTCCGGTGGATGTGTTTGGTGACTCGATGTAACTCCGCAGTGTAGTTATGAATGGGTGGTTGGATGATAGCGGTTTCGCCCCGTGGAGGCGATAAGCAACGGTGCATTTTTTAATTTCAAATTTACTCGAAAAGGAACCAGTACGCTCATTTTTTTGAACTCGGTCGACCTTTTGAGGGATTATTTTTAAATCATTTTAAAACGATTTAAACATGGATGGTGTGCACATGATCAACATGCAGCGGTTGATAGCGGCTGCAGAGTATTTGGAGAGGAGAGTTCGAGGTAAAGGGCGCATGTTCCATGTGCATTTTATTGATATTGTGTGTGCATACGTCGATTACACGTGTTATTGTTATAAATGTTTATATTTTGTCGCCATGCTTTTTCTCATTTTCAAATATGACAGCGGGTCACGTAAATATTATTTTTGAGGAAGTGGGGAGATATAAACCTTCTGCATTACTTTGACAGGCGTGTGTTTTTTTATTATCGGTTAACACACGTGCACATTTTCTGATTTAGTAACAAGCTGTAAAGACGTACTGTTCGCTCATACTGTATGTGAAATATACTCATGCAAAGATGTATGTTCCTGTTAGTTGGTTTAGATGGAGTCGTAGATAAAAGCCTTTTCATTTAGAAAAACAATCACACTTTTGACTAGCTGTATTTTATACCCTCAGTGATGTTTTATAAACGCTTGTGTGGGAACGCAGTGGGTGGATTAAAATGCTATTTGTTTAGTTCCTGTCATATGTTTAGCTCTTTTTTCATCTAAATTGTTGACTTAAAAAAACCTGAAATACTATCTTCGGCCCCAGAGGGGGGGAAAGTGAGCGTGGCGTTCGTCTTTTTACAGACGTGCTTCAGTAATAACAAAAAGAAGGCCTCTCGGGCGATGGTTGTTTAGAAAAATGTTCTGGAGGCGACAGCAGCATTTAGGAGGGCGAGTGCTACATTAGAACCCAGCAGAAATCTAGCATTGACGTACAGGCTAGATGCAGGTCGTGCAGGCATCATTGGTTGGAGGGCGAGGGCCGCGTGCTACATTGGAAACAGAAATCCAGCATTAACATTCAGCATACGTGCTGGCCTTTCAGCCAGAGTGACGTCAGTGTTTATAGAGCGTGGAGAACACGCTGCATTAGAGCCAAACAACTCTGCCAGTAACGTCCAGAATTAATGCATGTCGTGCAGGGACGCTGCTGTCAATATTTATACAGCAAGGGGAGCACAAAACACCAGAACCACGCAGAAACGTCACATTAACATGGTAACAATCAGAATAAAGGCAGGTCGTGCAGGTATGCCGACCCAGACACATCAGCTGCATTACGACCAGGCAGAAATCAACAGCAGTGTCTATAGAGCACGAAAACACGTTGCACTAGAACCAACTAGAAATCAAATACTAATCTTCAGACTGCATAGGGGGAATGTGGGCACAGTGACATCACCGATTGTTGAGCGAGCTGTAGCATGCATGCTGTGTTAGAACCAGGTAGACAGCTACCACCATTAGCATGCAGAGTAAATGCAGGTCTTGCCACCATACTGGCACCAGTGTTTGTATAGCGAGGGAGGCCTCGCTGTATTAAAATACACCAAAAGTACCAGTCATATACAGAATAAATGTAGGTGGTGCGGGCATACTGGCATCACAGTTTGTAAGGGAATAGGTTGCGTCGTACCAATTAGAAACAATTTAGAATAACTGCATGCCTTGCAGACAGACTGACATGTCTGTTTATAGTGCTGGGGCCACACTAGTAAATACCCAAATATGAATCCAATACTACTGTTCGGAATAAATGCAGTTCATGCAAACATCAGTGTTTATAGAGCGAGAAACCCGACAACCACCCACACAAACGGTCAGACACACACAAACACGTGCCCTACACAGTCTGACTGCCCGCTTGACTTCGCTGCCATGCAACTCTTTTTGCCAGGAGGTATGCCGCTTGTAAGCAGACTTAATCAGCCTCTCGGGCCGGCAGCCCTTTGTCGGGTTTCTGTGGCTGTGGGGGTGTGATGTGCAGAGATTTGCACGGGTCAGGAGCGCCTTTCCAGCCGCACCGTGTATACATACACCACACACACATAACGCACACACAAACCACACACCTCAGTCTCTCAACACCACACACTTGTCACCACTCAACACAACACACTCACCACCACACTCACTCCCCAGGCTCACCCCCACAGACTCACCACCACACACTCACCAGCACACAGAAAACAACACACACAACAACACACCCCCAGCCGTCAATTAATGCTTTCACCATGCACAAACACCAACAACCATCATCCATCTGTGCACGCTTTTACCAAGCACACACCCACCAGCCGTCAGTGCACCCTTCCACCAGGCACACACACCTCCAGCCGGCAGTGCACTTTTCCACCAAGCAATCGCAGTATGGTACACTTTACTTTTAAACATATTCATATAAAGCACAGCATGCCACCATTGGTAAAATTACAATTCAACAAACATACTTCCACTACACACCACATGCAGACACTCCATAACACATGGCAAAAAGACATTGGCATTTACAATGCCATTAGCTCAAACTCAAATAAATCCGAGCCCGATTGCATTTCTAATGCTTGTTTTTTATTGCGATTCCCACCCCGTTTAGTTTGTGGTTTTCTCCATGCCCTCACTGCTCTAGGGGCAGGGGGGGTTTGTAGTAGGGATTCATTAATAACACTAGAAACACCCAAAGTGTCCTGATTAGACTCTAGTCCTATAGGCACATCGGTACATACATCAATGGGGTTAACCGATGCACCACTGTCGTTTAAAAGACTGGTGGTCATGGCACTTAGGGTTACAGGAGGGAAATCAACTGGGCTCCCTCTGCTTAAAGATTTTGTCCGGTCATTATTAATTTTACTGACCACTTTGACTAGATAATTATCCAACGTTGCCGAAACTGGCACAGTGTTAAGGGCTTTTTGTTTTGACATTATCGACAGTAGCTCCGAAATCAGGTAAATATTAGTTTTAACAAACATGAACAAACGCTTTCATGAATTGCTTTCTAAAATAAAGTACAAATGTCTCAGGTGCCACAAAAAATTAGTGGGGCAGTAAAGGGCCAGTCACAGTCAATAGTCATGAAAATCTCACTTTACTTGAATGACTGTCCTCCGCGGCGTCGACGGCCAAGGTCCGGGGCCCAGCCCAGCCTCTCCTGCCCCAGACTGCCACAGACTGCCCGGGCTTCGCCCGGCGGACGCCCGTGCTCGCCCGCGCTGCGGGTATGGTCAGTTGATTTTATACCCTTCCGGTTTCCTTAGAAGGGGGCGTGGCGTTTTTCTAGCGCCTCCGGGCGCAGGCAGAGGCGTCGCAGGTGCGCCTTGTGACCCCGGGGCTGCTGGTAGTGGTAGTCCCGCTGGCCGTTTCCCTCATGGCGCGGAAAGGAAAAGGAAAGCACCCGGCCGTTCCCCTCACGGGTCTCGGACTGGTGCAGCAGGTAGGTTCCTTCACATCTGCGGTTTGTGAAGTCCCTGGTAAGGTGCTCAGGCATGTCGTTGCAGGGCCTGACCAAAGGTAGACCCTCCAGCCAACATTCATTACTCCTGGAAGTGGAAGCAATGAAACAGTACATAGCAGGTGAATGCATTGAAAGAAAACTTAGAAATTCATTGATAACTACACAGTTAAAAATTAGATATGGTTCAGATAAAATAAGCCTGAATAGTGCCTGAAATTCATTTGTCATGGTATGTAACACATCATAAGTCATGAGCACACTATGGGCTGCCAACTAAGAGCAATATCAGGCCTGAGTTATGCAGAGCAAACCATAATTGGCTAATTTAAGGATTTGTTATAACTGAACTATAACTAACTTATATGTGTGTGTGTGTGTGTGTGTATATATATATATATGTATATATATATATATATATATTACCTACTGGCGATAGCCAGTAGGTATATATAGTTAGGATTGTTTTCCATAGGGAAATCGCAACATTCTATTGGGAATAACTTTGGCGCCGGTTGAGGAATCTTCCTGAAATTTTCCTTAACTTTGCTCGCGGCGCTCCGCTCCTTCCCTGAAAGTTTGGGGGGGATTTGTCAAGCGGGGGCCGAGATAAAAGGGGGGGGTCCCAAAACGTGTTTTCCCCATGTTAATTTCCATAGGGCGGTTGGACTCACTTTTAGCCCGAACGGCTGAATGGTTTTCCACCAAACTTGGCAAAATTGTAGGGACTGGTAGCCCGCTATGCCTTTGCTATGTCTCAAGATATGTGCTCCAGTGGTTTTTACGAAAATTAACTTTGAAAAAATATATATTGGGCTACATTGGGCTATATATATATGTAAGAGCCCAAATGTAGCCCAATGTAGCCCAAAGATGGCCACCATAGACAAAAAAAAATGTAGCCCAAATATCAGCCAGATGTAGCCCAACTATAGCCCAATGACAGAATGTCCCAGAGTGTTTTAAAGAACAACTACAGCGCTAACAGTCTTACTTATGACAAAAGTATGGCACACCTGAAGTCATCTTGATTGGAATAAAGTGTTAACACTTAAAACATTTAATTTGCAAAGGAACAAAATGAGGGGGTTCATTTTGCCATAGAAATTATGATTAGTGCTGAGAAAGAAAAATTAGGGCACATTTTGAGTGACTTCTCAAATCCTTTTATATTTCATGAAAAAAATTCTGATATGCAGTCTCCCAAGATGGCCACCAGAGACAAAAGAGCCCAAATGTAGCCCAAATATCAGCCAGATGTAGCCCAACTATAGCCCAATGACAGAATGTCCCAGAGTGTTCTAAAGAACAACTAGACCGCTAACAGTCTTACTTATGACAAAAGTATGGCACACCTGAAGTCATCTTGATTGGAATAAAGTGGTAACACTTAATACATTTAATTTGAAAAGGAACAAAATGAGGGGTTTCATTTTGCCATAGAAATGTTATATATATATATATATATATATATTCACTGAAAAAACCATAGGTTACACACCAGTTATAGTTAGGAATTAGCATTTAAAAAACCTTTGAAATTCACTGAAAAAAACATAGGTTTCACACCAGTTATAGTTAGCTGGAAATTTTACTCGCATAAAACCATTGAAATTTCCACGTTATAGTTAGTTGGACTCACTATAACTTGCACGTCTGCAATGCACTGCTGATGACGTCACATATTACATCACTCATGCATATATTTAAATATTTAAACATTACTCGCTAATATATGTATTCACTAAGATACACTTAATAAGCCCGTTAACCAATCAATTTTTTTTTTTAAAACACTGAACTGAAAAAACCATAGGTTTCAGGCCTTATATAGTAAGGAATTAGCATTTAAAAAACCTTTGAAATTCACTGGAAAAAACATAGGTTTCAGGCTTTATATAGTTAGGAATTAGCATTTAAAAAACCTTTGAAATTCACTGAAAAAACCATAGGTTTCAGGCCTTATATAGTTAGGAATCAGCATTTAAAAAACCTTTGAAATTCACTGAAAAAACCATAGGTTTCAGGCCTTATATAGTTAGGAATTAGCATTAAAAAAAACCTTTGAAATTCACTGAAAAAACCATACGTTTCAGGAGTTATATAGTTAGGAATTAGTTTTTAAAAAACCTTTGAAATTCACTCAGAAAACTATAAGTTTTAGTGGTGTTATAGTTAGCTGAACATTTTACTCATACAAAACCAATGAAATTGCTCCTATATAGTTAGTTGTACTAACTATATTTCGCGCACCCGAAATCCACTGCTGATGATGTCACATATTAGATCATTCATGACATGGTCAGTGACATCACTGATGACATCTCAAATGACATCACTGATGACATCATCCACGTGACAATCACATACACCTTTTCATACACTATTACAATTTTTCATCACTGTTTGTAAAATACAGAGTATCATATTTAAATCCATTGTCACAGCAATACAAGTATCTAAAAATCCACTCAGTGATTCATAGATGTATACACACATCTAATCACTTACCTATGGATTCACTCATACATGCTGTCAATGAACAATAGCACACTATCAAAAATACTTATACATCTATATCGACATTAAACAAAAGCACGCATCCTATTCACATATGAAGTCATCCTACTCACTTATGCAAACAATGGATCATACTTACATATTTACTTAGCAAAACACTTATACAAACACCACTTCTTCTATTTATTTATTTAGATAGTAAGTCATACTTAGTGAATTATAAAATCATTATTACAAGTATACAGTTATCCATACAGTCACTCACACAATCATTGTGTCTTATGTATACTTATTTATATACAACAACTGACACATACACTGCCTTTTATTTTTCTAGTTTGTTGGACCTGTACCTTTGAGAAATATATTTGCTCATCACCACACCCATAAAGAGATTCCCTCACCCAAACTGTTAGAACATGTAGTTTTAACTTCATATATCTACTGAATCAACTATTCACACATCTTTGGACAGTCACACACCCCCCACCGAACCACACACTTTCACACTCCCATACAAATACTCAGTTAACTAATCAATAACTAATATAGACTTTCACATAGCTAGTAACCAACTGTAGAATCAGTTTACACAACAATTGACAAAGTGATACAGATATTCACACAGTTTAGTCACTATCCACTATATTTAGTGAGACATTATAAATTGGTCAAGTAAACAGTCAATTACACTGCTACTAAATCCTCCATCCAAATATTTATTTATATATATACACTCATTCTTCAATGTAAATTGCTATATATATATAATGCATATTTAAATGACGAAGCAAACCACATTCACTGGATGATGTCATCAGTGATGTCATTTGAGATGTCATCAGTGATGTCACTGACCATGTCATGAATGACCTAATATGTGACATCATCAGCAGTGGATTGCGGGTGCGCGAAATATAGTTAGTACAACTAACTATATAGGAGCAATTTCATTGGTTTTGTATGAGTAAAATGTCCAGCTAACTATAACACCACTAAAACTTATAGTTTTTTGAGTGAATATATATATATATGTGTGTGTTTATATATATATATATATATAATGTGTGTGTGTGTGTGTTTATATATATGTGTGTGTGTGTATATATATATATATATATATATGTGTGTATATATATATATATATATATGTATGTGTGTATATATATCAATATATATCAATATATTTGTAAAGCACTACTTGTCACCCATGAGGGTATCCAGGTGCTCGCAGGGTCCAGTTGATTAATCGAATAGCCTGGTTTTCTGGGATGTTTGAAACCCTGGAAAAGATGGGGAGGTCTGTAGATGATAGGGTAACTAGTTCCATGTCTTTTCTGCTAGGTAGAAGGAGTGACTTCTCCATCTGCTATGTTGGATATGGGAGTGAGGGTTAGAGAAAGGGATGCAGAGCGGAAGTTGTCAGGTAAGCTGATTGACATTCATGCGGTGGTTCAAGTAGGTGGGTCCACATTTGTGTAGGGCCTTGTATGCATGGGTCAGGAGCTTGAACTGGCATGTTTTCTGTACAGAGAGCCAGTGGAGTTCCCTGAGGAAGGGGGTGATGTGGGTTTGTCTGGGGAGATTTAGGACGAGACTGCCTGTGGTATTCTGTAGTCATCGGAGGTGAGCTGCAATCCCTGTGTAGAGAATGTTACCGTAGTCCAGTAGGCTGGAGATTAGGGCCTGGGTGAAGGTGCATCTTGAGCTCCAGCCATTAGAATATCTTATGAAGTATGTGGAGTTTAAAGAAGCAGGATTAGATCGAGTTGACCCGAGTTGTCATCGTTACTTTGTTGTCCAGAATGATGCCTATGTTCCTAGCATGGTCATTGAGGGGGAGGAGTAGGTCTGAGTACTGAGCTCCACCAGGAGTTGTGTGTCATCGGTATAGAATATGATGTTGAGTCCATGGGTTTTGGCAATGCTGGCCTGAGGTGTTATATAAGTGTTGAAGAGGGTGCAGCTGAGCGAGGATCCTTGAGGTAATCAACAGAAGATTTCCTTGGGTTCAGATGTGAAGGAGAAAGGTGAACTTTTTGTGTTCTTCCGTTGAGGAAAGAGGTGATCCCTCTGAGAGTGGCTGTTTGGAAGCCTATGTTGTGCAGCCCTTGTGATAAGTGTGCGGTAGGAGACCGTATCAAAGGCTGCCGAGAGTTCTCAGAGGATCACAGCAACAGTCTCTCCTCGGTCGAGTAGGGCTTAGATGTAGTGGATAGCTGAGATGAGGGCTATCCAGTGCTGTGGCTGCTGTAGAACCCGGATTAGGAGGTTCAATTCCAGATTAGAGAAGATTTATTGGTGGATGGCTTTTCTAATACTTTGTTATGCAAACAAACGATGGACGGAATGCTAAATAAATCATACATTCACCCCCAGTCAAGAGATCTGGGTAAAATCCATTGTTCTTTTACTCGCCATGCCACCCCAGTTTAGACACAGCCATATACAAATCAGTCTTGACCCTGTACCTCATGGGAACAGTCCAGCCCGAACTGCCAAGTCAGGTCCTCCCTGGACCGGAAACAAGCATCCTTGGACCGGTTTCTGGGTATTACCCTTCATCAGCCAGGCTAGCTTGATTATAGTGGCACAGTGAGCAAGGGACCTACGTCTGGGCATACCCATCCTACTTGGGGTGAAAAGTGCTACGCAAACAAATGATGGACGGAATGTTGAATAAATCATACATTCACCCCCAGTCAAGAGATCTGGGTTAAATCCATCGTTCTTTTGCTCATCATGCCACCCCAGTTTAGACCCAGCCATATACAAATCAGTCTTGACCCTGTGCCTCATGGGAACAGTCCAGCCGGAACGGCCAAGCCAGGTCCTCCCTGGACCGGAAACAAGCAGCATGGGACCGGTTTCTGGGTATTACCCTTTGTGGTAAATAAATAATTAATTACCGGTACTATTTTTGAATACATTAATAAAACAGATAGCTCAATAAATAAGAGGCAGGATCCGAGGAATCTGAGTCGAACGGGCTTTATTCAGGCAAAAGGGAAGGGACAGGATTGGGACAGCCTGAAATAGAATGGCACGAGTGGCAGCTGCAACGTTTCATCAATAGTACATGATATATATAGTAAAACATCACAATTACATTACATACAGTAGGCGTAACTAGTGACAAGCGTAAGATAAGAACACATGGGCGTGAAAAGAAGGCGTGCACAGGGTGTGCACGAAGACATGTGATGAGAACGTCACAGAAGTGTCATGAAATGGGTGGATACATGGAGGGGGCTACCTGAGCAGCTGGAACCTTTAACCTAGTGGTGCGCGCAAACGGGCAATGACGTGTAACTGGGAGAACTGGGGGCTCTGACTTCTGCACTAGAAGAGGAGACTAAAGTCTGCGATGTCAGGACGACATGTACCCAGAGCATATCTGGTATCTGGTGTTTGGAGAACATGTTGATAGAATCTAAAAGTTATCAGAGCAAAGGCTACTGGACACTAAGGCTGGTGCATGCATATATTCTTCGTGTATTGCGTGTGCTATGAATCTTCCATGAACATTAATACAGTAATTCTCTTGCATGGAGACAGAAAGACTAGACTATAGCTGGAGATGTTTATGCGGTTCGTTAGCTTAGGAATGTGAAGACGGAGAGCTGAACTGATAACTAGAGGCATAACATATTCTTGGCAGACAGGCAGGCAGAGCCAGGCCGGGCACCGCGCTGCGCGGCAGGAAGTAAGTGAAGGGTCAGGGATGCAGGTGGGGGCTGCATCGCTCCTCGGAGTGGTTTCAGGAGACTGGAGCTTGAATCTGGTGTCCGGGCCCTTTGAGGCCTAGTAACGGGGACAATTCGATAAATTAACGTGCACAATGTAAAACGTTAGCAACATAGGCCTAATACTCGTTGCTTTCACGAGAACTGGAAACTGGCATACTAGAGTTGGACACAACTATAATTGCGTCTTTAATCGATCATAGGGGGATATATGCATATCGATCATGCACATATAACATAGGATGGGGAACACGTAGGCACACATGACAAGGCAAAATTCAATTTTCCTCATTCCCTCCTTGTGCCCTACGTTTCCATCAGGAAACATCAATATTCATGATACCATCTATCTGTTCATAGAGCATCATTTGCTCGTCTCGAATTTTCTTGGAACGGGACTTAGGACTAGGAATACAAGAGGTAGCACACAAGCCGCAAATCGCAGGGCCACATTGTAAACAGAGGCAGCAACTGAATATGACCATTACTGCTATACCCAGGAATGATAATACTTTCCATCCCCAGGCAGATACTATACTCCAGAGCCAACCGGACCATGTCCAGGTGCCTGGATTCTGGTGTAACTGATGGGCTATTTTATGAAGTCTGGTTATAGCTGAATAAACAGACGGTGCGTTATTAGGAATGAAAATGCAGCAACTAGATCCGATGACTCTACAAGCTCCTCCCCTATCGGCCAGTATGACGTCAAGGACGAGACGATTTTGGAGCACGACAAATCTCATAGCAGATTGCTCTTCAGTTAAGTTACCTAGAGCGGAAGTAGTCTCATTCACTACTGCTTCAAGGGTTCTGGTTAGCCTACGTATTAGCTTACTATTCTGGACAGGACCTATGAAGAAAAAGAAACCTTTATTGAAATCTTGATACTGTTCTAAGGCAGTTTCAGTCTGATCGACAATTGGGGACTCGATCTCCCTTCTATGTCTAACGTGTACTAGATGTGTATTTCTGTGATAATCGGATGGGGCTAGGAAAACTGGTGGCAGTAGGAAGGCAATGTAACATGTTCCATCCCAATCTAGGGGCAGACGTACATATGCGGTCTGACCACACACAAAATATGAATGACGTGAGGCTTTGTAAATAGATTTCCCACTGTCACTATACTCGACCACAGTAGTACAATCACTATGTCCTAGATGTACTGAACCATTCTTTCTGACACATAATTCACCTTTCACTGGTAGAACTGAAATAGCAGGCAAATCTGGAGTAGTTTCGGACTGAACATTCAAAACCATGAAATTCGAGGAATAATTACCTAGATCATATACTTCATTTTCTAGATCTAACCCTGTTCTATGGGAAAGTCCTTCCTTGTCTGGAAAACATGTTCTATTCAGAAGGGACATATCATTTGAGGATGACGTTAACGTAGACCATGCTTCACACGAACCATTGTGTGAAAACGGATAAGGAAAAAGTGGCAGAACTCCCTTCGGTGTCTGGAAAGGGGGGAGTCGACCACACACCCAACAATTAGTGGCATTGCTGGTCTGGTGTGAATAGTGTAACATTCGGATAAATGTATTATTGCGCATGGCAAGACGATAGGATAACTCGTGAGGAGGCAGGTCACTAAAAGTGTGCTCTACTGTAACATTAGAAAACATACGTACATGTGAATTAATAGGAAAACATAAATGTAAGGCATAACTTATGCAGGTAACCATAAGACTCAGAAATAACATGAAAAATAGAGTAACAATACATCGACTTCGTAGATTCTTCTGATAACGTATTCTCTTAGAGTTTTGACTAACTCTCTCACTGTGTTGGTCTATCTCATACATGTCAGGAACCTGTCTAACCGTTTCACCCGAGAGGGACTTAGACAATTAAACTGGCTGACTTACTAGACCTTAATTTCTCTTTATACTCCTGCTGCGGAGTTTTCTCTAACAGGGGAAGTTTAGATTCAGTATCTGGGCAGTCCTTGAGAACGGGGCAGTCTTTAAAAACAGTCTTTGGAGAGAGTCCATGGAATCGCTTCACGTGGCTGGAATGTAGCCACCCTTTTCTGCCTTCAATCTTCACGGCGGTCCTTGTTGTTAGTAACACGAGTTTAGGCTCCTTCCAGCGGGGCTCCAGCGGACTTGAACGATCAAAGTTCCTCACAAGGACTAGGTCGCCTGGTATGACCTCGTGCGGTTTTACTTGAGTGTTGTGTTAAAAGTTAGGCTGAAAACCGTCAACATTATCGGCGCCCTCTTGCTCTCCTTAAACCTTTTGTGCACGTAAAACAGCCGCCATTTTGGACACCATGGCTTCCCCGCTCTCGCCGAGAGCCAGCGCGTCTCTCTCTCTCTCTCCTAACTTCGCTGGCAACCCCCCCCCCCCCTGCTTGCACCTGCCTTGAGTCATAAACCCCTCTTCGGCACTGCTCTGCCCCAGGCTCTCATCCTGTTCCCAGCGCGACATCTCCCTGCTTCCCCGTCATGACCTCCGGCCCTTTTGATGCAAACCCCTTTTCCCCGTGTGCCCGTCTGTCTTCCCCGTTCCCAGGCCGACACCTAGCTCTGCCGATACCATTCTCTTGCCCCTCCCCATACAATAGGAAGCTTCCCTCCTCAAAGGACCCCCGAGATGATCAAAGCCCCCCCCATCCCACGAGATCCGATCGAAACCCGCACACTCCATGAATCGGCGGAATACCCAGCTGCGCAATGATCATCACCTGTTGTGAACGGGGCGGGGACTTCCACTGTAGCCTTGCATGGGAACGGGCTGGGAAGGGGGGATTCTGAGGATGTCTTTCCGTACATCAAAGTATCGACGAGAATGTGTTACATGTAATAAAGAGATAAACTCGTGTATAAGAGGCCAGGCCTCCGGGATGCAGTTAGAGCACCTCAGAACGATACCTTCTGTCCGTTTCGTTGTGTTCTCCTCCGGAGAGAAATAAAAAACCTTGTTTCCTGCCTTCCAGTCTCCAGCGCCTGCCTCTTCAATGGTTTAACTTCTTTGTGGGTTCAAGAGGCGACATCGCCGGGCAATAATTAAGGATCTTATATTCTGGTTGGTAGTGCCCCCCCAGTTTGTATTTTTCCACAATTGGCGTCCCAAGCGTGGGGCCCATCAGCGACCCATGGATCCAGTGGGAGAGGTCCTGACGACAAAGTGAACGACTGCAACGATCGGGAACGCGTCTGTCCGATAGACCCTCGTCTGACAGCCGATCATCCGAACTTCACTGGTTCCGAACAGACCTCTCTCGAGTGATCTACGGTCCTGACTGGGAACCATCAGGAGTGCCGCGAGGATAACGAAGAAGAGAGGACGATCGGGCGCTGGATTCGGAAGTCAGGAAACTGTCCATGCGGTCCGGGTAAGGTCGTGTTACCACGACAAATTGCGAAAAAAATTGCTTGATTGTTAAATACTAGTATTGCTCTTTTTTGTTTAATTGGAGATTCACTGTCTGCAAACGGAGAAACAACAGGCTCTCTCTTTGCAAGCAGTGGAGGATAGGTAGGGCAGACAACCGTGCTTATTTTTCTCCCCCACCCAATAGTCACCTGAAACTGAGCTGTTGTTCACAAACTATTGTTTCCTGGAGATTCCCTGTCTGCAAACAGGGAAGAGACCACCCTTTTTGCAGATAGTGAAAAAAGTAGGTAACGCAAATCTTTGCGGACCTACTCACTCTCCCCATTGCTATTTGTCGGTCTTTTGTTATCTTGATCCATGAGGGATTCACTGTCTGCAAACGGAGAAACAAAGGTCTCTCTCTTTGCAAGCAGTGGAGGATAGGTAGGGTAGCAGCCGTGCTTATTTTTTTTCTCCCTCACCCTATAATTGCTTGAAACTGAACTGTTGTTCGCAAAATTATTGTTTCCTGGAGATTCCCTGTCTGCAAACAGGGAAGAGACCACCCTTTTTGCAGATAGTGAAAAAGGTAGGTAACGCAGATCTTTGCGGACCTACTCATTCTCCCCATTGTTATTTGTTGGTCTTTGGTTATTGTGATCCATGAGGTATTCACTGCCTGCAAACAACGTAGAATAGAAATATTCTGTCTAGTCTTTGCACCTAGTGATAAGATAGGCAGTGCTGACTTTTTAGTCCCTCGTTACGAGCCGTCATGTCTGTCTTCTCCCCATTGATTGGTAGCCTGTTTAGCCCGGACCGCTTATTAGAGATGGACCATCCAGCCCCACTGGAAGGCACCCCTAATAAGGACATGTTCATGAAGCATGGATTGACCGCTATTGCCTATAGTAAACTATGGCATAAATATACAAAACAAGGTCAAGAAAGTCAATGGCCCCTGATAGGATCCTTCGATGATGACAAAATAAAAACGCTAGAAACTGCCCTAGGTAAAAACAAGACAACACCTACTATGCTTGATAGCTTCGGCATGTGGCGAAAAGAAACTGAACAGCGTAAAAAGAAAACTGAGAGTAGGTTGGAAAAAGAGCTGCAAAAAGCAGCCCACCTAGCTGCTCAGAAACTAAAAAGGGAGATAGAGGAAAGAGAGAAAGCTAAACAGAAACTAGAAAGGGAAACGCCAAGCCAGTGTCCGGTTAGAACCCCCTCCATGCTCTACCCTGACTTGCCCTCGAAACGACAAGCCAATGAGGACCTGCTGTTAGGTCCTCCTATCATCTACATGCCCCCTCCATACGCCCCTTCTCGGCCCTTGGCGCAGCCCGCGCCACCCCCAGGTACAAACGAAGGTACCGCCGCAGCGTCGGCCCCAATGGCCTCTGTGCCAGCTGAACCCCTTGTATTAAAACCCGCATCAACGACAACGTTAGACGAGCATGAGACTCGAGGGGCTGGCCTTGCAAGAACAAACAGGCTAGACAAAGATGAGCGAGCGGGGATCGACAAAATAGCAAGGACACTGGTAGAAAGGAAGGATGATGAAGAGTACATCACAGATATGTTCAGCTCGTATACAGGGAGTCACAGACGACATTTTACCGTACGACTGTGTTATCATGTCTTGAATGCATACGAGGACCGATATCGAGACAAAGGTCCCGAGAGCCTAAGGACTCTGTACCGGAAGGTCGATATCGGGGATGAGGGCGAGTGTGATGTGTCGGACCTCCTTACGCGTACGCTTGAGGTTTTCCGCCACTTCACTGAACGAAAGCCGGGAGCTAAATCCACGACCCCCGTAGTGACCGAACCACCAACCGAGCAATCTAACACCATGATGCCGATACGTGAGGCTGCCCCTTACTGGGTTCCCCCTCGAGGTACAGGGACTCACGATGATGCAAACAACCAAGATGCGAAGGGAAGGGTAGTATACAACTGGGTCTACCAGCCATGGGACCGGCAAGAGATACTGACATTCCGAAAATCTCTACCCGACCTACGTAAAAACCCCACTGCCTTCTATACTGAATTGGGTACAGCCCTGGGTTCAACTATCATGACCCTGGCTGACATCGACTTGTTCTTCGGGTTATGTCTACCAGCTGATGTGTGGAAGCAAATCCGGAAAGTCGACCACCTTGAGCTGTTCGGACATACCTGGCCACAACTCGATGACTTGGACAAACAACGGGGACCAGGACAAAAGCCATTGAAATCCATTCTAGACCTCCCAGATAAAATTGTAGAGAAATTAAAAACCCTGATCCCAGAAAAGAAAGTGGACTGGTCGATAGTAACAGCCTGTCGCCAAAAACCCCAGGAGGATGTATCGGAATACTTCTCCCGGTTTGAAACGGTGTTCTCCGATTACAGCGGCCAGGACATGACCACTGCAACCGGACACCATCTGTTTGTCCAGAATTATGTTAAGGGCCTATCATTGGACATCTCCCAGAAACTACAGGCCAGCGAGAGTAGTTGGGCAGCCTCCAAACCTACCGCGATTCTTCAAATGGCCCAATATTATGAGCATCAGAAAAATGAAAACGATAGGGCGACAGAGAAAAAGAAGAAAGACTTAAAAGAGAGGGTGATGATTGCCAAACTGCAAGGGGTGACTATAGGACGAGACCAATACCGGGGAAACTACCAGACAAACGCCCCTAAGACTGCATTTCCCCAGGACCGCACTCTGACTCCCTACAGTGGACGCACAGACCTTAGAGATGACCAGTGCGCTTTCTGCAAAGGGACTGGCCATTGGAAATCCCAGTGCCCAGTTCTCCTGGAAATGATCAGGAACAGAGACCCCAGGGATGTAGCAAACGGACCGAGACCTAAGGGAACACAACGAGGGCCCCCAAATGACGCGACTAATGACAGATCAAGCAGACCGAATACGTTCGATCGACCCAGACAGAACCAATATCAACAATCTGACTATGACGACACTCACACCTTTGCATAGGACAGCCAAGGGCGAGGGAGGGATCCAGTCGAGCTCTATGTTGACCAGCAGGGCCCTTATGTCACTGCTAAGGTCCTGGGTACCAAGTCTCCATTTCTGGTAGACACTGGCGCAACACGTAGTGCGTTATCTAAACGACTGATTCCAAGGGCACCCTTGTCTGGCTCACTCATAACATCGACAGGTTTCGATGGAACGCCCTCCACCAACCCTTTGTCTGCCCCGATTCTCTTTGACGTAGAAAACAACACCACCGACACCACGTTCTTGCTTTCCTCCAATAGCCCTGACGCCATTATGGGACTTGACTTACTGAAACACTTCCGAGCGACGATTAGGTGTTCTCAAGATGGAGTTCGAGTGTTTCTTTACGACAACCCCGTTCTGCTTAAACATTGTTCCCCCCGACACATGTTTTCCATCACCGACGTCGACGCGTCCCTGCTTGACACCCTACCTCCGTATCTGTGGGCCAAAGCGGATTCGGACGTAGGGCGTATGTTAATTGACCCAGTGCACATTACTGTCCGACCAAACGCAACACTCCCAAAACTCCCCCAATATCGGATATCGCCAGAAGGCGAGAAGGCATTGGTAATGATTATCCAGTCACTGATAGACGCAGGAGTGGTAGAGGAAGTGGTTAGCAACGTTTGCAACAGCCCTATCTTGCCCATTATCAAGAAGCAGGGAGAGGGAGATGAGAAAGCATACCGTTTCATCATCGACCTCCGAGAGATCAACAAAGTGGTAGTACCCCAGTACCCTGTGGTCTCAGACATCACCACCATCCTGACCTTGATTCCATCCACTGCAACCACCTTTTCCGTCATCGACCTCAAGAACGCATTCTTCTCCATCCCCATCCACCCAGACAGCCGATATCTCTTCGGCTTTACCCTAAAATCCCGCTCATATAGGTTTTGCCGAGCCCCTCAAGGCTACACGGAGAGCCCTAGCATCTACAGCCAGGCCCTCAAAAGGCAACTAGACCAAGTCCGGTTACCCGACGGGGTGGTGTTGGTACAATATGTCGATGACATCCTTTTGGCAGCCGACACCACCCCTCTAGCGGTTACCGCCACCATTCAACTCTTGCACTTCCTTGCGGAAAATGGCCACAAGGTCTCCAAGAAGAAGTTGCAATTCTGCCTACCCCAGGTCACTTACCTAGGCCACCTTCTGTCCAAAGATGGAAGGAAACTCACCCCTGATCGAATCCAGACCATTCTAGACACCCCTGTCCCTAAAACCCAGAAGCAGGTTCGCTCCCTATTAGGCCTCACCTCCTTCTGCCGACAATGGTTGCCAAACTTCAGCCTCGTTGTAAAACCACTGCTCTCTCTCCTAAACAAAGACGTCCCTTTCCCACTCCCTTGGACTCCTGAGTGTCAAACCTCCTTCACGGAACTACGAGATGCCCTTTGCTCAGCCCCTGTCCTGGGTACCCCTGATTACAGGAAGCCCTTCTCCCTTTACACTCACGAAAGGGAGGGGTGCGCTTTATCTGTCCTGACCCAGGCCATCGGTCCTAAGCAACGACCGTGCGCTTACTTCTCTGCCACTCTTGACCCTGTCGCCAGAGCCTTGCCTGCCTGCCTTCGAGCTGTAGCTGCTGCTGCAGTCTCTATCCGACAGAGTGAGGGGATTGTACTCTCGAATTCCCTCACGGTACTGGTACCCCATGCAGTCGACACCCTCCTGAACCAAACCAAGACGCAACATCTGACGAGTGCACGACTGACTGGATACGAACTAACCTTGCTTGCCCCCCATATCACCCTGAAAAGATGCACCACACTGAACCCAGCAACTCTGTTACCCCTGCCAGAGAACGACCCCAATGTGCACCCCGTACATGACTGCGTGACTCTTACGGACGAACAGACCAGGAGTAGGGTCGATCTCAGAGACACAGCTTTCCCTGACCCCGACGGGGAGTTGTGGGTGGACGGTTCTTGCATCAAACTCTCCGATGGTACCACTTCCGCTGCCTATGCAGTCACCACAGCTCGAACTGTAGTAGAAACAGCCCGCATCACCCAGCGATCTGCCCAGGCAGCGGAACTGATTGCTTTGACGAGAGCCTGCATCCTGGCAACAGGAACCACGGCGAACATTTACACCGACAGCCAGTATGCCTTCGGGGTGGTTCACCATTTTGGGCTCCTCTGGAGGGAGAGAGGATACTTGACCTCACACGGCACACCCATCCTGCACGGGGATTTAGTCTCCGCCTTAATCGAAGCTGTCCTCCTCCCCAACAAACTTGCCGTTATCAAATGCCAGGCACACAAGAAGGTGACAGACATTATTGGACAGGGAAATGCACTAGCCGACATCACCGCCCGAACGACAGCAGAAAATAGAACGACAACACGTATGTACGTGACCAGGTCACAAGCAGAAAACTGGACTGACGCCAAGGACACAATTAGAGACATACAAATGGCTAGCACACAACACGAATTGACTGAATGGGCACGGGTGGGATTGAAAGACGATGAAGGCTGCTGGCGGACAAAAGACACGAACAGATGGTTGCTACCTGATTCATACTTGATTCCCATATTATCCATGGCACACTCCCCAGCCCACATAGGATCAGCCCCCATGATCGAACTTGTCTCCAGGGTTTGGCACAATGACAAGATCCCAGATTCCGCCAAACGCCTGGTCCAACAATGCTTAATATGCCTGCAACACAACCCCGGGAAGGGAACTGTAGTACCCCGGGGGGGATTTGGGGTCCCAAACCACCCATTTGAAGTCCTGCAGATGGACTACATCCAGCTAGACAGATGCCAAGGCCTGAAATATGTACTTGTCGTGGTATGCGCATTTAGCAAATGGGTGGAAGCATACCCAACCCGCGACAACACCGCTATGGCCACAGCAAAGGTCCTGTTAAAGGAGTTTTTCCCCCGTTATGGCCTCTGTCGTGTTTTATGGAGTGATAATGGCCCCCACTTCGTAGCCAACGTTATCCAGCTCATCCTAAATGGGCTGGGTATCAGACAGAAATTCCACGCAGTCTTCCACCCTCAATCTGCTGGGCTTGTCGAACGACACAACGCCACACTAAAGCTTAAACTGGCCAAGATAGTGGCTACGACGGGCCTGAAATGGCCAGACGCCCTCCCATTGGCATTGCTATCGATGCGCTCTACCCCCACCCGACATCACTTAACCCCTTATGAAGTTGTCTTCGGTCGACCCATGAGCGTCTGGTCTGCCCCGAAACCAACGTCCATTCATGACGTTCCGGATGTCCTAATGTCTGATTATCTGTACAAATTGACTGAAACTTTGTCTGTCCTTCATCAGCAGGTGCGGCAGGCCATCCCCGATGCTTCCAGGGGTCCGGGTCACGCCATCCAGCCGGGGGACTTCGTGCTGATCCGAAACTTTCAGCGATCAAAGAGTTTGGAACCCCGGTGGACGGGCCCCTGGCAAGTGCTGATCACCACTCGGACCGCACTTCGAGTGGAGGGGAAGAAACACTGGCTGCACGCTCATCACTGCAAAAAGGTCTCTCCAGCCCTGGCCACGACAGACACCGTCAACACCCAAGAAGAGCTCCTGAACCAGGACCGACCATCGTTGAGCTGCTACCCTGATACAGAGACACTTGAACTTTCAAAACATCCTGACCCCACTGTGCCATCTCGAGAAGGGTATTTCCTGCGTCGAAAGGAGGGAGCTTCGGCTAAGTAGGCCACGGACTAAGCTTAAGAATCTCAGAACGGTGACCCAAACTACCAAGGGTTACCTGGAGAGAAGCTAAAACTGAGTCTGTGGTCCTGCCCACTACCGAGCACCTTGAAGACGAAGATGATGGAAGCGCCAGATAAGAAGATGATGGAAGCGCCAAACAAGAAGCCGACTGAGACAACAGGAAATACCCACTACAGAAATCCGAGAACAGACAGACTCCATAGCTCAAAGACAATTGCACTCTTCATCGTAATCCTCCTCTGTTTTCTCCTCATGACTACGCTCTGGATTATGGAAGAACACGCACCTGCTCACGAAACATTCCTAACCACTGCTCAGCCTACCACCACGAAGGAACATTATCTAATTTCGCTCTCTCCTCAACTAAGAGAGAGGCGAAAGGAGTTTTGGAACAACTCTTTCGTGCAGCTACTTCACCAGCACAATCTTGCCACCAACGCCACCAACTGCTGGATCTGTGGGTTACTACCCCATGCCACTGGACATTCAATACCATTCATCCCTTCACCCTTCTCCGTCCACGGCTCCTGCCTTGCCTGGCTGATCCTCCTGCAAGAGAGCTATACGGAAAATGCCACCTCCAGCAGAGCTGCAGCACATTCTTCTCATGGGGCCGGGCGAAACAAGACAAAGACACACTTCTGCCCGCTGACCCCCAGCGACTCAATCCAAATGGACATTCCGGCCAAAGAACGAATCGAAATGCAGGTGTTCCACAATCCAACCAGACCCACCTTCTCCTATCTGCGGAAACGAACGGCTGCCACTCTGACTGTAGCCCTGACGGTCATCAACGTCACAGGCCACATGTGTGTAGAAGGACTTGGGACACAGCTGGTGGGTCACAGCGCTTGCCGCTTTACCAGAACTTTGGACTCCACGGATCCACCTTCCTTTGTGTCATCCCCAAACATGTATTTCATCTGTGGCACTAAGGCCTACACCTGGCTCCCCAAAGGCTGGGGGGGCACTTGCTACATCTCCTTCGTCCTTCCTCCAACTTATGTGGCCCCAGCGAATCACCACAGGCAAAAACGAGCAAAAGACGTTGAGCAAGCCGACTCAACAGGAGCACAGTTCCTCGATGCTATGAAAGGACTCGTCCCCCTCTGGGGCCCGATGGCAAACAGCCGTGCCATCCGACATTTGACTCAGGCAGTCGAGACAACCATGAACATCACAGCGGGCATCTTTGCCAACAACACTGCCGAGCTCCAAGCGGTCCGTTTGGTGGCTCTTCAGAACCGCCTCGTTCTAGATGTGGTTCTGGCGGACCGTGGAGGAGCATGCCGCATTATTGGGGCCAGCTGTTGTACATACATACCGGACAACTCACCCTCAGTGTACAAAGCCATCGAACATCTTCACAGACTCTCCTCGGAAGTTCACCAAGAGCAAGAAGAATGGTCGCTTGGTGGTTGGTTCTGGGACACCATCAAAAGTTGGGGCTGGAGACTGCTCACCATTATCCTGATTCCCGTAGTTGTAATATGTGGCCTATGCTTAGGGATTCAATGTTTGCCACCTATGTGTTCTTTATGTGCGAGTTGTATTTTTCCCAAAACTGTGGACATTGGAAGCGAACACATGAGGGCATTATATGATGCCGAAGTTAGGAATTTGATGAAAATTGACATTGAGTAAGCAAGTTGGCTAGATATGTTGAAAAGGGAGGACTGTTAAAAGTTAGGCTGAAAACCGTCAACATTATCGGCGCCCTCTTGCTCTCCTTAAACCTTTTGTGCGCGTAAAACAGCCGCCATTTTGGACACCATGGCTTCCCCGCTCTCGCCGAGAGCCAGCGCGTCTCTCTCTCTCTCTCCTAACTTCGCTGGCAACCCCCCCCCCCCCCTGCTTGCACCTGCCTTGAGTCATAAACCCCTCTTCGGCACTGCTCTGCCCCAGGCTCTCATCCTGTTCCCAGCGCGACATCTCCCTGCTTCCCCGTCATGACCTCCGGCCCTTTTGATGCAAACCCCTTTTCCCCGTGTGCCCGTCTGTCTTCCCCGTTCCCAGGCCGACACCTAGCTCTGCCGATACCATTCTCTTGCCCCTCCCCATACAATAGGAAGCTTCCCTCCTCAAAGGACCCCCGAGATGATCAAAGCCCCCCCCATCCCACGAGATCCGATCGAAACCCGCACACTCCATGAATCGGCGGAATACCCAGCTGCGCAATGATCATCACCTGTTGTGAACGGGGCGGGGACTTCCACTGTAGCCTTGCATGGGAACGGGCTGGGAAGGGGGGATTCTGAGGATGTCTTTCCGTACATCAAAGTATCGACGAGAATGTGTTACATGTAATAAAGAGATAAACTCGTGTATAAGAGGCCAGGCCTCCGGGATGCAGTTAGAGCACCTCAGAACGATACCTTCTGTCCGTTTCGTTGTGTTCTCCTCCGGAGAGAAATAAAAAACCTTGTTTCCTGCCTTCCAGTCTCCAGCGCCTGCCTCTTCAATGGTTTAACTTCTTTGTGGGTTCAAGAGGCGACATCGCCGGGCAATAATTAAGGATCTTATATTCTGGTTGGTAGTGCCCCCCCAGTTTGTATTTTTCCACAGTTGTCTGGAAAAGCAGCGGCAACCTGTGAACGACAAGAGTGTAGTGCAGACATCAAGGAGGCAAGGTAATCTGTCAGCATATTACTGTCAACATCAGTTATTGTACGTGGTCTAGGTGTACCCCACATGTTTGGGGGACGACCGAACACTACCTCGAAAGGGGACAGACCTGAACGGGAGTGAGCGACCATTCTCATTTAAAAAAGGGCGACTGGCAGTGCTACTATCCAATCTACGCCTTTCTCTGCGCATACTTTGGCAATGCGGATTTTCAGAGTCTGATTATGTCTCTCTACGAGACCGGCTGCTTCAGGATGTCGTACACAGTGGAACTTTCACTGGTACCCTAACAGAAGGGATACTTGTTTCATAAGCTCGGATGAGAATGGCTGGCCGTTATCTGAATACACGACCCTAGGTAATCCATAGCGGGGGAAAAACTCACAAACCAACTGCCTGGCAGTGGTCGCAGCTGTGTAATCTGGGACTGGATATGCTTCTGTCCATCTGGACAAAGCGCATACAACTACGAGGACATACTTGAAACCTCGACATCGCTCCATCTGAATATAATCCATCTGGAGGACTTCAAAAGGGTGGTCAGGAGGATGGAATCCACCTTGTTCCACCGGGACACCTTTACCTGGATTGAACTGACAACAGATCATGCAGGTACGCACTTTCTGTTTGGCTGCTGCTCGTAAATGCTTGTTAAACCAGAGGTTCTGAATACTGTCTAACATGGCTTTTTCTCCTAAGTGTGCTGGACTATGTGCGGTGTTAATAATGACTTGAACCATAGAGTCGGGGAGAAACCATGTGGCTTTTCCCTTCGTCAACCATCCTTGATCTGTCTGGACCCCTCCTTGTTCAGACCATTTCTTGATTTCATCTGGGGTAGCATGTGACTGTATATCTAGTACGTCTTGTGTAGGGTCCTTAACTGTCATACAAGTCGTCTGATCTGGAATGTCTGTCTGTGTCATGTTAACTGGAATGTCTGGAGTCTGAGCTGTAAGCTTGGCTGTTCGATCTGCTAGATCGTTACCCTGGGAAATAATGTCAGTGACTTTCGTATGTGCTTTGCACTTCATGATAGCGATAGCTGTCGGTAAATGTATTGCATCTAACAGAGCTTGAATGAGGGGGCCATGCTGAATCGTGGTTCCATGTGAAGTCATGAAACCTCTCTCTTGCCAGAGCACTCCAAAGTCGTGTACGACTCCGAATGCATAACGTGAATCTGTGTATATGTTTACTTTCAGGTTCTTCGCTCGTATGCAGGCTTGGGTCAGAGCGACGAGCTCTGCTGCTTGAGCAGACAGGGTGTCAATACGATGTGTTTCTATAACTTCAGTGTCAGTAGTCACTGCATACGCGGCTACTAGTTCTCCTGTACTTGTTCTCATACATGAACCATCCACATAAAGTGTCAGGTCGGGATCAGGTAATGCAATGTCTGTCAAGTCTTGTCTTGGCTTCGTCATGGTGTTAACAACTTCCACACAGTCATGTGTGGCAGGATTTGAAGTAACTGAAGGTAACAGTGTAGCTGGATTTAAAATGTTGCAGCGTCTGATTTCTATGTGTGGCTGAAACAATGTCAGTTCATAACCTGTTAAACGTGCAATTGTCAAGTGCTGAGTCTGTGTTCGGTTTAAAAGAACTTCCACGGAGTGTGGAACTTGTACTGTCAGGGAGTGTCCTAACACTATGGAATCACTTTGTCTGATAGCTAGAGCTGTGGCTGCAACTGACTTGAGGCACGCAGGCAGAGCCTGGGCTACCGGATCTAATGTGCTAGAAAAATAAGCACAGGGCTTGTATTGTCCTGCTTGATCTTGTGTAAGAACAGATAATGCAGTACCATCACGTTCAGTAACAAAAAGTGTAAAAGGCTTACTGTAGTTTGGTGTTGCTAGAACAGGTGCTTGGCATAAAGCTTTCTTTAATTCATTGAAAACAAGTGTATGTTCCTGGGTCCAAGGGAGGACAGTCGATACGGCTGCCTCCTGTGTCGTTAACTGTATCAGTGGCTTGGCTAGGAATGCGTACTGAGGAATCCATTGTCTGCAGTAAGAAGTGAGGCCGATAAAAGCTCGTACCTCCTTCTGAGTCTTGGGCTGTGGAAGATGTGCTATTAACTGGATACGGTCAGGTGTCAACTGCCTACCCCTCTTGGACAGTAAGTGTCCAAGGTAGACCACTTGCTGGACACAGAATTGCAATTTAGAAGGGGACACCTTGTGCCCCATCTCGGCCAGAAAATACAAGACTGTAAGTGACGCACATTCGCAGTCACGTTCAGAACGGGCTGTGATCAATAGATCATCGACATACTGGAGCAGGGCAGTGTCAGTTGGCATGTGGATATTGTCTAATTGTCTTTTAAGTGCTTGACTGTAAATACTAGGACTTTCTGTGAAACCTTGAGGAGCTCGTGTGAATTTATAGCTCCTTCCATTTAAACAGAATCCGAAAAGGAACTGGCTGTCTGGATGAATGGGGACACTAAAGAATACGTTCTTGAGATCAATAACAGTAAAGAACGTAGCTTCGGAATCAATAGCTGTCAATAGAGAAGAAATATCTGGGACTACTGGGTACTGGGGTATGATACATTTATTAAGTTCTCGAAGGTCAATCACTAATCGATAAACTGGAGGTGCATTGGGATCTGTACGTTTTAGAATCGGAATGATAGGAGAATTACATACATTGGAGTCAGTTTCTACAACTACTCCTTGAGCAATGAGCTCGTCAATAATTTTTGATAAGGCTGCTACAGCCTCAGGTGGTAATTTGTACTGTCGGATTCGTGGTAATACAACACCTTTCTTCAGGGTAACACGATAGGGTGTAATGTGCATACAACCTACATCAGTTGGACCTTGCGCCCATAAATGCTGAGGTACATTCAATAATCTTGGATCAAAATCATGTAATACATAATGACCTTTAAAATCGCGCAAAAACAATCGTACTCCTTCAGGGGAGCAGCATATAACTGCTCCTAATTCCTTCAGGGTCTTTATACCTAGTAAGTTTTCTGGACAGGATTTCGTTAGTAACAAGTCTGTAGTTCGGTACAATGGACCAACTTCTAGGGAAACTGGTTTCGATATTTCATTAACAATAGGCTTTCCTGAAAATCCAAGGGAAACATTTCTAGAGCCTGAGAGCGGAGCCCCTGGGACCTCGTCATGACTGATGGTAGTCCTACTTGCGCCTGTATCAATCAGAAACTTTCTGTCTTTCCCTAATACTTGACTATGCACATAGGGACCCTCTTGATCTACAGGTATCTCGATGAGAGGCAAGCCAACCTCCCTCTCTAGGCTGTTTCATGAATACGGCTGATAATCTGGATACTCTGACTGTGCGTACTGGTACATCTGCTGTGTAACGTGTTGCGTCGCAGCTATAGGCTGCGGTACTGTAACTGTCTGTGGTGCATTCTGCGGCTGGGAAGTCTGTGAAACTTGTTCTTGTCTAGGCGGACGTGGTCTCTCTTTCGTTTTACCAGTAGCTATATTGTGTTTCAGAACTGCACATTCGTTTATATAATGACCTGGCTGTTTACAGTAATTGCATGTCCCTTTAACGGGAGCTGCAGAATGACTAGTTTGATTCGTACCCCTCTTCTGACTGTCTGATGGAACAGACTGTGCAACTAGTACTTTCATTTTCGTGTCTTTCATACGTCTCCTTTCATGTTCCTGCTCTTCCCTGATTCTGTTCTGGTGATACTGTAACATCTGGAGCATTTGTGACGGAGTATTAGCTTGCCAAGTACTTTCGACTTTCAATACTCGATTCTTAACTTGTGGACTTGAATTCTCAACTAGCTTGGTAACAAAAAGATGTGGATACGATTCACTACTTGTTTTCAGACCACTATTAATAATGAAACATTTCTCAAATCTAGAATAAAAATCACTAGTGTCTTCATCTTGTTTCTGTTTACAGGCTGAGATGGCATCCCAGTCTTCCTTTTTCGTGGCTAGTAATCTTGGCAAGACTTGTATCAGTAACTCGGGCAATGCTTTAGCTTTTTCCCCAAGACCGGTACCTGGAACTCGTGTATTATCTTCAGTCTCTAATGCGGTCCAATCTATCTTTTTCTCTCCCACCTCCCATTCTTTTTCTTTAAGTTTTTCGTATATGCCCGCAGGCAACAGGACCTTTAACATTTTAATGATATCGGGATACGTGTATTCTCCCATACGGAGCATATCCTTTAATTCACGGTGGAACCCTGCTGGATCTTTATCGTGACAGGGTATTAACTTTTTCATTTCCAGAAGTTCTATTTTCGTGATAGGGGTGTAAACAAATACTCGTTCTAGCTCACCCCCTTCTCCCTTAACTGGATGTACTTCTCGTAACGGATTCTGTCTGTCTATGTAGAATGATTTTCTCACTGGGGGTGGAACAGGAACAAAATGTGGATTCAGGAACGTTCTGTATTTGTGGCGCTGTTCTAAAACGACACTAATTAAATCGGTACCTAGACCTTTCCATCTGTTTAGGAGTAACTCGTTCAGTACATCATGTAGAGGACCTGGATCAGAATGCTGATCCTCATACAGTGTAATGAGGTGCTGGATCATATACATACCCACCAGACGCTGCTCGGCTGGGGGCAGTTTCAGAAACGTTTGGGCCACTATTTCGTCTGGAAACGTGGCAGAATCACTAGTCCATCGGACTGCTGATCGGGCTAGTTCTTGTTTATGCATTGTACTAAGCTCACTATAACCTATTCGTGATTTCAGAATTTGATCGGTGGCCTGGAATACTTGTTCAAGAGAACACTGTTCTGGTACTGGAGGAGGAAAAACGTTCTTGTAATCTAGACGTGAATGTCTGTCGGAAAATCTAGTTCTACCTACATACGCTATTCTGGCGGGATTCTCGCTATCTACCTCTTCACTAGAAGAGTCATTCTCTTTCTCGGTTGCTTTTTTTGCTTCCTCCTTCTGGTGTATACTTATAATTTCCTTACGAATTTTCCTGTACATACTTTCTATACTACCTTGTGTCTTGTGTTTTCCCTCGGCTATATTGTCACTCCACCTGGTCAGGGCTTTCATCTCGTCTTTATCTTTATCAGGATAATCTTGCTCTCTTATTAAACAGTTAATCAAGAACTGTAAAATCATATGTTGAATCTCGGCTTTTCTGTGTGCCATAGCTTCGTGAATACTTCCTGGATTCTCTCCTGTACGGACAAAACGATATATTCTGTCTAGATGTCCCTTCATGTCGGGCAGGGTGACCAAAAAGTTGGCAACCCGTCTTAACCGTACTGAATATAATACCATGTGATCTTCGCCTGGAACTGGATCATATATACAGTCAGTAAGAAGTCGCTTGAGGTCTGTGTATGTAGCCACTTTTGGCGTGCGCTGTAACGCTGCTTCTCGCGGTGTCAGTCATCTTACTTGAGGCGGGGTGATAGGAGCACCTCCTGGACTGGAATCGTCAGTTAATACTGTACGTGCTGGTAGAGTGACTGGCAGAACGGGCATACCTAACGTGGGCTGGTCCGGGGGTACTGGCACATGGACAGGGTTCCCGGGACCAGTGACTGGAGGAACAGGAATTACATTATTAACAGGCTGCTGAGGGTGAACAGGCGGAATACGATTTGCATATTCCGGGACTGTGTCGTCCAAATAGGACGAAAGAAAATTTTCAGCTGCGGTCGGTTTATGACGTAGCTTAATCGGGACCAATGGTGGCGGTAAATTACTGGGTGCTTCCGGGGTTGCCTTCGGCAAGCCCTCGGCAAGAAGAGGATACATACCTTTAATAAGGGCATTTCCCTGTCTATCAGACTGTTCTGCTCTAACTCGTTCACCTTCTTCGATTAATTCCCTTTCTTGGGCTTTTTCTGAGGATTCCCTACTTAACTCTGCTTTTCTGAATTCTTTTTCGGTTCTTTTATGAGATTCTTTGCGCCATAACTCGATGGCATCTTTCTGAGACTGTCTGGCTTTCTTTTTCCATAATGCTTCTTCTACTCGCATGATGCACTCGGCATCCCATGTACCTGATACAGGCCATCTATATTTCTCTTCAAGATGTTTGGTGTAATCCACCCATAAGTCTAGATATAATATGGCATCTAAGCCATGCTTGTGATACATAAAATGTCCAGGACTGTCCCTAGGAGGGACAGGAACTGATTCTTCGAGTAACCCTTTTCTGGTTTTTATCTGGCGTAATTTCGAAAACAGAGGCATGTCGGAATTGTACTTGAACTAAACACAATACACAATAATCACAGTAAAGAAATGGCAAACAAATCACTCATACCACGACATAAAAATACATTAATAACAGTTCGAACAGAATACTACCTGATACATGGAAACATAACACTCGAATTTCTCGAGAACAGACTTACTAGAATTACTGGATGCACTGCTAAAACAGTACAGAACATACCGGTCTCGTAAAGAGACACGTCATACCGTATCCACCTAGGTGGACACGTCGGACTGGATCTGTGTACCCAAACCCATCGGACCAGGAACAAACTAATGAACCTGTCTAGATACTTCCCCCGCAACGGTACTCACCGGGAAGCAGAAACTGAAGGCCTCGGACTGGACTGGACTGCTACGACGTCTGGTTACTACTACGCGCTTCGAACTTCGGTACTTCGGTTACAGGTGGGCCTCCGGATACCTCGTACCTTGCTCTCTCGGCTTGGGCTCTGGTCGGGACGAACCGCATTTCACACCGCCTCGTCTGGATGCCGGACCGCAGTCTCCGTCTCCTCCGTGGGCCTGAGGGAGACTTGAAGCAGAAATATCTGCACGTGCACGGTAGAGTTCCGTCACGGCTGTAGAAGGGTCAGGGGGCCTGCGTTACATCGCCGGCGCGTGGGGAAAGGGCAAGTCCCTATTCGGGCGCCATTTCTGTGGTAAATAAATAATTAATTACCGGTACTATTTTTGAATACATTAATAAAACAGATAGCTCAATAAATAAGAGGCAGGATCCGAGGAATCTGAGTCGAACGGGCTTTATTCAGGCAAAAGGGAAGGGACAGGATTGGGACAGCCTGAAATAGAATGGCACGAGTGGCAGCTGCAACGTTTCATCAATAGTACATGATATATATAGTAAAACATCACAATTACATTACATACAGTAGGCATAACTAGTGACAAGCGTAAGATAAGAACACATGGGTGTGAAAAGAAGGCGTGCACAGGGCGTGCATGAAGACATGTGATGAGAACGTCACAGAAGTGTCATGAAATGGGTGGATACATGGAGGGGGCTACCTGAGCAGCTGGAACCTTTAACCTAGTGGTGCGCGCAAACGGGCAATGACGTGTAACTGGGAGAACTGGGGGCTCTGACTTCTGCACTAGAAGAGGAGACTAAAGTCTGCGATGTCAGGACGACATGTACCTAGAGCATATCTGGTATCTGGTGTTTGGAGAACATGTTGATAGAATCTAAAAGTTATCAGAGCAAAGGCTACTGGACACTAAGGCTGGTGCATGCATATATTCTTCGTGTATTGCGTGTGCTATGAATCTTCCATGAACATTAATACAGTAATTCTCTTGCATGGAGACAGAAAGACTAGACTATAGCTGGAGATGTTTATGCGGTTCGTTAGCTTAGGAATGTGAAGACGGAGAGCTGAACTGATAACTAGAGGCATAACATATTCTTGGCAGACAGGCAGGCAGAGCCAGGCCGGGCACCGCGCTGCGCGGCAGGAAGTAAGTGAAGGGTCAGGGATGCAGGTGGGGGCTGCATCGCTCCTCGGAGTGGTTTCAGGAGACTGGAGCTTGAATCTGGTGTCCGGGCCCTTTGAGGCCTAGTAACGGGGACAATTCGATAAATTAACGTGCACAATGTAAAACGTAAAATGTAAACGTTAGCAACATAGGCCTAATACTCGTTGCTTTCACGAGAACTGGAAACTGGCATACTAGAGTTGGACACAACTATAATTGCGTCTTTAATCAATCATAGGGGGATATATGCATATCGATCATGCACATATAACATAGGATGGGGAACACGTAGGCACACATGACAAGGCAAAATTCAATTTCAATTTTCCTCATCAGCCAGGCTAGCTTGATTCCAATGGCACAGTGAGCAAGGGACCCAAGTCCGGGCATACCCATCCCACCGGGGTGAATGTATGACAATGTTCTGCATTCTGTCCATCAATAGTTCATTTTGCAAATGTCACCCCGAGTGGGGCGGGTATGCTCAGACGTGAGTCCCGTGCTCTCCATGCCTCTGGAATCAAGCTATCCTGGCTGAAGAGGGGTGAAACCCCGAAACCGGTCCTAGGATGCTTGTTTCGAGTCTAGGGAGGACCTGGCCTTGCAGTTCGGGCTGGACTGTTCCCATTGGGCGAAGGGTCAAGACTGATTTGCATATGGCTGGGTCCAAACTGGAATGGCATGGTGAGCAAAAAAATGATGGATTTAGGCCCAGATCTCTGTACTTGGGTGAATGTATGATTTATTCAACATTCCGTCCATCATTTGTTTGCGTAGCACTTTTCACCCCATGCGTTGAATGAATGGAATTGTGGTTCTATATATTAATATGAATTAATTCATTGTACTTTGTAGAGCTTGAATTTAAAAATGTTTGTATAAACAAATTATTTATCAATCGATTCTATAAAAAAGAAAGAAAATACCAAAAAACTTGTTTTTGGAAAAAACACTTATGAAATCACACGGTAATAATAAAAACAATATAAAGAAAGAATATAGTATGTCATGTTTTAGATAATGTCACATGTCAACGTCATTTAGACATTTTTGTAAAATGCACATGTATACATGTATGGGCACAATGCATGAAGGGCACAGTGCTGGACAGTATGTGTGCCTGCAGTGGTACATTACATGGAGGACCCTGGGACCCATTTTAGTAAGCCCATGCCTGCTATGAGGAGGAGAGGAATCCTCCCAGACAGATTTGTATTATTACATTCCTGTGAGCGTGGGTGCAACACCCATGAGAGGTTAAAAAGGAAGAGACTTCCTTTACAATTCAAAAGAGTGCTGTTTGATTCAGTGATAGATCACATGCAAGGGGCCTGGACACATCTCAGGAAAGGAGATAGTGCTGATATGGGATTATCATTTCTGTCGATGCTCATAACCTGTGGCTGACATCTAGATGTGTACTCTGTACTCTGTACTCTCCCATGAATTGTTTTGTGGGACAGAGTCTTGCCTGCTGTGATAGACAGTCTTTCGTGAGGAAAGAAGAGAAGTGTCCACTTCAAAAGAAGCAGAACCCCATCATAAAACGTCAAAGACTCCGACCATAAATTACATTTTGGTGTCAGGAAATGGACTATATGAAAAGGAGGTTGAAACCCCAAAATTTGTCATCTGCCAAGCAGCCAGACAGGCTATGTGAGAAGGGGAACCTCTGCAAGACTTCTGCCTGTGTCCAGGACTGGGGACAAGGCCCTGCCAGTCTCCCTGCTGCCTGAGGGGACATCACCCAGATCACCTGCCCTGGAGCACCAGTGCCTGCCTTCCTGCCTGCCTGCTTTCCAAGACCAGTGTGCCCTGTGAAGAAGAGAGCATTGGAGGGAGCAATGTCCAGTGGGGGACCCTGCGCAAGAGGATTCCTTGAGCATGGCGTGAGGCTGTGCACCAGTAGGGTCTTTGCTCCTGTGCAGTGTTGGCTCTGTGACCCCTGTATGCCAGGAGAGTGCTGCCAGAAACTGAGCCGTAAGTTAAGTGCCATGCGCACTGGACAAACCCGTACCCTAGTGACCCTGTATGCCAAAGGGGGCCATCGGTAAAGTTATTGCTTCCAGAAACGCCAAAATTTGGAACTATCTTGGTGTTGGCGCCTGCACGGAGATAGTCTACACTCTTATGTTAAGTATTGTGGTAACATTGTATGCCAATAGGGGCTACCAATACCAACATTGCCGTCAGGTTTGGGTTGCTGCCCGAAGGAGAGACTGAAGCTTCATTTGGCGGGTTGGATGGTGCACCCTCAATGGACTCCAGTCGGGTGCTGAAGGAAGGGTTGCCCCCCCCACCTCTTGCTGGGTAAAAACAACTTACTGTGTCTTTGGGAACTAAGAGCTGATCCTACAACTGAGAAGAACTCCAGCAGCGTCACTCAGGAGCGACAACGTGTGGCGTCAGGAGTTGCTGCGTTGGCCACCAGAAGCGTAACTGCTCAGAGAACTGCCAGACTTGTGAGTGGGCGCGCTTAGGGCACCACTCTACCACTGAACTCTATTGGGAAGTGAGAGCAGGTAAGATGTGAACTGGGCCAGTTTGGACCCCTGGGAACTCGTCAAATGGACATACACACACCCCTACACACACACACACACACACACACACACACACATCCCCCTAGACACACGCACACACCTACACACACACCCCTACACACACACACACACACACACCTACCTACACACACACCCCTACCCCTACACACACTTACACACACACCCCTACACACCTACACACACACCCCTCTACACACACACACACCCCTACACACACACACACCTACACACACACACCCCTACACACACACACCTACACACACACACACACCTACACACACACACACACCTACACACACACCCTACACACACCCCTACACACACACACACACACACCCCTAGACACACACCCTTACACACACACACCTACACACACACACACCCCTACACACACACCCCTACACACACACACACACCTACACACACACACCTACACATACACACCGAAGCACTATATGTACATTGTCTGCTGACCACATTTATCTTGTGGTACATTTTTTATGGGCATAGCCCTCTATACATGCACCTATATGTCTAGATAGAAGAAGCAATTTTGACATGGTCTGATATACACATGTATCTTGTGGTGTCATATATAGTTTTCCCCTGCTTATGTGAGAAATATAGGTTGTCGTGTCTGAGAATACTGTTGTGGTATATTGTTGATTTGTAAGTATAGTCGTCGTGTGGGAAGGAGCTACCTCTTTACTAATCTTTGGAAGGGAAGATAGTTGTTTGTAGATCTTAAGTTTGTGGGTAGGAAATTCCATAGTTTGGCTGCTTGAACAGTAAAAGATTTTAAACCCTTAGATTTTTTTCTTGTATGTATGAATTATGAGGCAGAGAGCCGTCCTTTAGCGCAGGTTCCTTTGTTGTATGTATACCTTAATTTTCTTCCCGATGAAGACTGGTAGTTACCATGTATTGCTTTGTGTGTGATACAAAGCAGCTTGAAGGAGGATTTTTTGGCAACTTGTAACCAGTGTAGCGCCCTCATAGCAGGGGAGATGTTTGTTCTGAATTCTTTGTAGCCTTCTCATAGAGGACAAAGTTGAGCCATTATACAGACCGTTAGCATAGTCCAGTTTTAATAGGACAAGAGACATGTTAACTTGACCCCTATGTGGGAATCCTAGGTATTTTCATTATGAGAAAGCTTGATTTGCCTACTTTATGCACTTGAGGATTCACTGGCAGTTTGGCGTCCAAGGTAATTCCATGGTTCATCAATGAATAGATTTTATAAGGTGGTCCTAGATCATCAGGCTTGGCACAGAGAGGGTCGTAGGTTATCCAGTCACCACAGGTGAGTATATCTTTTTAGAGGCATTCAATCTGAGGTGGCTTCATGTTATCCATTGATTTACAGCCTGGAAGCAATCAAAAAGTGATGATGTTTTTTATTTAATTTATTATAACACATTTTATTGGATTTCCATGGTACAGTCTGGGCCGCAGCCCGGCATATACATATTGAAAACAAAAATGATTTGGATGTACCAAGCATGTATACCAAGTTTTGATGTTTTAATGTCCTTTTGGGCTTTAAAATTTCAAAAGTATCTGCATAGGTATAGCAGGTGATGTTAAATCCATTGATCAGATCTGCTAACGATTTCATGTAGATGTTGAAAAGCATGGGTGAGATAATTGATTCTTGAGGGACTCCTGTTTTAATGAATACTTTAGAAAGATTAGTGGGATATGTAATATTTGGACTGTTGTGTAGGTAAGGTAGATGTGATTCATATGAGAGCTGTGACCTCTATTCTGGCTTCTTTAAGTCTTTGAATGAGTGTATAATGATTCACTGTGCCAAAGGCCCCTGAAAGGTCCAAGAGAAGAAGTGCAGCAATTCCGTTCTGGTCCACTGTGGTTTTAAGGTCACCCCAGAAAGTGATTAGGGCCAATCCTGAGCCTCTTCCAGGATGGAATCCAGTTTGCAAGTCAGAAAGTATGAGATTGTCTTCAATAATTTGTGACATCTAGGCAAACGCTGCTCTTTCTATAAGTTTGCCCAGGGATGGTCCATTTACTATGGGTCGGTAGTTGTCCAGGTTATGTTTTTTAATTTTTTATAAAAAGGCATATATATGTCTTTTTAAAGTCTTCTGGGAAACACCTGTCATTAAGGAGTTGAGGAGTGTTTCTCTTCGGAAGGGTGCCAAATTTGATGGTAGAATGTTTTAGAAGATTTGAGGTAGACCAGGGTCAGAGGGGCAGCTGGCAGAGAGGCTTTCTTTCTTGCTTCAACAAGATCCAGAAATACAGTTGGTGATAGTTCTTTGAAGGAGCGTAATTACTGTGTTTGCTTTTGGACGGAGGGTATTGTTGGAAACCGGTTGGGGCTGTTGTTTATTTGCTGTTTATGTAGGTATCCAACATATTTGCTTTAGATGTGTAATGGTTAGCTAGTTTATCACAGAAATATTGAGAAATTGGATTTGTAACTTCTGTGTATTTTGGCATACAGCAGACTTTGTATCTTGTCTTCATATTTGTTTGTTTTGAGCCAGTTGAGTTGAAACTAACCTTTTTCTTGTTTATCTTTTTCGATTTTGCATTCATAGAATGGGAGTGGTTTCTATTGTTGTGCTTGGATGTCTTCAGAGGAATTAAGAGATCAACAAGCTCTCATGAGCCATCCTTAAAATATTTTTACAGAATTTATTGTGGCCAGATATGTGTGGGAGGTAAGCAGATTTCCTAGTTCCTCCAAATACAGCTTGTTCCATGGCCGGTTTGTGGTTGAGGATAGGATGGTCTTAGTTGTGGTGGGTTCGGTGTCTTGTATTGGAAGGCAACGAGGAAGTGGTCTGACCACTTGACAGTAGTAATTCTTTGGAGTCGGACTAGGTTTGTGTTGGCAAAAATTATATCTAATGTGTAACCAGGGAAGTGAGTGAGGTTAATAATAAGTTGCTGTAGGTTGTGTGTGTCCAGGCCAGTTAAGATGGTTCGGGAGGGGGGGGGCTGGAATATTAGATTTCTCAAATCGTATGTCAAGATCACCAAGGATGCAAAGGTTTGAGTATATTGAGAGAAGGTTAGAGATTGTGTCTAGCAATGTGTCTGGGAATGTTGCTTTACTAGGTGGGAGTCTGCAGAGAAGCCGAAAGTAACATGAAAATGTTGGTGTAGGATTGCATGATCTGACATGGAGAGTCTCACAACCTTGTAAAGAAACATCCTTGGGGAGCTGTGGTGAGATTTTTTTTAATTTTTTAATGTGATGGCTAAGCACCTCCTTTTTTTCTTATGCGATATTGTGTACATTTTATATCCTGGTGGAACAGCTTCTTGCAATAACAATGCCATGACGTCTCCCAGCTATGATTCTGTAAGGAAAAGTCTGGCTGTGTATCTATTATTAGGTTGAATATGTGCAACTTCTTTTTGACACAGAACAAGCATTTATCAGTAGGTAGTGTATTGAATCTATTTTGAAGGTGGAGAGAGTTTGTAGTTGGTGTTAACCAGAAACCACTCTCCCTTTCTCTCCCAACAGTTATTATCTTCTTCCAAAAGGCTTAGAAGACATCTAAAGCCATTTCTTGCTTCACAGCCCTCACACTACTGTTGGCTAATAGGGCAATAGCAATATGGTGGCAATCAGCTGTTCTGTCCTTGGCCGCACGATGGAACACCGAGGTGCTCAAATGGGTGCAGACGGAGAATGTGATACTCCGTAGTGAGGAGTATCATGGACTGAGAAAATTCCCCCTTGTGAACTATTGGCACCTGATCTTTCGTGACTTAGTACCTCAGCCTACAGAGGGATCCTAAACCCCATAGTCACTAGCACCTCGACCCATGTCCGGATGGAGGAGCCCCAGTACTCCCCTTCCCCCCAGTACTCCCCTTCCCTTCAATACTCCGGGTCTCTTTGTTTCTCCCTGCCACTGAGGTTCTTGGTCTGATCCCTTCGCCTGCCCCATAACATCCCCTTCTTTCGGAGGATTTTGACCCTATTCTACTTATGACTGACTCTAGGTGAAATTTTGGGGGGAGGGGAGTTGGTTGGGAAGGATAGGTTTTTCTTTAATTTTTTTTGTTGGAGCTTACTACATAAAACAGGGGTCTACAACATTTTTTGCAATAAGATCTACTTATGTTCTATGAAACTCATCCTGTGATACAAATATTAGGAGTGTCTCAACAGTGACCACATCCGACATGATTACATGGCAGCAACCATATGCAAGATTAGCAGCAATGATCACCTTGATGCAGGTTTACCAGAAGAAATGTAAAAAAGGCTTTGCCAATTTGGAATGCCTCTATGTAGGTAATACAAAACACCACAGCTGCAAGTGGCAGCAAGGTATAAATATTGTTAATAAATCTCCCCAATGCTACATAATTCATTACTCAACTATCAGCTTCAAATAGATTTTGTCAATTCAACCATTTTCTCCAACAGACGTGCTTTTCAAATTTGGTATACATATATGAATTCAACCAAGAAAAAGCTTCTAACTTAGGCTGGGCTTTACACAGAAGAGCAACCAGTAGCTCAAGATCTACTCGTTGGAGAAGCCTGATCTAAAAGTACACTGCTACATGTATACTCTGCCATCATGCATAAGACCATGATTTTGTACATTATCCTGTTCTAATTATTCACAGCTCTGTACATGTATACTACTGTAATGCACTCTGGTTGGTATGTGTCCGTTAACATTTTTTTTTTATTATTTAAAAAAAAGGCTTAGAAGACATCTTCTTAGGTCTGGTTGGGTGGGTAGTGGTGAGTTTGTTTGAAATGGAGGGGTTGGGTTGTGGAGCTGTCTGTGAATGGTGCGTTTGTCTTGGCATACATAAAGGAACGAGAGGTTCTGAAGAGTGTTGTGGAGTTGCTTTCTTTTGCGTACGGTGAAGGTGGAACGTGTGGAGGAAGGGTGACGGTGGAGGAGGAGGAGGAGCATGAGTGTCATGTTGAATGGCTCTGAATTGAGCAATGGATGTCAGACGCGTGGGTGGGTATGGTTGTCTGTTTGTGGTTGAGCAGTTGGTGTATTTGCTGCATGGAAACATTAGTGACCAGTAGGAGTGTGGATCTTTAGCAAGACATCTAAAGGTCCACAAACACGAACCTATGCTGCTCACCCTCTAACACAGTAAAGACTCTGGATAGTTAAACTGACTCAGGACTACAAAATATTTTACATGTTTAGGCACTTGTTGACTCCTGCTCATTAGATGCAGGCACTGGGTAAAAATCGCACCATTGACGGCATTTTGCTGATGCTATCCTAGTAGGCGCATACTTTATCCATTGTGGTAACCCCGGCACCTCGGCATCTCTGACACTTATTCGTATTCGTATTCTTCAAATCATACAGTTAGGATAGACGCTTATGTTTATATGTGTAGTCAAGAAACTGGCCAATCTTTTTTTTTTTTTTTTTTTTTTTTTTTAAAACCTTTATTGTACAAAAAGTGCTCACAAATACGGGCCTACAACCCAGCGGGCTGGCCACCACATAACAGGAGCATAATCAGCAGTACAAAAGTATCCACAGAATATGACAACAAAAACACAGGAGACATAGGCCGAAAGCCATAGAGCAACCAGCACGGACAGGATATATGAAGGTTGATTTTCTATTATGGGAACGGGAAGTATAGGATCATGATGGGCAGTGAGTCAAGCAAAAAGGGAGGGGCCGTGGTGAGCCGCGAACAGGCGATCATAGAAAGTACAGGATAAATCCAACAAGAACTAAACATATCTGTAAATACAATCCCAACGGAAGTACCACAAGGAGAGGCGATTGCGCTCGCCGTCCAGCGCCCACCCACCACAGCTACAAGCAGACGTAACAAACGGATGTAGAAAAGATCCCATCGTATCAATCAATACGGTACACACCCCAATAAAAGGAAGGAAAGTCCCCCACAAAGGAGGGAGGGGAAGGAAGAAAAAAGAAAAAGGAAGGGACTCCTCCTCAAACATGCGCCCCCCGGCGACGAGGCAGGAAAACATAAACCGGTACACGGCATACATCGAAGGTCAGTGGCAGAACACGCAGTGAGCCAGAATCACAATAAGACCGGCAGGCCAGTGCATCAGAAACACCCCAGGGGGACACATGACGAGACGGAGTTCCGAAAAAGGGAATACATAAGAGCCATAGAACAAAAAAGGGAGAAAAAAAGGGGGGGGGAAAAGACCCCCCATAGTGACAGACCCCCCCACCCACCCCACAAGCCCACCCTGCACCCCTGCAGAAGGCTATGGCCTACCCCCCAGCAGCGTGCCTGTCGCCCTATTTAGAACCCGAAATATAGAAGAGCAAAGGCAAGAAGGAAACCTAAGACAAAAGAGGGGAGGGGGGAAAGGGAAAAGGGAAGAAAACGCACGGGAGAGGGCCAAGGAACAGAATTATCCACACCCACCCACCTGCCTGAGAAAAAGCCATAGCCCTCGGGAAGTAAAAAAAATTATCAGGATACGTTCCAGGAGCAGCACAAATTCACACATAGTCATACCGTTACATGCCGATCATCCAACCAGTACAAGACTACCGCACACAGGAGCAAATTCGTCTCAGCCATGTCCTTGTTTGTCCAAATTTGTAGCCGTCTGATGCACTAAGAACCAGACCACGAAGAACAGAAGGCAAAGAGCAGGGAGATCAAACGGCAGTCCAGATAAGATACATGGAGTAAAACCCGGATGATCCGGAAAAGTCAGAGAACATCTCACGCAATGCAGGCACAGTTTCAGGGACAATTCGAGAAAAGCCGACTCAGCGGGGTCGGCACAGGAGCCAGGGTCGGTCATTCGAGGCGAGGAGAGGCAGAAAGAACCATTGAGTCCAGTCCAGACGGGATCCGGCCCCTGGACCAGTGGCGCCGGAGATAGCACAGGACGATGAAGGGCAACGGAACTCCGCACATCCACAGACGCGGCCGTCGCCGGGTCCCTGCTTCCCAGGATAGTTCCAGCTTCACCCTGCAACGGCGACGAAGCCGCACCCAGTTTAGGGGGCCCGAACGGCCCGAAGAGAAGATCCACCTCCAGGGTGACAACGGGTGCGGCCACCGAAGCTCGCCAGGAGTGTAGGGCATCCAGGATGCTCTTAAGTGTAGGAAAACCTTTACAGTATCCGGCACCCGGGCCATGCGACGGGCCTCCAGCGCTCGTCCAGGCCCGGCTGAGACCTAGAGGGTCGGCCGCCATCTTGGAAGCCCGGCGGGGCCACGGCGTCCGTCAACCCCCGTCCGGGCAGCAGCGAGGCAAATGAAGACCAGCCGACCGGCAGCAGGGCACCTCCAGAGCAGGAAGGGGGGCCACCAGAAGAAGGGGGATCGCCGGCTCCCCAGTGCCGCCGGTCCCGTTCTCAGAGTCCGGGCGGAGGAAATCAAAATGGCCGGACCGGATAACAAAGGGGGAGCAAGCCGAATGTACGGTCAGCCCCGTCAACGGAAGGCAGCGCCTCCACCCAAGGCCACCGGCCCACCGGAGCCGGCCAGCAAGTCACAGCCGGCCTACACGCACAACGGCCTCTATGACCGCGTCCACTACGCCATCAAGGGCCGACCATCGAGCTCCGCCCCGTCCGGGCGCCGCCGAGAAGATCCAGGCCAGCCCGCTCCGGAGACCCCGAAGCGAGCGGGAGCGATGTGCAGGATCCACGGCACCCAAGGACAACCAGAGCAAAAGGTGAGTGCCTGCAAGTTGTCTTAGCACTACAGCATAGCAAAGAGGACTTCCCGGGGCAGGATAACGACAGGATAGACGATAAAAACAGGCAGGCGAGCGGAGCCGAGCTAAAACGCGGCCATCTCGGACGCGAGCTTGGCTCCTCCCCCGAAACTGGCCAATCTTAACCCCATTGATGCTGCCGTCGGCCGCTGAATGTTTGGAGCACTACCTGGCTGGTGCTGCGAACGTTCAACGGCCGACGCAGCCCCGCCCACTCTTCGGAACACCCGCACTGCGCTGAAATAACGGCCACAGTAAACGGGTTAAGCCGCGTCATTGAAGATCTATCCATGACCGAATTTCTTTAGACATATTCTGTCCTGTGCATCACTCCACTAACTGCAGGTCAACAGGTTTTCTTTAGTCATGTCAAGTACATTGCTTCTAGAGCAGTGTGCTCCCTCCAAACAACCTCCTTGAAGGGTTGTTGCTTTAGTAATGTCAGGGTTGCAGGTTGATCCTGGGAGAACTTACTTCAATAGAAAAATATTGTTTGGAATCCAGACCACGCTAGACCTCATTCTGAAAGACCATGTTTAAATGTTGTGCACCAGGGGTTGTTTTCATGTAGTTTTCCAGAAATCATTGAATATTCAGTACCAGCCTCGACTTGTCTTTGTTCAAACATAACATTTTAAATTCAAATTCCTCAGCTGATGCGCCTTTGCAACTTTACAAGGTTATGTGCTGAGATCTTTGTTGCGGTGTTCTTGTTATTAAGGGGGAGAAAAAGTCTACTGTGTAAATTTGCATTCCTTGTATTTTCTCCTCTGCGCACAATGCTAATGACCAATTAAAATAATTTCCTAGTATGTGTTTTGTAAATTAACAACCTTATTGTTTAAAGCGTAACATTTCAGTGCTGCGTATTTTTTGTTAAAACCTGCCATGACATTGTGATCTGTCTTTGTATAATAATAAAAAATGGGCAACTTGAGGAGAAGAAAAAGATCCTTCTTTTAGGCAATCCTGCTGTTGAACCAGAGAGGGCTAGATGCTGTGCGGTCTTTTGTATTATGGCTTGATAATATTAATTTGAATTCTACAAATGGAAAGGAGTGTCAATGTATCCGCTATGGTATCCAATCATTGTTTTTTGAGAATCAAATCCATAGGCAAACTCATTCAATATGTGTTTTCCACTTATTAATTCAAAGGAAAATCATAGCTCCAAAATACAACAGTATCCAATCGTCAGCCAAATATAACAATATCCAAATGTTAGCCTATGCATTTTGTCCTCACTTGGACGTCATCAGGGCTGGAAAAAAGGATAAGTACCCAAATCAATATAGAGCCCTATGTATTTTTAGAAAATCAATAATTCAATCACATTCCCCAAAATTAAAAACATCATATCAATTTCATTATTCAACAGACTCCTGGAGTCTGCCTATTTACAATCTAATTTCCATATATTTTCCCCTTAAAGAACGTAACATTAATGGTTTTTTGGATGGAAAACATCATGTGCTGTCAGCACCCTCCTTATTGCTACTACACCAATCCTCTTCAGTTTCTCTCATGTACTATATACACTGTTTTTGTCATGCATCATTATATTTAAACTTCTGGCAAAAATTGATCGTACAAAAATCTCTTAAATTCTTATGAGTCATTAACTCCCCAACACCCATACAGTCTGCTGAGTTTCTTTGGTCACCTTTTGGAACATACCTCCAATGTATCTCCTAAGCGTTTATCCTTACAGTTCTTCAGCTCTTCATTTGCGCAACCCATACAAGTGGAAACGATTATCCTGAACATAAAAAAAATATGTATGCTTAAAACCAATTTATAAAGCCCTATTCACTTGGGGAAATTATTGTGATAAATCTCAATTTTATATTTAACTTTTTAAATACCCCAAAATAGAGACATATTGGGACAATGGGAATCCTGTACATTTTTCTAATATATTATCCAATTATTTAACAAGAGAACACAAAATACTTATTATTCTTTTGATTATTAGTCACCAAGCTCTACAGGTCTATTGCTAAAAAGCCCCAGTCAGGCAAAGCTCCCCCATATCACCGCCTGGTTCTCACCTCTTGCCAGAGTGTCTTATGCTCTGGTCTTCCTGCCACGGTGTGGCCTGATAAATCCAGCGGTAGAATTGACCGTCCAGATTGCCTGTATTTCTATGTGCCAAATGACCAATAGGAAGTCGCTATTTCAAGCCTCTGAATTAACATTTCTACAACTGCGGTTTCCTCTCAGGTCTTCACAGTACTTGACCAATCACCTTTCAAGAGCCAATGGTACCATTATTTGAACCAATCGCCCATCAGTTTTATTTTTATAACAGTTCTCTCTCTGGTCCTCACTTATTTAGACCAATCGTGAGTCAGACATCCTCCTTCCCTACCTCTCACGTGTCTATGTGTCAAGACTGCCGCCTGACGTTGGGCAGTATTGTATTACCATCTCCGACGACGTGGCCATATAATTCACATATTACATTTGATTAGGTATAAAGGCCACCAGATATTAATTTGATTTGCTGTGGCTACTTCATTTCCTAAAGCACATTGCATTATTGCATCTATAAATGAATTTGGCTCCTGATTCAAACTAACATTTTGCTTACCGCAATAATTTATTTGACATTGAATACATATATAAACTGAGAGCTGTAAAAAGCCTAATTGGGCATATTTTTCAGTAACGGTTTTGGCTGATTGTTTAAGCTCGGGATTCTCCCATTTCCCTGAATTAACCTTGTGGATGTTATTTGAGTGGGAGAGTGTAATATGATCATTGTAGCCAAGTTGTGCTGATTAAAGATGGTTTATTGATGAAGTATCAGGTTAAATCATATAATCATTAAAGCCCCACCAGGAGCGGCTCTCTTGCTGCTCAGCCCTCTCTTCCAACTATCATCCATCCACCAGGCATCCCACACATTCTATATTACCTCACACACTCTAACATTCCACCATTCATACACATAGGCTGAGCAGCAAGACAGGTTAGTGAGAAAGGCACACGGCATCCAAACCAGGATACCACACCACCTTCCCTCTTAAAAGGAACAAACAAATGAATAGTGTAAAAGAGAATGGTCATTCTAAAATTGAAACTATCAATAATACATAAAAGAATCCAATACGACCACCTCTTCCCCCTTTACACATAAAACAGGGAAAAAATTGATAGCACATATTTTCGCACTACATTTTTTAAACCGGATGTAAGAAATTGAATTCAACGTCACCAACACAACATACTAGTTGGCCAGACTAGCAAAGCAAAGGTAACGGAGACTTCAACAATTTAAAAAATGCAAAAAGCACAAAAAGTACTTAACACTATTACAATTCCTACACAGTAACGTGTGCACAACGTACTGTAATTAGGAATATGTAGGTGACTACACTACAGAGTCACATGCAATGTTCTATAATCTAAAATAAGTGAATGACTGAATAGTGTCGTTTTTCGATCTTCTAGAGTGTCATTTAAACTGCAAATGTCTCACCATCCGGTTAATATTCCTTCGTTGAAATATTAAAACATGAACTTGAAGGCTTGTAGTGAAACAGATTTTCTTCTCTACTTCTGGCACACTGTAACTTAGACAGATTTCAAATAGGAACTGACAAACAGTCAGGAAAACGGTAGGGTCAGAAAGCATGCAGCATGAGTCCCAAATAAATTTAAAAGAGACTTGAGAGTGCGTCTACTTCACACGCACGTGCTGTAAATATGAAGGTTTCAATAAATCTCAGGAAATAAAGTAGTAGTTCACACAGTAAAGTCTGGTACACTTAAATTGTATACTGGCAAAAACTAGCACTTCCAGAGTTGAGGGCGACCGGCGTGTTCTTCTCTGTGTTAGGTCACTGGTGGGGCTAGTTAGGGTGCCAGTAAAGTTTGAGTAGTTTTGAATACATTCTTTTCTCTTACTTGATAATCTTGATCACGAAGTTTCTTGAAGATCCTTGATGTAACAAGCCGTGTAGGTAAGTCCAAACGTCGCCAAATGTAATATGATAGATTGCAGCCGAGTTGTGCTGATTAAAGATGGTTTATTGATGAATTATCAGGTTAAATCATATAATCATTAAATCCCCACCAGGAGCAGCTCTCTTGCTGCTCAGCCCTCTCTTCCAACTGTCATCCATCCACCAGGCATCCCACAGATTCTATATTACCTCACACACTCCAACATTCCACCATTCATACACATAGGCTGAGCAGCAAGACAGGTTAGTGAGAAAGGCACATGGCATCCAAACCAGGATACCACAGAGAGTCAACCATCATTTTAACTGCATGCGTGCGGTGGCTTTTTTCGCGCTGCGCGGCTTTTTTTAAAAAGCCGCGTTACATGACAAGCTCAGCTCGTCATCAGCGTGCGAGCGGCGCAACTGATGACGAGCTGAGCTAGTCATCAGCGCTTAAGTGGTCAATGCTGGTCCCTCTCCCTCTGGATTTGCTTTCGATACACGCATTCACTTAAAGAAACTCAAAACTCTTGCACTTAATCAAAAGGTCTAGCAGAGCCGCATGTTCTCCCTTCCTAGAGCCAACAGAACCTGTGTGTGAACACTCTGTGTACAAACCATAGCAGAAGTGAAATTACTGGAAGAAGGCAGCGTCTTTACCAGACAATGAATCAAGGGAGTACAGCTTAAAGGAAGCACAAAGTGAGGCACGGCCTGACAAGGTAATGTAAAATCTCCTGAAGAACGAAACATATCGTGCCAGAAGTTGGCATGCTTACAGTGAAAAATGTTATTGTTTGAATTGTACTTAACTACTGAAAAATAATCGCTGATATGCATGGAGCAGTCATGGGAGGAGGTGCTGCTCAGTGCCAATATTTGAAATGTGCCCCCTTGTCTTATGCAATATTCTGCCAGACAGACCCTTTCGTGAATGAATAGCAGGGGGCCTCTCAATGAGGGAGTTATCCTCTCACCATTATCAGAAGGTGATAACTACAATAGGCTCTTTAGAAAGTACCATGTTCCTCATTCCTGACATTGAGCTTGGACAACGTAAGTGAATGTTGTTGCAAAAAGAACAGTTGATGGACAGAATGCAGAACAAGGTCATACATTCACCCCAGTACAGAGATATGGGCCTAAATCCATCGATATTTTGCTCACCATTCCATTTCAGTGTTTACCCAGCCATATGCAAATCAGTCTTGACCCTGGGCCCAAGGGGAACAGTCCAGCCCGAAATGCCACTCCCTCCCTGGACTGGAAACAAGCATCCTAGGACTGGTTTCATGGTTTCAGCCCTCATCAGCCAGGATAGCTCGACTCCAGTGGCATGGAGAGCACAGGACTCACGTCTGAGCATACCCATCTCAGTCAGTGCGACAAATGCAAAAAGAACAGTTGATGGACAGAATGCAGAACAATGTCATACTTTCACCCCAGAACAGAGATCTGGGCCTAAATCCATCGTTTTTTTGCTCACCATGCCATTCCAATTTGGACCCAGCCGTATGCAAATCAGTCTTGACCCTGCGCCCAATGGGAACAGTCCAGCCTGAACTGCCAGGCCAGGCCCTCCCTGGACTGGAAACAAGCATCCTAGGACCGGTTTTGGGCTTTCAGCCCTCATCAGCCAGGACAGCTTGACTCCAGTGATATGGAGAGCACGGGACTCCTGTCTGAGCATACCCGTCCCTCTCGGTGTGACAAATGCAAACAGAACAGTCTCTTGACTGGGGGGTGAATGTTTTGATTTGTTCTGCATTCCGTCCATCAATTGTGTGTCTTTTGCTTACTCGCCCTAAGTGCGCTAGGAATGCCCAGACGTGGGTCCTGGGCTTACTGTGCCACTGGAATCATGCTATCCTGGCTGAAGAGGGATGAAACACGGAAACCGGTCCTAGGATGCTTGTTTCCGGTCCAGAGAGGACCTGGCTTCGCAGTTCGGGCCGGACTGTTCCCATGAGGCACAGGGTCAAGAATGATTTGCATATGGCCAGGTCTAAACTGGGGTAGCATGGTGAGCAAAAGAATGATGGATTTAACCCAGATCTCTTGACTGGGGGTGAATATTTTTATGTGTTCTGCATTCCGTCCATCAATTGTGTGTCTTTTGCAGTGAATGTTGTTGCATCATAGGGCAGAAAAGGCTGTTTCTAAGTCAAGACTTGCTTTTTGTGGAAGAACTAATGCTGCAGGAAATGTTTTAGAAAATTTCATGGAAGAAAACATGGAAAGGAACCTCCCCCTGCAACAAAAAGGGAAAGTGAAATAAGGCACCAATAAAAAAAGCAAGCACCAGGGAAAACCTTCCACTGCATTCTGGTAACAGCCAGAAACCAGCCTTGGCGAAGCCAATAGGTCTCGCCTGCGTGACAAGAGCCATTGGCTATGTTAATGTTTAACCATTTTACAGCATCAAAGCTGCCATCCATGAAGCATTACTGACAGTTTAAAAATAAAAAGGCAAGGACGCAGTCACTAGCTGCGTCAGAGCACTTTTTATTAATTGGAAGCATGGGGGGGGCAACACGGAGGGCAGATAAGGTAACACTGATATTAGAGGGTATAGGTAAAAAAGCACTATGACGCAGCCAGCAGTGTTCACGTCATAGCAATTGTTTATGGCTGGTGGGGGCAAGTGGTAACACCTAGGGAGGGCAGCAGTGGGGGGTCAATCAACACGGATGAGGGAGGTAAAGGGCAATCAAACCGCATAAGGGCAGAAGAGGACAATCAATATGGATGAGGGAGTGAAGAACACAGAAGCGGGAGAAGTATATTGGGGATCCAGCCGAAAAAGATGCACTCTGATGGCATGCTTAGATAGAAAGAAAAAAGTAGCCCCCAAAGCAATAAGCAGTGAAAGGACACAAGTACAGCAACTGCTCTTCCTCTAAGGCAGAGGAGCATTGCCCCACTGCTTTTCAGCAGCGAAAAATGAAAAATAAAATGATAATAACAAAGGTTATTATTTTATAAATGAAATAATAATAACACAGTTTATAATCATTTTATTTTTTCCTCGCTCACTTCCTGGAGCCGAGCCGAGGTTGGGCCGTTTATTCTGAAATGCAACAGCAGCAGGAAAGAGGAGGAGTGGTGGCACTGCTTCCAGTGCGCATGACAGTCTGGCTGGCCAAACAGTCATGCACACTTCGATCTCTCCATCTGAGCTGTACTGTACTGTCAGGTGCAGAGCTGTAATCCCTTAGTGAGCGCCTAAGTGGGGCACTCACACCAATCACAGCCCTGATCCCATGCTTGGTAATATTAGCATGATGTGGGTACAGAAAGCGTGCTTTTTGTGATTTGGTGTAAATCTGTTCCGTAGTTTCAGAGATGTTTCCATTTTAAAAATATAGATATCTGGGAGCCCAGAATCCCACTGAAACCCTACTGAAATTTGATTGACTTCTAACACTTGAACCAGGAAGTGTTGGCAGCAGTCTTAGGACTCAGTTGAACAGTCCTTCCAAAAAAAAAAAAAAATGGTCAGGTCTATAAAAGCATATATATATTTTTTTTACTTTTTCAGAAGAATCTGTGGATCCCGCTGAAATTAAAATTTTAAAAATGAAGTGTGGGCTCCTGCACTTCGTTCAATATCGGCCCATGGGTGGGCAGATCCCGAAGGCATTATGCAGATAAAGGAGGAGGGGGCGCACAGGCACCACCTCTCCATTTTAAAAAAATGCGGAGGAGTCTCGTATCGCCGCCCAGGGACCACCACCTCCTTGGGCTTCTTTATTTTGTTGATGGGGGGTCCTCTCGGACCCCCCCTAACCCTGGGGACCGCCACCTCCCCAGGGCAAAATTTTACAAGATGTGGAGGGGCCGCGCAAACCCCACAGCGTCATGGGCAGCCACCTCCTCAGGGCTTTTATAGTAATTGATGTGGAGAGCCACACAGGCGCCCCTCCACCCCAGTGATCAACACGTCCCTGGGGAAAGTAGAACAAAGAAGGGGGGCCGCACAGTTCCCCTCCAGGAGCCAATAATGGCCCTGGGCAGTGCTTTAAGTGGGCCTGGTCTCAAGGGGGTCTGAGCACCGGCAGTTTTTTAAAGGGGGCCTTGAAACCGGTCTCTATCGGGCTCTGTTTTGAGCCCTGGCACAGGCGGTCCGTTTTTTTTCCAGACTGCTTGCTGTCACTGCAGTCCGGAAAAAAGTGCCAGGGCGCAAAACAGCCCGATAGAGACCCATTTCAACACAGCAAGCACATCGATGTGTGCTGCCCACACTGCTCACTTCTCACTAGTGGAGAAGTTACGGCATGACGTCATGCCAGGTGAGCGTTGTGGGGAAAGGGAAATCCTTTAAAGAGTCATTTTCTTTCTGGATGTCCAATCTCTTTCTGAAACACAAGAGCAGCAACATTGTGGTAGGGTCACTAGGGCTTCCATTGGAAGCTCTTTCAATATTAAATGCAACGAGCCATAGTTGCAGCTTATTTATCTTATGCAACTAATAACCATTGACAAAGCCAATAGTCCTTACTTGTTGTTTGTAGGTATGATGTTACTTGTTGTCTCACATATCTGGATGCAATGACAGAAACAGCCAAATACAAGTCGGGTGGATTTTTAGCATAAGTGTGTTAAAGCCACGCCCCTAATTACACTGGCCACGCCCCTTTCAGAGACCCGCCAGTTTTTTTTATCCCACTTAAAGCCCTGGCCCTGGGGACCACCAACCCCTAGGGCCAGCTCCTCCAATATCCTGGGGTGCCTACCCCTGGGACATTGCAGTCTGCACCGCTCCTGCCAAGCCATAGCAAATGTTGCTCCGCTTCATACAAGGGAGCATGTAAAATGCCCTCGCTTGCACGAAGTGGAGCAGAATTGCTTTTGGACAGAGGGAATATATATATATATATATATATATATATATATATATATATATATATACACACATACATATACATATAAATATACATCCCGCTCATGAAGAGAACTGTGTGTTGGTAGTAATGACGGGAGACTGACCCGCTCCGCTTCCAGTATTGATCAAATAAACACTTGTTTGAAAGGAGAGGAGCAAGGGAACCAAGACAGACAGTTTATCGCTTCTTGTGATGTTGAAGTGGGACATTTGCTAAGGTATTGTGGCGACACACAAAAGCATCAATCTACTACGATTTTCACTTTGAGAGACTAAAGCACTTTGCCTGTAATGGTACTTACCAAGATGATGCATTATGGGACTAAGATGCTAGTGATTCCTCTATGATTAAAGCTATGCAGCTGAAACGTGTCAGAGATGACTAATTAAGTGTTGCCGCCCACAAGCACAATAAATGCTCTCTTCAACTCTACCGGTGCCTCTGCCATGTTTTCATTATGCTGGTTGCAATATTGCGGGATGCTTCGTGCCCGTGTTCTGCCTGAGGCTGCCCTGCTGGGTCATGGGCTCCCGCTCACGAGGAGAACTGTGTGTTGGATGGATGGATATATATATATATATATATATATATATATATATATATATATATATCAACACACTACCTCCTTTGAGCTTCAAAGAAGTGCACCGACACTTGGCAAAGTTGCATTTCATTTAACATTTAATGGTGAGACAGCACGAAGGTAGCAGCAATCAATCCCAACGTTTCTGCTCTACTCGAGCCTTGATCACGGGAGGCAGTCTCTTTTTTCAAAAATGGCCCATGTGACTTCCATTTATATCTGATTTGCATGGGCCGTATTTTTCATGAAGAGCACGCAAAGGAAAACTTTTCAAATTAATAAAGGTGTAACAACGCTGTCATTTCATAATTGTAGAAGACAATTTTGCGCAAACACTTCTTAATAATATATTGTTCCTTTGCGCTCAGGGCCAGGTTTGCCAGCTCACACAGTTCGTTATTTCAGTTTCACTCACTGTTCTGAAATGCTCCTTAAGCCAGCAGTCCGGAAATATTTTCCTCTGCTCCCAACTCGCCGCACACTGCAAATTTCCGGACTGCTGGCTTAAGGAGCATTTCAGAACAGTGAGTGAAACTGAAATAACGAACTGTGTGAGCTGGCAAACCTGGCCCGGAGCGCAAAGGAACAATATATTATTAAGAAGTGTTTGCGCAAAATTGTCTTCTACAATTATGAAATGACAGCGTTGTTACACCTTTATTAATTTGAAAAGTTTTCCTTTGCGTGCTCTTCATGAAAAATACGGCCCATGCAAATCAGATATAAATGGAAGTCACATGGGCCATTTTTGACAAAAGAGACTGCCTCCCGTGATCAAGGCTCGAGTAGAGCAGAAACGTTGGGATTGATTGCTGCTACCTTCGTGCTGTCTCACCATTAAATGTTAAATGAAATGCAACTTTGCCAAGTGTCGGTGCACTTCTTTGAAGCTCAAAGGAGGTAGTGTGTTGATATTTAAACAGAAGCCCTGCGCTGAATGCACTGACCGCCCTTCAAGGAACAGGCTTGTGTCGTGGGGCACTGTCGTGAGATATATATATATATATATATATATATATATATATATAATACAAAATTTGACTCTCTAAAGAAGGCTAAGATGTCAGCACAGGCACAACAGGTATCTACGAACTCAAATGTGATGGTGCAATCATCTTCCTCAGTGTCTGATTTGAGCTCTATACCTGGGAGTGAATCGGAAAATGAATCAGGTTCATCCAGCTCACTTTTGGGGTTTACAAAGTTTTCCCTGGCGCAGGAGGTGGACTGCCTGCGCCAGGATCGCAGACAAACCCTCAGACCTCGCGCCCCGAAGTCTCAACAACACAAAGAGCAAACATCAAGCGCAGACAGTGCCGCAAAAGCCAGCACCACCGGGAAGCCAGGTACTTACAAAAAACCACAGAGGAAATGGAATCGGAAATGAAGTACAACATGGGTGATTCACTTTCTATTATTAATCTGACTGACTTACATCTTACTGATAATGAAAAGAAGATCTTGACACTAGGCCTAACATACTGCACTCCGAATGATTTTGATTATGCGCAGACGCGGATTGACTTATATAAATACACACGCAAGCTCAACTGCGCAAGTTCTTTTTGCTCAACAAAACCAAACTACCGAAAACACAAGAAGGGGCAGTGGGGGGTCTGGCAAGTCCCCCTCTAATGACAGTGAATGAATTCGAGTTACTGTGTGATTTACAGTGTTTAAACAAAGAGGGCTCCCTAGATGACACTATCACCAACACTACTATCGACATGCCACGATTGAATATGTCGGGGTTAACCAATTTTAAACCCAAGTCAACGTTTAACCCCGTCATGCTCGATGACAACATTGATATATATATAACGATTTGGTAACTACTAAACTCAAAAGGCTTCATATGTCCACCCTGCAAACACAACAGCAGTGCTACAGGCAGAACAACTGCTATGGCAGCCTGATGAAAAAGCTGCAAAGTAACAACAATGTTATAGTACGCCAATCGGATAAGGGGGGGCAACATTGTCTTATGGCCGAGAACTTTGTATATGGAGGAAGCTCTTATTCATTTAAATGACCGACAATGTTACAAACGTAGTGACTGCAGACTGTGAAAAGTGCTTGGAGTGATTATAATTTGAAACTGTTATCTTGGAAAAGTGCTGGCCAGGCTTCTCAGTAATGACGAGTTCAAATTTCTTAAAGTCAATCATCCGACCATTCCAGTTTTTTATCTGATTCCAAAAATCCATAAAGACCCCACTTGTCCCCCAGGGAGACCCATTATCTCCGCAAGAAATAGCCTTTTGGAGAACACCTCAAGATACATTGATTTTTCCTTCAGGAACATGTTAAAAATCTCCCTTCATACTTGCAAGATACGGGAGATTTCATGAGGAAGATTGAGACCATCAAATGGCAGGATGATTACTTATTGATAACTCTGGACGTTACAGCCTTGTACACCAGTATTCACCACAGGGACGGCGTCAAGGCAGTTGAATATTTCCTGAGGAAAAAACCTTGCTACATGTCTAAACATAACAAAATGCTATCTGACATGATCCAGACCTGCTTAGATAACAATTATTTTTTGTTTCAGAGTCTGGTGTTGCAGCAGCTAAGGGGTGTGGCTATGGGGGCTTGCTTCTCCCCCAGTTACGCATGTTTACACATGGGACTGTGGGAGGAGCAGGTCCTCAAAGCAGGATTTGACCACATTCTGAAACAGCATATAGTTGCCTGGTATCGATACATCAACTACCTCTTCCTGGTTTCGAAGGGATCGGAGTCAGCAGCATTAGTGTTCATTGAGATCAATGTTTACAGCCTCAAATTGGAATTCACTGGCAATGTTAGCAAGATGTCTGTTAACTTTTTGGATGTTGAGGTTTATGTCTCCAACAATGGCCTGGCAACCCGGTTACACCGCAAAGTCACCGCCGGTAACAAGGTTTTGCATGCCTCCAGTCACCATCCAGATCACCTGATACGCAGCATCCCCTATGGGGAGATGTTGCGTATTAGACGTATCTGCAGTGTCGACTCTGAATGTGTACAAGCACAGGGCGAGAGTAAACTTAGATTTAAAGACCGGGGCTACTCTGCTAATACATTGGACATAGCAATTAGAAAAGCAAACAATGTCCCATGCTCCACAGCTCTCAGCCCGAAACTGGTGGGGACACCTGTAAGTCAAAGTGATAGCTTAGAACCTCCCAGATTAATCACGCAATTCAGTTGCCAGCACAACAAATTACGCAAGATCATTAACAGCAATTGGTCTATTGTGCAGAGTGATCCTGTCATTGGACACACCCTCCCTAGGGATCCAGAGTTAACTTTCCGCAGGGCACGCTCTATGAGCGACATGCTAGTCAAGAGCAGCCCAGAGGCAACTCCTGCCAGTTCTTGGTTACAGCTAACTAAAGGCTTTATCAAATGTGCTTCTTGTAAAGCTTGTAAGCTGGGAAAGAATAAAATGACATACAAGAGTCCCTTTAGTGAGGTTCCCAGGGTGATCTGCAAAAAGCTCACATGCAAATCTGACTATGCGGTATATGTGCTGTTGTGCACGTGTGGCCTGCAATATGTTGGCAGTATCAAGTTGCAGGTCCACAAACGTGTACTCCGGCACATGAGGGCCATCAGCAATAACGATGCCACGTATCCATTGGCCAGACATTTCAAAGAGACCCACAAGAGCAGCTTGGAACATCTCAGCTACTTTGTAGTGGACATGGTGCCCCCACTTCGTCGAGGTGGGGACCTTGAGGCCTTACTTAGAAAACTGGAAACCAGGTATATCCTCGAGCTGGATACCAAGAGCCCCAATGGTCTTAACTCGAGTGAGGATCTATACACTTACTTATAAATTTCCTCCCAGCTCCATTATAGATGTCCGCATTGGTTCAGAATCTACAAATATCTATCTGTCTCGCTGTAACAGGCTTTCATAGACAGTAGATATCTTCCTGTGTTCCTGTTTTAATCAATTTTCCTTTTGTCTATTTTTCACTCCTCTTGTTTTACACTTATAAAACAAGATCTCAGTGGACCAATCTTTTTTTGGTATCCTAGATATATACGGGTTTACTCGGCACATGATTGAGTTTTTTCCATGATTTGCTGGACAATCTGTCAATATCGCGATGTTTGCACTTAACCCATCATGTCGTTGTCTGACCCTAATTTTAGAGACCTGACCCTAGGATGTTACAACTTATCGTAAGATGAAGGCTCTTTTTACGATATTTATGATGTAATAAATATTTATTCTTTTTTGTAACAAATTTTATAGGTTAACTACATGATGTTCTCATTTAGTTTATGTCAGTGAAGAGGAGAATGATGATATTTTTTAAATCATTATTGTATTGATTTTGATAAATTCCCTCTACTATACATGCTAACCAATCATAGATTTTGGTCCATTATAGCGGCATGTTTACCACTTTGTGGAGCAGCCATGAATCTATGTGTTATTTCAGGCTACTTTTAACATCGCGTATTTTTGCACATAATGCATTGAAGCTTTTATTCAGGCAAGGACATCATCGTGGTATTTGCATCCCTATGGTAGCTGTCTATGAATTGGCCAGCTTGTTTATAGTCCTACAGCACAGGTTGTAGTTGCTCCATTGTTTTCATGCTCAGGCATTAATTTTGGCTCAAAGTATTGATGTACTTCATTGAACCGGGATGAATTATTAACTACTTTGTTCTATTTCATAAGTTCTTATCTACTGATGTCTGCCAATTACATGTACGACTGCACTTTATATTTATTCAATACTTCTGTGCCATTTACCCCACTATGGGGTTCAGCATGTTTTGCACAAATCTGCACTAACAAGCATTTGGTTGCACTGTAACTGCCATTTTGCACATCCTCTGAGACTTATATGAATCATTAATAACTATGCTTCATCCCATTAGCTCTTAGGTTTTGATGTTTGCCAATTACATGAGCGACTGCACTTTATATTTATTCAATGCATCTGTGCTATTTACCCCACTATGGGGTTTATCATGTTTTGCACAAGCTTGCACTCATAAGTATATATTTTTGTACTGTAATTGCTATTTGCACATCCTTGGAAATCTATATGATTTTGAGTTGCCAATTTTATTAATGAATGCAACAGGGGCAAAATTCGTAAATCCAATTGTATTTTGCGACCCCAACAGTATGTCTTCTATATCTTTTGATCCACTGATCATGTGACAGTTTGCACTAGCACTTTAAATGGGTGGCTTGCACTGTGAACGTCATGTGATCAAGGCCTCTTGGGAGGCCGAAACGAGTCATGGCGGTGCATGGTGTCTATGGAAAATAAATAATTTACATGCACTTAACTTCTTGGGTCCGTGTTCGTCTTTGCCTCAAGATTTGAAGTTTTGAAGACGGAGATATATATATATATATATATATTTATATATATTTTCTCACAATGTGATCCCAAACCATGCGAGAGCGCTCAGCAGTGTGTGCTCAGCCCAGGGGTCGGATCCAGACCCAGGGAAATTTTTTCAAACAAAGGAGGCGGCACATCAGGAATTGATTTAAGTCTTTTTATTCAAGACTTCACCCCACCAACGCGTTTCAGCCAACACTGGCCTTGCTCACGGTTGGTTAGTCCCTCTTTAGTGTTTGTTTATATACTGTCCCACTTAGAGCCATTTAGGAGGCATTGTGGGATTTGTAGTTACAGTGAAAAATAATAAAAATAAAAGAAAGACAATATTGTGCTTTTTAAATAACTGCACATTGGTGACAAATAGTTCACTGGGGCTGTGTTCTTATCACAAATTCTTGGTATAGTACCCAAGTCCTAAAGGCATGTTCTACATTGTCTCAGTGTTCATGATTTCTGGTGTAGTACCACATTATCCTGACGGGAACACATTTTCTATTCAAGATGAACATGCAGATCTTCGCCAAAGTTCATCCCTTTCGGGTGTTTCGTTCTGAGTCTGACAATCATGCGAGATTCAATTTGTCGCAGTCTGCGAACCACATCCCCACCTCTCTCCATTTTATCAACCATCTTTACACCATAGAAATGCATTTGTCTCCAGTCTCCATTTTGGCAAATGCTCATGTGTTTTGCTGTCGCATACTGCATATTCAAATTTTTGACTGCTCGGATATGTTCCAAGATTCGTTTTTTTAACATACAGGTTGTACACCCCACGTACTTCAGTCCGCATTTGCACTCAATGATATATACAACATTTTTCGAAGTGCAAGAGATCTGTTGTTCTATTTTCATTAGTTTTCCATCTGGTTCTTCAATCGTTTTCATGCCTTTTCCAATTTTGCAAGCTTTGCAAGAGTTGCATGGTATGAACCCTTTTCGTTGATTTTGTAGCCAGTTCATCTTCTGTTTTTCTTGAAAATAACTTCGAACCAACAAATCTTTTATGGATGTGTTCTTTTTGTACGTTATTTGCGGTGTTTCACCGAGAGCTGTTCCAATGTCTGGATCCCCAGACAGTAGCTGCCAATATTTTTTCAGTATGCGTGCAATTTTGCCACTTTCCTTACTGAAAGTTGTGATAAATCTGGGGGGTGTGTGGGTTTCAGATTTTTTAGGCTGTTCCATTAGTGTTTGTGTTCTTGTTTTTAAATCAATCTTTCTTTTGCATTGTGTCAGTACTCTCTCTTTGTAACCTCTTGCTCTGAATCTGCTTTTACTCTCCTTTATCACTTTTTCCGCATCTGCCGGCACAGAGCAATTTCGTTTCAGGCGTGTAAACTCTCCATAGGGTATGCTTTGTAACAAGGATGTTGGATGAAAACTTGTGCCGTGGAGCACACTGTTGGTAGCAGTTTTTTTCCGAAAGAGAGTCGATTCCAGCTTATCATTCGACACATATACTTTGGTGTCCAAAAAATCTATTTCCGTCGTACTTGTGTTACATGTAAACTGTAGACCAATTTCATTTTGATTTAATTTCTTGAAATAAGCTTGGAATTGATCATTTGTGCCATGCCAAATAATAAAGAGGTCGTCGATGTAACGCACCCACAATATTATTCGGTCCAAATCATGTTGATTCTCCTCATTCCACGCCACAGTCTTCTCCCACCACCCCATTGTAATGTTCGCATAGTTGGGAGATAGAGAAATGCCCATGGCCGTGCCACAGATTTGTCTAAATAACTGTTTGTCAAAGAAAAACACGTTATTTTTCAAACATAAGTCAATCATTTTGATCAGCATTTGTGAATGTTCCAGATAATTAATGCTGCGTTGTTTCAGGTAGTACTCTACAGCTTGCATCCCGATATCATGACGGATTGAAGTGTAGAGTGAGACTACATCGATGGTGACTAATAAATATTCTGGGTTCCAATCTACATTCATCAGTATTCTCAGAAAGTCCCCAGTATCCTTAATATATGAAGGAAGACTTTGTGCAACAGGGGCTAAGAATTTATCCACATAGTTGGAAACGTTCTCATATAGTGACCCACACGCTGAAACAATTGGTCTCCCAGGAGGATGGTTCAAGGTTTTATGAATCTTCGGGAGAAAATATATACAGGGTATTATTGGATGGTCAATTGTTAAATACTTTTTTTCATCGTCGTCTATTAGACCTTTGGCATGCCAAGCTTCCAGATGTTTTTGTAATTCTCTCTGCATATTTGCATATGGATTGTTTTCCAACTTCTGATAGTTGTTTTCTTGGTTCAGTTGTCTCTGTGCTTCACATATATAATCAGATGTTTTCATCAGCACGATGTTGCCCCCCTTGTCCGCTGGCTTTATAGTGATTTTCTCATTTTCCATCAATGTTTTTATGGCTGCTCGCTCAGATTTTGTGAGATTTTCACGCGTTTTGTTCCTTACTTTGGTTAAATTGTCAATTTCTTTTGTTACTGCTTCTGCGAAGAGATCGATTTTGTTGCCGGGAGACAAAATTGGATAATATCTAGATTTCCTTTTCAAGCCAGTGATTGGTCTCTCATCTGTTGTTATTTGTAGCTCTTCCAGCAATTCTGTGTCTGATAATGATGTACCATTCAGGTCAAATAGTGATTCGAAACTGCTCCTCAAATCCGGTATGTCTGCAATGGTGTTGAAAGTGATATCATTTATATTTTCTTCCGGAATGTTAGATGTTTCAATGGTTTTTCCTGCATGTATTTTTGCCAGTTTTAACTTTCTAACATATTTATACAGATCTATTCTTGTCTCTGTGTAGTCAAAATGCGCTTCCGGGCAAAATGATAGTCCTTTATTCAACACACTTCTCTCAGTTTCTGTCAGTTGGTAGTCTGCAAGATTCACTATTAGGTTTGTTTCGGATTGCGATTGCGGAGGGGGTATTGGCGTTTTTCTGCGTCTTGCCCTCCGGACTTTTCGGTGGCTGATGCTGGGGTTGTTTGATTTTGTAGTCCCCTGCCTCTTCCTCTGCGTCCTCGGTTGGGGTATGGTCGCCTTCCCCTGCCTCTTCCTCCGCCTCTCGAAATGCTCTTCTCCAGATTGACCAATTCGACTTCCTCTAAAACAGACAAGTTTTTTGTCTGGTATGTACTGCGTGCTGAGCCATCATCACTGATGCTGGATTCACTTGCACTCGACATTAATTTTTGCGTGGGGTAGTTCTTCTTCAGGGTATCGTATTTTCTGGCAAATGTCACACAGCCCCAGTGAACTATTTGTCACCAATGTGCAGTTATTTAAAAAGCACAATATTGTCTTTCTTTTATTTTTATTATTTTTCACTGTAACTACAAATCCCACAATGCCTCCTAAATGGCTCTAAGTGGGACAGTATATAAACAAACACTAAAGAGGGACTAACCAACCGTGAGCAAGGCCAGTGTTGGCTGAAACGCGTTGGTGGGGTGAAGTCTTGAATAAAAAGACTTAAATCAATTCCTGATGTGCCGCCTCCTTTGTTTGAAGAAAAAAAAAAAAAAAAAAAAAAATATATATATATATATATATACATATATATATGTATATACATATATATATGTATATACATATATATATACATATATATTTATTCCACAAACGACGCGGCACTCCAGATTAGGTTACTAAATGGTATTATTTATTCATACCACACACCAACTCGACCAACGCGTTTCAGCCCGACTGGCCTTTGTCACGGTCAGTGAGTCCCTCTTTACTTTCACTATATATACCCATATCTGCCATAATGAGGCATTATGGGACTTGTAGTGATTAAGGTGAATTTAAAAGAAAAAACTTTATGCAATTCATACATTTTCACAATAGGACAGTGTGAGTGACATTTTTCGATGATTACATTGTATATTCATGTAACTTCATTCGCATTCATTTAGTTGTAATGCAATATTCATTGTTCATGGCTTATGGCGCTTGGTGAAGGTGTTTAGTACACTATTATTTCAATTGCGCATTACTGTCTCTGATGGTTTCAACCGTTACAAGTACTGGGTATAGTACCCCATTAGTTATGTTATACTGGACTATGTTGAAGTCTCTTCGGCACCTATGTTAATCTTGTTTTTCTTTTTGATTATTCGAGATGAACATGAAGTTCCTCATCAAAGTTGATCCCACGAGGATGTTTCGTTCTGAGTCGTCTGATGTATTTGGACTCTATTTGACGTAATTTCCTGATTCTGTTTCCCCCTCGTTCTCCTGGGGGGATCATATGGATTGCATAGGATTGCATTGCTCTCCAGTTCCCTTTTTGGCATTGGGCAAGGTGCAGGTGTTTAGCTGTGGCATATGCAAAGTTCCCATTTTGGACAGCTCGAATGTGTTCAAGTATGCGCTTCTTCACCATACATGTTGTGCTGCCAACATATCTCATCCCACAGTTACACTCTATTACATACACGACAAATTGTGATGTACATGTGATGTCTTGTTCAATGTTTATGATGTTGCCATTTGGGTCTTGGAAGTTTTTAATGTTCTTTCCGATCTTTCATGCCTTGCACGTGTTGCACTTTCTGAAACCTTTTTGTTGGTCCAATAGCCAGTTCGTCGTTTTTCTCTCCTGAAAATGGCTATGTACAAGCACATCTTTTAGCGATCTTGCTCTTCTGTATGTCACATTGGGATAAGGGCCCAGTAATTTGCCAATGTCAGGATCCCCTGAAATTAGGTGCCAGTACTTTTTGATCTTCTTAGTTATGATCGCACTTTCCTTACTGTATGTAGTTATGAATCTCGGTGCTTGTTGCTCTTCTTGTTGATCTTCTTTTCTCTTTGGTAACAGAGTGTCATCCCTTGATTTTCTTGCTGCTCGTTTTTTACATTTTTTCAATGTTGATTCATGATATCCTCTTGCTTTTAACCTCTTTGCAGTTTCTTCAATTTTGTTTCTGGCATCTGATGGTTTTGAGCAGTTCCGCATCATCCGTATGAATTCCCCGTACGGAATGCTTTCCAGGAGAGATCTGGGGTGGAAACTTGTTCCGTACAGTATGCTGTTTGTTGCAGTCTCTTTTCGGAAAAAGGTGGAATGAATCTCATTACTTTCTATATAAATCCTTGTGTCCAGAAACTCAATTTCTTTCTTGCTCCTGGTACTTGTAAATGAGAGACCAATTCCATTGTTGTTTAATTTGATGAAATATTGATCGAATTCTTTCTCTGTGCCACTCCATATCAGGAAGAGGTTGTCAATAAACCTGACCCATAGTACTATTCGATCCAGCTCATCTTGATTGTCCATGTTCCAGGCCCACTCTCTCTCCCACCAGCCCATGGTGATGTTAGCAAAATTCGGGGGAAAAGATATACCCATTGCGGTGCCACAACATTGTTTAAACAATTCCTTATTAAATGTGAAAACATTGTTGACCAGGCAGATTTCAATCATTTTTGTCAATATATATATATATATATATATATATCTGCCCATAGGGCTTTCTTCAGTGCCAGTTTCTCTCGATCAGTCAATTCGCCTGAAAGTTTGTTTTGAAGCTGGGATGGGATGCGCCATATGTTTATTTCCAAGCCACTCCACGTGCGAGTTCTCCCTCGTTGCGAAGAGAAAGGCGGGGACGGCATCGCGCCCCCCCACCCTGCTCTCCGTGGTGGGATTGCCTCATCGTGGATTGGACAAAGGGCTCCACAGTGACTCAGAAGCGATTGAATCGATTCCGGGTCGCTGGGGAGCAAAGGTCAGGCTGATTAGAACCGGCCTGGCCAGTAGGGAGTTTAAAAGGCCGGGGAGCGCAGGATTCTGCCTCTTTGACCGCGCGCACCACGGTCTGCCCCCGCCCCCCCTCCCACCAGCCTCTAGGAGGCTGTAATTCTCTTTCTTTTCTTTTTTACAGGTATCGTGTTGGAGCAAGGTGTCGTGGGGCGGAGAGCGGCGTTGGACATCAGGATCGCGTCGATCACAGCGAGCGTGTGTCTTGTTTATTTCCCCCTCTGCAGGTGCAGGCCAGAAACAAGCGGCGGCGCACAGCGAAGGGGCTCCGTGGCGTGACAGCAAATCGGCGAGATCGGGAGCGCTGTAGCAACAGAGCCGGTCCCATCGACACTGCTCATTTTGAGGCTTGGGTCTTTTAAGCGCAAAAGCGCGCTACGAAGGTACCGTGAGGGGGCGTGAAATTGTGTAAATACTGTGTTTGCTCGGGTACTCGTTTTGCGGCTAGGGGCTTTTAAGAGCACACGCACGCTATGAAAGTACCGCAAATGGGGGGGGGGGCGAAATTGTTTAAATACTGTGGGTGCTCGGGTGCCCCATTTAATCTGTGCACCAGGAGTTAGTTGAGAGTCAGCCTGAGCCCGATTTGCTCAGTGGGGCAGAGCTTCAGCGGGCTGCAGGGAGATGGTTCTCCAGTGAAGGTGTGGAATTAAGTAGCACTTTTCCAGCTCTAACAAAATTTTATTTCAGTCCATAAAGGGTTTCAATGGCACAGTCAATTGCCGGTGTACCGGGGCAAGTAATATAAGACTATTGTGTCATCTGCGAGGTCACAAATGCATGGTACTTGACTGCACAATTTCTAGGAGTGTGAAGCATTGAAACAGTATTAACTTTTTAAGAGACTACTGGGCGGCATCTCTTCATGCAAGTTTTGAGTCACGTTTTTTATGGATTGGTATTGATTATTAACAGATAATATCCACTGGTCACGTTTTCAGAGCCCAGTTCAAAATACTCACAGATCTCCACAGCTGACGCGGCACAGCAGAGAGGAAGAGAGGACATCACTCAAAAGAGGGCACAGACAGGCCTGCATTTTACTGATTCTGTGGGCCGCCAGGCTTGAGATTACTCGCCCAACACCTAGGTTAGCTGGTGTGGCGCGGCTCCAGTTGCGTGGTGCTTACGGCTGTGTACCTTCAACAGTGCTCAGGTAAGGACTTGAACAAGTTCCAAGCCAGGCAAACTGTGTAGGGAGACTCGGAGCAGGAGAGATCACTTAAGTTATAGATAACATTGTGTTCATGGTGTTATTACCTACCAGTGTATAAGTTACGTCGCAATTGTTGGCCCAGCAGCTATGGCCAGTAGGCGTGGCGCAAAGCGTTCCCGCATGGAACATTGATGGCGTCAATGATGCGTAGGATGCAGACGATGGATAGGAGATGGGGAAAGGTAGAAAAAATGGGGCAGAGCCTTGCAGAACTTAGGCAAAGAGTGGAAGGGCAGGGTGATACGGTGGGCAGGCCTAAGCGAGCCATAGTGTCACCAAAGCCTAGGGGTGAATTAGATCCACTCTCCAGGTGGGTTAGGTCCAGGAAGGGGAAGAATCAGGGTAAAGACCCCATGCCATGTCAGCCTGTAGGGGAAATCCCATCGGGTGAGGGTCCCTCTGGAGTCCCAGTAACACCAGTGAGCCCTACACCAATACCAGTGATCCCTACAAATAGCCCATGGATCCCGCACCTGTCCCAGTAGTGCCCACGCCAAATCTGGTGGCACCCGCACCAATCCCGCCGGTCCCCACACCAATTCCTATGGTGCCCACACTGAGTACAGGGTTACCGGTTCCGAGTCCAGTTGTCCCTACTCCCGTCACAGTGCCAGCAGACATCAATCTGGTTCCACAGGAGCTGGTGGCGCAGATTGCGGCTGTTCTTCCTTGGCTAGGAAGGAGGGGAATGTTGCCAATGTCAGTGGGAGAAAAAGAAGTAGGGGAGGACCCGTTGGCAGAGGCAAGGAAATTGGTGGCAAAGATTATTGCAGCTCCAGGCGGGAATTCAGGTCAAGGGCTGGGTACTCCATCACACCCACAACCAACAGGGGTGGTGCCGTTAGCAGGAGACAACAAAGAGTTGCCAGCGACCAGCAATGGAAAAGACAAAGTGACGGAGCCGGCTGGAGTGGTGGCAACAGGTAAGGAAGTGACATTGACATTGCTGGGCGCAGGTGTGCTACCCACAGGAAGGGAGCATTTAGCCAGACATGTAACGCGCGAAGTGAAGGAATTGGTATGGTCTGGTGCTTACATTAATATTTTCTCCGTGCTGGTGGATGATAGGGAAATGGAGTATTCAAGGAAACAAAAAGATTGGATGCTTCCTAGTGAATGGCGGGCTGAACTGTTGAAATTCACGGTAGAGGAGAGTTTGAGCAACTGGATTAGGGCCTTCTCTGTATTTATGGCTATAATAGCTGGGCGTTCACCTAATTTACAAGCAGAAATGGCTTGTTACCAGAGCAGGATTACTATGTCTCATGCTAAATATGGGGAGTAGGGGGGAAAGATTATGACATTAATTGTAGGAAGGCCAAAGAAGTTGACCTTTCACTTTCCTGGGACAGAGTCGACATGCTCTCATGGTTGGATCAGTTTGGGTAGGGGCAGCTGGGTAGCGCAGTCCAACAGGTGAACAAGGGCCACACATTTCAAGCGTCACCGCCCTTTTGGCCGCGGCCCCTAGTCCTGGGACAAGGGGGGGGAACGGAAGAGGACATGTTGGGATTTTTATAGCCAGACATGCACCAGGGCCCAAGGGACTTGTAAGTTCAGACATGCATGTTCAGTCTCAACAACCCTTCTCACCCAGAATCAAAATGTCTCAAGAAAGCAGGTTATAGGGGAAAGAAGAAACAGGATTAGGGAGGGAACACAACTGGTAACACACTCACCCATTGATGTTATGGCGGGGACTCGTTGGTTAAACAGGTACCCAGATCATGTTACAGCTAGGACTTTACAAGAAGGGTTTTTGTACGGCTTCAGGATTCCTGCATTGAACTACATAGGGACACCTGAGTGTAAAAATCAACTTTCTGTAAGGACCAATCCGGGGGTAGCAGCTACAAAAACTGAAAAGGGTGGGGCGTGGCTTGCAGCCGAGCAATATGGCCGCAGCCTAGAGAGGCTCCGATCGGCCAAAACAAAGCCCTGCTAATCCGGTAACTAATCCGTCTTTCATTTGACCCCCAAAGCTGAGGGATTGCGGCAGAAGCTGTGAGGTACCGTCCGGTGCCGATTACGGAGCTCCGTTACTTGCCTGGCTGGTGCGGTGGCTGCGGGAAGACGGAGGCCTGTCCGCGAGTGTAGACCGGGACCCACAGTGCTGGCGGTGCCCGGGAAAGAAGATCCTCGCGCTGGGTCTCCTGCCTGCGATCGGGCGGCAGCTTCGAGGGCTCCAGCTCCCCTCCCCCCGGTGTCCCCCCGGTGAGGGGCTTCCCGGAGGGTCGGCCCTGAGGATTCAGACCGGTGGCCCAGGCTGGAGCAGAGGTGACTGACTGGCCGCCATTTTAGACCAGAGCGTGCTGTGGGCTGCTCACCGGCTGCTGCAGAGGGATCTCTGCCAGAATTGACAAGACCTTGGCCTCCTCGGGAGATGCGAGAGCCAGTGGTGGCACTGACACTGTGGGACCTGGCAGGACTGATCGACGAGGGGACCCAATGGCCCCCCTCCCCCGGCCCCATTTTGTGTCACCGGCTAATTCCCCCATACTGGTTGTCAGAAGCGCGAGGACGCTCAGGGACATCGCCTCAGAGCTGTGGCGGGGTGGCGTAGGACCCCCCTCCTGCTGATTTATACTGTCTGCCTACCCCCCCGGCCCCTGGTTGACGGCGCAGGCCTTACACTCCGAGACAAGCACTCCGAGGAATAAAGTCGGGCCCCGGGGGTTTTGACGGTGTCTGTGAGGTGGCTACAGCCAGGCGAGCGCCACCCCCCTCCCCCCCTCTTTTTGCCACTCTGCGCTGCATAACAGTTGGATACTATTACCTGGAGAAATACCCCAAGTACACTGCCTGTTTGAGACCCGAGTGGCGGAACGGCCACGTGTGTGGAACCGGATACCTTTGGTGGGACACCTCTGAATATCGTCGCCAGCGAAAACCATCGCTCCTTGCCCTACGGTCACATCCCACTGGGGCCCCACACGTATAACGCTTTCCTATCCTGCAGCCACCATGAGTGGCAGAAACTCAAGAGGGGTCACTCAGGGGCGATTGGACAAATATGCCTTCGCCAAATCACAAGGCGTGGCACAAGACAAGGAAGTTTCCCCGACCGTGGGGGAACCTGGCGGAGCTGAACAAGAAGTTACTCTAAAGGACATAATGGCGACCTTAAATAAAGTGGACACCAGGATTGGTACACTTGCAGTCGACCTGGCTCTAATCCGTGCAGATTTCACCAAACTGTCCTCCAAGATCTCGGACGTCGAGACTACTACTGAGGCCCTCATGACTGACACTGCCACCCTCAAAAAACAAGTGCGCCAACTGGAGGAAGACAACCACTTTCTAAAAGCCTGACTTGAGGATCAGGAAGGGCGCTTGAGGCGGAACAATATTCGCTTGGTTGGTGTGTCAGAGAAATTGGGGGAGCCGGCCCTTGACCTCTTTGTGGAGGACCTGGTGACGACTCATCTTCAGCCGCGGGGGTTATCAAACTTTTTCTCTGTGGAAAGGGCTCACCGGGTCCCAGGTGGCAGACCGAAACCCGGGGCGCCCCCCGCCACCGATCCTGGCGAAATTTTTTTAATTTTCGCAATCGCGATGCCATACTTCAAGCGGCCAGAAAGGCTCCGCCGATTGCCATTGAGAATGCAAACATAATCTTCCCGGACTATACTGCGGCGGTCACAAAACAACGCAGTGGGTTACTTGAAGTGAAGAAGGCTCTCCGTGAGCGGGAGATAAAATACTTCATGCTATTTCCAGCCAAGTTGCAAGTTGAGGATGCCGAAAAGGAGTGGTTCTTCCTCTCACCTGAGGAGGCCCAGGAATGGCTGGATGGCTGGAGAAAAGTTGGGAGTCAGGGCCGAGATGAGCATCGTGGACAGCGGAGCGACGGAGCATTGAGGATTGAACAAGAAAGGGCCGAACAGACTGCGGACGCTTGGAGAGTAGGAGGCCTACGCATCGGCAGTAAGTAACCCAGGTTGTGACCCGGGGGAACTACACCAGACTTGGTAATACGGTTTGACCACAAATGTGAGATGGGGTCTGAATATACGGCACACATCCTGAGACATTGTTTGGGTGGGGTTGGGGGGGGAAATATCCATGCGGGGTGGCCGAGCCTGATTACGATTTGCTGACATTTGCATGACTATGTTGCTGAAGTCTCTTAAACACTTCGGACTTTCGACCGTGATACTGGGTCATTGATGTAGCACAAGGGCTATGTGGAGGACTGGAGCAACTTTCTCTCGCCCTCACCGTTCAGGAATGGGAATGGGTACTAAGCACTCTGCTTTGTTGGGGTGGCGGGCAGTTCTCACACCGTCAAGCAGGGAGGCAGGGAGGGGGGAAGTGGGAAAAGGGTTTTTTGGAGTAATGTTCTTAGTTTTTTTGTTCCAAATTTAGGGCGTAAACTGAAAGCTAATGTACATGTTGCTGCGAGGTGGTGTCACTGCTTTGGCTGTGATTTACAGAGTTGTGTTGTTTATGGCAGTAGAGACGGTGTCGGCTAGTTCCAAAAATGGTACTGCCAATTATGACCCCAGTGCCCCCTTTCACGATACTTACCTGGAATGTACATGGTCTAGGGGATAAAATAAAGAGAGGCCTGGTGTTGCAATATATGAAACGAAGTGCGCCAGCAGTGGCACTGTTGCAAGAAACGCATCTGGTGGGTTCGGCATGCAAAGCTATGGACCGCTGGGGGTTCAAAATGTTGGTTCACTCTGAGTTTACATCGGGTTCAAGAGGGGTGGGCATTTTAATTCGTAAGCCATTCCCATTGATCATAAATCGCACCTGGTCTGATACTCATGGGCGGTTTGCAGCCGTCTTTTGCCAATGGGAAGGGAAAAAGTTCAATATAGTGTCTGTGTACATCCCCCGCCCTTCACTCTATTAGTTTTCCAGCGCTCCGCGCCTTCCTGTTAAACCTGCCCGAGGGAGAGCTACTTTTAGGGGGAGACTTTAATGCAGTAGTTGATGGGGCCAGGGACCGCTATCCTTGTAGACCCACGGGGGCGGGTGGTACCCGTATGGCTGGTTTTATTAACGCTTTAGGCCTCACAGATGCCTGGAGATACCGACACCCCACTGACCTCCACTATACATATCAATCAGGGGTACATAATAGTCTTTCTCGTATTGACTACTTCCTCCTCTCTGCGGAGGGCCTTCCCCATGTCACCGATGTAGGGTTACACCCTTGCGGCATATCAGACCATTCGCCCGTGTCCCTGACGTATACCTTACATGTCAAGACAAGGAAATGTATTTTCCCGGGTTATTTACAAATCCCAAAGATCCGTAAAGACATAGTGGGGGCTACCAAGCACTACTTTTGCGAATATGAGACCTCCGTACAATCCCCGTGTATTTTGTGGGAGGCGTATAAGACGGTGGTTCGAGGCCAGGCTATCGCTTCCATAACGGGTTACAGGCGACAGGCAAGGGGAGAGGTGGATACTTTAGAGACTGAACTGGCACTACTTCCGGAACGACATGAGCGAGATCCCTCCCCTGACACAGCGCAGGATTTGCGGCTTAAACAAAGTGCACTCAAAGAATATCAGAGTGAACAGGTTAAGCTACTCCTCCTAACTACGAGACATACCATATACGAGGCTGGGGACAAGACAGGCAAGCTCCTTGCATGGTTGGACAGGACAGGTTGCAGAGAACAATAGCCCAACTTCACACACTGTCGGGTATCATCGTCACCGCCCCAGAAGATATAGTAAGCACCCTGGCTGATTATTTCGAGCAAGTCTACACCCCTAATTCCCCAATGACAATAGAAGAAGCTTATACATATATAAAAGATATTCTAATGCCAACTCTTACGGAGGAGGCAGCATCGTCTTTGGAGGCTGACCTCACGATTGAGGAGGTTAAAGTGGCCATTCATTCTCTGCAGTCCGGGAAGGATAGGGGGCACAATGGCATCCCCATTGAACTATACAAACGCACATCTGATACCACTGCCCCATATCTCCTTAATATGTTCCTCCATAGCTTGGAGGACGGAGTCATGCCGCGTGACCAACGTAGAGCCACTATAGTTGCAGTGCCTAAACCGGGAAAGCCCCCAGATGACTGCTCATCTTACAGTCCGATATCTCTGATTAATGCTGAAGCAAAGATTTTAGCTAAGATAATTGCTGCCCGCCTTACCCCACACCTTGAGACACTCATCCACCCTGATCAATCAGGGTTTATGCACAATAGAAGCACTGCACTTAACCTGCGGAGAGTCCATGCGGCGGTGGCGCGTATGCCCTGTCTTTAAGAGCCGGCAGCCATTCTTGTATTGTATTGTATTGTATGGCGTTTTTGTAGAGCGTATGGTTACCAGGAGGCATCCCAGCGCTAGGATAGAGTCACACTCTGGGGGGGGGGGGGGTACGGGGAGAAAAACAAAGTCATTTGGGAAAGAGGTAAGTTTTCAGTGTTTTTCGGAAGAGAAGATGACCAGATTCCGCTCGAAGTTTCAATGGGAGAGAGTTCCAGTGTGAAGATGTTCCCTAGATGCTCGAATGGCATTTGACATGGTGGAGTGGGCTTATCTATTTGCAGTTCTCGAGCATCTGGGCTTTGGTCCCAAGTTCTGTGCCTGGGTGCGCTTATTATATTCTCGCCCTCTGGCCCATGTGGTGGCCAATGGACATATGTCAGGGACTTTGAGCTAGGTCGTTGCACGCACCAGGGCTGCCCGTTGTCTCCTTTGCTTTTTGCTCTGCATTGGAGCCATTGGCGGCCTGGATTCGATGGACATGCGTGATCAAGGGGCTACATTGGACTACAACATGGGAGGACCGCATCTCCTTATATGCGGATGATATTCTTCTCTACTTAACTTCCCCTGGGCGGTCTATCGCAGAGCTATTAGACATTTGTGAAATTTTCGGAAGGGTATCTGGTTATACTATTAATTGGTCTAAGTCCACCCTATTTGTCCTCAAAGGCCCACCTCCACAACTTCCAGAGGAATGCCCCGTACGGGTTACAGAAGATTCCTTAAAATATCTGGGGGTGTGGATTACGCCCAATCCTAGTGTCTTCCTTCTTAAAAATCTAGAACCTCCCCTTGAGCGATTCCGATCTGATGTAAAGCATTGGCATACCCTGCCCCTGACTCGCCTGGGTAAAGCAGCTCTTTACAAGATGATGACGCTCCCTCGGCTGCTATATATCTTAGAAAATACCCCATTCCCTGTCCCTGTGAAGTATTTCAAGCAAATAGACGCCCTAGTTTCGGGTCTACTCTGGGGTACTAAGACGGCACGAATGTCACGTGGTAAGTTAGTCAGGAGCTGGTATGACGGAGGCATTGCCCTCCCAGATATCCAGTTGTGTTACTGGGCCGCCCACTTAAAAATAATAAACCAATGGCTTCATACCCCACAAACTGAGCTGGCATTCCAGGCGGATCGCTATGAGATTGGAGAGGCCGGGACTCTTTCGGTATTATACGACAAAAGGGGCACATCATCCCTACTTGGTCCAACAGCACACACTGTAGATATTTGGTATGCTGTGCAGACTCGTCTTAGGTGCTGTGACACCATTACCCAGATGATTCCACTATGGACTTCACGCGGGCTAGGCAAACTATGCAACAGCAAAGGGTTTCAAGAATGGGACCCGATAGGCATTACTACAGTGGGCGACTTATGGAGGAGGGGTGCAATCATACCATTTGACCAACTTCAAGCTCAATACGAGTTGGCGCCCACCGAAAGATTTAGATATTTACAGATCAGCCATGCCCTATGGTCGGTTATCCCGCCGAACACAGACTTGCCTGAATCGACCCTGTTAGAAGACAGGCTGCTCACTGAACACATGCATAACAAAGCGACATCTTTCACGTATCGCAAGCTAGTTAACAATTTACCTGATCCCACCCTAAAATTAAGGCGCAGTTGGACTGAAGACTTGGGGAATTTTGGTGAAGCGGACTGGCAAACTGCGCTCTCTTCCCCACGAGAAGTGGCCATACCCTCCAGACTCCGCTTGGTACAGTTGAAAATACTTTGTCGGGTACACTACACTAGGACCACTCTGCTCACCATAGGGCGCGCCACACACCGCTTTTGTCTCTGGGGGTGCGGGGAAGAAGTGGCAGTGCCACCGGGTCGCTGCCTACTGGGCCAAAATTATGCGGACGATATCGCAGGTGGTCAATACATCTGTGCTGCCCGAGCCATGTTGTTGTTTATTGAACATCTGGGACCCGAACGACCTTACCCACCATGCTCAAGACTGGGTGACGTTGGGTATAATGTTTGCCAAGAGAAATAATGCTAAATATTGGGGGGCTGCGGAGATACCCAAATTAAGAGACTGGTGTATAGATTTAGATGAGGCTATGCTGGCGGAGAGAGTGGTATACTTACACCGGGGTTGTCCACGGAAGTGGGATAAAATCTGGGGTGACTGGAATGAATACAGAGGGCATCTGTGCGATCCACCAAGGCCAGCTGAGGACAGTGATTCTGAGTATTAGGTGAGAAGGGGTGAGGGGCTATGGGACTGTACCGTTGGATTTGGAACAATGTTGTCTAAATATTTTGCAACATCTATGGACACTGCCTTGTACACGCCTTACTTATCATGCTATGTATGTACCACTTATTTACTGGAAGCCCTCTTATTGTTATTAATAAAAACAATTAAAAAAAATTTGAAAAGGAATTACGCTTGGGCAGAATAGCTGGTCCTTTTCACAATTTTGTTTGCTCGCCCCTTGGAGTGGTCCCGAAGGAGGAGAAGAAGGGGGAGTTCAGGTTGATTCACAATCTGTCAGCCCCTAGAGGCAATTCATTAAATGACGCCATCAATGAGGAAGCCAGTAGCATGAAATATGCCTCCTTTGACCAGGCGGTGGATATGCTAAGGGTTTTGGGCCCCGGGGCTTTGCTCGCCAAATTTGATATAGAGTCTGCCTTTCGGCTGCTGCCTGTACATCCTCTGGATCACCACCTTCTGGGTTTTAAATTCTGTGACAAATTCTACATGGATATGTGCATGCTCATGGGTTGCTCGGTTTCCTGCGCTTACTTTGAAAAATTCAGTTCATTCTTCGAATGGGTTTTTAGACAGGCGACAGGGCACTAATATGTGATGCATTATCTGATGACTTTCTCTTTTTGGGGTCGGCGGGCTCCCAGGAGTGTGCTTGGGCATTGCAGGAATTTTGTGTGCTCATGCGTACCTTCGGGGTTCCTCTGGCGCCAGGGAAGACGACGGGTCCAGCGACCACAATAGAATTTTTAGGCATTGAATTAGACTCAGCACAAGGGTGTTTCCGGTTACCCAAGGAAAAAATGACAAAATTTAGAGCAGCACTGCAGCAATGCTTGGCAAAAGACGGAGTAACCTTACATCAGCTACAACAAATGGTGGGTCAGTAGAATTTTGCATTAAGAGTCATACATATGGCACACCCATTCTCCCGCTCTATCTCACAGGCCATGACAGATCCCCAAGAAAAACACCATCACACAAGACTGTCGTCTGAGGTTCGCCAGGACATGCGGATTTGGATCGCATTTCTGGAGGGTTTCAACAGCCGGGTAGTGTGGCCCGGTCCTCCCACTACTTCCGCGGAGTTAGGTTTATGGACTGGCGCTGCGGGCAGTTTGGGATTTGGTGCCATACTTGGGAACAAATGGGTGGCACAACATTGGTCAGCTTGGTGGGTGGAGAATGGTGCGACAGCCAATATTGGTTTTCTGGAACTCTTTCCCATCTGGGTGGCACTGACTGTTTGGCCTCATCATCTGCGTAATCAATCTGTGATTTTCTGGTCAGACAACATGACGGTGGTTGAATGCATCAACCAGCAGGCTGCACGGTGTAAAATGATCCTTTGCCTGTTGAAAGAGTTAGTGCTGTTTTGTGTATGAAGCTGAACATACAGTTTAAGGCTAAACATGTACCGGTGGTACTGAATAATGCTGCTGACGCACTCTCTCGCTTCAAGATGCAGGTTTTCAGGGAACACCTACCCTCTGCAGAGGCGACACCAACACTCTTCCCGGAAGTACTCTGGCAGATTGGTGCCCCCAGCTACAGAACCTCGTGGCAACTAGCCTAGCTCCCAGGACCAGGAAAGCTTATGAAGGGGCGTTTTGGTCTTACTGCGCTTTTCTGTGGCAGGATTGGGCAGGGGCATTCCTCCGGTATTTAGACACTGAATAAGGAAGGGCGCTCTGAGGCAACAGCCAGGCGACATGTGGCAGCAGTTTCTTTCTTCGCACAAATCAAGGACACCAGGGACCCCACTAATAGTTTCATTGTGAGAAAGGCACTGAAGGGGTGGTGCCTCCAGGGGGCTGCTCCAGACACAAGACGCCCGATTGGTTTAGAGCAGCTGACATCACTGCTAGAAGCCCTTGGTGGCATTTGCAGTTCAACAGGGGAGGCCTTGCTATTCAGAGCCTCTTTTTCACTGGCCTTTTATGGAGCATTTAGGGTAGGGGAACTGGTGGCACGCAATAAGTAGGTTGTGCAAGGTGGGCTCCAGCTGGAGCATGCAAGGATACAGGGCGACACTTTGCTAATAACCATTAAAAAATCCAAAACTGATCAGGAAGCCGTGGCGAAGGAATAGTACTTCACCGCACACGGGATAATCCATGCGGCCCAATGATGCAGCTAGAAGCGTTCCTCCGACAGAGGAATAGTGCGATGGGGGGAGCATTACTAATGCATGCTGATGATACCCCTCTTACCAGGTTCCAATTTAAATGGGTATTGCCCATGGCGATAGACAAGACATGTTTGGATCCAAAGGACTTTGGAACTCATTCATTCAGAATAGGGGCTGCCACAGAAGCAACAGCTAGAGGTTTGCACTGCAACAGTGTGAAGAGAATTGGGAGGTGGTCCTCCAATTGTTCTAAGCGCTATGTGCGGCTACGCATGTTGTGAGGGTGGCAATGCATTTGTGCTGATGCCTATCCTATTTTCTGCTTACATTTCAGTTTCTCGAACCTGTCACGCAGGGGGGAAACTGGCGTAGGCGCACCAGCTGCAAGATACTTCACAACGGAAGGCACATCCACAGGACACAGGAGAACATGTTGTTTGGGTCATTGGTCATTCGTATGTAAGGCGTATGAAATCAGTTTTTCTTTCAGGTAATTACAGACACAGGGCTGAGCAGGATGGTTTCACGTATCTTTCCATGTTAAAGGGGGTCTCTACCTCAGTCAGTTCAGGGCTTTCGTTACAGATCTGTTGAGTAGACACAGTCCTCCACCCAGGATAGTTATCTTACATTTGGGTGGGAACGACCTGGTGAATCTGGGTAGAAGAGGCTGATGGAGGACATAATCTCGGAAGTGGGCTGGTTAGCTAAGACATGCCAGGGCAGCACCATAGTTTGGTCTCAGATGGTACCCAGATTTAAATGGAGGGGGGAGATTCTGTGAAAGCGTTGAATCACTCAGTAAGAAGGATCAACAATAAAATAGGGAAATTGTTCAGGTCTCCTCATCTACAAACCATCGCACATGGGTGAGTCAGGGGGGGAGCCGTGCTTCTTAAAAGATAGGGTCCACCTGCCTAGGTTAGGTAATGAAATCCTATTGGAAAATATAATGCTTGGCTAGTTAGTTTTAAGGACAGGGGATGACCTTTTAGTGTAGGAGGGGGGCGAAGGGGCTAGATAGTCGGTCAACTACGCTGGCCTGTGGCAGTGTGGTGAGCAGTAAATTTAAGGTCCTTAGAGGGTGGCGCCATTCTTGAATGGGTTCGCCCAAGGCAAGGGCAAGTGGTCTCTCCTAGAACTTCAGGGGTGGTACAGCTGGATGGGTGCGGGGGAGGGGGGAGTCACGCTTTCTTTAGGCTGGTTGGCCACCCCGCACATGCACAATGACGTCAGTAAACGGCGCAGAGATGCAAGGGCCCCCTTTAATGGAGTTAATAGAGCGTACGGGGGTAACCGGGGTGGGGGGGTACTCTCACGGTAAACGGGCCCTCTGCGCAAGCGCACTCCTACTGGAGGGCGTGGTTAATTGATAAGGATCTGACAGCAGTTAGGCACCTTGCTGTAGGCCCAAATAGGATACGCAGAAAAGTAATTACTGTATGATTATGGTTCATATGTTAGATTCGGATAGGAAATACCTTGTACTAGAAGTATGTTAAGGTTAGCCATCTGATATCTGTATATATTAATTGTAATCAAATGTCATGCAACATTTACTGCGTAAATGTGTAAATATTGTTTATTTCAATTTTATTTGATTTTATGTTTTATTAAATACGGCCGGGGGTTGTACGATCCCCGTCTCCAAAGAAATCCCTCTCATGTCAATCTTTAATAAATGTTGGTTAAACACAAGGGGAGGGGATATTTCCAGTAGTCCCTGGCCATAGAGAAAGGCGGGCCGGCATCGGCCCGCTGCAAGTATGGTGGGGCACCGGCCCCCCCACCTGCTTTCCGTGGTGCCGCGCCACGTCAATATGTCGCGGTGGGCACGCCTCATCGTGGATTGGACAAAGGGCTTCACAGTAACCCGGAAGCGATTGAACCGCTTCTGGGTCGCTGGGGAGCAAAGGTCAGGCCGGTTAGAACCGGTTAGTAGGGTGTTTAAAAGGCCAGGGAGCGCAGGAGTCTGCCTCTTTGACCCAGAGCTCCATGGTCTGCCCCTCCCCCCCCCAGCCTTTAGGAGGCTGTAATTCTCTTCCCCCACCCACCATCCCCTAAAGCAGATATTGGTATTGTGTTATGAAGGTTGTTTCATATGTTTTTTCCCAATGTACATGGATGACAGGTATGTCGTATGATCATTTTGTTCCTTAGAACTTTTTCCCGTTTACAGGTCATCAATGGTCGTATTTATTGCTATTCCTTGGTCATGATTGGTGAGCAGTAAATGTAAGGTCCTTAGAGGGCGGTGCCATTCTTTAATAGGGTCGCCCAAGGGGAGGGACAAGTGGTCTCTCCTAGAACTCCAGGGGCAGTACAGCCGGTTGGCTAGATGGGGGAGGGGGGGGGGGGGGGGGGGGGAAGTCACGCTTTCTTTAAGCTGGTTGGCCACCCCGCACATGCACAATGACCTCAGTAAACGGCACAGAGATGCAAGGGCCCCTTTTAATGGAGTTAATAGAGCATACGGGAGTAACCGGGGGGTGAGGGGGTGGGAGTACCCTCACGGTAAACAGGGCCTCTGCGCATGCGCACTCCTACTGGAAGGCGTGGTTAACTGATAAGGATCTGACACCATTTAGCGACCTTGCCGTAGGCCCAAATAGGATACGCATAAAAGTAATTACTGTATAATTATGGATCATATGTTAGATTTGGATAGGAAATACCTTGTACTAGAAGTATGTTAAGGTTAGCCATCTGATAATTGTATATATTAATTGTAATCAAATGTCATGCAACTTTTTCTGCGTAAATGTGGGGCCGGGGGTTGTATGACCCCCGCCTCCAAAGAAATCCCTCTCATGTCCATCTTTAATAAATGTTGGTTAAACACAAGAAGGGGGGAATATTTCCAGTAGTCATTGGCCATACGCCTGTTCAGTAATAAGGCACTCGTCCAGTGGCGTCTCAACATTGTCGGCCGGGCCTTCAACCAGGGGTGTAATGAAACTTGAGGGGGCCCCCTTGCAAAGCACATGGAGGCCCCCCCCCCCCCGGCGGCGTAGCCCACCATGTAAAACTTTGCCCTACCACCCAGAAATCTAGCAGATTTTGATTTGAAACCTCCAACATTTAAATGTATAGCTGCAAAATCTCCCAGGTCCATACCTGTTGAGTTATAATGGAATTAACAAGACTTCAAGACCCAGAATGTTAAGAAAAATCCTGGAATGGAGCAGCAAGTGATGAATGGACCTGGGAAATCTGGCAGGGCGGTTTGTAATGTTAGGGGCCACGCAATACAGTTTGCATGGCGGCCCAGTCATTTTGCTTTACATCACTGGTCCCTGGGCATGTGTGACAAACTCAGACAGGGCTGACTTTTCAGACAACAGCAGTTTCTATTGTGGGATTTTGAAGCTCATGTTTATGATGTGAAAGCGAACCTGCAAGTGTAAAAACGGATATTGAGGTAGCCTAAAAGCCAAAACTGGCAGAAGGTGTCACATTGACACGGGGGCCATGTGGCAGCGAAGCCTGTGATGACATGGGCCCACTTGACACCCAGCCTGGGCTTCTATGGTCCGAATTCTCAGCAGTTCAAGTTTGGGTGCATTGTGCTCTCTCTGCTCATCCTTTAGCTTTCCACACTAAACTTTAAAGAAAGACGAAGGGGCCAATGTACTACTACTACTAATACCTGACACAAACCTGAAAGTGCCAATTCCACACCAACCAGTTTGCAAATAGCCAAGCAATATGCTATGCGACTTGTGTTCAAAGATGTGGTATTGTAAATCATCCATTCAGTTGCAAAGTGGCCTTTCTAATGAACGTAAATGAGGCTGTTTGTAATTTGCATCTCACTGTGATGAGCTGCAAACGCAGATATGGTGACCTGCAAGAGACGGCAACCTCTGTCCCTGCTGCTACATTTTGAAAAGGAGTAACATTTTTAAGAGACAGCTTCCATTAAAGGGACAATTCCTGTTTACCAAAATGAGAGACACTCCCCTTTGAGAATCAAATACCAGCACAACTGGCGTGAGTGTGGATATCTGATCAATGGTTATCGACCACAATTGAGGTTACAAACCACTGAATCATGTGATTGTGTATCACAATTAAGAAGGAACTCTCGTTTCATGGTATTCATAAATGCAATATGAAATCAGTCTCAAAAACATTTTAGTGAATTGAAAAGGTATTTCTGGGTTGCCAAAGTGTTTCGTATATCCTAAAAGAATCAATCGAGCCCGAAAACCTGTAAACGTTTTCACACATTGGAGGTGTTTGATGCACACTTATGAAGCACATACAAAGCAAAGGAGCACTATACATAAAGGGGGTACAAGCCAAGAGGATTGGCAGGGCAATGGTGAAAGATAGGGAATGCAGCACAAAAAGGGAGACACATGGAGGAAAGAGAGGAAGGTGCCTAGATTGTTATTTATTTGTATGGGGTAAATTATAGTTTGGACTGACAATCTACAATTTTAAAAACAAATCTTACAACTTGTCTAATTCAAAAGCCGCTAAAAATAAACGTTCCACCAGTGACTTCTAATTACTTCATGTCAGCAGGACACACCATGTCTCCAGCTCAGCCTCAGGGCTTTTACTTGCCACCGTAAGTCGCTCTGGTTGTTAAGATTCGTTTTAGTCTAACGGAACCAATGATTTTAATTGCCACGAAAAAAGTCCATGGGCACAAAGCGACCTGGCAACCTGAGGCATCTCATCACTACAGAACAGGATGACGTTATTTGCTCCATAATGGGTTTTTATCGGTCTTATGCTCACCAGTGTTAGTGTTCTTTTTTATACAATTGTAAAGATTTTAATCATACAACAGTATTACCTTCTGGCACCCAGCGTAATATAAGGCTGCTCCCTAATGGCGTGGGTGTCTCCCGATGCCCCTGCCGGGTCTAATGCTGTCTCCACATCACAACCCATTGCACCGGACAGCACCAGCTGGGCCCTCAGCTATCTGGGACCAACCCTGTTTCCTACCTACGCTCGCGGCCTTGCGCTGGGGGCCTCTTATCTCTTTGGCACTTGAGGGGGCACATTGAAGCTTTGCTGGCCCCTCCCAGGTCCATCTACTCTACTGCTTTCAGTTTCAGGCTCAGCACTACTACCGCTACTCGTTGCCCCCCCCCCCCCCCCCCCCCCCCCGCCATCTCATCGACATCCAGCCAGCCCTGCCCTGCCAGTGCTAAGGGATATTTCCTTAACGGTTCCCACCATCTCCCTTCTCCGCCTCTCTATTTTTTATTTATAAAGTTTTATATAGCGTGAACCAGACCCCAGAGGGTATCAGAGCGCTTTACATTTAGGATCGTTGCATTACAGATTTCATCAGTTACCAGAGCATAATCGTTGAATATTATCCCAACCGCACCCCACCCCCCACTACCTCTGTGATCACAGCTCCTATTATCACAAAGATCAATCTGTTCAAGCAACCTTAGACGAATCACCCTCCTGATGCATTACATAAACATCAGAGCTGTCCTCCTGAACTGTAGGTATGTAGTCTCTAAATCAATTTTCATGTCTGCAGTCATGTCGCTTCGACACTTTTGCACAAGTAGAAATCGGTTTCTGCACATCCTCCAAGCCAATATTTGACTCCTTGAATATTTATTCAAGGAATGGGATGTGCCCTCCACCTCACAAGATTAGGGACAAACTGATGTTAGGACTGTCCTGATCCAGAAGGAGCCCCTTTAAATGTAAACTGATTAACTCTTTAAACTTCTTGTTGTTATGAAAGTTCACTCTGGAGAATACAAACACTTAAACCATTGTGGCTGAACTTCTCATAACCTCCACCAAAATATTTTATTGATGTTTTTTTGTTGTAGCACTCATCATCTCACCTCCGAATGGAATCAAGTTTCCTGGGAGATTTCCAACCACCACAAGAAAACCCCAAAGACACCCAACGATCCCTCCTCAAAATCTTCAAAGGGAGCTAGTACAATATAGTGCCTCCCACAATAAGGGCTATACCCTGTAGTAATTAACTAATATATATTTGTTCAGTCATTAAAAGCCATTCAAAAATCATATGCTAACAGTCATCTATAATCACAGCAAGTTTGACTAAAAATTATTGTATATTAAAACTAAATACAATATCAATCTCGATACTCATTAAATCGAAAATGCACAGCTCCTGAAGCAGTCCTAATCCTAGCTCAATTAAAGAGTTGCGTCACCAAAAATACTCTTTCTACTGGACATCGGCACAACAGATGTTTAAACTCGTGTAGTCTGCTGGACAGTGGTTTATCCGGCGATTCTTTTGAACTCCTGCCAATATCTCTGATCGTTCACAACAAAAACCAGTCTACCCTGAACCTAGTTTCCTAAAGAAATAGAACATCCAAATGTCTAGCATAATCCCAATTTAAAACATCTTAATAATACATTTAGAAGTTGCATTGGACTTCAGAATCGCCCTAATGCTTACAGGTTTGAATGTGGCTATATCTATACCACCATACCTGAAAATGCATAGCCGGCTTCAAACATTCATATTAATCATTAGAGATCCGATTCATCAGAGTCCTGAGCAAGCAGGACACGACATACTCGCTCACCTTAGGTCTGGCTGGCCTGGTGCTTTGAAGGCGAGCAGGGCGGGCAGCAGAAGACTGTGGCAGGGCGACTGGGCGAGGCTAGCCGCCAGGACAAGGCAGGGGCTAGTACTCTTCTACTACCAAGGCGGCCGCACCCTACAGCTAGTACTAAAGTCACACGGTTTTAATTGCAATGCGCATCCGCATAACAAAATTGTCAGCCTTGGTCACCAATCCCGCTCCCACCCTGAAGACCGCGGCACCACGACGCGCGAGCAGACAGCAACTGTGTGCCGCCACTCCCACGCAGCATTTTAATTATGAAGAAGACCCGGCCCGCCTGGGCGTACTGGGCAGTGCGCAGCAACTATTTAATTAATTTAAAAAACGTTCAGGCAGGCTGGTATTTCTAAGCCCCGTAGGGGGAGACCAAACCGATGGGGGAGCTGAGCTAGTTAGCTTGTAGCTGTATTTGTGAGCTCCCCTCTAATGTAGGGGGAGACCAAACCCACAGGGGAGTTCATTAGAACACCGGCAGCAGGGGTGCCCACCACGGATGGCACCAAGCACCATAATTAATGTTTATAGAGGCCGGCGAGGCCAGTCACGTCCGTGGCATGCACGGCTGCGCACTGTAACTGTTTATAGGCTTGCCTTGCTCTTACTGCGTCTTCCTCTGCTGCAGCTGTGAGGGGCTGGGGGCCCGGCCTGGAGTGTGGGGGGGGCCCCCGGTGGGGGCCTATGTTAATATTCTACGCCCCGGCCTATACAATTATGAATCATTGTTAAACATAGAGGCCCGTCACCGTCCGTGGCGTGCCGTGCGCGCACTACTGGCCTGGTTTGCTGTCTTCCTCTGCAGAGAGTGAGGGGCCCCCCCTGGAGCGTGGGGGCCCCCTGCGGGGCCTGTGTTAATACCCCCCTGTAATTTAGTCCTCTACGTGCGCGCTCACTGTCTAATTTAGGCTTGCTGGCTGCCGTTTCTTGCAGCAGTCTACCCAGTGCTGAGAGTCAGTGAGGGGGCCCCTGGAGCGTGAGGCCCCCCGCACCGCGGGGGCTGCAGGGCCTGTGTTACGCCCCTGCGCCAGAGAACAGATGCCTCTGATCTGCCTTTCCCAGGTGGCCACCCCATCCCAGAAGGAACACATCCGTCACCACTGTTAAATCTGGTAGGGGAAGGCCTCTGACCCAATCTTGGTTTGTTAGCCACCACTGCAGTTGGAGCGCTTTTCCCTTCAAGGTCTTGGGCATAGTTGGAGAGATTCCCCTGTTGCTGCACCCACTGGAACTTCAGGTCCCACTGCAGATCTCGCATATGCCATCTGGCATGATTCACCTGCAGGGTGCAGGAGGCCATGAGGCCAAGCAGCCTCAGTCATTCCCACCGAAATCTTGGCTGAAACATCGGTATCATGGCTCAAATATCTTATACTTGCTGCTCGGGATGATAGGCCTGAAACTGCACGTTCACCAGAACCACCCTAATGAAAGGGAGCATCTGAGAAGGAGTCAGGTGTGACCTCGGCACATTTATAGTGAACCCCGGCACGTTTATAGTGAACCCCAGTGAATGTAGGAGGCCTGCCGTAGTCTGGAGGTGGGAGACGACAACCTGGGGCGAGCCTGCCTTCAACAGCCAGTAGTCGAGATAGGAGAAGACTGGAACCCCTGACCTGCGCAGATGAGCTGTGACAACTGCCATCACCTTTGTGAATACCCAAGGGGCGCTGGTTTGGCAAAAGGGGACCACGGTGAACTGAAAGTGCTCGTGGCCCACCGTGAACCGAAGGTAACGTCTGTGGGCTGGCAGGACAGGGATATGAAAATAAGCGTTCTGCAAGTCCACAGCCATCAGCCAGTATCCTGGGTCGAGTGCAGACAGAACTTGGGCTAGGGTGAGCATTCTGAACAACTCCTTTGGGAGGAAGAGGTTGAGAGCATGGAGGTCTAAGATAGGATGCACACCTATGTCCTTCTTAGGTACCAGAAAGTAGCTGGAATACCAACCACAACCTACTTTTGGCACAGGGACCCTCTCTGGAGCTCCTTCCTGGCGGAGAAGTGCCAAATGATCCTCTGTCATGTGATTGTAAGAAGGTGGCATGAAGGGAGGGGCAGTCTCAAAGGGGAGGGAGTAGCCACTGTGGACTATTAGCAAAACCCACCCGTCTGATGTGATGGATTGCCATTGGAGGAGGTGATGGTGGATCCTGCCTCCAACTGGCCGTTGATGTGCCTGAAACCTCGGACTAGGAAGGTTTGGAGGTTGCAGCACGGAGGGAAAGGGTGGACTGGCCCGTCTGCTGGCTCCCTGACCCGCGAGGACGCTGGGTCCTACGTCCGTGGCCACGCAGAGGCTGAACAGTTTGCGTGACTCTGTGGCTGCACTGGACAGGACATGGCTGGGTACCCCTTCCGTAGCCACAAAAGGGACGAAAGTCAGACTGAAGTGGACGTGGGGTATCCGCAAGGCCGAAGTATCTAGCCGTAGCTCGAGAATCCTTGAAGCTCGCTAGCGATGAGTCTGCCTTGTCGCCAAAAAGGCGAGTGCCATCAAAGGGCATGTCCATCAAGAAGTCTGGACATCCCCTGAGAAGCCAGAAGTCTTCAACCAGGCGCAGTGTCTAACAGCTACTGACGTGGCAATCGTTCTGCCCAGTGAGTCGTGATATCGAGTTCACATCACATGCTGAATCTGCTGTGTCTCCCCCTTCTGCAACTGCTTGAGAGAGAATGGCCCGGGAATCCTCTGGCCACTGAAGCAGCACCTGCGCAACTGTATCCCAGATAGCGTGGGAGCATCAGCCCAAGAGGCATGCAGTTCACCGACCGCAATACCAAGCTGGAGGAAGAGAACATCTTCCCAAGATGATCCAGCTTCTTGGATTTCTTATTGGGGGAGCAGAAGGGAATGCGCCTTTTGATGAATAGGCTTGGACTACCAAGCTCTCAGAGGAGGGGTGTTTGGTCAGGAATGCTGGGTCACCCGGAGGAAGTGGGCAATACTCCTATCCACAGAAGCAACTGTACTGGGCGTGGACCAAGTGCCCAGAAGGACGTCCTTGAGGGCTTCATTGAATGGCAAAAGGGGTTCAGAAGAGGAAGCCGCAGGCTGAAGCACATTTGTCAGGTTAGTCCTGACTGCCACTGTAGGGAGCTCAAGGCCGAAGACCCTGGCTGCCCTCCTCGTCACAACAACATAGGAAGCTCCCTCCTCCATAGCCACGGTAGGGGGAGAAAGCAGGCCAGTGTCAGGGGAAGTGTCCAGACCACTAGCATCACCCAGATCATTTCTTCAGTCAGGTTCCTCAAGCTGGTCAATGAAGGGTCCAGAGCCCTCTCCCAGTCCTCTTCCTCGCCTTCTGGCCCAAAAGGAACACCAGGAATGAACACCGGGATCAAAGTCCCTTCCAGTGTCGGAATCAACATCGGTCCAACTCTGTCTACTTCGGGTATGAGGGTGGGGTCGGCATGGGTGACACAAGCAGCATCGTTGTCGGGATCGACGTGGGTCAAGGTCAAGTGAGATTGACTGGTGTTGATCCGGATCCAGGCCTCCATCCACGAGGACCTGCCGGAGCTGCTAGAATCGAAGCCTCAGGGCCCCAACCGACTCCACAGCGCATAAAGGTGCGGTGGCGGAGCCAGACTGCCCAAATATGAGGTAGAAAGGCCTCATAAAACTTCTGGATTTGGGCACGAAAAGCTCCGGCACCGGGGAAACGAACGGAGCAGTTTCAGAAGTAGGCTCTGGAGATGGAGCTATCGAGCAATGACGCTCGGGATCCCGCATCAGCCGACCGAAGGGCAGAAGTCAAAGAATGCTTGTGCTTCTTCAACTTCTTTTTGTGCTTCCCTGACTTACACAAAGATCTCCCTGATGACTTGGAGTGCGAGGAGTGTCGGTTCCGCGACTGTCCTGGAGAACTTCCCCTCGAACAAGAACGGGAGCTACGTGGAGCCGAGCCTCCAGTAGCTTTCGGGACCACTCCCGCAAAACCTTCGGGTTCATGGACCGGCACTTGGAGCACGACTTCGGGTCGTGGTGGCGCTCCAGACACCAAAGGCACAAGAGGTGCGGATCTGACACGGACATCATCCGTGGCAGGAACCGCAGGGCTTGAAGCTGGTCCTTTGCTGGGACATCCTTGACACACCAGGAGTCTACAACTTGAAAAAGAATTCGACAAAAAGTCAAAAAAAGCTAGCCAAAAAGTGGTTAGGGTTAGCGCTCAGGATTTGTGCTAGGCTGTCGCAGAAAAAGAACGGACGTCAGTGTGCATGTGCGCCGTCTATGTAGGTCCCATGACGTCATCCCGGCACCCACGACGCTGACGCATAGCCGACCAATGCCACCCAACGACGCGCAGGGGTACTGCTGAAGAAAAAATCTCCGGATCCAGACTGACGGGGGGAAATTCACAGGTAAGGAATCTACAACTAACAGTCTCCCTGATATATATATATATATATATATATATATATATGCAAAATGTTACCCTGCAACTATCTATTTATGCTCTGCATACTCCTGCCATCTAGTGTTCTGCCAGGATGTTTGTAACTGGTAGGACCGGTTGTGTCTCCCTGCATGGTCCAAAACTCACCTGTACAACCGGTTCATCTCGGATCGCCTTCCTGTCCAGCAGGTGAGTAGAATAAGTGAAGTGTTGTAATGAAGAAATGTGAAATACATTTGGGGAAAAGGTAAGCCAATAGAAACTAAAGACATCTGTGATGACTATTGGCTTCCAGGGAGGCGGGTGGGCACATTTAAATCTACAGCACCACATCATATGAACAAATCGTTACAGGGTAAGTAACATTTTCTGTTTGTAGCATGTTTGAAATTGACCAAGTAGCAGCTTTGTAGATACCTGCCAAAGGAATGTATGGTGTTATCCCGCAGTCTTTTTCCTCGCAGGGAAACAACGCGGTCGTTACAACGACCACGTTGTAATTCTGCATAACATTACTCCACAAGTCGGAACAACGACTTGCGGAGCGGGGGGGGGCGCTGGATGTTGGAATAGTATAATTTACTATTCCAACTCCAGTCTGTGCGGACAATAGGGAAGGTGTTGGATTTTAAATCCAACACCTTCCCATTGCAAGTCGTTGTTCCGACTTGCGGAGTAATGGTATGCGGAATCACAACGCGTTTGTTGTAACAACCGCGTTGTGATTCCCTGCGGGGAAAAGATTTGTGGTAATCGTTGTTTACCCTGCCAAAGTGATGTTGCTTAAAAGGCCATTGTGGCCCCCTAATGAATGTGGAGTGCACTCGAAGAGGGGGTCAGCTAGAGTTCGCTTGGCTGTGGTGCAACAGATTTGTATGGATTTGATATTCACTTTGGGATGCCTGCCTCAGATATGGGGGCCCACATCAGAGGATTGGCCAAGGCCAATTTTTCTTATGGAAGGACTTAGTACTACTAATGTGGTATACGTGCACCCTTTTAAAATCAAGTATGGTTAAAACCTTTTTAGTTACAACGTTGAGGTTCGGAACGAAGACTGGCAAATCAATGGTTTGATTACCGTGAAAGGGTGACACTAGGGACTTTGGACTGGTTCAAAGAACCACTCTTTCTTGGCAAATCTGAATGAAAAGTACCTCTATGGTTAAAGCTCGAAGTTCCCTGATACGTCGGATAGTTCAATGTAGAGGTTCAAAGCGTGAACCCATGAGCCATGTAAGAACTGCGTTTAAGTTACAGACAAGGGCTGTGGGCGTTTTGGGAGGTATAATCCTAATTTAGTTTCAACACATCTTTTATTGAAAGTTTTCAATACACACCACCGTTTATAAACTAGGTGTCTACCAAAAAAATAAATAGCTTCCTTCACCCATTGAATACACATGAAAAACCTGTATTAAACCTGAGAAGACAGGAAATGAGTAACGGTTGAAGGTGTGGGGTATTTTAGGAACTACAGTATACAACTAGGGGGTAGTCCCGATGTCTCAAGAGTATCTCCTAATGGTAAGGTATCGGTGGCACTGTACATTTGGTCAATTCCACAGTAATGCTGTCAGGGAAAGTTGACGGGCAGTAGTGGGTGATATGAGCTTGTGCACTAATTAACATCTTGTGAAAAAAAAGGTGTCGGGTATCCCACTGTCCAGTTTCTTTGATGTGTCCCAGTAGTTTGATCCAAAATGTTTGTACCAGAGCACATGCCCACCATGTATGTAGGAAAGTACTGGGTTCCCGATTGCATCTCCAGCAAGTAGTTGCTGTTTGGGGAAATATTCAATTTAGTCTCACTAGGGATATCTACAAATGGCACATTACCTTATATGCCGATTGCTTTGAGGAATGCTTCTGGGTGTATTGGGGATGACTAGCAGCCACAGTTCCCAAGATTTGCTCAGTATTTCGCCTCTGCAGGTACCCATCGCATTACCTTTAAAATGGGTTTAGGGCATTAAGTCTGGGAATGTGCAGGAATTGGTACCTTTGAGATATCAGTCATTTTGTGCCAGAAAACATGAGGATAGCTTTTTAAAGTGTGTGAGTGGACAGTGCGGCTGTAATATTCAAAGGGTGTAGCACCCAGTGTCTCATTTGGCAGTGCTGGAAATGGGCTATCTCAGGTGAAAGACCTGAGTTTTTTTTTGTTAATTTTATAACAGGACACATGCTCAAATTTGTTTGGTATCTGCGTCAGCTGTGGAAGGAATGAGTCAGGTTTCGTTAATTATAGATTATCTTCAGCAAAGACAGCGACTTTGTGCATTTGGTCACCAAGGGGAATGCTTGTTATCTCTTGCCTTTGTGATCATCACTGCCAAGGGTTTTATCATCGGTGCAAAAAGCATTGGCAACAGTGGACATCCTTATCTGGTCCCTCTAGCCAAGTTGATTTGTTTAGTGCATTTACCTCTGATCCGAAGAGTCGCTGTTGGGGAGATGTATGCTGCCATGAATTTGTCGAACATCTTGAGATCCAAGCGATCTTGTCCAATACAACATGAAGTAATGAACAGTTTGTCCAGTCAAATGCTTTCTATATGTCAAAGGATATAAATAAAGCGGGGATACTATGTTTTGGGGCTTTTTTTAATCAGGTGGGCTAGATGACGGATTTTTTCATCTCCCTGTTGGTTGTGGATGAAGATTACCTGGTCCGGGTTAATAAGGCCAGATAATATTGGGTATAGTCATGTTGCTAGGATCTTTGTGTACAATTTAATTTTGCAGGTACAATTAAGGGAGAAATAGTGCAGTAGGAAGTACAGTTAGCTGGATCTTTACCTAGTTAGGGAATAAGTGCTCTGTCAGCCTTGCACATGGTAGGGGTGGTAAGGTTAGTCTGTCGTGAGAAAGTTAAACAAGGGCACCATGTAAGATTGAAAACTCTACGGGGACCCTATCTGGACCTGTAGATTTGCCCAGAGGCCTGGGTTTAAGCACCAGTCTCAGTTCCTTGGGTTCTATAGGAGTCGCTAGCAATTCCCAATAGGGGGAAATAGGTGTCCCATCACATTTACGTTTCCTTGTATGGCAAGGGGTTTTCATTTTCTTTGTTATACATTGCTTTATAAAATGCATGAACATTTGTCCGTTTCTCTTTTTCTGAGATTGCCAATTTATTTGAGGATGTTCAGTAAGACAGAATGTGCGTTTTGGTTCTGTTTTTTAATTTTGTGGGCCAGAATACCGTCCATCTTATCCTTTTTGTCATTGAAGCATTGGCCTAGAGCTAGCAGAGAGCCTTGTTAGTTCTATGTAATTTTAATAGTTCTCTTAGAATGGCCAATCCTCTTTGTGTGGATTTGGGTGAGCTTTGTATATCCTGCTTTTCGAGCAACGATTTCGGAGGCGAGACTGTGCTCTATAATTCCCACCTATCTAGCTCTATCTATGCCTATAGATATCATGATACCCCTAATGGTAGCTTTGAGTGCATCCCAAAGGCTGTGGGGGATATGTCAGGTGAGTCATAACGTGTAAATTATTCACTGATTGTGTCTAAAATAGTGGCCCAGGTCACTGGGTCCCTCAAGAGTTGAGGGTGGAGATACCAATGTAATAAGGATCTTGGGGAGTTATGAACATCTCTCCACCTTAGCGCCAGATGGGCATGGTCAGATATTGATACATCATAAATATGGACAGAATACAATGTACATAAGAGAGGGAGCGAATGAGGGCATAGTCAATGCATTAGTAGCTCAAGTGGAAATGCAAGAAGAATGAGTAATCTCTGGTACCTGGGTGCAGGTGCCACCAGGCATCGATCATATCAAATTTAGTGATTTATTTTTAACT